>NC_085046.1:117504263-118191835 GCF_963662255.1 Cinclus cinclus | reverse complement strand
CTGAGACCATTCCAAATCTCACCAAACCAGAGGCTGGATGTCTGGCTGGCTCACACATGCTGCTGTGATCTGATGCCACATACAGAAATCTTCCAGAAGAGCAGCAAAGTTTTTCCTTAATTAAAATATAGCTTAACCAGAGCTTTATTAAAAGGCAACATACTGGCATAAGTGATGTACCCCCACCAGCAAGATAAGCAGAAGGCAGTTCATCTAATATTTCTGGCAAATATTTTATGTGACATGGGTTGCTGCTAACCAAGCCTTTATCCCATTAAAATACAAACAGGTTGCATTCCAGTCTCAGCATCACCAAGAGAGATTCTGGAATGCAAAAAAAGAGATTGGTCTGACCCCTGTGAATTTCTGTACAGTCTGCTGGGATTGCAACAAACTGACCAAACAAGAGGCATCCAGATCAATAAACAAAATGCTTCCAGCATGCCAAGATTCCTCTTAATTACATTTTGAGGATTTTTTAAAGAAAAAGATACTCTGTATTAAAAAACATTCTCATGTGTGTGAAATCCCCTGTGGCAATGCATCATATGGTCCTGTTGGTGTATGTCATGAAGTGAGTAATGTACTGCTAATCACACAACTGATCTTCTATCACTCAAGTTGAAATGGAAAAGAAATGACGTCTACCATTACAGCTTACCTCTCATTAAAGTCAGCTGTTTCCTGAATTTATAGAACACTAGGTTCTTGTTAGGAAACCTCAGTAAATTCAGCTGTGTCCACTACTGGACAACCAAAACAAGAATCTAGGAAACCTCAGAACAAGTGTACATCTGGAAGTAACAGTATGTTCCTGTTATACTGCAATCACAATTAGAGAATAATTAATGTGTTTGAAACCTTTATATTTCATACTACAGTTTCTACTTCTTTTATGCAAGCACATTTCATTCTGCTCAATTTGGGAAAAAAATCTTGAATTTTTATTCAACTTTTACTCCCAAAATTAGGATTTTCCTAAACTTTTTTTTTTTGTAGGAAACTGCTAACTAGGAAGAATTCAACATTCCCAGAATTTTTTTGAGACAGCTCTAATTCTACACAGCAAATTTTATTTCTTTAAGCAAATCAGTAATTCCAGGAAGTGTAAAATATGAGAAATACATGAGAAGACAAGATGAGAAACACATTTGTCACAAATAACTCCTCCAAAAGAATTATTTAGATTTTGAATCAATTTGAGAAATAATACTTTGAAATCTCAAAATATTACAAGAAAGTCATCCTCTGTACATCTCCTATATCCTTCTAAAGTATATTAACACTTTTGAAGACAAGTGTGATTCTTTTCTGACTCAAAAATATCCACCAGAATTAAGGAAGCCATGATATTTATCACTTATTATGAGGAAAAAACCTGAAATAGCATATTATCTCCACATTCAGAGTTTAAACTTAAGTATTTATTCCTACTGTAGCTAAATAAGACAGCACTAACGAAAACAAATTATTTCGTCCTTCATGATTAATGCAGTTTATTAAAAAAACAAAAAAACAAACCAACATTCTTACCTATAAACTGAGAAAATCTGCAAATACTGAGTACTGGCAGGCAGTCATAATGGAAGCCCACCAACCTCTTTTTACATGCTCAGTTTTCAACACAATACTTTTTTTTTAATATTGGAATTCACAGACCTTAATTATGATTTTATTTAATGTCTAATATGGCTAGATGCTATTTAGGAATTAGAGTGCTTGAGAGATCTATAGTTTTCACTTTAAGAGTTGTATAAATAAAATGAACTCACAAACGCTATTCAGTGTTTGATGAATGCTGAATTTGACTGAATTTTATGAACACTAATGAACGCTGATGCATTTGCACTTGCACGCTTGTGCCAAGAAAAACACGAAGGAAGGAAGAACATGAAACAGCAGTTTTCTTACCCAATTTCAATTCCTTGCAAAGCTTGCAGGGAAGCTGTAGTGAATATAGAACTTCTATAAAGTGCTCACTCTTGATCACAGAAAAAAAGCTGAAACATCCCATTTAAGTTCTTTCCCAATCAGTAATAATCAGAACACTTCTCTGCATAAGGGAACACGTCTTGGATAATTCCTATTGCTTGCCCTTTATACAGGTCCACATTTGGATAGACTCGTATGAAATGATGCCTCAGTTCATGCCACCATCATTTAATAAACACTGCAGTATAAGTATTAAATGCTTTTCAATTTGAACCAGAACTCTTATTTATTATACAAATACTAAAATAAATAAAGGGGAAAACTACCGGTTTCTGAAAATTAGATGCCAATGTTAGTTGTCTTAACTTCATTCCAAAAAGAGCACAATAATACCAAAATTTAAATTATTTTACAAACATCTTCATACAAATAAAAGATTGTTATATGTCTCTATTCCCTACCTTGAGCTGGTGTCATAAATTTCCATCTGCCTATATGGTTTTGAGCCAATTTCCACAGAAAAGCAATAATTAATAATATTTTTTAGACGGTATTCGATTCATGGGATGCTTCAACTGTACAAATTCAAAGCATAGTTCATCTTTTACTTCTTTTTTGGTTTGATAACTATTAAAAAGAGTAGGTGATAAAAAAATTAGCTCTTTGTCCTTTATGCTATACATAAAGAAAATATCTACACATCTATTTCTGTACATCCACTGTACATTAATAATTCTTAATTAAGAATGCACATTGATAATACATAATTCTGTACATCTACATTAATAATACCACAAGATATTTGCATCCTAATCACCAATTACATCCATCAAAGAGGTTCCATATTTTGAAGGATACAATGATCACAGAGTACATGATTTTAGAAAAATAAATGGAGCATCTTAATATCCAGAATAGAGCTGCAGTTGTAAAGACACGCCATTTGAATTTATCCACATTAGCTGGATTGCCTCACTGTCAAATTCCTAATTTCAAAAAATATGCACCAGGATTCTACATGCATGCTAGGGAGAAACAATCCCTTACTCATTCACAGGCTATCCTTCTCTCACTGGCCCTTTCTCCTCCTTTTGCTATTCAAGCACAGGCTCTATGGTGTGTCTTTAGCTTTGCTGAGTTTCCAGCATAATTGCACAACACACCACCCTGTCTGTGAAGCATGTGTTCCTCAGGAACACAGACTGCACGGCTGTTCTTGCCCTTTTCATTCAGTTTTATAGAGAAACAGAGAACAAAACCTGATAATAATATAATTTTGTCTTCTTAATGAAATCTTTGGTTCAAATGCTGGGACCTAGTTGACATAGTTTATTATTAGCTTTTCCTGAAATAAGAGCCTCATTCTTTTAGGCTGTAGCCAAAAGCTTTAAGGCATGCTCTGGTTGAAGCAGAGAGAAGTAGGAATTTTTTAGATATTAAACCTGCAAAAACAGTACAAGGAGACTGTCACTCCCAGTTAGTCCATGGGGACAGTCTGAAGGACCACTGCTTAAATTAAAAGAAGTATATTCAGCAGTCACAGCATCACACATATCACCCTCCTCACCAAACCACCTGCATGATAACTGCAGACAAGCACAAAGAGAGCACATAGGTGGCAGATGCCATCTGTAAATACTCAACCAGAGTTTGACAGCACTGAATATTGCTCATACCAGGACACAGTGCTGCTTACCAAAACACCCACGCTGATTCCACAGACTGAAGTCTCACTAAGTCTTTCCACATAAGGTTGCATAAGGATATGAAACATTTTTTATTTAATAATTTTTACTTCATTCATTAATTTGCTGTGAGCAACACACTTTCAGTTCCTATTCTCCAAAGTAAAAAAAAAAAAAAAAAGGAATTGTCTAAGCCATTCAAAGCTCCAGATACCAGATTTCTAAGAACAACACAAAGGAACAATGGTGTTAGTGGGACCAGGAAATCAAGAAACCATAAATAGATGGAAAACAATATCTGATATTGTCTTCAATAGTTCTGGATCTTACAGTCCATGCTTCCTCTGGATGAGGAAATCTGCAGGTTTTCCTTGTTTCCATAATAGACCACTACAGCTTGCCATACCAGGGCCAGCCAAAGGCATCACACTTGCAGACAGTGAGCCATGCAGAGGCTCATCTGCTGAGCAATAATAAAAGCTACTGTGATCACAGACTCATTTCTTGACTACAAGGGGCTGCTACTGCACTACGAAGCCTGATTTACCTCTTTTAAGGAACAGGTTATAGGTGGCATCAGTTATGGATGGCACAACTCATTTGAGCCATAGGACTACGTGTATGTATTGGTAGAGATGGCTTGGAAATGAAGGCAAAGTAGCTTCAGGAGCAGAGCCACAGCTTTGGAATCACTTTAAGAAGAGACCAAACATCAAGATCACCTTTGAAAGTCTTTTCAGTCTCTACACAATCCTGATAGAAACATCTTCATCCTCCTTCTTCCCTCAGATCCTGCATGTAGGAATGATCAACAACAAAAAAGCAAGCAAGCAGTGAAGTCAGGGGAAGATGCTCTCTCTACTAATGCTGTTCCAGATGTTCAGTTTTCACAATTGTATCAAAAACTGAGGAAGAAAAAATTGCAGGAAAGATGGGTTCTCTTTAAATTATCAAGTGCAAGCCCAGAAGAGTAACTAATACTTCACACACAGAAATGAAGCAGGCACTAATTCTGTCAGAAGGAAGACGAAAGAAAAGCAGATTGCTTGGTCTTTCAGGCTTTATCTTACTTTCTCCAAACTGCCTGTTAAAAATTAGTAATTGCTAAACTTTGATTTTTTTCAGCATGTGAAAGAAACTGGGATAAGAGCAGAGGGAGGTTGCCAAATCCACAGTTAGAAACTTTCCACAGGCTTTTTTTCTTTTAAGAAGAAATGGAGTTTCATTTCAAAATATTTTTCTAGCCTCTTCTACTGTGAAGACTGTAGTGCAATAATTTACAGAATGGATACTATCTCTATAGATAAACAAAACCATCATTCACAAGAGATTTGACCTTAACCTTCCGTCCTAAAATAGTATGGCCAATTACATAGCAGCAGCAGCAGCCCTCATCCTTAAAATATCTTTGGCTGAATTATGGAACTAAGCGCTAGTCTTGACTTCTCAAGTTTGCTACAGACTGCAACTAACTAAAAGAATAAAATATACAACTAAAGCAAACAGCTCTGGTTGTCATAAAATAAATTCCAGCAACTAAATGGTGAAGCAGAAGTATGTACTGTTGAATTCTTTGTTCTTGTTAAAAAGAAGAGCTCAAAAAAATGCACAAACTGAACTTATCATTATATCAACTTAAGCAGTAAACTAAAAGTTTCCAGGAAGTTTATCATCCTGTTTGCTGACTATAATTTGGCTTGTTTTGTTTTGATACCATGTTCCTGTTCCTTCCACTCATGTCCTCCAAATCAGGAGAAAGCACTGAAACCTCAATGCCTACACTCCAACCCTTACCCAGTCCATATACTTCATGTTATAGGGCAGAAAAAGCTTTCTATCTTCCCTCAAATCTAAGGGAAACAGCAAAACTGTGGCTCATTTGCCTAGAGAGGGGTAACAAAAACATATGTCAGAAAGCATCCTAAACATAAGGGGCATTTGCCGACCAAAGCCAGTGCAAACATTTAGGTAACAGGATGTTAGTCTGATGCATTTTCATTTAAAGAGAAAAATCACTGTGGGTCCAACAAACAAAAAGTTTTAATGTTTACAAGAAGACCACCATTTGTCGGATGTTATGATATATTTTAATCCTATTTTTAGCATCATTTTTATGGAATTTCCTTTCCATTAATACTCTACTTCATCAGAACTACCAGCAACAAATGTGTAGAAGAGCACAAATCCAAAATGGTGTCAGCACTAATATTGTCACTATCACTTCTGTGACAAGAATAACTCATTGGTGACCAACACAGGATGCTGCTCACTACATAATTGATATTTTCCTATAACTTAAGTGCTGTTTTTAAAAACCTAAGTCTGGAATAGTGGGGTTATAGCTATCACACAAAATGACAGAAAAACTTCAATCTTACCCATTATTTCATAAGCCCTCTCTCAGTGACCACTTCAAAGCAACAACTTTTGAAATACCATAGTCATCAAAGAAAACTGCGCTCCCTTTTGTAATAGATAAATCAACTGAACAACACAAATTCAAACATTAGCATGGGACAAAAACTAATTTGGTGTTAGGGAACATTTCCTTTTCTCCTTTGCAGTCTCTGTCATTATCTACAAAGCACAGTAAGCACACATCACATTTTACTCTCTGTGTAATGAAACTAAGCATCCAGGACTAATATGAGTGAACAGAAGTTTGATAACATGCAAATATTGCACACTCTCCTTCTGATCCCTGAGTGGACAGGTATCCATATAAAACAGAAATACAACACCCATTCCAACATAAAAGCCTTCAGTCAGTATTAATGACAATATGACAGGGCCTTCGAGCACAGAACTGTCCCACCTTCCAGATGAAAAAAGTTCCAAGGAGGAACACAGGACACAGGATCCTTTCTGGAAGCACCATAAAGCTCATCTCATTTTCTGAAAGGATGGCTGACATCCAGATATTGTTTTTCAACTATCCTTTCAGACAGCAAGGACACTTCTTTTTCACTGTCATTCAAAGAAATAAACCAGAGGAAAAGAGCACAATTTCCTGTCTATTTTTAAAAATCAAAGTTCACCTAAGGAACAAAGGTGGGTGGAGGACCCAACACTATTGAGTCCTTCTGGACAAGAGTAAGTGCACGGAAGTAGTCAAGATTTAGAACAACCAGATCATGCTCAAATAAATAAACCTGACAAGGAGAAAAAAAATCTCCATATGCAGAAAAGGTGGGCCAAACTAACTGCCAAACAGAAGCCAAATCCCCAGTGAAGACAGAGCTGCTCTTCACTGAGTTGCACCTTAGGCGCTCAATACAACAACATATTTTGTGGGGCCAGTACAAGGAGTATTTGGAGGATTTAGTGGCCAAAGGGGTTTTCCTGGTCATGTTGTTTTATCAAGTTTTGGTGCATTTCCAAACAGAAAATGGGTCTTACCATGAGCCTTATTCAGAAACTAAAGCATGAAAAGGAGCAGATCAGCAGCAAGACCAGACTGAAAAGTCAACTAGAAATATACACCATGTCACATATCCTGTACGTAAATGGGCAAAAGTGAATGTCGTGACTTTATACAAATACCTACCTATGCAACAAACTATGTTCAAGGAAGCAGGACTAAGTCATTCTCTAAATACTGTGCAGTAATCTATATTTTTATTTTCACTTCCCAAACCGGACATGAATTTGAACAGACCTCATAACCTGCTCCCTTTCAGCAAATGGATAAGCATATTATAACTGCACAGCATCTCTTTCTGTCAAATTGCTTCTGCACATGAAAAATTCCCACAGCAAAATTCTGGATTACAGCATATTGTGAAGCCAAAGGGGTTTCTGAATATACCTTGCACAAGTCTCAATGCAGTCTGGCAGCTATCTCAGAGCTATTTGACATTCTTCATTTAAACAGCATGCAAAGATCTAGAAATTTCTCAAACTAGGGAACCAGCAAAGTTGCCAATAGACATTAACCTGCTGCTTCTACACAATCAGATTCTTACCTGGTCATGTACTAACATATGACGGAATTATATCAGAACAAATAATAAAACAAATCTCTCTTCTTCCTAAAGTGTTCAGCATTTATTGGAACTGAATGTGTGCTTCCCTTCCTCTCATAGCAAAGGAGAAAAAAAAAAAGACCTGATTGCTTATTGGATATGCCCTGTTCTGTTCATTTCCTCATTAATGTGAGAATTGAGGCAAAGTTTTGCTCTTATGCATGAAGGAGTGAGAATTCCATGATCTAGATCTAACTCTTACAGGTCACATCTTGTGCCTCACAACCTCTTTTTTTAGGAACAAACCAGACTACTGTTTTTCCATGGGACCACACAATATAGTACAGAACAGGCAGATTTGGCCTCCTAAGGTCCAAAACCTCTTCTGTATTCACTGGGAAGTCATTACATAAGGCCAGCTCCTGGTAATTCACAGATTGTGAGCTTGCTGAGCTATGGGCTATCTAAAACTTTTTTAGATTAGGCAGGAGAATTTTGTAATTCTGATAAATTAATGGAGTTTGAATGAGCTTGACCCACAGTACTGAACCAGTGGGTTCAATGCTCATAGGGAGAGTCCTGTGATCTCTGGAAGAAAACTTATCAGCAGTTCCTTCAGGCTATTTGGTCTCAAAACTTCCAGTACTGTAAAATCTGCCCAAAGGTCTGACGTGTCTAGTTTTTGAGATTCCTGAGCACAAGAGACAAGCCAAGTAGACACAATCCTTCCAGCTCCTATGTTTAGACTATGTATGCTCTTTTCAATCCCCATAAACGCCAATGGATTAATTTCTGACCACAGGAAAACATCCGCAGCTTTCCTGTTTGTGTCTGTTTGGAGTGAGTGCTGCAACAACTGTGACAGGCAGGAGGACCTACATGTCTGCTTTTGCCTCACTTCCCTGAAGCAAGTCCTGCTCTCAGAAAGGAACTGCATGCCTAGTCACTGATTTTGGTGAAAAACTGACTTTGCAAACTGATAACATTCTTTTCAAGGTTTATCCTGCAACAAAATTTGTTTATTGACAACTTTATGAACAAATCAGATCAGATTTTGCTAAAGTTGACTTTTCACTGTGTGTATGTATACAGGATTTCCACTGTAAAGTGCTTTGTTAGCAGTCTGCACACTCACAGGAGCTGATAAGGAGTCAAATACGTTGACTGTTATCAGATCCACTACCAGGTTAAATAAAATCAACACTCTTTAAGCACTAAATACCAACAGGATTTCTAGCAATTTAAAAGTGACCTGGAACTTCCAAGGAAGACAAATACCTGGGTAACAAAAACAAAGACTTCAGAAGCCCAGAGCAGACTTCCTAACTGGTCAGATAGTTAAGTGTAAGAAACAATAATCATTAAGTACTCTCTTTAGAATTTCCTTGTATAACATATAAAGACTTCTTCAACAGTCAGTTTGAATAGCCTTCTAAAGAAGTAAATATTACAAGGAGGCTGATGGATGGGCCATTAGTATAATATCCTCTGTTACAAAACCCAAAATACCAACATTTACAAAGTGGAGTATTTTATCAGTGGCTAAATCTAACCTACATGGAGGCTAGATTATCAGATTATACAGATTACAAATGCACTCTTTCAAATGAGGAGGCCCTATAGGTAAACCTAGTCAGGCTATGATTTAACTGATGCATAATTACGATAGTATTTTTTTATCAAGTTTTTGATTTTCTAGTACTGTTGCCATTGTATGAAACAGGTTTGTGCCCTCGTTTGGCCTTCCTAACAAATTACTTACTCCATCTGCATGGTTCAGTCCTACTCCTGTAGATCTTGTGCAATCAGATGAACCTCAGGTGAAAATAACTGAATTCAGCAACATATTTTCAATAAATGTCATGTTAGCCATTCAAAGTATATTATCTGTATGATGTTATGCCAGACTATTGTAAACAAAAAGTAAAGTGTTCAGTGCTACATTTTGCTAGAATATTGACACTCTTCACAATGAACAGCAATGCTTTTTTGGAATTTGGTTTAGACGGCTACAATGATTTTAGAACATATTTTAAAGTTCCCTTACATGATTCCAAGGATCTGACTAGGTCCTACTGGTTTAAACTTTATGATCAAGATGCTTTGCTAATTTGGTATACTGGTCATTCAGTTCTTGAAAGGATAGAAACTCTTACTGAAATATATTCTTCAAACATGAAATGTCTGCCATGTTTGCAAAGCAAAATCCAGCATCAACATTTTATCCTTTTTCCTTATACATAGGACTATATGCTAAAGAGCTCAGATTTGAGTCTCCAAAGCTCAGGAAAATGCTGGTTAATTAGATATTTGGTATGCACAAAGAACTCTTTTTTTCATATAATTTTATGTAGTATTCTGGAAATAGAGTAATCCTACCTACCTTCCCCCCCCACCCCCCCATCAAAACACATCAGACTGTATAAACTTTCAAGGTCTAACACCTTCCTCTATAAAAAACCCTGACAAACATTTCACTCAATTTCACCTGCAGGGTTAAAAAAAGAAAAAAAAAAAAAGGAAGACCTGGAGAAAGCAGCAAGAACAATAAGGATGTGCTGATGCAAGCAGGAACTCAAGTCCTTTTTTCCATGTTAGAAGAACAAGAACACTCCTCTTAAAGAGTCATTAGGTCAGAGACCTCAAAAGCAAGAGGCTGGTAACTCACACTCCTGGCTGAAACAATGTCAAGAACACACCCAACGCTTGTGATGCAATGTCATTAGTTAATTAGTATTTCTATCCCCTTTCATGCATTAGTCAATTATGTTTGCAGTTTGAAAACTCCATGTTTACATGTAGTTTTCATTTCTGGATTAAATTTTAAAGATTATCTTTGTTACATCTTAAAAGTAAAATGCCAAATCATAGGGGAAAAAAACCAAAACAAAACAATCCTTAAATCTTTTAAGGCTTACAAGCCATGCTTTTTAAAGCATGTGCAAAGCCCCAGAGGGCTAAACATTAGATGGTGTTTTTCCTGGTTTCTGCTTGCCCCTCCTTTTTTTGGTCACTGGTTGTTGGGGGTGGGGGGGGGAGGAGGTGGAGGATGTTTTTGTTTGTTCAGGGGTTTGGTTTATTTAGGATTATTGGCAATACAAGTGCAAAAACCATCAGCTTCTGAATATCTGGAGACCAATAATTCTGCCTCTTATCCAAGTGTATGGAAGCACATTAGTAACAACACAACCAGCATGCACAACTTATTTGCAACCTTCAGTAACATTTTTTACATACTGAATCTGTAGAAGCTAGAAGTGAAAAGGGAGTGCTGCGACTCATCTGCAAAAAAGACACAACTAAATATGCAAAATCAACTGGCTTTCTTTGCAAAGAAAGGTGAGTTCTGCAAAGACACAATTAAAAGGCTTAATTTTCCATGAAGGAGAATCAAAACTGAGAGAACTAAAGCCACAAAATCATCAAGTCCACTTATGTGGACTTATGTTCATCTGGAATACTTATTAAAGCCCATATTCCCATAACACACTCACATAAAGGTAAATACACTCTGGTATGAAGCCCTTGGTGCCTAATAATTCTGGATTGTGCAGAACACAGACACAGATCTGCAGCAAAATAAACTGGAAACATCACATGTATTCACCTTCTCTACAGAATTTCAGTATGGCTTCACAAAATCACACAGACAGGCCCTTGATGATGTAACAGAACAGATTGTTAAAATTCAGTGCAATGGCTACGATGGGCATTTCTGCTCCCTAGGCTCCACACAGCTCTCTGCAACTAATGATCTTACAAATTCACATTAAAAAAAAAAAAAAGCCAAAACATAACAAACAAACAAACAAAAAAGTCTTAGTGAATAGTCAATGGCTGTACAAGCATTTCCTGATGTTCTTGCAGGAAATAAGGCACACTGCTGTCTTGGCTACCTTCCGCCTCAAGTGCAGAACCCATTCTTTGATGTTTTTCATTCCTTTACAAAAACAAAGCAAAAAGAGTATTTAAATAAAACAACGAAACAAAAAAAAATTTAAATAAATTTTAGAAAAAGCATAGCCTTCCTGAAAAAACATCAACTAATTACACATGGTTTTCCCCTCCAGCAGAAAAGATGAAAAAGCAAAAATCATACGACAACTGTTAGTGTTATCACTTAGTATATAAATGGAAGAAAATCATCATAATATTCACAATGCAAGAATTTACTTGGGGCTAGAAACTTGAAAGTACTCTTACTATCCTAGATGAATAATTTTTAGCAAACTGTTTTAAAGCCCATGCACCATTGATTTTCGCTTGGTGTCCAAGTTTTTCAGAGGCATACAAATTAGAAACCCTTTTTTTGCACTTATGTTTCAGCATGCCTGCATTAGGAGCAGGGTAAAGCCCATTTTGGAAAGTGGCTAATTCTTGCATCAGGATTAAGTTAATTGTATGTGTTTTCTTTTGCAAAATTTGCAGCAAGTCTGAACTGCAGAACTTGCCAGTCTACTTCTTACCAATTGTAATTTTTTTCTTCAAACTGCATGAAATACATAAAAGATAAAGTACACACATTTCTTATAAATAGTTCTGTGAGGTTTGGAAGTGAATTTTATATTAAGTTTTTTGCTTTAGAAAATAGGAGATCATTAAGCAAGGTTTTGAGATAAGGCAATTCTTATGTCATTAACTTGGAAATGTCATGGGTTTCCTTTATTTTCTTTAATAACAACTAATAACTTACAATAAAAAACAGGTCAGAGTCATGAACCTTTATCATTATACCAATTAGCTGCTTCCACAGAACTGTGGGAACACTGGCTAGAATGGTGGGCCATTCCTAAATTTACAGATCACAATCCTATAGGCACCAGACCACTGTGGATTACATTTGGCATACAGATATAGGAAGAGATGGTCTTTAAATAAAAACAAATAATAATAATAAATTAAAAAAAAAAAGTAATAATTTTCTCCCAGTTACAACAGAGGCTCAGAGAATCATAAAGTTTGGAAAAGAACTCCTAGATCATCAAGTCCAACCTTTGAGCAAACACCACCATATCAATTAACCATATCACTAATTGCCATGTCCAGTTTCTTGAACACTTCCAGGAATGGTGACTCCACCATTTACCTGGACAACCCATTTCAATGCTTAATTACCCCTTTAGTGAAGAAATTCTTCAGAAAAAGCAAGTTTGATCTAACAAGGTATGTAATTTCCTTCCATTTTTCTCCATGCATTCCTAGTCTCAAGAATTAAGGATCCATAAGGCTGTGAAATACAACTTTTTGGTGATTATTACTGTGAGAAGCCATTTTGAGACTACTGCTGAATCTTACTGTCTTTCTAAGAAAAATTCACTGAAAATCACCAGGAAAAATATAATCTATTGCAACAGCAAGTGAAATTGAGATGTGAAGGTTTTCTTAAAGACAGTTAAAAATCCAAAGCAAAGAAGAATACTTCCATTCATCCTACAAGCAACACCCCAGGTAAGAACATACAGGAAAGAGCTGCCTTTGCAAGGGGAAGATTCACCTTTTGCCTTCTCCACACAACAGAGGAATTCAATGCCTTGAGAAAAAATACTGTTTAGGCTTGAAATTATCACTCACAGCAGCTGTATGATCACATCCAGGGAGCCAGGCATCAGCTCAGACACACAATTTATATAAAAATCAGGGGAAGTCTATAGCGGACTATTATTGCTTGTGTTTTCTTTTTATATTTCACTTTCAAAACGTCAGTATGAATGAAATGAGATTTCTTCAAAAGCAAGAACTTGCTTTCTATGACCTTCTTAACCAGTACAGAGCTGTATTTCTAACAGCAATGTCAAATGATGACCACAATCCTCATCTGACCTATAAAGGGCCAGTATTTGAGAATTCTGCAAATCTGCTTCATAGAAGATTTCTGACCCACATATACCAATCCCTTCAACAGATGATCCCTTATCACAGATCATCTCTCTGGTCTGAATTTAACTGTGTGTCTTCTGAAGACTAGCACAGACAGTGCCTCTCTTTTACTTTTTATACCACTTAAACTCATTCTCAAGTACTAATAATTCCTACTTCCTTTTGATAATAATATGATCTCTTGTTAGATGGTATTATCTCACAAAGACTCCTTTGCAGGAGAACTCACAGGCTGACGCAGGAAGATAATACTGCCAAGACATGATACTTTTTTTTTTTTTTGTGAAGGGGGATCAGTATAGCAAATGAAGGCGTTGAAGGTATTTTACTGCTGCTTTCTTATAATATCAGTAAGAGAAGTTGCCATTACTTTCCTTATTAAAAATGATTTTTATCCTTCCTTGCAAGCTGAAGAAGAGAAACAATTATAAATTCTTAACACCTCGGAACCAGAAGAATTTGTAGCAGATTTGTTCAAGGAGCATTTTTATCAATATCTATTACATAAATACCTTATATCCTAAGGTCACCACAATCTGCAATACCAATTATTAGGCAGATACAAAACAGATATTTCAGAGTTAGAAATTTATTGCACATTCCTAGAAACAGGTTCTATCAGTAAGCACATCACTCAATTTAATGAACTATGTGGAAGAATTTACCCACTGAATTATACCATTGACTATATTTAAGAGTGCTTTTAGTCAAAAAGACTAAGAGAAATTGCAGAAAGATTAGGAGAAGAAATATACTTACAAATGCTAATAATCTGCTTATGGACCAAATTTCAAAGACATTAAGCATAAATTTGGACTTCCTCCACTTACTGTAGCATGAACTGTATCCCAGCCCTCTAAGGTTTGGTGCTTGCAAGGAGTGTGGTGATCAGGAACAGACAGCATTCTTCATTACCTGTAGGGCATGGGAATTCTGTGCTGGAGCCATTTGTTAACAGCTTGCTTTGGATAAGACAAATACACCTGAAAGTCTGTCTGTTAACAATGCCTGACACATATGGGTCTTATCTCTAATTCACATTGAATTTTAAAGGCATAATCTTCAAACTTTCTGGATCATCTCAAAAAACCCGAGGTTTCGTTCAAAAGAAATTAAGCTAAGTTTGGGGAACTGAACTATTCCCTTAATGAAATCAAGTCATCATCAAGAATAAGCAATATATTCTTTCTCTTAAATTCTTGGGTGGTACATCGAAAAAAAGTTTAAGAGGTTGAAAAATTTCAAAAATATGAGGCCTGAAAATTTTGTTCCCCAACCTATAGGTACAAAACCAGGTAACATGTGTAGTAGTGTAAGGAATTACAACTTTTTGAAGGATCAAGAGGAAAAAAAATATATTGCATTAGAATTTGTGTTTTATTTTACATTTATAACCATCAAATCATTCAGCAATGAAACAAAGACAATAAATAATTTCTCCAGCACCATGAAGCAATGGAAAAAAGATCCCCAAACAATTCTGGGTATACAGAGCCTAATTTTTTTGAAAATGCAAAAAAATGGTGAAATTCTGGAACTGCCACTGGATTTTGTAGGAATAAATAAAATCAGGTAATTTTACTATCACACCGAGCTTTGTAAATTAATGTATATGGCTCCAAAAGTCTCTGACATTCAATTCAAGACTCAAGGCATGTGAGGTGCAACACATTGCATTTCAAATATATAAACATGTTTGAGACAACTTTAATACATCACATCTCCGGGGGGGGGGACAAAAAAATCCCAACAAACCTAACAAAAAAAACCCTTCCTAAACTCCAAAAAACCCCTCCTGAACTTTAAGGGAGATCATGGAGAACCACTACAGCCCAAACTCTATCAGAAGGGAAAATGCCAGAGCATAATTATTTTTAATTAGGTTCCACTAACAATGAGAACACTTCTTGCCACTTGAAAAACCACAAAAAATGATACTCTAATCATCATCTTTCCGGGCACTGTCGTAAGCACCGCTTTGTTTTCATATACTTTTTGGGGTCCTTTGTCCTAAGTATCTTTTCTATTGGTTGCAAATAATTTAAATACCACCTCTCAGTTGTGCTTTAGTACAGTTGAGTATATTCAAGAACTAAACAAAACAGCTACACAAATATTTTAATTATGAAGGCTTGCTTCCATTTTTAAGCATCATAAGAAACTACCGACAGCTTAGTGCAACAGAGGGGAAGAAGAATGTCCTCAGACAGCAATAATAAACAAACACCCTTTTATTCTGGTCAGACCTAGTAACAATTGGGCACGACAGTACTTAGCTCATCCTATGAATTTAGATCACTAAGATCTTTCTTCCTAACTCATCATCATCTTTAACTCCTTGAAATACTTAATTTTTTCTCATGCACTGAACCTGTATCACCTCTTCAGTGTTTCCGACTGCAGTTTGGAAGAAGTTTTGGGATCCTTTACCTACCAGCCAGTGGGTTGTCAGGCTCAGAAGACAAAAATGAATCTGTTGTGGCTTTAATTTCATTTTACAAAACGACTGAGACCTAAATTACCCCAACATTTGACTGTATACACCACAGTGATCATGCAAAACAAGCCACAGTACCAGATAAAAGCAGCATTTCAAAAGTGACTGTTACTCGGGCATCTAAGCAGAGAAAAAATCTGCTCACTTTCCTACCTCTACAAAACCTATTCAAACCCAGCAAGGCAATAACAGTACAGAAGAGGATTATTTGCTCCACATACATAAAGAGCTAGTAAGCAAATTCTCTTCCTAAGTCATACAGACTACTTTCATCCTTATAGCATTTATAGCTAGTAAGTGGGAAGGCCTTCTGTAATATTTTCAACTACTGACAGAACTCTTTCCTTACTGGAAACAGTTGTCTTCCAATTAAGTTTTCAGTAATTAACATAATTTGGAGTGGGGGGAAAACAGCCAGCCCACAAATTAAAAATTTCACAGTTCTAATTAGGCACAGACACAAAAATGTTACATGTGAAAACAGGTATGGATAGCTTTCAAGGTTAAAAAAACCTTGACAAAAAGCTGATTACAGTCATGCTGATCATTACAGCTTTATTCTAAACTCTCCATAGCTTTTTTTCTTTACAGAAACAACAGCGACGCAGCCCATACTTCAAACTGAAATCACATTAATTAGCTAGGCAGCAAAGTTTCAAAGCATACCAAATGCTTACTAGAGCCCACTCTGCTATTGTGTTTAACTTTGAAAACAAGTCATGATGAGGGAAATCTACATGATAAGCATACTTCAACTACAGCAAAAAGGTTTTAGTCTGCCTAGAAATTGGCAACCTCTGGCTGTGTTTTCTATACTTTATGTTATGTTTCTCTGCTCGCTGGAACGAATTGGCTGCTGTGAATGAAAAGAAACTTTGCATCTAATCAGTGGCATGAATTTAGACTGAAAGCTGCTGTGCAGGACTTCTGTGAAGAGTCTGGGCCCTCTGCCATCCTTGTGCTTGTGAATGAAGCGGCGTGAGCCACATGCCTTCCTCCTCCTCCTCCTCCTCCCCCCCAGATGGGGCCTTCGCCCTTCCCTTTGCTGGGGGGACTGGGGATCCAACCCTTCCCTGGTGAAACCACCATGACCCAGATAAGCATTCAGTGCCATCAATGCACCGCTTGAGAGATCTCAGCTGTGCTTCCCATCCTGCCACTTTCCCTCCTGGTTTCTAAATCAACTCAAGAACCAATGGGGAGGGAGCCCCCCGTGCTCATTCCCTTGATAAATGGGCCCCTAAACTGATCTCTGACCTCCCTGCATACTTTTCCTAAGTTACTGCTGACCCCAGAGGCTCTGCAGTCTACTGTCCTTAAAGGCTTGACTTCGGTTTTGTGTCAGGACATACTGATCAAGAAGAAAAAACAAACCCACAACTTTATTACCGTACAATTACTCTAGCAGCAAAATCCCTATTGTTCTATTCACTCATAAGGACTGTCATATGCTTTTGATTAAAGTACTACATCCAGTGAGTTTTCAGGACATATGAAACAATACAAAATCTACTAGGTTAATATAATTTCACATTTTCTTCAAAATTACTAATGGATGTCCCACTTAAAAAAAGTTCCTAACATGCTAGATTTTAAATTTTACATATTATTGCCATTAAGTAATTCATTTAATTAACGGCAGAGCTGAGTCAAACTTGGAATACGCACTATTAAAAATTTCAAAGAACAATCACGTCTGTTTCAGATGTGTATTAGCTCAGTTCTCTTCTACAGTCTTTACATTCAAATAGTGCTTAGACTGACTTCAGTAATGCACCCCTCAAAACAGTTTCAAACATGCAATTAAAACAGTAGAACTACAAAATAACATCTTTTTCTGTGGAATACTGTATTAATGGTTTTCTTCCATTTAAAATAATATTCTAAGGTGCCTAGCAAATAATTCAAGCTTATCATTCCAGATTTCAGAAACTTCTCTACATAATATCTAAGTTTTCCCTTTCCAGAATTGTTCTTTTTATATGTCTACCCAAAGAATTTTCCCATATATGTTTCCATTCAAACTGCAAATACAATTAAACCCTTGGACTTTTACATTTTTCATTAATGAACATTTCACTTTAGCTAAATTACTTTTTAAAGCATCCCATTTTATTAAAAAAATATATACTGTAGTGCATCTCAAGTAACCTACATCTACATGAAGGCCTCAACCAAACTGTGAAGGAAACATCTGACTTTGAGCAGGAGGAAGGTTACTGATCTCTCCTTCATACAAGGAACCTTTCCCAAGTAGGGGACCAGTAGGACTCCAGAAGAAGCTTCCCTCATCACCTCTGTCCATCCAACACAAACGGCATCTCTTTGTCCCTTAATCAAAGATGTATCAGACAGCAAAACTACAGACGAAGTGTGAAGTGCTTTGGCAAAAGCTCAGAGAGAGCACACACTGGAAAAGCAATGCACTTCTCCTGTGATCACTCCCATGCCACGTCACATGACAGATCCCCAGTAAAACATATTCCCTGGCTGTTTGCAAAAAAATGGAGTTGGTCAAGCAGAGACAACCATGGCAGGAAACAGAGGAAGGGTTAGTATATCGGTTAACTGAGAGAACAGGGACTGGCCATGTTGTCCCTGATCTCATAACACTGTTGCACCAATTATGTCTTTATCTACAACACTGAGCAGATACTCTACAGTAAAAAAAGCTGTACATATGATGACAATGAAATCACCCAAGAGGAGTAACAGATTTAGCAGAAGTTCAACAGATACAGTCCCTGGCACTGCAATGAAGTCTAATCTTTCCCTGCTCTTCTCTGTCCAACAGAACTGCATTAACATGAACAGTGAAGTACAGCTCCAGTAATTGTGTTTAAGCTGAAAAACATACATTCTGACATGTAAATTGATACTCACTCTGCATATGTCATTAGCCTTTACACTCAAAGCAGAAGTCTCTACTGCTTCAGAAGACCAGCTGGTAATAGTAATAGATTAAGTGTACCTTGGAGTTTATCAGAACAAGGAATTTCATTTCTCTAGTGTTTCAGGACTATTTCTAAATAACCAGGAACAAACAAGACCTGGAAACTCAGAATTTCAGTGCAACCTTTTTACGCAGAGCACACTCGAGTGTTATTATCTATTGATTTCTGTTTACAATTCATCAGCTTTTTTTGCCTGTTCTTGCTTGCTTGCCATTTCCACTATCATCCACTCCCAGCTCATAATTCTGTTGATTTATGCTATTATACCCTTTCTTCTCTGATCCTACATTTATGAACATATCCATCATGTGGGAAAAGGGTCAAATTCTTTCCCAATCCAACTTTAAGGTTTGGTACTGAAAGGGTGCAGCCTATCAGAGATGCAACTGCTTGGAAAATCCTGCTCAAGCCAGTGGCTCTGGACTGGAACAGGCTCAGAGGCTGTAGTGAGATGGCAGATGAAAAGTGAAATCAGTGCAGCGGTGTGCAGGGTGCCAAGAACACTGAGTGCAAACAGATTCTGTGGGCAGTGATGGTGGAGGCTTCTAATTAGCCTCCACTGAGCATTTCCGAGCTTTTCACTTGGTTGAGCTGACTGGATTCACACACAGGAGCAAAAGCCTATTCTCTGACATAAGGAAAATATCCCCACTGCATCCTCCACTTTGCCTCTCCCTCGTGTTTAATGAAATTCTACCAAATATGAAGGTGACAGTTTCCTGACCCAAGACACAGAAAACTATTATTGCATCGTATCTGGTTATTCAAAGCAAATGTACTGTGCTTTACTGACTTGGCCATAAAACAGTAAAGATAAGCATTTCATTTGTGCTAAGTACTTAAACACATGCAGAATGATGCTAACACTTGGTGTGCTGTACAAAATTAGCATTATAATATTTTCCTCAATATTATAAAATTATTAAAATATGGAACTTCAAAAATCACTTTTGGCCTTATAAACTTTAACTACACCATGAGATAAAATGAGTGGGATTTTTGTAAATTAAATCAATAAACCATTACCTAGGTACCCCTCACTAACAGAGAGCACATGCATATCTCTGAAAGGCACCAGTTTATATTTAAAATATTGTTAACACCTGAAGCAGTGTGTTTTCTCCTATCACCTTGTTGTGTTTTCCCTGCAATACCTTAAAATTAACCAGACATCTCCTTCATCTGTTTCAAAAAAAACATTATCTCCTCCAGGTTCTCAAAGCCTGCTCGTCTTCCCCACCAGTGCTGCTGGCTACTTTTTCGTAACAGTGATCCTGCTCAACAGACGGAGTGAAACAGCCTTTTACACAATGTTTTCATGCATTATGGCAGGCCAATCTATATTAGAAAGAACTATCTAGAGGTTCAGACATGTCACTAGGAGACAAATTTACCCCTCATGCTGTTTTTCCCTAACAAAATCCAGGAGACCCATAGAAAGCCTCCAGCATCTGTAGGCACACACTCAAACTTTGTTATCCATAATTTTTAAAATGCTTGGGCCAAGAAAATAAAATTCCAGACAGTCAAGTCCCCTATTCTGCCATTTTTTATTGGCAGGGCTATCAGTTTTTGCAGCATTCCTCTGTCTCTGCTCCTTCCCATCTTTGATTCAGCAGTGACTCCAGATGCCAGCTGTCAGAATACCCAGCCCACAGCAAGTGGCACCTCTGAAAAGAATAGTGTGGCTTGAGTTCGTGTTGTTCCAAATTATGGAAGTCTGAATGCACCATAAACAAGAGGCAAATCTCAGAATAACTCTGACATTCTGAGAACACTTATCCATTATGTGTTACCCAGCACTATTATCAGAATACACAATCTACAATACACATTAAGAGTCTTCTTAGCTAATGCAAATTTGGACATTCAAAGTAAATATTTATTTAAACTAAGACAAAGCACTTCCATTATGACACTAGAGTTCCAGGATAATGTTAACTTCTTTTTGCTTTTTTGAGCATGTACAGTAGCTCCAGTAAAAGCCTTTACAAACACAAACACAGTACGCTTCTGGAAACAAGTATTTTATTCATGGTCACTTAATGAATTCATTTTTTTGGTTACCAAAGAGAGGTGACAAAAGCTGTCATCTTTTATTCATAGTAGAAGGCAGGCAGAAGAGACTGAAAGTAAAGAAAACAGAATATGAATAAAGGAATTCTTCACAGCATAGGAAACAGTTTTCAATGGAAATCTAAAGCTGAAAATTTATAGATAAATCTGATGGAAATCTTCTGAAGTAACAGGAAATCAGGAAAGAATGCCAGGAGGCCTGCATGGATCAACAAGTAGCACCTGGACAAACTTAAACACAAACAGGTGCCTTAAAATGGATGGAAATAGAGAAAGGTAGCTCAAGAAGAACACAGAGAAATTGTCTAAACAGCCAGGGAGATGGTTAGGAAAGTAGTGGCAGAAGTAAATCTGGCCAGGGACATCCAGTGTAAGAAAACCAACTTCCTTAGGTACATCAGCAACAGAGGACTAGGGAAAATGTGGGCCCACTCAGGAAGGATACTGGTTAACCTGGTTACCAGGACATGGAGAAGGCTGAGGCACTCAATGCCATTTTTTACCTCTATCTTCACCAGCAAGTATCCCAGCCCCATCACCCAAGCTGCAAAAAGTGAAAGCAGGTACTGAGAGGGTGCAGAGCTCTTCACTGTAGGAGACTGGGTTTGAGAAGATCTAACAAACTGCACTGGAACAGGTTGCCCAGAGAGGTTGTGGACTCCACCTGTTGAGGGCAGACTAAATGAGGCTTTTGAGCAACCTGATCTAGTAAAAGGTCCCCAGCCCATGAGTTGGAGATAGATTATTTTTAAGATTCCTTCCAATCCAAACCCTTCCATGAAAATGCCAATAAAGAAACAAGGGACAAATCTATTAGTCAGCTTTTAGGAAGGGTATTTAACTTCATTCAGTAACTGAGCAAAAAAAGGAAATACAAAAAGCCTCTATCCAAGCTTCATCCATTAACTACCTAGATAAACTCCTGATGTAGGCATCTCTAGTAAATGCCTCAGGTTAGGCCAGACCCCAACCACATATGCTTATATATATTTTACACATATATATATTATTAATATTTAGCACAGCTTTATTTGCCTCTGAAACAAACCTAAAAAGCAAATTGGTATTAGAATGGCAACAGCAGCCCCTCCTCTAACTCTCCCTAAAAATCTAAGGAGCATTTGTTTTCCCAATTTTTCCATTTAAGTGGACATACCTAAGTATGAACATACAAATTTAGAAGTCTGTTGTGCAAAAGTTTGCTTGCAGAAGATTTGGAACAATCTAAATGTATTTTCATTCTTCTGTTACCAAAGTACTTAACACTGAAGACACTCATTAAGGGAAAAACCAGACATAGACTTTTTAATTAAAAAATAAAAAAATCAAAGCCTCTGTTGGGTAGGAGCAGCAGTATCTAATTCCCCAAGGCCAGGTGGAAAAATCCTGAGTAGTAGTTATTAAAAGAACAGTAAAAAAAGTATAAGATTATCAAGTCAAAGTACATGCAGAGGCTGAGACAAAGTGCCTTGCCCAAGTCCTGTCCCCATGGGAATAGGTGGGAGTAGCAGAGTGCTGGCAGCTGAACTGTTTTCACTCTGCACAAGAAGCACTGGAGATCTGAGGAGAATCTGAAATTTAACTAGCAGTCTGGTTCCTCAGGTCTTTGTCTTAGCCTGGGCACAGAATCAGGCTACCTACTATTTATGTTAATCATATTCACATCTTAGGTCTGGTCATGACTCATCATGGCTTTAAACTCCATCTAATTTTGGTGTAGGCATGTAAATCAAAATTAAAGATATATCTAGCCCTCTGTTCCAGCTGTATCTGTATATAACAATCTGCTGAAGTAGAAACTAATTTATAAAGTGATGTGACAGGTCTTCACATAAAAAGGCAATATTTGATAGCACCTGATGTAGCCACTTTTCCTAAATGTGTAGATTTGTGAAAACAGTAGTCCCCTAAAATACTGGGGTTTACTGTAGTAGCAGAAGCTTTCTAAAAGCCAAAAATATTATTTTAACATGCTTATTTTTTTCTTAAAACCTTAGAAGTGGAATTTGGTTCCATGTGGAAGATCTGCAGTTAATCTATATTTTCCATTTACCAGAAAAAAAACTCAAATCTTCCAGTGTACTGGACTGCATACCACAATAACAATATTTAATATGCTAATATTTGCTTCCCTTCTGTAATGCACAGTAAAGCCACAGCTGCCCTATTGACAATGAATTTTGCACCTATCTCAAGTCCAGTTATCTATCAATAACCACCCATCATCTCCTGAAAGACAAAATCAAGTAAATAAATTTGCAGAAATGGAAGAATAAAGGGTCAGCAACTAGAATTGCTGTGATATACTGGTAAATTTCTTTTGGAAGACTGTGGCATAACTGTAGCAAATGCTTTATTTGTCACCATTAGTCAGAATATGAGAAATATTTACTTCCATTAAAAGTTAATTAGAAGGGTTTTTACATTTTAATTTTTCAATAAAAAGTGAAATTAAAATATTTAGAAATAAATAGGAAATTCAGAGCATTGCATTATCCCAGAGCTGTTTGGTGGCTAGAAAACAACAGGAGAAGGACTGGAATAGCCATCACAGCCTTCACTGCCATGGTACATTAAGAAAGACAACAGCATACAAAGAACAAACATTCTAGACACAAAATAACACTTTGCCAAAGTCCTGTTTTACATCTAACAGTTCTTGCAGTCAAAAGCCAAATTGCACTTGGCAAGTAAATATGGGGAATTTTTCATTACAAAGATATGCAATATGCAAATGCATAATGGTTGTCACGGTGGTCACATTTCAATATTTTATTTTTTCTTATTGTAATGAGAACATCTAATTTGGTCCAAACACCAAGCTTCATTAGCAAATTCTACAAGTGCAAAAATTGTTACTTTCTGTGCTGGATGCTGCTGTAATAAAGATGAAAACTAATTAATCCAGGGTAGTTTCAGTACACATTTCTCACAGGATGCCCAAAAAAACTTCAGCTTTTTCTTCATTCTTCATGATACAGCAACTGCCAGCATCACTTGCTCACACATACCATATAGTAATCTACATAAAATCCATTTAAATGTCATGACAACTGAATATTTTATGTAATCCTGCATTGATAGCCATTTTAAAGTGGCACTTGTATACCAAATAAGTTTGACAGAGAAACAAGAGAAGCTTTGCAAGCAATTCACCTGAAAATTTTGACTCATACCCCAAAAAATGTGTGAAGGAATCAAAAATATTTTTCAGTGAAGAAGTACCCTGCAAATTAATTTGGAAAACCTATGTTTTATTGGACTGTGTGTGTTGAAAAATGCATTACAAAGTTATGAACTTAATGAGATTGAGTTGTAACTAGTCAACTTAATTACTTAAAAATTGGTAGTATAACAGATGATAAACTACTGTAACCATAAAATACAATTTTACTTGAAAAAAAAACATTTTTTAACTAGGAAGAAGTTTCTTCACTTGGTCTACTGAATGACATTATTAAGTAATTCTACCAGTAGTACAGCTCCTGTTCAACTTTTATCTTGATGTATTCCAATTAAAATAATCTTTAACCATGGCTGGCTGTAATCACCCACAATTCATGGGAATGTTCTATAACACAAGTATGTGAAATTTAAAGACAAGCAATCTCTTTTGAACTTACAGGTTGAGTATCAACTAAAAAGATTTTCACAGTATTTTTTGGGGGGGTCAGTCAGAGTCTTTGTCTTTCCCTACCTATAGAGAACCACACCTTATATTGTAGCAGCATCAGCATAATTTATCCTTAACTTCACATTTCACCAAAGTATTTGATGAGAAATTGATTTACCAGCCTTCCCCAATTTTGTCCTGGCATAGTACACTAAAAAAGCATGATTCATTTTTGCAGTTCAAATCCTTACTATTATGAAAAGCTTCCAAGTCTACTATATTTGTATTCTCCCCTGCTTTCCTTTTGAGGATATCAGTCAGGCCCAAGCTTTATTTCATCATCTATCTAAAATTATTCTAAACACAGCATAATACATCTGAGTGCTTATAAAGAGGCAACCTGAAGCATTCCCTGCTGTCAGTTTAGTATTTCTAAGTGCAAATACTGAGATGTAATAGAAGGGACAGTAAATTGCCTTAAAACATTTAAGAGTGAAGCATTGCTTTTCAAGAGAGATCATAGCATCTTCATACAGTAATGATAATCATCTCTCTGTGCAGTCACAGTGGGACTGAAGATCTTCCTTGGTAAGGGTCGAAGACAGCTTCAATATCTGCAGAAAACAGGAAACTTTCCTTCCCAGTGTTTCTGTCCGGTCTGACTATTGTAACAGTAAAACTAAACATGGGAAAAAGTCCCTTTATTTCCTGTAAGGACAACCTCATAGCATATGGGAAGAAATTAACACACTCATACAGAATATAACTGCCAACTTCCAGGCATTATTCTTAATAAACAGGATCTCATGCAGTGTCAAAGAGATAAATGAATCCTTAAGTAAATGAAAAGTTATTGCTATCAGCTCCTCTCTCTTCTGCCCCTGCCCACATAAAAAATCCTTCCAGGTATATTACAAGATATTTAAATGTGATCTACAACTAACTAATTCTGTAATTTCCATTCATTAATTCCAGTATTATTATTTATTGTGTTTATGCTTTGTTCTGTGTAACCGAACTACAGAACCAACATCTTAATATATAATGAACCTGCACACTTAGGTAAAACAACAGATACAATCCTTCTACCTAATATGTCTCTGCTGTAACTCTAAGCCACAGAAAGACCTCAGCTCTGCCAAAAATATTTCCACATTATAGAAAAAATCTACAACTTAGCACTTTTGAAATGTTCTATCAGTTACACCCTTCTGAAAACCTGGAGGTCTTTTACTGATAAAAGAGATTAAAAGAGATAGCTCACATGCTGCTCCCCCCAATAAAAAAATCTCAATTATCTCTTGATAATTATTGAAATTTCATATGTTATCAAGAAATAAACGTAAATAAGCACACCACAATCATATTCAAAGATAATGGTATTTTCACACCTCAAGCTGACTGTATCTGAAGATGTCAAAGAAACCCTGCACTTGTACTGCTCCACATTCACAGTTAACATCCAATAACAGTTATCTTCTGGGACCATAAGCAGCATCTAATTTAACACTGCAGATGCCAGTGATGCCTGTCTTATTAACACATATACTACAGTATGAGGAAATCTCATCACATACTTGCTGTGGTTCAAAGGGGATTTTTGTGCAAGTTTTCATTTTTAGAACTACTTTAGTAACCCTTTCCTCTTTCTTTTCTACCTTGCTAGTGTATCTTTCCTTAATATTTTCTCCTTCCTATTCCTAGAGCACAGAAATGTAATCTCACAGCTCTTACTGTCTGTATTTATTCCTGTTTGACTGCTTAATCCTTCACTGAGATCTCTTTCTACACCTCTTCCGAATTCACAGAGCAAAACAGAATGGTAAGAAAAAGTAAAGGCAGCTACAAGTCACACTTCAAGAATCCTTCCCAATCTCTAAAAATACAACTTTTGATATTTAAAGGTAAGTAAAGATGCAAAAAAAGGGACTAACTACACATTGCGGAAGGATAAACAGAAGTCTAACATCTTTCAGTCAAGAAAGATACTATGACAAGTATGAGGTACTAAATTACGACTCCTTGTCCGAATTCAGTACTTCAAACATCTATTACACACATTTGGGGATATTAGTTTTTTGCCCTCCGAAAACTTTATGCAAAAGACTAAGAATGAAACTAGGCAGAAAAGCAATGAAACGGAAGAATTCTTCACAAAGGAATTTGAAAGATGATTAAATATATGAAAGGGGTTTCATAAAAAGAATAATTATATTTCCAACAAGAAAAATCGTGATGCAAGTACCTAGAAAATTTTTTAGACAGAATATTTAAAATTGATAAAAGGAATTATTTTATGGGATACACATTCAGAAGTTACAGATGCCAAAAAAAATACACAAATACAAAAATAATCAAGCTCAGAAATCACTTAGCTTGCAACCAGGTGCTACACTCACACTCTTCAGGAGAGACAGCCCCCCCAACAGCAAGCACAAACTCCCTAAGTACTGCTACTACTTACCATTATGAAAATTATGAAAACACTACTGTGTGCTGTAGTTGAGTAATGGTCTCACCCAAGGCAGTGCTTCCACTGAAGCCACACATCACTGACTCACTGAGGCCCTGCTCCCCCCTGCCCTGTGGTGGGCTGGAGAGGAGAATTAGAGGCACAAAAGGTAAAGATCTCAGGTTGAGATAAGAACAATTTACTGGAAACAGCAAGGAGATAAGAAAACAAACAGTAACAGCAACATTGCTAATGGCAGAGGGCGGGAGAAAGAGGCAAAGGATTCAGATGGAAACAGCAATACCTGACCTCTGCCTCCACCATGCTACCCTGACCAGATGGGACCCCTTCCTCCCCAAAAGAGACTCCCTTTTTCCCACTCCCACAATGATGTGACATGGTGTAGAACATCTCCATGTCCTAGCCATGCTCCCTCCCACCTACTGTAAAAATTAACCCTGTCCTGGCCAGAATCAAGGCAGTAGGATAGACCTTTTCTTCAATCTGCCACAGGCACTCACAGGTTCCTTCCATCACATCTCATTTTAGGTCTTCATCATATCCAGCAAGATCCTTTTTAAGTACTATTTTATCATGCCTTTCATGAGCAAAAACCAACAGACACTAGCAGGAAGGAAGCAGCTTTCATTATGAATGCAGGGTGGCCATTTTTACAGAAGCATTCTATGAATTGGGATTTATTTATTGCCTTCCTGCTTCCTATGGCTTCGGCAAAACAGCTCTCCCTCCCAGACAATAAAGGTAAATACAAACTTTTCAGCCACAAACATTATACAAGTGACACAACACTGAGTCTACAGGTGTGTGCCACTTTTTCTTCCCTCCACCTTGTCAGGCTGTGGCATCATTTTAGTGAAAGTGGTGCTTATACATTGCAGAGCTTCAATTGCTTCCACATCTGTAAGTTTGAAATGCCTCCATGGCTCTCAGAGAAAAGACCACACTCAATACAATGTGTCTTTGAGGTCTAGAGTCAGAAGATGTTGTCTCAAAGCATGCTATCACGTGCTATTTCTTCTAGGAATCCAGATGCCTTACCCAAGGAATTTAAGAATATGGTGTAGCTTAGCACATACTAAGCAACAAAATAAAGTGGTTTTCCAGCCTTGTTGCACAAATTCATAGCATCCCAGACATCAATCACTCTGTCATAACATACTTGATTTAGGCATAAAGCAACTGGGATTGTTAAATCAACACATAGGAACTCATTCATCCCTCACTCTAGGAATGACTCCTTTTAAACAGACATTAAAAAATAGTAATTTCTTTCACAGGTCAAATTATAAAACACTTTTTTTTAATGCAAATTCACCATCATATTAATTGATACTTATCACTTGCTCTAGTTATTATAATAGGCAAAAATGTATTTAGAATTTAGAAAGTAAACATGCCAATATATATAATGTATTTAAAATTCAGGCACAAGTATCAGCACCAACAGACAAATTTCATTTTGAAGCAAGAATTCACATAAAACTTCCCTAGGAAGGTCAAGGATTAGATTCTTTATTCTGACTCACTCATCAAGATATCAATTTGTCAAGGGGCCTGCATCACACAAAAAACACTGAAATAAAGAAAGCCACCTTACTACAATGTATTACTGTTTTTCCAGTACTCCCTTCAGTTCTATCTATTTCTCCTACACATTCCCTTCATGTTCTTCAGCCTTCAACTTGAAAGCTCATTGGGGATGCCAGATGACTTGGCAGTCAGACTGCCAAAAGCACAAAGGACAATCTGGAGGTCTCATGGGACCTAAAATAAGTGTCAATCCCTAATTTCTCAGTTCTGTCCCTACAACAGGATAAAATCAACTGTGAACTACGAGACAATCCCAGGAGCAATCAAGCTTGCTCAAAATAAACCTTTGAACAGTTATCTTTGCAGCTTCTCAGACATTTTAAGTAGGCAACCATTCTTTTAGCATCAATTGTGTATGAAGGGAAAGGGTTGATTTGCTGACAGAGTCGTGAACTGGGAATCAAGACATCAGATTATATTTCTGGTTCTGGCACAAGCTTCCACAGGGACTCAAAAATCAAGGTCTAAGTTTCCCATTTGTAGAACTACACAGGTTTGATTTATTAATAAAAGTGATGTACTGAGACATCTCTGAATAGAAAATAATACAAAAGTGACAGATTATCTGTTTCCTAAGCAAAAATAATACAATTGGAATTTTTTAAAAACCCTAAAAATTGAGTTTTCTCTTGAATTTTGAATTATTATTTGCTGAACAGTACAGCCTGGCCATTTGCACTGCAATTTCAGAGTATAAAGGAAATAAAGAGATGCAAACTGAAAAATTCTGTTCTCCTGAAATTGGCTGAAACTTCAAGGCAGTCAGCCTTTTTTTTCTGTCATGGCAATAAATTGCAAATTGATGAGTCATGGAGGTTGGAAAGGAGGTCATCTAGCCCAATTGCTTGAACAGAGCAGTGTCAACTAGAACAGGTAGTCCAGTCTTATCTAGATGACCTTTAAGCAAAATAAAAAACAGCCTCTGAGCAACTTATACCAGGTTTCCACCAGTTCCATTGTAAGCATTATTTTTTCCCTTCATATCAGGCTGGAATTCCCATCTCCCATGGCCTCTCCTTCTTCCACTGTGCACCTCTGAGAGGAATGTGGCTGTATCCTGCCTGCATCTATCCATTGGGGAATTGTAGACAATAAAAGCTCCGCCAAGCCTTATCAAGGCCAAAAAAGCCTCATTCTCTCAGCCTCTTTGCAGCAATATGCTCCTGGCCCCTCCTCACCTTGCTGGTCCATCCCAGCACCAGACTTGTGTTAGTAGGTAAAATTATTTATTCAATTAGGGAGCCAAAAATTTGACTCTCAAAAGTCTCACAGATGTAGAGCAGAGGCCCCTTGACCTACTAGCAACACCCTTGCTAGAATGGTCTCAGGATGCTGATTCCTTTCTGCACTGCAAGGGTGCAATGCTGCCTCACATACCAGCTCTTGTCCACAAACACTCCCAGAGAAACCTCTAAAGCTGCTTTCTAGATCCCAGCCTGCACAGGTGAACACGGTTATTCCATCCCAGGCACAAGACTCTACTACTAAAACGTATCGCCCAGCACCAGATTCAGACACCTCTGGAGCATCTCCAGGAGTGGTGACTCCACTTTGCTATCTTCATTCTTGCATTCCTTCTGAGTAGCCAGTCCCACACCAAACCACATGTTCACCAGAGACAGTGATAATCCTGCTCAATCCCAAACAGAAAACCAAATCAATATGCAAGTAGTTGTGTCCTAAAGCAAAAATAGTTAAGACAAAATTTCTGAAAAATAATATGCATGTAATATGTGACTACAAGAAGCTCAAGATACTTGTAAAAAAATGGCAGAGTCTTAAATAAAATTCATTACCTTGCTCAAAACTGTATTTCATTCATGGGTAACCCAATTCCTGGCCAAACAGGGGTATATACTTTACTGACTTACATGGTCACAGCCTTCTACAGTTTAACAAATCATGCCAAACAGTATCTTAGGTCAACTCCAGCCAGTTTGGATTTATTCTGGCCAAAACACAGTTCCTTTTGGTTTATGATGTAAAGAACTTTTCAATTTCTCACATGTTGTAATACTGTGACAATGACTTCAACTAATTGACAAAATTGCTCTTCATGCTAACCTTACCAAAGAAATAAAAACCAACCTTGGGATACTTAGTTTTAAACCTTGGCGTTTATAAAATGGTGACAAAAATTACCACTGAAGTGGGTTGAAAAATATGTGTCCATAAATATTTGAAATCACTGCAAAGAGCATACTATTCAGCAGCATTAGGCTGCATGGGATAACTTGAACCTGGATGTTTTGATGAATGGTGCCCTCCAAGCAGCCTCTTCTAAATTAGCAACTCGCACTACAGATTTGTGAAATACATGTGCCAGGAGAGTTAGGCCTGAGCTATAAGGCAAAGAAATAACTGGAACACTTCAAATATTATTTATAAATACAGATAAATCATGAAGTTGTACAACACTTCTAAGCATATTTTGGTCTTCAAAAGATTAAGTCTTCGTCTACAATAAGTCTTAAGAACGGAAAAGTTTCTTAAATGCTATGGAACAAAGATTTCCCCTTTCAGTATCCTAAACTTTTCACTGAACAGCTCAACAACCTACTTTTCTTCCTAAACAAGTGATTTTCACAATGCAACCTAAGTATCTGAGAGCAGTAAGAGGAAATACATTGAAAAGTATGAAACATTTGTCATTGTCTATCATAAATCCCTCCAATTTCAAACAAGAGATGTACTTGAAAATTCTTCAGAAAAAACTCTGCTTTTCACCATTGTCCTATATTGCATGAACCCTGCACTCACCGAGTAAAGACAGACATACACACAAAAAACCCCAAAACTTTCTTACTAATCCATTCCATAAAGCAGAGTGTTCATCCTCGAGGCAGGGGTTACAAAGAAATAAACAGCTTTTATGCAGTTACTCTTACTCTGATAGGGACCACAGGTGGTGCCATTGATAGAAACAAGCAAAGCGAAATAAAAATAGAATGCCACACTCACATTTTAGTTAACACTTAAGTTAAAAACAGCAGAAATTGGAAGTGAATGGAAAAGATATTGACTTTCTATGGTAATTGTGTTTGCACTTCCTTTTGACTTTTTATGATGAAGTAGCCATAGAATGCTGTTTTTCTTTTCCTGAAGAGAAAGGAAATCACATAACCTTATCAAAAAATGCAGCCAGCTGAAACCCTTCCCTTCCATTCATTTAAATTCCTTTTATAAAATATAAATGCAATTATGAAAAGCACTGTGAAGTCACTAATCATCACTATAATTGAGATATACATACATTCAGTGAGTGGGACTAGATGATCCTCATGGGACCGTTCCAGTTTAAGGTATTCTGTGACATATATAGACATGCACACAAAAACAACACACACACACAGACACTGTTTTTGTCAAGCTGCAGCCATAAAAGATCATTTATCAATTGTTCTTTTTTTGTGGAAAGCCCAAATCTAAGATTATTATATAGCATAACCATTTGAGGAGTTTTCATCCATGACATAAATCCTCTATTGCTAGTCAGAGTTAGTAACACTGAATTTGACTATAAAGGTTACCTGAAGTCTCACTTACTATATTCACTTCTCCAAATAATTAGTCTGCTCAACAATCAGAGAAACATGTATTGGGCCAAGAGACAGGGAATGTTCAGCATGGGAATACAGATCCCAAGGAGTCACACAGACACTGCAAGGCTGCACAATAAACCTCATAAACAGTATCTCTTTATACCAACTGTAAAGCAAGGATTCAGCTTCCCTTAACAGGGCACATTTAAAGAAAACTAACCATTTTTTTATTTTAGTGCAAGCAGAAGATAGTATAGTAGGATGTAATAAAAATCAAACTGATACTTGAGAGTTAACTGGCAGAAACATTCACTGAGAGACTCTATAAAATATACTATAGCCTACATAAAAAACTAGCTTTGTTTTTTTCCCCCAGCTGCTTCAAGATCTAACTAGTCACCCCAGCTGAGACTGTGGGGAAGGTTTACAGGAGTGCCAACATCTGCTTCGATTCCCATCAATGTCAAATTCGTCAGGACACAAAACAGTGCCAGCAAAACAATCTCCGCCATAGAAAATTAAACTCTACTTGCATGGAAATCCCCTGAAGTACCAAGTGTAGCAGATCAATTACATTTCCAATTTTTATTCCAAAATAAAGATTCTTCCCAAAAAATTATATATGTATATTTTATATATGTATATATGCATAGATATATGTACATGCATTCTAAATTTATTCATGGCCTGGTTTGCCCTTACTGGCCAGTCGATTAGTATCAATCACAAACATAAGAACTAAGCCTTATATCAGGTAATAAGGTGACAAATTAAACTAGCCACCTTTTGGCAAATTTTTATTATTAAATACTTTTTAATGTCTCATCAACTTCTGCCCACAGTTGTACTGGTCTATTTACTACTGCCACATTGAGGATACAAGTGAGTATCCTGATTCCACAGTAAATGAAACCTCGAATGAAAACATTCTGAAATTAGAAAAAGAAATCCAACTATTTTTTTAAAACTCTCATTAAAAATCATACATTCCCCAGCACACAGACCAATGAGAATCTTTGAAAAGTTTATGTAGTTTTGCTTTAGTTAGCTAGTCATAGAATAGAATCATCAATGTTGAAAAAGACCTCCAAGATCATCAGGTTCAATCAGTAACCCAACACTGCCATGTTCACCACTAAACCATGTCCCCAGGTGCCACATCCACATATTTTTGAACACATGTTCTACATGAACACCTCCAGGGATGGTGACTCCACCCTGAGCAGCCTATTGCAATGCCTGAACATCCATTCAGTGAATCAATTTTTCCTAATATCCAATCTACACTTCCCCTAAGGCAGCCTGGAGCCATTTCCTCTTGTCCTGGCACTTGTTAACTGGGGAAATAAGACTGATTCTTACCTCACTACAGCTTCCTTTCAGGTACCAGTAAAGAGTGATAAAGTTTTCCCTCAGTCTTCTTTTCTCCAGGCTAATTGTGCTTATAGGGCAACATAGGAAAATTTCTTTATGTTTACACAGATCACAGTAAATATAGATATTTGGCCATTTGCTGTAAAGAATGAAAAAGATGAGGCATATATTGATAATGCCACATTTTTAAAAGCATCTTTACTGTAAGTATTCAAGGTAGTTATTAATTATTCAGTCACACAGTTGGATGACACAGAATTATTTTAGACAGTGCGAATATTCACCAGCTGTTGCTTTGTGTCCCCTCCAGAAAGTGCGTTTTGCTAAGAAAAAAAGATTTTTCTCTATTCTTGCAAGTAAAGCTTCTCTTTCATTGAAAAACAAAGATTTTGCCACAGGAAAATGGTATGATCACCAGCAAGAACATCCAGAAGCAGAAAAGCTCAAATTGTTAATTTAGCCAGTAAAGTACCGATTGTTCATAACAGAAACTTAATACTGTAGGTTATTAAAAAATAACATTCATTTACAGATATAGTTTTAAAAGGCATTATAGTGTCTTAAATTCTTCCATCACTTGTTACTTTCAAGAAATGCTAGAAGGAACAAAAACTCTGCTATTGCAATGACACTCTAAATGTAATGAAATGTCTGAAAGAAAAGCAATTCATAATTTCCTGTGCATGCCTCCTCCCTCCACCATTGTTGCAACTACTGGGAGACTTAAGTTTATCCACCTCATATATGTTTACTAACCTCACTGCCATTGGCCCAAAATTGTTATTGCTCTGTGTCACTGAAATCTCAACAGATTACACTACAGTTTATTACTGGAAGATTCAGGAGATATGAAAGAATAATATTAATACAACCAGACCTTTTCACTCAGATTTGTTTTGTGATGAGTGCAGATGTAACACAAGATACTGAATTTACACAGCATAAAGCCAAAGAAGTGAATGAATTCACATGGGAGTGACTATACAGCTACTTCTGTCTAATAAAGTAACAAATATATCAAGTCTTCTGCTTTGCACCTTACAGACAGAACATACAAACCATGCAACTTCACACTACACTGGTAAGTGGAGGATGAGCAATCATAGAGGAGTAGGGGGGGGAAAAATACTTTAAATAACCAACCAGAAATCTGTTCTGAGCAATACCCTTTAATTTCAATGTAAAGAACATAAATAAATCTAGCATACAATAGGTATGTTTCCAGTGTAGGGAAACCAGCAAAGCATTTCCCATGTTGACACACACCAGCAAGTCACTTCCTCCTTATAACCTCTTCATTCTCTAGCCATGCACAGGGCTTTTTACATTTATCTAAGTGAATACCCTGTGAATATTTATCTAAGTGAATATCCTACTAACTACAGGGAAAACTGCAGGTATACTGAGCAAACTCTTAAGGAGACTAACTGGCTTCAGCTTCTCAGTCATAAAGGAAACATGGTTTCTACCAGAATGAGCTCCACTGACAATGCCAAGATGATCTGGAAGCCCAACTGTTAACTTGGACTGAAGCATAAACCCCTCCTGCAATGATGGTTTTGATGGCTTACATAAAATCATTGTGATAGTCTCCAAACTGGCCCTAGTCCAGGGGCCCTCGTAAATCCACCACCAAAAACAGTCCTAGCAGGTAGACTAAAGGAAAGCTCAGTTGTTTCCTCAAACAAAACTTAGGTATAATCAGAATATGTGACATTTCTCTGTGAAGGGTCTGCATCTCTGAACTGCCATTTGAACCCCATCCACAATCACTAATAAATCTGAAAAGCTGATGTAGAACCAAGTTTTATACACCAACCCTACTCCCTTTCTCCTGATTTATTTAGATCATCTTGATCCAAACTGCAAAAAGACTTAATACTGAATTCAGTGTCTGGAAAGAAGTTGAAACACGTAGAGATTCTGATCCTTGGGAGAACTTGAGCACTTACTGCTCAAACTCAAATATCTTCTGTCTAAAACCTTAGAATACAAAACTAAGTTACTACAAATTCTTCAAAGTTGGTGAAATCCAAGACTCTGGCATACACCAAATTTGTGGCCTAAGGTAAAATATGGAAGAATATTGCCTTAGAATAGTCTTTTAACAGGTAAAACCTGATCATTAAATGGAAACAAGTAAAATAATTGCATAGCCTCTTTTTCAAATATACATCCTAAACTTAAAAAAAAACCAAAAAAAACCCAACACATTGGACCATTTACCATTTTTCATGGTTCTGCTGAGGATAAACATATGGAGAAAATAAGCTACTCTGTAGATCTTATTTCATTCCAATGTCTGTGCTTTTATTCTCCCTGTCACAGCCAACTTAAGAATTTCCTCTTTCATGGTAATAAGCAGAAAGTCCACAATTCTCTAGGCAGCAAAGCAGGAAGTTTGCAGTTGGAAGGATTTCCCCTCTACAATGGAACAGGAGGAGAGAAATGTATGATGGGGCTACTGTGAAAACTTTTGCATTCTGAAGCAGCTGATTTGGACATATTTATCACATCAGAGCCCTAAAGTGACGCTCCCAAGATCAGGCACAAATGAAACACTGCCCACATCTGTTCTGCAATCATTTGTCACTTTGGCTTTTTGGGAGAGTGAGAACTCCTGCCTTTCTGACAAGGGTATTACCTGGCTCCACCATAATCGTATGAACAGTGATACTCAAACATAGAAAGAAGCTAAAACTGTCACAACACAGCTCAGCAGAAGGCGCTGCCTTCCCAGCTGACCCTATATCACAAGACAGGAGGGAATGCCACATGTGGCTTTAATGCCAAGCAGCTGCTGCACAGCAGCACCCCCTCTGTCCTGCTCCCTCCCCCCTGCACCGCTGGGTTTCCAAGACCATCACAAGTAGTGGAACTGCGGCGCCCTAAAACGAGCACAAGCCCCCACACGCGTTGGGTTTGGGGGAGCCCAAACACATCACCCCCATCCGCTTCCACGCGCGGAGATGCGCGATCATCAGCGCCGAAGTGCGGCCGGGGACTGGGGCGGGGGACAACGCGCGACCCCTCTTCGGCTGTTTCCAAACCTGTTACTCTCCCCCTCCCTCCTTCCCTCCATCCCTTTCAAGCTTCGGCTCGGGGTAAATCCCTGTCCCGGCGGGACTCCCGCGGCCGCTCCCGCGGGCCCCGGCCCCGCTCACCGACACCAGGAACTCCAGCGTGCCCACGTAGTCCCGCTCCGTCTTCAGCAGCTCGTTGAGGACGCACACGCGTAAGCGAAGCTGCTTCTCCAAGTCCTTCCCGCTTTCCCCCTTGCCTTCCCCCTTGCTTTCCTCTGTCATGGTGCGGCGAGGAGGATCGGTGCTCCCAGCCCGGCGCCTTCCCCCGAGCGCTGCGGACAAGGACAACAAAAGACCCCGCTCCCAAGTTACCCGGCGGGGCCGGGCTCCGGCCGCTCCCCGGCCGCGCCGCAGCCGCAGCCCCGCTCACCCCGCTCCCGAGGTCCGCAGGCGACCGGCCACCCCGGAGCGCGCTCCTTTCCCGTCAGGAAGGGGACACAGCCTGGAGGAAACGAGCGGTCACTGGTTCCCAGCTCGCCCTGCTAGCTGAGAGGTTGGAAAGCCTCCGCAGCAGCACAGACTTGGACATTAATCAAAAGCTTTGTATCCATGTGACTCCAACCCCTTCCCCCCCTTCGCTAAATCTCAGGAAAAAGGAAAGGAAACAACTTCGGGGAGGATTGCGTGCCAGCAGCTGCCTGTTTCACACACAAGCTGCGAGCTCCAGTTTGAGGCTAATTGGAGACCTCCAACAACAGAGTAAAAGAATTATAAAAATGTCCCAGCAAGCTGACTGGCCAGGGAATCGGCAGTTGTTTTTGTTTTGATTTTATCATCAGCAAAGAGCCATTTCAGCTTCCCCTTCCACACCTTCCCACGAGATGTACAGTACAATGTGCATTATAAATACGAGCTGTGATATTCTCCCGAACAAACGTACGCGGCTAAGCGTGTGCTGAGCAGGTACGGAGAAGTTCTTTGAAGATAGTGAGGGGATTTAAGTTGACTGCTTTGTTTGTTTATTGAAAGAAAGTGCTATAAGATCTCCACGTTAGACAGTTTTCCTGTCTGCCTACCAGATTTGCATGATAAAAGGATAAAAAATAACTCAGTAGCTATTTCAGACAGCTAGGAAAATGTATACAGCCACTTTAGACCAGGGGAACTGATTTCTTGAAGGCTGAAATATGTCCGGACACTACCATGTGAATTTTAAGACCACTGATGAAAGCTGAAGTTTTCTCTGGCTGGCTCTTCAGTTTGTGACTGGAAAGAAAATGCAGGTCTTCAAACTTACATATTCCATATCAAACGTCTTTCTAAAACTGCAACATCCTAAAGTGACAGAATAAAATGAAAACTTGAAAGTAAAACTCTTCTACAGCTGCAAGATGAATTGAGGCAGTGAGAGGAATCCTTTAGTGTGAGAGAATAAGTAAAGACATTTGTGTTCTGATAACTAGACATCACCAAGCTGTCTGCCACAGACATTTTTGTGAAACAGAGAATATACTTCCCACAAGAAGTTTCCCATAGAGCAGAGGAGAAAACAAACAAACAAAAAACAACAACAACAACAATAAACCTATTTCTTTGAATGTGACCTACTTCCTTGCATCCTCCCCTTCCCAAACACAAACAGCACCTCTGCATAAAGCCAAGGCAAGGAGCAGCAGTTGCTGAGACATATTCTGCCATATGTATCCTTCTCAGCCATTTATGCATGTGCAGATAAGCCTGGAACTTGCCTGCTGACCTCAACATAGCTCCTTCCTCAATATGGCACTGGTCCATTTCAAAAACAGACACTGATTTTCATAAAAATCACAACTTCACATTTTTTAGTACCTCATGGCCCTGGTAAATTTGGTTTAAATGGACTGATGGTTTGAAAAGCCCAACACAGCTCACTGAAGCCTCTTTCTTTAGAAAACATATTTAAAGCAGACAACATGTCTGATTATAAACTCAAAATCTTTTCACCCTCTTGGTGGGTTTCATCACTGAGACACTGTTCCAAAGTCCTGAGGTTCTGTGGCATCTGCCCTGATCCTGTGGAGATTAGGTGTTTCACAATTGCATTAGCATCAAGAAGGCTACTTCTAATCACCCACCAAGCCCCATGGTGAAGTTCCCAAGTGATAACCAGAAAAAGAAAAATGCAAAGCCACTGGAATAGAACATGCTATTGTTTCACATTTCTATATGCATGTGGGTGCCCTTCCTCAGGGACACCCTATCCTCAGTCATAGCCTAACACCTTAAACTTGTTAAATTTCCCATCAAAACTTTAACAACAAAACTTGTTAAGTTTCCCTCTCTTTCTTTTAGGAAAGCAGAAATAAGGGTCCAGCGCATTTTTTAATTTCAGACATTCCCCTGCGCTCTCAGCTTCAGCTGTGTGCCATTGGCTGTCACATTCCCTATGCACACTCACAAACCAAGGTGACAGGTAAAAGAGGCAGGAGCAGCAGCTTAGTCTCTCTCTTTCTTTTCTTTCTTTCTTTTCTTTCTTTCTTTCTTTCTTTCTTTCTTTCTTTCTTTCTTTCTTTCTTTCTTTCTTTCTTTCTTTCTTTCTTTCTTTCTTTCTTTCTTTATCACCTATAGAAGAAAAAAATCAAGAATCCCTTTCCTTTACATGTTTGCATCTCACTGCCAGGAGACCTTAAAGCCAAAGTGATTCTTGTCCTAGTTTATGCTCCTGCTGCCCTCACACAGTGCTCCTTCTTTCAAGCAAGTAGCTCCAGCTATCTGGGCCAGCAAAAGCATTAGGGACAACACACAAGAGTTTTTTATGACTCATCTAAAGCCACTGAACCCAGCAAAACCCACAGCAGATGTGCATCGGTAGGAAAAGTCATTCTAAGTACCAGACACAATCTATGGAAAACATACGTGCCTATAGGCTCAGCCAATTTTCCTGACAACCTGCTTGAAGTAATAAAGATATGGGGCAAATTACTCTTTTTCCCTACTTTAAGGAAAAAGCTAAATTGCTCCAATCATACTTTTCACTACACCAAAATTGAGTAAAAAAGGATAAGAAAGGTAGAATATAGAGACAAAAAATTAAAAAATCTTAGCCCGAACAAGAAATTTTAAGCAACTAAACAGTGGATTTTTACAATGTGATGTACCAGAGAACTTGACTAGCTTGTTTCTGTATTTTAGACAGGTAGTGCTGTGTAAAACAGTGTATTGATTATGCTAGCATCTGGGAGACAGCAATCCTTTCTCCGTATGAGGAAAGGCACTGATTTGGAGAAACTAGAGAAATCATTCCATTCTCATGCAATGTTATAACTCTGGAATGAAAAAGAACTATTTTGGTCCAAGGGTATTTGAGGCCCAAGTTGGATTTCCACTTAGAATCCTGTTAAAAAAAAAAAGCAATATATATATGGCCTATACACATAACTGAGGATCGATGTGACCTCTTCAGATCTAGTCCAACCTTTCTGCAGCCGAATGCCCACGGCAACAGGACAGGCTGTCCAGACAGGTTTTAAGTAACTCCTCAGATGGAACTCAACAGCCTCTATGGGAAACATGTGTCAGTGTTTGACCAGTACTCTACAGTTAAAAATAAATAAATAAATAAACAACAAAAAAACCAAACAAACAAACAAAAAAAAACCCCAAAACAAAACAAAAAACACTTGTGTTCAATCAGAATTTCATGGTTTTTAATGTGTACCCATTGCTTCTCATCCAGCCAGCTGGCACTACTGAGGAAAATCTGGCTCCCTCTTCATCATTCCCTCCCATCAAGCATTTAGAAACTAGGATAAGATTACCATGACCCTTCTCCCTTCCAGGCTGACTAGTCCCATCTCCCTCAGCCTTTCCAGGCATGTGAGATCTTCCATTTCCTTAGTCATCTCTGTGGTCCTATCTGATGATCTGGAACAAGATGTCTTATTAAATATCCTATGTATGACAGATAATAGCAATTAAACTTCAATGATCTGCCATGACACTTATGGTCTCTATGGGAATACTCCATGGATTTGTTTCTGTGTTGCCACTGGATGATATATATGAATGCAAGACAGCTCCAGTGTCACATAAGAATGAAGTCAAGTGTTCTGCAGGGCACATAATCTTGTGTTGCAGCACTGTAAAGGATTCTTCAGTCCAGCTGGGAATTTAAAATTGTCTTCTTTTCAGAGAGAGATGAAACCAATTTTTATATTTGAGGGGGGGGAGGGGGGAAGGGAAAAACAAAAATTCCTTAAGAATTACTAAGAATTACATATAAAAATATGATAACAAAGGCTAAAAAAGTTCACCAGAATAAAAGGAGCTTCTTTACAGGTGGCTCTACTACCATACTGTGCAATTAAAAGGTTAATATTTATGGGACTAGCTGTAAAGTGCTATGAAGTAAGTGTAGGAGAGCAAACAAACTGCAAAGTTCACTTTTGACACATTACTGTCTGTTCATTCACCACAGAATTTATACCAAACCAACTCTGCAATGGCAGGTTTTAAAGCAAAGTCATTATATGTACAGAATGAACCAAAATAATCAGTTCTAGAATATTCCTTTATGGCATTTTGGAAGAAAGATGGAGGTACATTAACCACTAAGACATTTAAATGATCCCAAGCATAAGAACATATAAACTTCACTGTAAGATAATTATCAACATAATGAGTAAAATCAAATAATTAAAAGCTTTCTGTAGGTATTCTGAATACAAGCTGATCTCCTTCCCAAAACCAGACTATTTTACTTCAAGCTGCTACAAACATTGCTCTCCTAAGTATGAATGCACAGAACTTCACCACAAAGCTTTTCCAGGAGCTTCTTATGATGGTGTGTGGATAGATATCCACAAGGCTTTTAATAATTTTATTCCCAGCAGCACAAGGGACACAGCAAACATCTGTACCAAACTAAGTCTTAACATTCAGCTTTATTTAGCATGGGAATAACTACTGTTGTATGATCCAAACCTGAGTTATCAAAAAATAAATCTAAAACTATATAGAGAGAATATAGCTCTTGAAAAGGGTGATTTGCATTTCACTTAATGCATGATTTTCCTTGTGGGGATAAATTGTACCTTTAAGAAATCCTTCAGCAAAAGCCACCCAAGTCCTAGAATGACAAGCGATCCCTACAGATGTTTTTTCTTCAGAGGGTTATCTAGGATGAGCCAGCACGCACACAGAATCCCATGACAGGAGCAGAATTAGTCCAAGTACTTTTTTACTTCAAATTGATATTGATAGACCATGTACTACCACAAATGCATGTCAAGATTTCCTCAAGAAACTCTAATTAGTTCAGTAAGAAATTAGTCTTAGCTGAAACCACCATTACAAAATAAAAACAGTCTCCAAAAGGTTAAACTCCAACTGATGACAGCTATTTGAACTAAAAGCTCTCATTGTGTAATGTCTAGGCAGAAGAACAGAAAGTACAGCTGCAGACAATTACTTCACCTCAAGCTGAGGACATCTGATTACAGCTTCTTCACCTTAGCTATTTAACAACCCTTTTAAAGATGGCATGAAGTTGAAATAAAATTCATTACCATATATGAAAGCTGAAATAAGAGGAATACTATTTATACAAGTAATGTCAAGAAACCCATCTTGGTAAAAAATACAAGGTCTTTTATGCTGCTAGCTATCTTTATATCACTATGGATTCTATATGCAAAATAAGACATAGCTGACCAATTAAAACACCTTTTTTGATCTGCGCATGGGAGCTCTGCAGAGCAACCAAAGAGAAATTGAGCAACAAAGATTTATGTGGAAACAATAACAGAAAAATAACTCAGCCACTTCTCTAGCTTTTAGCTAATAGACAAAAAAAGTATGATACAAGGAAAAGTGTAATGAATTTCCAATTCAGTTTACTTTAGGGTAAAAATGAAAACAATCTTATCATAAGAAGAAACTAATTAAGAGCTGTCAGGAATAATGTTAACTGATGTACAGAAAGTTCTCCAAAGGGTGTGGTATGTTTGTTTGCTTGTATTTAATCACAAGGCAGTAACTAATCAATAAGTTTCCAACCCTAGTTTTTGAACTGTTATATAAACATATGCAACTATTTTGAAGGATTTAGAAAGTGGAAAGAACATTAGATTCATCAGCTGGTAGAAGCTATGAGACAGATCTGTATCTGACTTTTACAAGCATCCTTTATATTTTAGCAAGTACATTATGTCTAGACCCACTTGAAAGCTCTCTTTCTTTCTTGAAATACCTTTGATAAAAGAGGTATTTTTATCACATCCTAGTAAGGAACTTTTGTCCCTCAGAATGCAGAAGCTTACTATTGTTATTCGGAGGTTAATACACCTTAAATATTTCATTTAACAAAAACCTTCATTTTGATTTTCAAAAAGGCGTTGTTGTTTTCCTCAAGTATTTTAATATTCTTACTCTTGGACAATGACTTAGGTATTTTTTCATCAATTTTTTGAAGTGTAAAATTGATCAGTAATCTCTCTAGCCACTGCATGTGCAACATAAGATACCATCAATATTTGCTGAAAATCTTTAATCTTAAACTAAACAAGGCTTCTAAAATTTTAAAGTTTAAAAATTTTGTATTTTGCTATAGTTGCTCAATTGGGTGATACAGGATCCTAAAAGATCAATTAACTTAAAGCTCGAGACAAAAAAAAAAAAACGTTCACCTCAATTCATACTTTGTCAGAAATTATTTTTATGCTCCCAAATATGTGTTTGAGAGAGAGGGTGGGGAGCAGGCAAGGAGAGGTAACATAAAGCAAATGTCCAGAATCCAGCTAGACATGCATGTAAGCAGAACACAAGTCACACTGGCAATACCAGAACAGAACAAAAAGCATTTGATTGGTCTCAAGATTTCCATTTTCTTTCAAGTAACCAATACTTGCACCATCTCTCTGTCTCTGGCAAACCAAGAGTAAATACAGACCGTTCAAGTTATGATGTGCTATAAGGTACGTGACAGCTAAGTTCCTCTTTTCTCCCTGTTCCTTTTGCCATGCAGCAACTTCCACAGATAATAAAAAACAGCTGAAATAGAGTTCAATGGTTAAAGTTGAAAGTACAGAACAAACTGCTATTATACTCCAGAGATTTAATGTTGATGATACCCAAAGCAGATATTTTGCATCTCCAACCCTTCAGAGAGTACAAGACCAAAGAAATATTTTGAAACTATTCCAAACTAAGGGCTCTAGCAAGACTTATCAATCAAGACAACTTTAAGATGAAAAATTAATTTGGATTTTATTATGGTTGATGCACTTCCATTATTAAAGAGCTGAAAGAATGATAACTACTACAGAGAAATCTGAATTTTTTTCTTCCCTTGGTAGGAGTGCTGCTTTCAGAAGATGAAGCCTCTGCCAAAATGAAGGCTTTAAAAATGTAGAGCTTATCAGCAGAAAAGCAAAGTAAGACTGGACATGCCCAGAGATCAAGTCCAAGTACAGCAGAACGTTCCAGTATTCATTTACTAGATTTTTATAAGAACTGAAACTTTGTTTTTAAAAGCAGGTTTAAAACAACCCTGAATGGTAGGTTTACCACAGTGGCAACTTATTATTGTATAGTGAGATAGTCCACTGACAAACTATGATTTGTATGTTTGGATGTTCTTTGTTCATTTGTCCAAACAGGGAACAAGACAAGGCCCTGCAAGCCAAGCCATGTGCCTCAACCACAAAACAACACAATATAAGGTTTAGATCATCAGCTGACATAAATCATCATAACTCCATTAACTTCACTGACCATTAAAGACTCAGATGAAACATGGACAAACAGGGTAACCCTACTTAAACTATCACCCATCTATTTTAGCTGTATGAGACAAAGATATTTTACTGCATGTTTTAATGTGCTTTTCTTCCCTAGAAAGGTAGAAAAAGGAAAGAAAATATTAAAAAGAAAATTTAAAAATCACTTCCCAAAAAATCTATGAACTAAACAAAACCACACAATTTCTTCATAAATATACTTCATTGGTCAACCATAAAATGATTACACATTAGTACTAAATGTTTGTAAATACTTTTAATAAAGCATGATAATTTGCTCTGAGTCACTTTCTTGATAACTTTCCCTTTCACTTCTACCTATCATGATAACATATATGACTTTATTAGTATATTCACATCATTTGTCACCAGTGAACTATGAAATGTCAACCCTTGCAGTAAAAATTCCTTCCAGGCAACACTGATTAAACAAGGATGTGGAACTTTTTTTTTTTTAAAAAAAGACAAACTCATTCATTCAGCTCCTCTAACTTCCAGGATTTCTTTTCCATAACACAACCACTTTGATATATAAATTTTAAAAATAATCTTATCTTTGTGGACACTATACAAGTGACTACCATTCAGCCGTTAAGCAATACAACTGGGACCTAGTACATGTTTATTATCTTACCCTTCCTATAAGGGAAAAGGCCTATGATGTTAGGTGCTAAGGTTGGGATTAAAATAATAACACACTGCTATTTTTGTTACTAGCTAATTGCTATTTATAATGGTGGAAAGACAGTCAAAGCAACTGTCCTTGCATTTCAGGTAGAAACTCTTCAAGACAACAACATTCCCCAGTTTTCAGGCAAGATGACTGCAGCCCTTTGAGACTGTGAGAAAGTTCTTTATTTCACATATACAACTAGTAATGCAAGTGTTTCAAAAATACTTTGTCTAGGTAAATCTAGATTTTGACGCTATGTCTCATTTCCCTGCACTGTGGGACCAGATAATAACCAGATGAATCCAGACAAGTCAATCGGACAGGATTTCTCTAATCAGTATGGGTTTATCTGTAGTTATAAAATACTTTTTCTCCTTATGGAGATGGGGGGGAGTCTGTAAGGGAAGTAAAGATTTATTACAGTAACATACATCCAAAAAATCATATAGATGACAAGGACCTCTAGCACTCCTAGATTAAACATCCTGCTCAAAGCAAGTATAATAAGAGAAAGCTAAGCAGATGAGTTTATAATATCTACTGCTCTGGGAAACCTATTCCAGTGTTTTACCACTCCTATGTGGTGTTTTCCCTCCTCCATGTACCATCAACTTTTCCCATATTCTTATTTGCGTCTGTTGTCCGTCGTCTTTCCACTGCATAACTCTGAGAAGATTCTGGGTTAATCCTCCATAATTTGTAAAGAGTTACAGAGAGCAGCACCACCCCTGCCTGTTTTTCTACAGGTTGAACAAACCCATCTGGTACTCTCAGCCACCTCTTGTACCCTATAGTCTTCCTGCTGGACTCATTCCAACATGCCAATGTCTGTCTGGTACTGAGGAGCCCAAAATTGGGTATTGTGCTCCAGCAGCAGTCTCTGAAGTGTCAGACAGAGACGAAGAATTACTTCCCTACTGTTCTTCTTATCCTCAGCCTGGTATGGCATCCATCACTGAGTAGTAACTCCTCCTTATGAATGGAATGCACAACCTGCCAACTATGCTGAATTTGAAACACTTTTGTTGTGCCAAGAAGCAATGGAACCTGAGAAGAAGCCAAGTAGTGTCTCAGTATTAGTCTCTTCTTCATTATTACCTGAGTTAAGCATCACTCTACATCTAATAGAGCTGTTTATGTTCAGCAGCAGTATAATGCCGCTCTAAGAAAAAAGCTTGCTAGATACAGGATATAAATGTGTCTGCCAGTGACAGCACACTGATTTATGAGTGCTGAAAAATCAGTAATTTGAGTACAAGTTAGGTGTAGATCAGCAACCATTTACGGCTATCTATAAAGGCCATGTAGAATAAGTGCATTACAGCAGCTATGGGAATAGGTGATTTGGAATTTCCTGTGGAAGTAGCATTTTTATTTTCCACAGTAAGAATTCCCACTCAGCTGCTATGACATTGTTTGGACTCTCGAGAGTTTCCTGCACAGGTGCTCCATGACCACTGGAAGGAACTGCAGAAATGTTTGTGCAAATAAAAAGAACACAAACGGTCTGTCAACAATACGAAGTCACAATTTAAAAAAATGTTTCACTATACATGGTGAAGACACATGACCAGAAAACAGTAACCTAATAATTGAATCTGGCGTTTACCACTAATTTGTTGTGCAAGCACCATTAAGCCATTTTACTACATGCACCTCTGGGTACTTACTTATTAGGTCCCTTTACGCATTTGACTACCACTGACCTGTAAATCAGTAGAGGCTTTTTTTTTTTTTTTTGCTGTCAGCTTTTATGTTTTCATGGGCCTTCATAATTCCTTGCTTACATAATGTCAAAAATACCTATCAGTGTTTCCACAAAATACCTCCTACTGAAAAGAGACAAAATTTGCTGCTGTTGTAAACCAGAATTATCAGTAAATGGCAGCAATCCTACACTGGCAAGAATTTCACCACAGGAGACTAAAAAGTAACACTTATGCTAATCTGTGTAAATTGTAGTATCTGATAGGCTTTCCCTTCTCAGACAACAGAATTTATTCTGTTACAGTAATAATTTTGCCTCATTGATTCTTTTCCATTGCTTCTCAAATTACTGCAATAAAAAAAAGATTTTATTTTTACATTACAAAGGAGGTAATACATAACACAGCTGTAAGACCCGCTGTCCCAGTGAGTTATCACAGATTTGCACACCACTTGCTAGTCCAGTTTGGCTTCCCTGTCAGACAATGATGTTACAGCCCTGGTACTTCATTCCATAAATAAATAAAAGCCTGGTGAAATTAATAAAATTGATGGAATAAATTCCATAAATAATGCCAGATGAAGGATTTGAACTTCCAACAAGGACAGCTGAACTGAGGTTTATCAAGTAAATGAAAGGAATTATTGCAGAAAGATTTAGAGTACTAAGCCTTGGACGATCATATTGCCTGGATGAAGGAATTGAGACACTTCTGAAGTACAACTCCAAATCCCAAGGCCTGCATTACTTTTGGTAGAAAATATCCTTTTTATTGTGTCATTCCTTGATAAAACATGACACATTTCATAATGCAGGAACTTGATCTGGTATCATTACTATATGTATCTGGGTCAGTCTAGCCTAGACTGTGGCTCTGTAGCCTAGGAAAGAGGAGGTTTGGGATAGGGAAAGGGTTGGATCTCATTCATGTACACATACACTAGAAGGGAGGTAGCAAAGGTGCTGCAGCATGTCCAGCAAAGGGCAGCATGGTTTGTGAAAGGACTAGAGAATGTGTCTTATGAGGAACATCTGAGGGAGCTGGGTTTGTTAAGTCTCGAGGAGGTTCAGATTCATCACTCTCAACAGCTCCCTGAGGTTGTGGTGAGGTAGGGGCCAGCCCCTTCTGTGTCTGCAGTGAGAAAACCAGAGGAAACAGCCTTAAGATGAGACAGCAGAGATTTAGATGAGTATAAGATTTATTTTTTTTTCACTGTTCAGGTGGTCTGGCATTGGAATAGGTTGCCCACAGAGGTGATGGAGCCACCATCCCTGGAAGGGTTCAAGAGCTGCCTGACTCTGAGTAATGGTTTAGTGGTGTAGGGGTTACAGTGGTAGTGCTGGGTTAATGGTTGGACTTGCTGATCTTAAAGGTCTCTTTCAACCTAGATAATTCTATTCTAAAGCAGGGAGAAATGGCTCTTTTCAGTGGCACCTAGTTCCAGGACCAGAGGCAATGGGCGCACAGTGAATCGCAGGAGATTCCTTCTGAACATAAGGAAACACTTTTTCACTCTGAGCTTGACCTAGCACACCTTACCCAGAGATCAAGAGTCAACTGAACGTGGTCCTGGGCAACTGGCTCTTGGTGGCCCTACTTGAGCCCCCTTGAAGGGGTTTGGAGCACATGACTTCCAGAGGTCCCTTCTCCTATCAGTCATTCTGTGGTTCTTCAAACTGCCAGCCCAAAGTCTGGGTGGAGCCAAGCTTATAGGCATATATGGGAGCAGGTACTGGATCTAATACTGCTCATCCACTTCATTAATAATCTGGATTATGGGATAGAGTGCATCCTCAGCAAGTTTCCATAAGACACAAAATCAGGCAGAGTAGTGGATACGTAAGATCATTGTGCTGCTATTCAGAGGTACCTCAACAAAAAAAAAGCCTATGAAGTTCCCACACGAGAGAATGTGAAGTCCTGCACCATGGAAGGATCAGCAAGCACTGGCAGCCAACAAGATAGAAAGCAGTTTTTCAGGGAAGGAGCACATTAACATGAACCAACAATATGCCATAGTCCCATGGATAAGACCAGCACAGATCAATGGAAAAATGTAGAGGCAGCAAAAGAAAAGAAGTAAGGAGCAGCAGAGGGAAATTGCTACACACTGATCCAAACTACCTCTGCCATCCATCAACCCACAAAAGGGACTGAGAGTAACCCTCAGTGGCAGCAAGGGGAGTAAAGACAAGATGGAAGTAATGGTATCTGGAGTGAACTTAAGCCTCAGAAAAGGGAAAGAAAGGTGTTTTGCCCAAGTCTTTCAATACTTGTCTTCTTTCTCAGTACCAAAATCAGTAACTAAATGCTTATGGCAATTAATTCTCCCACTGGAGTCTGTTCATAATAGCCCTTTGACTCTGCACAGCCACAGCCTATACCACATGTGGAGTGGTAGGCTATGGCTATGACATTTCTCCCTGCATGCATACACACAGCAGCTGCCCCCAGAGATTTAGGAGTCTCACCACACTGTTTCTTACATATCCTGAAAATATCCTTTCATCTGCACCAACACTGCACCAGCAACCCAACAGTAATGAATCCACCACAAACCTATGGTGTCATCAGTGCCCCCAGTATCAAACACTATCCAAAAGTATCCCAGTCTCTCTAGTCAGAAAACCTTTTCTGCATGTTAAATCCTTACATCTGGAATTTAGTCTCAGATTGTTGTTCAGGAGAGTAAAAGTTGCTTTCTTGTCTCTGTCTTGTTTCACCACAGTGCTGCCATATTAGCTAGTATAGCCTGTACTGCATTTAGCTCTGTAGAGCTGGAGCAGGGCTATTTACAGATTAGCTTCTTCACTGTTGTGATCCTCCGTTTTTTCAACCTCCCACAAAAGAAAGCAGAATCAATAAGACAGCTGCAAACTACCAAAATCTAAATATACCTGCTCTGATTTTAACCTAGAGTTCAGCCATGTAAACAGCTGCACTTATGCAAGCTGAAGCCTACAGGTTCTGCTCAGGTATTGGCACAGTACCTGAAAAACTAGACCCAGGAGATCTGCTGTATGATTAAACAGTATGTCAACTAACTGAACAATTCCCTAATCTAAAGCAAACAGAGAAGGAAAATTTTCTGAAGCAAGTTTACTACGAAAGAAATTATCAGCCTTTAGAATGAAGTCCATTCATTCTGTCTGGTGTTTTCCCCTGGAATTGTATGTGCATAAGAACAGCTGTGTTGAGGATACAACAAACAAAAATATGTGTGAGCTATAACTTGTTTCACACCAAAAAAATCTATTATGTATACATATACAAATTATGTATACATATGTATACAGCAGGGAATCAGTAATCTGATGTAAATCAGAAATTACATAGGAGTGACTGAAAAAAGGAAATGTCTTAAATGCAAAGTGCTGTCTAACTGCTTGAAAACATCTCAGTTGGTTCCTTCAGTGAGCTCAGGATATCTGAGGCAAGGCAAAGATCCATCCCATTTTTTTTCCAGAATTTTCTGCCAGGGATGAAAGGCCTGGACAGGGTCCTGGACAGCTGGCTCTGGGTTTTCCTGTCCAGGAAGACATTCCGGAATCAAGGCCACCCAGAAGTCTCTTCCCACCTCAGCCTGTGGCACAATCACAATTCCGTGATTCTAGGGAATTGCCACTGTACAAACTCATTAACACGACCAACCGTGCTTTGCCATTTCAGTCTTTAAAAACTCACAGACAAATCTGTGGTTAAGAGTATTAAAGCATGTATTTTCTGTCAAGGGTGAGTACAAAGACATCTGTTTTCTCAGGTCCCTTACCAGCCATGTCCTGACTCCCCATGGCTCACTCCATGCTGTCCATTGGCCCAGCACCTGACATCATCCCCCAAGGCTCCCCTCTCCCTGGTCCAGTTACGCAGCAGGAGGACAGGTCTCCAGCTTCCCCCCAGCCCTGCCTTGCCCTGGGCTCCCCAGAGCCAAACCCACCCATGATCTGATGGCCCAGCCTGGCCTCTGCACAGTCCCATTGCCGTGGCACTGACCAGCCATGTCTGACCCTGCACATATCACTCATCCACCAGTCACCATATCTGTAAGCACTTTCCTAAACACAGTAAGCATTAAATTTATCCTTGAATGCATAATTAGCATTGCCAGGGTTAAAATTTAACCATTTATCTAAGCATTTACAGTCATCGCTTTCGGGACAAAAACATGACAACTTGTGTGAGAATAACGGAAGGGTATTTATTAAAATTAATAATTAGGGAGGTTTTAGGCATTAGTAAAATAAAATTTTGCAGCCATTAGCCATTTAGGGTTTCAGAGATCTGGCCATGAAATCACATTTACATAGCCTGAGGATATTTCTAGGGGAGAAGTAAAATTCAACTCCAACATTAAATTGTGTCATGCAATTTAAAGCTAAATAAATTGGTCTACACAGCAGCATAATAAAAGTGTGGTCTATATTTTCACAGAACTGTTCTGAATATGCTCATTTTTAATTTGATGGAGCTTTTTTGTTTGGTTTGGATCTGGGTTGTGCGTGGAGGCAAATATATTTTCTTTCACAGAATGGATGAGGTGGGAAGAGAACTCCAGAGGTCATCTGATCCAACATGGCCAGTCACAGAGGGCCTCCTAAAGCTGGTTACCCAGACCATACCCAGATGGCTTTTGAATACCTCCAAAGATGGTGATTCCACACACCCCTTGGAGAACCTGTGCCCGTGTTCAGTCACTCTCTCAGTGACTTTCCTTTGATGAGCAGCAGAATTCTCTCTAACTGGGTACAGTTCTGGGTACTATACATCCTTTTATTTACTTGCCCTGGTAATTTATCAGCTAACTGGCAAACAGCACTACTGATAGTGCAATCATTTTTATGTTTACTGAAAAACTTGAATATGACTCCCTTGCATGCAAAAATAAACCACCCTGTAAAAAAAAAAAGGCAGAAGCTGAGGGCTTCTAATGGCGCTAGAGAGTGATAAAAGAGTAGCTTTGAAGCAGAAATTGTAATGATCACCACCATGGTTCACAGAACTAAAAATACATGAGAACTATCAAAAATGTTCATGAGGAACATTTGACTAAATCACAGAAAAACTTGAGTCATTTTGTAGGACACAACTGAAAGAACAAGAGATCATTGATATGCCACTGGAAAATATGTCTTGAATGCAGTCAATCCATTGCCTATCTTGAAATATTGTTGTAGCAACTGCAATTAGGACAGAATAACATTTAAGAGCATCTAAAGTATTAAAACAAGTGAAGTGGTGATTTCACCCCTCTCTAGTCATTAGCTATTTATCAAATGCGGTTTGATCATATTTTTCATAACTTCCAGACTGATTTACATATGTAGGAAATTAACCCACAACATTTTAGATATCAATCATCATGACGCTTCAAAATGTATTTTAACATCATTTGATTTCCCAGTAGAGGAACAGACACATGCAGTGTATTTATAGGTCTTCCAGTGCAGCCTAGTCTGGGAAATGAACTATCTATTTTAAAAATGTATTTGTTTTGGTTATATTTCTAAACTAATGACTAAAACATTCTAAATACCTAAATAACAATAAGCTTAGTTTTTTTACATTTTCTCACCAAAAAAAAAAAATACAACCTGTGTTGTGTACAGATGCAAATTAATAGCATCAAGGGTTGAAGAGCAAACAAGGAAAGACATGCAGATAAGAAATTAAAACTGCACAAATGTCATCTGCATATTCAGCAGATAATACAAATTTTTATCTGTGATATTGAATTAAGGTTTTAACTCCATGCTTTTCTTTACATGTAACAGTCATGTTTTTAACATAAATGCAAAATCAAATCGGAGCTCACATTCTTTCGTCTAATTTATTTTCCTTTTAAATAAATAGGCCATAGAGCCCTTATTAAGCATGAAAATGCTTGGGAGCTGCAGTGGCTGCTTTCAGATTCTACAGGGTATGCAGGATCAGGCTGGCAATGGAGCTTATTAACAAACCAACATTTTAGCTATTGCTGAGCAGTTTTTACAGATGGTCAAGGCTTTCTCTGTGCCTCTCCCTTACCACAAACAAGAAAGCTTGGGCTAGGCAAGATTCTAGGAGAGGACACAACCTGGACAAAGAGACATTCCTTGCCATGCAATGACATGCTCAGCAGCAAAACTGAATGGGAGTCACAGGAAAAAACATCAAGATAATATTTCTCATGTGAAAAGACTAAAAAAATTTGGGGTAGAGGGCTGGCAAGCATTCAATTTTCCATTACTGGGAAAATTATATCACTGCCCAGTACTTTTGATTACTCTACAGCTTATAAGAATTTGATTAGTCAGATTTGGGCTTTCCTCATTAAAATTTCAATTAAGAGAAAATAGCAATATAAGTCTTATAAATGTATGCTTTCTAACAGTAATCTTTTGGTAGAGTAACACATCAAGAAAAAGAACAGACTCCAAGGGAAATGAACCACTGAAAACAGAGAAAGCCAAACCACCTATTAAAAAACTAGGTTTTAATTGTAAGTGCTCAATATATTTAATTAGTTGTAATCATCCTTTTCAACATGTACCTTTAAACATTTCAAAGGCACCAAGAAAAGAGAAAGAGCACAGTAGTTCATTTTTGTACACCTTTAATTTAATCAACTACTAGCTCTGAAGATTGCTTACAAGAATAATAAAAACATTTTTGGAAAAGGCTGGAATTCTAATGGCTGTTGGATCTCAAGTTGATTTTTTTTCCCCCTTTGAACTCTTTTTTTCTTAGTATTCTGAAATTATCTCCTGGAAAATTATGAAACAGTGACGATTTATATCTGGCCAAGTAGTCTTTTTCCCCCATGTGCTGAATTGCTAGCCATGAACAGTATGTGTATGCAAAAGTTCTTTGATAGCCAAATCAAGGACACTTTTACCTTCACATCTGTACCTAAAGGAAGCCTACAAGAGATCTGAAGAGGGAGTTTTCACAAGGGCATGTAATCATAGGACAAGGGGAATGGTCTTAAGCTAAGAGAGGGCAATTTTCAGTTAGATATTAGAAAGACATTGTTCACTGTGAGGGTGGTGAGGCATTGGAAGAGGTTGCCCAGAGAAGCTGTGGATGCCCCATCCCTGGAAGTGTTTCAGGCTGGATGGGACATTGAGCAACCCTGGAAGGGTTGGGAACAGGAGCTACATGATCCCAAAGGTCTCTTTCAACACAAGCCATTCTATGATTCAGTGATTAAGGCAAGGATTCATTCGTCCCATATCTGTCATTTATCCACTATACCAACAAAATAATCAGACTTTATCCACAAAATCATAAAACTCCAGACTGGGCAACTAGCAGCACTCCCAGACTCAGAAACTTGATAGCCATTACATGCATCTGTAACCATATGATACTGTGTCACATGAGGTCCTTACACAGATTCATGGCTTCAGGGCTACTTTCAATCCAACATCTCCTAGCTCAAGTGAAAATAGCTCAAATCTACATCACAAATCACAATAGAACAGGCAGAGATTGATTTGTGATGCAGCTTTAAAACACTACTCACTTTGAGACACAGCAACAGAAAAAATCCTGATGCCCAGAAAGGCACACACACACATCTCAATAGTTGAAAAGGCTCTGTTCAGGATATAAAACCATCCTTTCTCACATAACTGCTGTAGGGATGACTTAACGTCCTAATCTAAAGGGAAGGGTCTTCCTTACTGAGAAAACAAAGCTAAAGTAAATTTCCCTGTCCTATTTACTATGAGGATCCTTAAGTAAAATTCCTCATTTAGTTTATTCTGAACCTAGAAGTGAATGGACTTAACAGTTCACCACTGTAATCATTGTTTTGTGTTTTTAGTTACAAGTGCTGCTGCTTTCAGAACAGAACAGCTGAAAAAGGTTCAGTGTGCCTAAATAAAACATTTTTCACTTTTTCCAGTCATATCAGTGAGTCTAATAAAACATATCTTTCTCTCCAGTCATTGCTTCATGATAGCCTTGGTAGCCATGAATGCAACATTTATTAAGAGTATGGCATCAAGAGGCTTTGGTCTTACTCTTTTCCTGTTCTTGCTCCCAACTGTACAAACACAGTTTTCTCTTGGCTTCTTCTGGTCATTTTTCTAGCTGTTTTTTTCTCTTGTTCAACATATCTCTTCCACATACAGAAACCATGATAAAAATAAAACTGTCACCTCAACACATTCAGCCCCAGATACTAATTTCTTTACTCACTTCAAGTAGGAACCATCTTAGAAAAGTTTGGGGGTTTTTTGGAGCATATTCCATCCATTCTACTTACACTACCAATAATGGTTAGGAGAATGATTTCTATCAACAGCCTGTAGATTAAAGTATATGTCTCAATGTACTACCCTATCACTTCCATTTTTATCTGATTTTCATAAGGACTTCTTATATTAACTTATTTCTCCTTGTTTAATGCCACTTACTTAATATCACTTGAACAGTTATTGAGGAAAAAAGAAAAGAAGTAAGTGTCATACATAATTTACAATTTCTTTTGATTAATCATCTTCTACTGGCAGAACTGTTCATCTTTCATGTACATAGCTTTGGAACATTTGGTAGTTCTACTGGACTAACACTATCTAAAAGCTACTGCTCAATTATTCATACACAGATTAAAGTGAATTAAAACTGTAGTCTTGGAATACCATGAAAATATTAAATTACCAGGAATTACTAATATAGAAACCTCCAAAGAAGTTATAGAAGTCAAATTCTTAGCTACAACTTACCTTTATCTTTCTGTTTCAAAAATCAAAGGAAAACTAAGTTTTAAAAAAAAAATATGGTAATTTATTTTCTCACTATTTAAATTAATTGCACCAAAGATTTCAGAGAATTTTGTTCTCACTAAAGAAGATAATTTCAAAGGATAAATTGCAGGAGCAGTTCACTGGTCTTATATGGTTTTATGCTGACTTCAAGCCCTATGCAGTCCTCTCATGACCAAAAGGGCAAGCTGGAGGTAAACACTTCCTTCCCTGCTCATGATGTCTACAAGCTAACATTGATACCTTCAGATTTATCACCAAATTGGGAAAAAGGGAAAAAAACCTGAACCTAGCACTGTGGAGCAATATCATTCTGTAATAAGAGTTCCAAAGGGTTGTAAAAGAGTCCAGTTATGCATTTCTCAATACATTTTGGCACTCATTTTGGGAAGGTCAAGGATATAATTCATAAAACCCAGGTAATTTACAGCTAGTCTCTCACCTGACACCTCATTCTTCACAAAGAGTTGCTGGTCTGTTATGATCCCAATAAGAAAACACTTGAAGTCCATAAGGTATCATTTAAAATTCTAGCTATTAGAGATAACAGCAAAATGAGAGAAAAATAAAGGTAATTTTATGTCCTGTTTGCTGCTGACAATTTTGGATGTTCAGCATTGAATTATTCATTAATGCACACGTAGCTCATGTGGAGCTCAACATTCATGGAATGTTGGTAATTTGAGATATTATAGGATTTTATGGCAAGGAAACCACTCCATTTGTCATTTCTACTATCAAATGAAAGGATGTTCACATGAGAGCTTCTTACTGTGCCTTTAGCCAAAGACAAGGCCACAAAGGTGACATAACCTCTGGTTCATGGTGGGAATTGCCTGCAGGCTCTTTTTTTCACAGGGAGCAGGCTGAGTCTGTCCTGAAGCCAAGGGACAAAGGCAGCACAGCACAAGCCTGAAGGCAAAGCCACATGTTCAGCACAGCTCAGGTTGACTTTTGTGGATCACTAACAATACCACATGGTCTTCTGGTCAGGACAACTACACACATCCTTCAGCCTGTTTCCCTTAGAACTAATGTTGTATTTTTCACAGACAGATGCTAAAATGCATTTACATTTCTCCCCAAAAGTTTACATGCCCATCTCACTCTCTCAACTGCTGTTCTACTGCAGAGAGAGCACAGGTCTCCTTCTGAAGCCCATACAACTACAAAAAAAATCCTTCTTCCACCATCCCTTCTTCTTGGCTGTAACCATGCACCATTAAATACATCATGCAGAAATTGGCATTAAGTTAATCCAGTTACACAAGCACACAACTAATTCTCTCCCCCACATACTTGTTCAGTTAGTTGTACTGAATGCCTAGAGTTTCTGTGACTTTTTGCTAGTTTTTAATCTCTTCATTAACTCCTTTCTTAAAAAGAACATTCTCCTTATTTCTACTACTCAGTTCTACTTGTACTCACCTCTGTCCACCCCAGCTATGAAAAAAACAGCAGCTTGCATACATTCACACTTCATTATAGCAATCATGTCAAGATGGACATGACCAGGCACCATCACCAGCCTCTTAATAACAACTTTTCATGCCTTCCATCAGTAGACTTCCCTCAGGCAATTCCTCACAGCACTGACTCCTTCCCACCTTCTCTCTGCAAGCTTCCCTCCTCCTTCTGCATAAATGGCTAACCCCAACTTGTCCCTTACCCAGCTGCCTAACCCTGTCTCCCTTGCACGACTGCCTGTCCCTTACCACAGCCCCCACCCCAAACCACACCAAACTCCCATTCCACCTAACTCTCACCCAGCTAACCCGCTCTTTTATAGCCCCCATCCTCATTGGGCAGGCAAGGCTGTCTACACTACTTGGCAATCAGTACGGCTGTAATTCATTGGGGAAAATTGCCTTCAGCACTATCCTTACTAACTATCTTCCTACATTTGACGTGCTCACAGCCCCATCTGAACACCCATCCTTCTTCCCTTCCATATGAAAGACAAAACAGAGTGCAAGTGTATACATATATACCTGTCTGGGTGTGCTTTGGTGTTTATTTACCCAAAAGCACACACTTATAAGCATGCGCTTGGCTGGATCCTGGAGTGGAAGAAGATGCAAGCAAGCTCAATGGGGCACAAACCCACATCCCTGCAGGAAGTGAAAAAAAAATAGCGTTATTTCTCCATCTGCAAGCTGGGACATGTAGTATCTTTATTATTGCTGCTCTCAAAACTGAGCAGAGCTCAAATTCAAGGATAAATTATACCTTCAAACAGCATAATCAAACTCTGAAAATAAGGCTAAATCCCTGCACCCAGAACTCCCTGTACCTGATTCCTGGAAAGCATGAATTCGGTATCCTGGTTCTACAAGTCACTGCTTTCTATACTAATGTTCAAATGGTGGTGCACCAGAAGTAGACAGAGAAAATAAACACTGCTCACCTCTATGCAGAGCACACAGAAACAGCTGGGGCCACATTGCAGCTGGCTCTACGTGGGTCAAGCCATGCAGTCATCATGCCTACCGTGGCATTCAGAGGCAGGAGCCCAGCACACAGGTTAAACTGGCCACTGCACAAGGCAGATCATGGTCAGTGCACACACTGATGGTGTTTAAAAGGCTAATGTCAGGAACCTCTGGTAGGCATCTGTAGAGATGTTTCCACACTTTTTCTAAGTGAAGGTAAACTCCAAGCCTGATGTGTGACAAATGAGGTGTGACAGCTTCTACCACGGGAAAGAAGTGACAGGATCACACAAAAATACCTGCTACATCTGTGAAATGCTTAAACAACCACTTGCCACTTTGGCTTAAATCCTTGGTTTCTTTAGTTCACTAGCTAAGTAATATTCAGAACATCAACTTCTATTACGAAAGAAAAAATTCATTCAATTAATATGCAGAATTAGAATAATTCCAGAAAGACATGATGAATTTTTACCCTACATCAGGTGCATCCTTTTCATCACCACTGCATTGCACAGCCAGTGTACTATTGTCACAAGCACAGGTGATTTAATCACTAATTAATGAAATACTCCAATCAGAAATATAGCATAGCAAGCCTTTGGGTCTAAATGAGAAATTCTAATCAGATTTAAATAGTTCAGTTGTTCCAGTTACTGCAAAAATCTTTGCATTCATGCTTTTTTTAATAGGATGAGACAATCCATGTGAAAAATGCTGTTACCCAAGTACAAAGCTGCATGTACTGTAGGCACTTATCAGTAGTTGCCTAATTCTAATTTAAGTCTTGAAGCGGCTGTTGGGTGTGTCTTGATAATTTATTATCACTAATTTTCACAGGTTTTAATTCACTGTACTTATTTGAGGTTTTTTCATTATGGTCACAGCACCTTTAGTATCATGATTACTTTCTAAATCCAGTTTGCTTCAAATTTCAATAATTATACAGAACTTGTAGTTGTGAAAACAGGAAACAAATATAAGGACAGAACTCAACATCAAAAAAACAAAGTTCACCTGAATGACAGTAAATATAATAATTTTTATGACTTAATTATTAATTATTTTTTTAAATATCAAAAGTGAATGATGCTGGGGACCAACCTCCTTAATCTGACGATTTGGGCGCTGTTTTTCAGAAAGCTGCAGTAAAATGCACCTGCATTACTCTTGCTGTGTACTGCCCTCTCGTGGATTCATCAGAGAAGAAATCAGAAAAAAGGAATCAAACGGACCAAGAATATACAAACACCAGAAGACTTTTTCCAGGGCCCTGTAAAGCCTCTGTACATGCCTGACTTTGGTCACAGAAGTGGGTCCACAGGAATTCACACCCAGAAATATACATAAGCATTTACAGAACTTATTTCTATCACTCAGGGAATAAATATATTAAAAACACTTTGCATTCAAATTACAGCTCTTCATATCTTAAAAAAAAAAACTATTTATGGTTTTTACATAAAAATACCTTATAGATTGGAACTTGATAATTTTAGCTACAAAATCTTATTTTTGTATCAAATATAATTGGAAAGCACTTTAATTGATGAAAGCCTTAAGCTGCTTTAGAATCAAATCAATTATTATAAAATGAAGCCAAAGTCTATGGCACTTTCAATAGGCATTTGCAAGTAACATAAATAGTATAGAACTCCTGTAAGTTTATGATACACATATTTTCAGGTCAAGACTGGTAAAGCATCCAGATTTTGACTACCAGAAAGAACATTTTATGCAAGCTGCAGGAAAGAGAGACACTTCAATACAGCTGGCACATTGAGCAAGACTGATCTGCAAGTATTCTCAAAAAAATCCTTTGAGCACCAACACTGTTGTTTGCTCTATGTGAAAATATGAGCAATTCAGTCTGCTCCTGAAATTCATAAATCCCTGGATTTTTTTAAATCTTCAGAGCTGGGTATATAATTTATCTCTGAATATGGGATAGTCTGCTGCATTTTTATTTTAAAGCAAAACTGGATTTATTCAAAGGCATGCCACAGGAAGGGTGCTTTGGTCTGTACAGTGTATAGCTAAAAGTCTGTGTCAATAACCTCATTCAGCCCAGTTCAAACAATGCACACTCCCTTCCACCTCCTTCCCCAATTAATTGATTTCAACTGATTTTGAGAGGAAAAGGATCAGAAGCTTCCAATTAGCATGGTTTACTATAGCATGATGAAACAAGCTCTGCCACTGATCAAGGAACATAATATAACCATTGTTTCCATCATATTTTAAATTAAGATTTCAGAACAGGGTAAATTATTCTTTATTTCCTCTGTATCCAAAAAAAGCGTGCATTTCAGAATGCTTTCACAAAAAGCAGATGGACGTTTGACAGGATAATCAAATCCTGATAACCTAGGACTTTAATCCATGTTGTCATCTCTGTTATCACTCAAATCAAGGTGTCTTGGACAATAACTTTGACAGGAAATAAAAGTATTGGAGATTAACTGTTGCAATGCATGAGCACCTCCAGATATAGTGAGGAGAAGCAGTTCTGAATTCAATGCTGTAGTGAAACTGAAGATTCAGCTCACAATCTGAATTCGTTGCTGTCATCTAGGGGCAGATCAAGGAAATAGATTTCTCCATGCCAACAGCATGGAAAAGTCTCCACCACAGCCCTTCTGCTACCCAGCTGAGTCTGTGGTCATTTTTTCTGAATCCCAGGAGCCAGAATATGCAGTGCTTTTCCTTTGTTTCATTCAGGATTTATCTTTTGTGGCATCACCCATTTTTAAACACACGTTGGGGAACAGATGGATAGGATGACAAATTTTGCATATCTACGCAATGTAATTCCTTATGGAACAAGCTTCCAGATTTTAGTATTTCCAATTTACAAGAATGTTTTTATACCTTTTATCAGCATCAGACACTGCAGCTCACTTTCTGAAGCAGTTAGAAGTAAATAGCTATAGATTTTGGAAAGGATAGAAGAGGAAAACACTTCAGGGAATTTTAAATTCAATAGAAGTCTCTTTGAGTGTTCAGTTCTTTTATCTGGGCACCTTTTAGAGCCAACTAGGAACACTACAGAATGAGCACAGGAAAGTTTTCCCTCTCTGGTCATCCAATCAAATTGAGTAGGTCAGCTTTAGAAAGGGAAGTGTTCTTCTATTTCCCTTTGAGATTCTTACTCGTGCATTGATGTGATAGTCTGGTTTGTGCCTATTCTCTACTATTCTATTAATGCAAGAGGACCCAGACTCAAGAATACTGGTGGTTTTGTTTGATCTCCTTTGGAGTAGTAAAATCAGAGCAAAAGCAGGATTCAGGAGAAGAAAGGGTCCATAAAGAGCCTAAGAGACTTGTGGATTCCAGTGATTTCCATGGCAGTAGCAGAAAACAAGATTGGCCTTATTCAATTTTCTCTCGTGGTTCATTGCTTTGTTCCTATGATAGATGGTATTAACAGTACTTATTCTCAAGCTTGCCATTTTTCACCTAAAATGTCGAGCTTAATTATTTATAGTTTTTCCAAGTACCAGTAGTTTGCCCTCAGATTTTGTTTCCAGGCTAAGTATCACGTCAGCCTGAAACCTGGTGATGAGGGACAAGAGCAGGAAAGGAGTGTATTTCAGTAAATAGTAAATAGTGTAGTCAGAATTGGTTGAAACTTTGTTTGCCTATGTTCAAAAAAAAAAAGAATGAAAGAAAGAAAAGAAAAAAGAGTAATCATACTTTGCTGAAATTCTACCTTTTTTTTTTTTTTTTTTTTTTAAGTGGGGACTTGAATTTCATATGTCCAAGGGTGGGAAGGGGGGAGTGCCAGCCAAGCACCATATCAAGAATGTGACTTTTTCATCCTTTTGAAACTCTAAGTCCCACCGAGGTGAAAATATGGCAGGGAAAAAATAACTTCATGAGTGCCAGTAAATCAGTACCTATAAATGATAATCTGAGAAGTGAAATGAATTCGAATGGGATATTTCACAAAAGTGGTGGAATACTGATCAGAATACCATGTGGTGTTCCCAGGAGTTTTGGGAAAAGCAGGCTGTGACAAAAATCTTGAGTGTTTTGTACAGATGAGAGCTCCAAGCAATTTGGAAAGTGACAACCAAAATATGGAAAACAGTGACTGAGTTATTTTATATGAAAAGAAAAAGAAATGTGCAAGAGAAACGAGTGAGATCTACAGATTTACTGAGGCTCTCTGCATTGCTGATCCTGTTTCATGTAATAGGCAGTTCTGCCCTGCAATGTTAACTGGAAGGTTATATAGCAGCATTGTTAAATCAATATATCATACTGATGGCTTTTGAAAGCCAGGTAAACCATCTAAGTCATCTACTGACAGTTCACAGAATCACAGGATGGTTGAGTTTGGAGGGACCTCTGGAGGGCATCATGTCTAACCTCCCTGCTCAAGCAGCATCATGTAGAGCCCAGGACCAAGTCCAGGAAGCTTTTGAATATGTCCAAGGATGAAGACCCACAACCTCCCTGGGTAACCTTGCCAGCCCTTGGTCACCATCACAGTGAAAAATCATTTCCTGGTGTTCAGAAGGAGCTTACTGAGTTTCAGTTTGTGCTTACTGCCTCTGGCTGTGGCACTGGGCACTGTTGACTTCTGGGTTTTGTCCTCATTGCACCCTCCCTTCAGGTATTTTAATACTTTGAACAGTTTTCTCTTCTCCAAGCTGAGCAGTCCCAGCTCTCCTAGCCTGTCCTCACAGGAGAGATGCTGCAGACCCTTCATCCTCTTTGTGGCCCTTCACTGCACTCTCTCCAGTACATCCACGTCTCTCTCTATTTCTCTGGAGTCCAGAACTGGAACCAGACCTCCCCAGTCCCAGGCCAACACCTCCATTGTCTCTTGGCCCAAGAGAGCTCCATGTCTCCCTGCCTGCTGCTACAGCTTAGCTGTGAAGCAGCCTTTGTCCCCAGATTTGCCCAGCCATGATGTATTTTATTCATCCAAACCTAATTCAGTCATGCTGCTCTGCACCACACAACACTGCTGCAAAACATAGCTGCCACAGATACGTATCACGAAAACACAGAATGGTTGAGTAGCTGAGTATAAAACAGCTTCTACTTTAACTTCCTTAATGTTGATAATTCATCTATAAATCTTGGTGAAATTAGGGGGAGAGAACGAGCAAAGAAACTGTAAAAATTTAGCTTTGTAATTCATCTTGAGGTGAGAAAGAGAAAAAAATGTGATGACAAATATTTATGTTCTTTTAACATTTTAGCAGGGCGCACAAGTAAAACCTAGCAATATAAGGAAATTAAAATTAAAAAACAACATGATCTACATTTTACATTTTGCACATATTCTGTGGGGACTTAGATCCTATACAACCAGAGACACCAGTGACTCAGCACACAGTGTGAATTTAAAATAGGACTTTGCCCAAAACAAATAAATATTTGCTACAAAGATCACTGTGCTTCAACACATACCCCACATTTTACTGTACACTCCAGGCACTTAGGTCTACAAGGTCAATAATTCATCTACACTGCCAGAAGCCTCCCTTGTGACAAGTCACCTTGTTGCCATATGGTTATGAAACAAGAGTATTGACACTCTGTCAGAAATCTGTTGGATTTTTTTTCCTCTCTCTTCATCTTTAGTCAAGTTAGACCTACACAAAAGTGTGTGAATGACAGCCCTGGTGTGACTGTATTCTTTTGTAAAATCACAGAAGTGTTCAGCTTGAGCAGAACTGACAACAACCTCCTAGCCATATCTTATCAAGATCCATCAGCCTTGGCCTCCAGTGACCTCTTCCAGCAGAGAGTTTCATTTAAACCCAGTTTAGACAGAGGTTTCCCTGCTGGAAAAGGCTTGCAATGCTGGCAGCCCTGTTCACACCTTGGTTCAGGCCAACTGAACCAAGGTCAGCACCACATTTCGCATAGTTACCCAAAGAGCACATAGATGGCAATTGTTGGTCACTATCTATCCAACCTGGAATGTGTTATTAGCTGATTTTGATGTCCATAATGGTGGTAATTTCTATATATATTAGCATCCTTCTAAAGACAGCTTGGGGACATATTCCTAGCAAGATGATTTTTAGGTAAATTATTTCATAATGTAATCAAAACTTTGCAAAGTGCAGGAAGAAATCCAAAGGGATTGCCTAAAATCTAAAATTATCTTGTGAAGACTATGCTCTCTCCAAGCTCCCTCACTTCTCAGCTGTGAAAAATATTTTACTGGGCAAAGAAATTTAAACCAACTTCAGTCACCCTGCATCTCCCTCTAGAAAAGTCCCCCAGGAAGCCCAGGGTTATAAATTTTGTGAGGCTGAAGTTAACAGGATGTAAAAGACATTTTACAAGGCACTTTGTACAGTAAAAAGAGTAACAGGAACTTGTGGGATATTTTTATTTGTTTTTCTACTTTATTTTTGACTGCTCAAAAATATTCCTTAGTTATGCATTTAATTGTCAATGATGAACAGTGTCAAACTGCTTATAGCAGAGACTTGCAAGTTGTTATTTTTACAGGATGTAGCTCAGGGTATGATGTCTCTGTGACTTCCTCTGTGATTTTGTTAGTTTCCCAGACCTACCTGACAACAGGTGCCTTATCAGCCTGATAGCTCAACACACCTGCAAAGAAATATAACAAGAGCTGGAGAAACAAGTAACACCTATTTTGACATGATCAATATATTAAAAAAAAATAAAAGGTCAGATGTCTCGTTCTGAGCATATGAGGTCTATAACTAGATAAATTAAGTCTAGCGTGGGGAGCAAAGGAAAGGAGGAAGGAAGAGCACCACTTATTTGCATCCACTAATCCCACAGTTCTACTGCAGAACTCATTCCCAGATACCTTTGCTTTATAGTAGATTACTGGTTTACAATGTTCCACTCTGTCACATCCACACTGAATCTCCTATTAAACTGCAATAGCTTAGTCATATCATATTTTGACTCAAATAGTATAACAAAATACTACCAATAGAATTAATAATCTTAATCTTATTCATGATCACAGCATGGAAATTCCCATACGTTTTGAGGAGGAAAACAGTTTTGAAATTATCATTATGGTAAAGAAACTGTATGGTCTATGAAAGCTTTTTAATAAAATGCTTTACCCTACTAAAGTGAAATGTGTTCATTAAACCTCTCAGTGACTATGTCATGATTGAGTGCATATATTATTCACAATGTTTTGGATATGGTAAATACTCGAGATACATTCCCCAAACTTTGCAGTTTTTTTTTTTAATATTATGAAACTGTATTTTTCTACTGCAAGTGCCTATAGGTAAAGAAATTAAGCACAGAACACAAAACAAATATACTGATTTTGAAACACAAGCACTTCTGATAGATAAGTGACAAAACTGGATGGAAATACTTACAGAAATCTGGTTAATCATGGGATAAAATATAGCAGACGATACATATGTTATCCAGAAGCTGACCCATACAAGCCTAAATGGCATGCTAGCAAATCTTTATGCTCCAAACCATGCACACACATCCTAAGGCACCTTAAATGCTTCCTATAAATGAACTTGATGTGACAGAGAATCAAAACAGCTCTTACTGCAAAGTAAGCAGTGTGCATTTGTATACATCATGTATTAACTCTCCACAGAAAGTAAGAATTTTTAGATGCAGTCTGAGTGATTTTATGATAATACCAGAGGTATTTGCAAGAATACCTACATTCATGGGATTGCCTTAAAATATTTCCATGATGCTTGGAATCTCTAATACCATTTCAGTGCTCCCCACAGCCATACCAGAATGTAAAGCAAATGGCATACCTTTGACAACTTTTTCTCATCTGGCTTCCTACTTCTGCTGTTCAGGCAGTAAGTGGATTCCTAAGATCTCTTATACATTGATTGCTAATTTCTTTCTTTCTGACAAGCTTTCAACATGTGATAACATCTGTCTATTTGTTACCTTGTTCTCTTTTTAAGGTCCTTAGAACTGATTAAACATCTTAGCAAAATGACTTTTCATCATGTTCAAAGCTGAAACCTGCTCCATCACCTTCCATCAAAGAAGATAAGATTACAAAGGAGTCAACACATTAGTGACCCCTGAAGAATCTCTATCATTTCTGCTTTATCTGCTATTACATTTCTCTACAAACCTCTTAACTTCAGTGCTAGTGCCATTTCTTCTGGAAAAAAAAGCAACCAATTATACAGACTAAAGTGATTCTGAGAAACACTATGCCATTTCAAAAGCATCTGGTGGGTCCTGTTCAAATAGCACCAATATTTCTTAAGTTAGAATTTCAAGGTCCACAATTCCTGCAGAAGTCTTACTCAAGTAACCCAAACAGCCTGTTTAGAGTCTGTTTAGTTATAGTAAATGATATTTCCCATAAAAGATAAACCAAAGATATAGAGATTAATGCAACCGTTCTTTGGCAAAGCTTTTTAAGAAGACAAAAAAAAAATAATTTCACAGGTATCAGTGAGGTATAAAAGCAGCATGATGTTGTACCCTCCTCAGCGCCTTATCTTAGGTTCCTACAGCAGCTGACAATGTGGTCTCCAAAGCCATTTTGATATTTTGTTTCTTTTGGTTTTAAAGATTTTCCTTCAAGTGTCACAGGGCTTCTAAATACTCCTGAATAAAAAATAGTTGCCAGTGACAATTATTGCAGCTCCCGAAAAACTTTTTACCAACTTATTTCTCATGCGCTAAAATGTAAATGTAGCAAATAAATTGTGTGTATACATATATAGAACTGAAACCAGTCTTCTTAAAATTAACCAGGGACTTATTTATACCCAGGCTATATGAGGTGCTAAGTACTCTCATTTGCCACAATTTTAATTTAAGATAAATAGATTTACTTGTGTGTGCTTGGAAATTAATCAAAGATTCTGTGGTGCCTTGTCAAAAGCTCACTATGCCTTTTCCATGGAATCCAAGAGGTATATCCTGTTTCCAAATGCCAGATATTTTTTGCATAACTAATAGGGTATTTTGAGTTTTAGTTCAATAAACAAGTTGGGCAGGACATGCAAAAGGTATGAGTCTGCCAGCTGCAAGACTGAGGGACTGTACTAATGGAGAGCTCATCCTACCTCCATTTCCAATGGACTTTGTGATTTTGAAGTTTAGTTTGAACACAAACGTTTATCCATTTTGCATCTCAGTTCAAAGAAAATACAAGTAACAAGTGGAAAATAGAGAGCAGGTTAAAAAGTCACAGGCCAGAAATATCACTCAGCAGTGATCTTGGTTTCTTGTACAGTGCTGCTCCTACTCAGTTTTCAGACAGGCTTGAAATGAGATGAATGGGAAATACATTGTCCAACTGCAGTCTGGAAAAGACTATGTGACTCAGTCTAGACATAAACTTCTTCCAATTTCCTCTTCCTGAAAGGGAAGGAATAATTTGTGGCTGATCTTTGCCTTTTATATGTTCCTTCCATCACAAGTGTTGGAAAGACTCGTGACTCTATTAATTCTCTAATTTCCTTCCCACAAAACCTCCTTGACACAAAAGCACATTGATATGTGCCTACTCATCACAAGAGTCTTACAGACTGGCATAAGTGCTACAACCTAGCCTTAATACAGATATATATGTTTATGTATGTATAAACCTGCAAAGCTCAAAGGAAGATAAATTTTAAGGGAAGTAAATTACATGTTATTTTCCAAATATCTAGGGCTAGAGGAGCTCATCAGTGCAGTAATACCGTGTCTGTCAAAACTTTATGGGAGCTTATCTCACCACTATGCCAGGTCACCTTGCTCCAGAATTAAAATATATTATTCAATATTATTTCATGTTTTAACCTCGGATTCTCTGACCTGAAATAAGAGTGAAATAGTGAAACAGTGGCAACAAACTTGAAAGGACTGACAATCCAAAGTTTAGTAAGTACACAGGGAAACAGCATCCTGGACTATGTTAACAGGCATGTACTAGCAGATGGAGGTCAGTCATTATTCCCCTTGGGACTTGCTACATGACATCTGGAATACTGTATCCAGTTTCAGGGCCCTGATACAGAAAACACAATAATTAAACCAATGCACATCTGGTGTAGGGCTAGCACAATGCTGAAGGGCTGGAACACTCCTACGAGAAGAGACTGAGAAATCTGGACCTTCAACCTTGAGAAGGACAGATTTGGAGGAGATTTAATAATCCCCTTCCAGTAACTACGAGGAGATTACTGAAAAGACAGAGACAGGGTAATACAGCAGTACATGGTGGGAACATAAGAAACAACAGATAGATGGACACAAGAGGTCAAACATACAAATTAAATCTTTCTCACTATCGAGACAATGACAGTGAAAGAGGTTGCCAGAGAGGAAGCACAGTGTCTGTTCTTACATATTTTCAAGATGAGACTGGATAAAGCCCTGGTCTCACCTCATATGTATGCTTCTTTTGAGCAGAAGGTTAGGTTAGGAGCCTCCTGAAATCCAACACTCTTAAGAGAAGGGAGATTAATCTAGTTGAGAATTCTCTGTGTGCTCTTATCAGGACATTAATTTTTTACAACTAAACTTCATGTCATCAATCAGGTTCTTTACTGAGGGATACGAGCATGTTATCACAGGTACAACTGCAATGATCATACTATAGAGTTTTAGGGCTCTGTAGACGTACCACCAGCAATTTAAATCAGCTGTTTCAGGTAACAGTCACACTCTGGCTCAAATCTGTAATTCCCAGGGCTGGCAGTGGGAATAAGGAGTTTTGAAAACACAAGGTCTGAAAACAAGATAGTACCAAGAAAGTAACTTTACATACAAGTATAGTGGGGATAATTCATACAGCTCTATGGCTGACTTTTCCCAGCAACTTTCTTAATATAACCTGTAAATCCTTATACAATTAATTGGTATTCCATTTTACTCATTTTACTGTACTTAAAGTATTATTTGCACAAACGGTCCCAGACACAAGGAATACCTATTACACTAGCAACTCTATCAACAAATGTTAAAATAAAGAAGTCTAGGGAAGGAAAATAATGGAAAGCATTATCATACCTATATTGTTATCTCCAAATTGTTTCCCATTACAATCTTATGTTGAACACCCCACACACATTCCCACTTAATAACTTCCTTGCACAGACATTAATGGGTTTGGATGGAGCCTTACACTGAACATCAAACCCCTCCTCTCCAAGAAAAGGAGTGAGACAGTTGAATTGCCATTCATCACTGAGACATTGGACACTAAGACATGACATTTTGAAAGCAGTAAGTGCTAACCTTTATTTGCTAAGATCAAAGGGTAGTTTGAGCAATTGTACCGGTGTTCTTGGGTACACTGACAAATCTTTTTTCCTAACCTCAGGTATTTTCACTGATTTCATTTATAATGCCAAATAAGGTGGGGATGTATACCTGAAAAATCATCTTCATTTACAGTGTGTTTAAACTCTATTATATTAATTGTATTTGTATTAATTAGTGACAGTATATCACTCTATTATACTAAATGCCAAAATAAAAAGCATCCATGAAATTGCTTTAGGAAAAAAATAATTGTTATGTTGAATGGAATGTAATCTCCTGAAGCTGAGAGATCAAGAGGAAATTGGAAAAGCCAGCTAGGATAAAAGAGAGCGGAACTTGAAAGGAATCTGCAAAATATTTATTCACTCCAAAGAGTGAGGGAAAAGAGATGCAGTCATAGATTACTAGAAGACCTGAGAACTAATGGACAATTCTAACAAGATGCACTAAAGGAAGCACTGGCCACTGAAGTGCCTCAGGAGTTTCCTGCCTGCCTCCCTTTCTTTCTGGCAAGCCAGTCTTTCAGTGAGGAAGCTGATCTGCTAGGAGTTGATGAAGAAGCCTTTCAAAACCTTCACCCAGGCTGCTGCAACAACAGAATATCTCAAGACACCACCAAGACAATGAAGAAGCTAGCAAAGTACATTTTACGGATCACTGGTTAATATATTTCAGAGTAATCCCCAAAATACACAGAAAAATATGCACGCTTTCTTCATTGACTGTAGAGGGTTTTCTTAAACTATGCTTTGCTCAGGCACAAACCTGCACCTTGTTTCAATGCCAAACAGATCCCAAAGACTGAAACATGGGTTTAGTGCATACTTTGGAACCAATAAATAGAGAAAAGATATTTTTTCATTTATGCGAATATATGCATATATAAACATACACATATTTTTATCGTGGTAACATGCTAAGCACTGACAAAAAAAATTACTTGGGTTATTTTATAGTTTTTGCAATGTAAAGCTGACAGAGCTCACATCAGCTGTAGGAAGTGTAAACGTGTTATTTCTGACACTAGATGGCAGGAGATAGTAAATAGTTTCTGTGGGTCAGAGCAGCCTTCTCAATAATAAATCAGTATAAAAACCAAACGTCTGACATTCTGTTTATCAGCGATCAAATCAAACTGAGGGATATAGAGAGGATTTTGAAATAAAACAGAACAGATTTATAAGTTTTTAAAGCTAAAATATTTCTCAGATAATGACTGTTCAAACATATGTAAGCTCAGTAATTCAATGGCCCTCACAAAGGGTTAAAAAAATGGTGGAACTGATTCTACAAATTTCTAACCCCAGCGAAGTTCTTCCAGGTGTGCTGAAAAGCTGGTTGAGTCTCACTTTTACATTCATCAATGTCTGTTTCTTTATCAGAATTATATTTTAGAGTAGTTACCAGCTGCATCCATCACAGAGGGCTGTAGTTAAGATAATACAGAGCCAGTAAGATGAGTTTAATGAATGACCATTCATTAAGTGCCCTTTGAAAATGGTGAGTATCATTATACCTCTTTTCTAGGCAGGGAAACTTAAGATGAGGAAGATTATGTAATTTGTGCAGGAACATCATAGGGTAGCAGCAAGGTCCAGTCAAAATCCCTCAGATACTTTAGCCTCAGGTTCCAGCCACTGCCTTCCAACAGCATGGTAAATATCCACGGAAAAAAAAAATATTCTGGCATCTTTTTTCATCTAGTGATTTTTCTTTCATATTGATATGTTATATGCAATGGGTGATCATCACAAGCTTCCAGTGTCTAAAGGGAGCATACAGGGAAGGCAGAGGGAGACTTTTCAGGCATTGTAGTGATAGGACAAGAAGCAATGAGTGCAGATTGAAAGACAGGAAATTTAGGTTACATATTAGGAAGAAATTTCTTACTGTAAGGGTGGTTACACTGGGACAGATTGCCCAGGAAAGTGTTGTATACCCAAGCCCTGGTGGTCTTTAAAGTCAGGTTGGATAAGGCCTTGAGCAGCTTGCTCTAGTGGGAGGTGTTCCTGCACAAGGCTGGAGTGGTTGGGAATCGATGATCTTTAAGATCCATTTCAACACCTGATTCTATCACTGGGAGTGCAAGCAGCCACTGGTAATGGGAGCAGGACTAATCCCCATCTCCTGCTTAACCACTTCAGCTCATGGTTCCTTCCACGTTTATTATGGATTCTAGGAAATAGAGGACATTTTTCTTAGATGTTAAAAATTATCCATTTACAGCTATCACATTGAACTTAATCTACCCAAATGATTCTCTTTAATTCATTGTCCCTGTGCTTTTTGCACTGGGTCAGTTTAGTAGATCAGACTTATAACATTTACCTATGGAGCCTAGCTTAGATGGTTCCCATTAATTTCAATTTCCTAATAACCCCAATTTCCTTTGTTCGCCTGTTAAGTAGTCTCTTAACCTGTGATTTTGCACTTTAGTGATATTGCATACAACTATTTTTGATTTGTTCTATTCAGAACATTGAACAAAATGAAATTGCATATTGTACTTCTTAAAAGTTGGAATATATTGCACCTACATGTCAATCAATCCAGCTCCAGGAGGAGTAGCTTATGCTTGTGAACAAGTGTCAAATATACATAATTTAAATCTTTTGATGTACATGTTTTCATCACCCATAATAACTAACTTTCTTTTTACTTCCACTCCAATTCTCAGATTTTTTTTTCTAATTGCACCCTGTGTAAACCACTCCTCTGTCTTCCCTAGGACATATCAGACCAACAACCTTACCTGAATCAGCTACTCTGCCTTTGCAATACATAATATGGAACAGTATTTGCCTTTTCCATAAACTTTGCAGAGATTCATTATTTATCTTAAATCATGAAAGGTCAGGATACAGCTACTCTGGCAATGATGATTAATATTTTCTTTATCCCTTACTAGATACTGTTCATGGTCTTCCTTGATAACTGCTCAAATTATTCCCAGTTCTCTTGAGGTATTAGGTCATAATGTTGATTCTTGTTTCTTACAAATACAGAACAGATTTTGCTATTGAACACTTACATTAATTCTTACATTAATTTTTACACTGTACTCAATGTATTTAAACCATTTGTTCTTAGGCTTGCCAGTCATGAATTTCTTCCTGATGGTTTTAAATCCTCTTACAACTCAGAATTTATGAAGTGTGGAATATGCGTACCCACTGGTATATACTTCTCTTTTTTTCTTTTTGTATATACTTCTCTTTTTTTCTTTTTAATCACTGCACCTATTTCACTACTGAAGCAGGATGAAGTTTTAGGCAGTACTGTCCAGTTTCCTGGGAAAAAGAAATCACTGAATGATGTCTTTAGGCCATAATAGAAATTATACTCAAAGGTTATTCAATTCAGTACAAGTTTTATTTCCTTTTTTTTAGAGAGGTATTTAGGAAATAGCATATATTTTTCATTTGACCCTAAATTAGAATTTAACAAATTCTAATCATTGTCCTTCCTGTGCTTTATTAATATATTGATCCACAAATAATCAAGACCCCATGATTCTTTTTTAATCAATTTTCAAACAGGTATTAGTGTGTCTACTGTGAAAGACCTTATTGATTTATGCTTTTTACTTTCTACCCTCACTAGATGGGTCAACAGTAGTTTCTCTACAGTAGAGTAACTGGGGGAATTTTGAGGCATTACAGAGGAACACTCTTATGACATCAGTTATCTGTATTTCTGGCAGGTAACTGAAGATACTGGCAGAATGTGCCACTGCCTTTAAACACCTCTTGGCATTTGCAACACCAACAATGTGTGAAATGAAAGGAAACATCGTGACACTTCTCTTGTTCTTGAGGGTAAGCATATATTCCAGTGGTGGGATGGTACAACTTTCAGAGAGCTGTGCGGCATTTTCCTGACAAGTAGTGATCTTTCTAGCTGATAGAGAAAGCTCTAGATTATCAGTTTAAATCCTTGGATTTAATCCAGGAGAACAGTTTCTGAGCTAAGAGATTTTTTGCTATGGAAACAGTTCCCATGGTGCACGGATAATCTAATTCTATCAGCTATATCAACCAATTTGACAAAATTTGACTGAAGTATATGCAGAATAAGTTTTAATTTTCTTTGAAACAGCAATATTCTCAGATACAGCCATTTGTTTAAATCCAGTGATAGCTGCATGACAGAATGCAAACCGGTATAACACCAAAATACTTCCATACTAATGAAGATGTTACTTAGAAAAACTACACTTGACAGTTCATATGGATCTTCACTACTAAGTTTTGCATTAATAGAGAGCAGAAAATTGTAATTAATTTCCAGGGAAAAGATCCCAAAGCTCTTTTTTGGTGTCTTAGAATATGGAAAGTTTTCGCTCTACGGAGCCCAGATTCAAAAATGTTCATTGCTTGTCTGGTATGTCAGGCACAAATTGTGGGCAGGAAAGCAGGACACTATCTGGGCTGGGCAAACAAACAAACAAACAAACAAACAAACAAACAAAGATTTAGAGTTTAGCAAGATAATTGAACTGATAATAGAATAATTGAATTGATAATGAATCTGAATTGAGTTTTTTTTACCTGGAGAACTTGCCTACTATATTCCAGCTGCACATACACCTGAGCTAAATGTTACCACAAAGGATTATTCCCCTTCTACAGTCACACAGAGATTGGAGGATGATGATGTGTGAAACACTTATAGTGTTAAGAAACAACGAGAAAGTCATCACTTGGTTGACAAGTTGACATCTGCTGATTGACTACTCAGGGAAGAAAAATAGTTTAACAGGCTCCTAAGGGGTAAAGGTATTTTCTACTCTGCTTGTCTGCTCCTGCTTTGTCTTCCTGTGCTAACCTCTTTGGACAATAACACAGCAGCTGAAACCTCTTTTTTATTCCTAATATATTGCTTCCATGTTGGGGTTTTTTTGTTTCTTCAACGGTGGAACAGCCTATCAAGAGATAAGGACTTTTTTACACTGGCAGGAGGTGATTGGGGTGTGTCTGTGTCATGTGCTTATGAAGGGAATTTTAATCAGTCCAAGGAAAAATAAAGTGAAAAAAAATTGCACCTCTTTCCCTCAGCCACTACTGTCATGCCTGAAATCACCACGTTCAAGAGAGCACTTTGTGCCGCGTGAGTGCTGAAACACTAGGTACTTGTTCTAAAAAGGAAAAGAGATACTACATTCAGACATTTTACTATAAGGACTAGCTTAGACATCACATTCAGATAACTCATGTGTCCTTCCTCCACTGTCATGCTCCATGAAATGGCATTACCAACATGGATATTAGGTGAAAGCAATGCTTGGTGTGCCCTGATTGAAAATCTTAGTGATCTCTTCAGCAGTTTTTTCTTCTTTAAACAAACTATTTTCCATACTTTCTCTTCATAAAGAGTTTTACAGCTTTACAGGTTGTTCTTTAAAATGTTTAAATTAAATTAATATGTTTAAAGGATCACATTTAAAGGAACGACCTCTGAACAGAACATTGCAAAAGATGACCTTCCAATGAAAATATATGGATCCCACAACTTTCATCAAATGATGAAATTATTAAATTATTAAATTCTCATGATGAGTTCTTTCCTCAATCAAAATTTTGTAAAGTCAACTCTTGTTAAGTCAGTATAATATTGGTCAAAATAACTCAGTAGCTGTAACATTCCAGTGGAGTGTTAATCACAATATGGGAGTTTGAGTTCAGATTATTTTTTTGGCATTTTATTCCCATATTTATAGCTACAATGCAACTTCTGGCATCTGCAAGCTCCTGTCGCCCTACTCTCCTCTTTTTTGAGCTGGCAGGCTGTGTGTGCCTTCACTGTGTGTGCCAAGTGAAGAGGATAGCCAAGCTGGAGAGGATAAACAGACCTGTAATGTCAGGGAGCAGAAGGCAGCTCCCTGTGGGCTGGGAGCATCAGGGTCACCCTGGGCAGCCCCAGCCCCAGGATATGGGTGTGCTTCGTAGGAGCCCATGGTCAGGCAGGGCTGGGGGGAGCTGGAGACCAGCTCTGCTGTGCCATCACTGGGGCAGGGGCTGACATGGGAGCCTGGGCTGAGGGCAGGGCCAGCAGTGCCCTTGGGGCTCTGGCAATTCTCTATTTCCCAACTGAAACAATTCCCTCTTGTAGCCCAGCTCACAAGCTTCAGGTTTTTTTAGGAGTGGTTGACAGATAGGTGATGTGATCTCAGTGTAGTGTTGCCTGCTTGTAAGACCCGAGGATGTTTGCATTAAATATGGTTTTGGGGCTCCACTTTTTTTCCTCCTCTGACATATTTCACCAGACCTAGACTGTATTCCTTGGCTTTTTAATGTTTCAGGACTTACAGGATTCTGTAATGCCAGTATTTTTCACCATTCATATTTTCCAGTCTTTTTCAGCATTTTTCAGCATTCAAGTTGCATAAAGCTCTGAAGTACATGCTACCTAATTATATAGCTTCAAGCTATTGAGGCATCCGAATTTGAAGGAGGGCAATCAAAATATCATTCCAGTCACAGATGGTAAAATGACCTAATAATTACGAGGCAATGTTAAGGGTGAGAAAGAGAGGAGGAGGAAAGAAAGAAAGACACTTTTCATGCCAGTGCAGCTGACAGATAAATTAACAACTCCATAGTTTCTGCTTCACCGACCTCCAGTACGATATTCTACGTAATGTTCCCTTTCGTCTCAGAAGATATAATGATAGTTCACTGCAGAATGTCTGTAGCCAGGAGTTGTCTGGGGAGTCACACAGAACACCATTGTACTAAATGTAGTCTTTCAGAAGTACCCTTTCCTTCTCAATATTTTCACGTGTGCGTGTATGGCAAATGCCAGTTGTTATAAATAAATATTGGGCACCTGCTATGTTTTGTGGGCAGTAGCTGCTATAGAGCAGTACTGAATCAGAATATTTCTAGCAGTGTTTCAAAATAAACATTGTTATCATTTTTCTTTCTTCTCAACGTTGTAAAAACTAATTACTGGGTCTCCAATTATTGCAAATAATGTGTATTTTATAACTAGATATTTAACATACAATGGAGTTGGCAGTGCTCAGTTGATGGTTGGACCTGTTGGTCTTTTCCAACCTCTATGATTCTATTATTTTATGACCTAAAATCTTTCATTGGGAATATATCACCTACCTACCCTTGGAGCAGCAGAAGTGAGACTGTATCTAAGCCCAAGTACACTAAGACAAGTTTGAGAGTCTGGGAACTAAAATGTTTGCCTTTTAAATTAGAAGTAGAATCAAATACAAATTCACAAATTCCATATGTTTGAGTGGTTGTAGTCACAAAATCCTAATGCTAGACTTACAGTTGCTAAAGACTTGCTCTTACTCTTGGGGCAAATTATCCAGCCTTCACATATCTTAGTATGCCCACCTGCAAAACAACTCCAAAATACTGGTTACATGAAGTTAGAGGAAGGCTGAGATCTTTAATTACTGTAAAATACAGAAGTTCAGAGAAGGGTGGAGAAATGTGCAATACAAGTACAGTGTGTTACTACACACAAATCATTTGTACAGAAAGTAAATACATATGATTTGTGTAGGAAGCAGAAGAAATTTTTAAATTGCCATCCTCATATTTCCCAAGCATGAAATTTTCAGCAGAACAGAAAAGACAGAGGAATCTCTTGCCTAATAAAAGCCTGTATTTTCACTCAAATTAAAATCCTGTAAGTTCAATATAGGGAATATTTTTTATATTCTGTGTGTTAGCAGGGGTAGAGCCATCTGAGACAAAGCCTAGACAAAAGTTTGTTTATCCAGTTATATACACCTCTTACTTGTCATGAGAAACCCTTTTTTTAAAGAACACTTGGCCAAAATGTTTGAAACCATATTGCCACAAGTGTCTTAAGGAAGAATCTCAAGACAGAACAATCTTTTCTTCACAATGGTGCCTGCTGGAGAGCCTTTAAAGATTGTTTTCTCCTATAATTTAGCTGTAAGAATGCCATACAAATAAAAAAAAACTTATGAACAAAAGTACAGCAGTCTTTACAAGACTAAAACTATAGTAAGGAGTGGACTCAGGTTTGTAATACCTGGTGAGTTTACTCATACCTGAGTGCTCTGATGTTATTTATAAGTATGGTTCCTAAAGGCTTCTATGGAGAGTTGATCTCTTGATGAATTGTCTATGATACATCTATTTTCCTTTAGCTGCTTCCAAAGAAAACCCATATTTAAATGTCTCTTGATTCTACAAAACAGAAAATATTTAACCTGTATTCCTGTCCTCCTGCACAGAATAACAGAATAATAGCAGAAGACAGAAATTCTCTAAGTGCCTTTCTTTCACTTAATTTTAACTGTTTTATAAAAGTTCAGTGCCACTGACATAAATTCAAATAAAATTATTCAGTGATGGCAATGCAGCATCCCCAAGTAAGCTGAAGACAGAATGTCAAGATTCTTAATTGCAAAGTCCATCCCTTCTAAAGACATTTGTACTTCCATTTAGTAAGAAAATTACATCTGAATACCCTCCAAGGCAATGTCAAGCACCAGTTCATTGTAACAAAACTGTCTCAGGTACCAACAGCAGCCTGTCTCTGATAGTGCAAAACCAGCACAACCTGAATAACCAATCCCAAGGAGTGGGAAATTCTCAGATTATGAGCTCTCTTTCACTACTGTAACACTCCTGACCATACAGAGGGGTTAGTTAAGGCTAACTAGCCTTATTCATGGATAATTATTCATGGCACTCATACATGGATTATATCATATTCATTCTTTTAGACCACAAAGCTAATCTAGAACATAATCAGCAGGGCCACTTTCACTGTCCTTCATCTGACAAGGTCTCTGTGGGAGTTAAAAGAAATGGAGACCAGATCTTGAAAAGGACATTGCTCTCAACCAACTTTTATCCTTTTTATTGAGTTGTAACAGAGAAAATGCCAGAATGAACATGCTTGGTCTACTTTATCATTAATGGGTATGCTTTAAGATAGGAAATGTAAACCTTTTTTAAAGTCCTATTTCTGAACTTTTATGTCTCTAACAAATGTGCAGTGTGGATTGTTTATTCAAGCCAATGCAACCTTCTCTGAAGGTGAGAGCTGGGACAGCTCAAAGGTATAAAACATGCTTATAAGAAGCTAATGCCCTTTTTCTGTTCTTCCCAATACGTAGCACATTCTATGTCTAGGTAACCAAATGTAGGCTGCCTGCCCACTCACTTTAAATTAAGCCTTTCTCGTTTCCACACTGTATAGAATTGCCTCTCCTTCAGCAGCCTGTGTTCCTTGTGGAAGTGTAGGATGCTGTGATAAATCCCACAACTTGATTCATTAGGAGGAAAACCATATCTCTGCTCTCTTCTGTTCCATCCAAAGGTGTTATTACTACCAAGCTGCCCTTGGTGTTGGCAATTTCTCTTTTCTGTTCCAAGAAGAGAAGGAAAAGACACTCAGATTTTCTTTGTCACCAATTCTTTGCTTAGCTTGGTGCAAGTTTGATAGCCCCATCTTTTTGGGAAAGAAGACTTTATCACATGTGTAACTTCCAGGCTCGACTACAGTGTTTTAATCCCTCCCTACCTGCCAGCATGACAGAATTCCAGCCCTCCCTCCAGTATGCCCTGTAACATAGTACAATTTAAACTGGTGGTACAGTGGTACGTATGATGGTACATAGTACAATTTAAACAATTTAAAGAGACACCAATGTACCTGTATCTGCCTCACTATCCCTACCTCCCTTAAAGCCCTTTTGGTATTTTCCAGCTATTTCTATCTCCAGCTTCTCCACAGCTGTAAAAGTGCAATTTAAATTTATGTTTATAATGTCTTTAAAACTTCAGAAGTAATACATATTAAAAATGGTAGCAACAACTTTTTTTTGAGTCTTTATTTATTTATTTTGAGTCTTTATATTTATTTATAATTTTTTTTTATTGTATTACTTTCCTTCAGTGTTTGGTTTAGGTGCTTGCATTCCCTTTCCATCCTATACCTTCTTGCATTTTACTTTCAGGGAGTGTTGCAGGAAGGCAGGATTTAAGACTGAAACCTAGAGCCACAGAAGCCCGTAATTTCATTCTCCCTAATTCAAATGGAGCCGAGTTTTCCTCTTGAAAGCAAAGTTTTTAGAATAATAGCCAAACTTTTCTACAACCAGATGCCAAAATAAAAATTCTTACTAACTCAGAGTCAGGTTTTCATCTGGAAAGCAAATACTTTAGAATAATAGTCAAAATATATTTTTTTAACATTTAAATAAATTAGTGTATTACCAATGCACTTCAGATTTAGCAAGGACACAGTAAGAAAAGTGTATAAAGCAGTGGGTTTTGCTTTAATATCATACTCATGTCCTTCAAAAGTCAGTTGCTCAACTCTACCTTTGAAGTCACTTCTGAACAGAGAGCAGAGTTTTTATTAAATAGATTTTTGTAAAGTTTTGTAAAGTTGCATTTATTATAGGACTGAAGATTCACAGAACAGATCTGGGGGCTTGCCTGTAGTTAATGGAAAGTGTTTTCGACAAGAGATGCACAGCATGTAGGCACACACATTCACCTCTGCATATTCTCATCAGAAATAAATTTGAGATGTTAAGTGGGGCATGTTATGGAAGGATGAGAAGTTCTAGGGAGAGAACACCAATAACCAGACCAAAGAGAATAATCCTGCCTTGGACAAAGTCTTTTCCACCTCCATAATTTATCACACAACTACTGTCAGATTTGGTGCCAGTATGAAAAAGAAACAAAGGAAAATGCTTGTTTGCCTTTCAGCCAGAGAATACAAAGTGTGTGCGGTTTAAAATAGTCCTTTTTCAAAAGGCTCCCTGTGTTTCTGAAACATTAACAAGGATTTAGAGTAGTTCTCACACGTTCGAATGTCAGTTGGTTTTATTTATCTACAGCCCACTCGTTCATTTTGCTCTCAGAGAGGCTGATAAATCAGTGGGGTTTGAAACACTTTTTGCTCCTTTTTAGTAAATTCAGCATAAAGGTATCTATAAGGGAGCTATATATTTATCCCATATTGGCATTATATTTTTTTACCTACATTTTCTTTAAAAGGTACTCCATGTGTTTTCTGTAAACTACAATTATTTACATCAAAATTCTCCCCATTTTCTTTGTAATTCTCAGTGACCCAGTGACTGACTTTACACGGATCTTTCATCCTCACCAGTGTGTAAGAGGCACTAAAAGTCCAGTTTTAAAAACGTGCTGGGCTTTTAATTCATTCTATTGAATTAGCATCTCTTCCATTCTCCCAACTCAGACACAAGATTTTGACAACATCGGTAAATTTAAATCCCACTTTCTCCCGCCTTTATGGTTCCTAGTGGACTCTGTACCGCTCTTTGCTACGTGGAGGTGTGTCTCTGCCCTCTCATCAGCTTTAGCTCTTGCCCAGCCAGGGAAACCTCATCGATAATCCCCCGATGCCACCGACTGTGCTTTAAGCGGCCCTTGGCCGGCTGCCCCGCCGCACCTGCAGCCGGAGCCCACCCCGCCGCATCCCTGGTCCCGCCGCGATGGAGCCGCCGTGCCCGCGGGGAGCCCTTGCCGGCCCCCGGGCTCCCCCCGGGCAGGGCAGGGCCGGGCCGGGTAGGGCAGGGCAGGGCAGGGCAGGGCAGGGCAGGGCAGGACGGCGGGGCCGCGCACCCCCCGCACCCCCCGCACCCCCGGCCCTCCCCGGCGGGCGGGCGGGCGCCTCCCCGCCCAGTCCCGTCGCCGTCCCGTCCCGACCCCATCCCCGTGCCCAGGCTCGGCGGGGCGGCGGCCGACGAGCGTCCTTCCCCGGCGTTCTGCCCTCTCCGCTGGCGACCAGCGAGACCTCCGAGCGCCCCGCTCCTCCCGGCTCCGGCCCCGGCTCTGTGTGCCCGGCACCAGCCTCCACCTGGGACGGGCGCGGCGGCGGTGCCGGTACCGGCGGTGGCGGTGCCGGTGCCAGTGCCGGTGGTGACGGCGCTGCCCCGCACGATGCCGCTCCTCGGGTTCCTGCCCCTTTGTCTGCTCTGCCTCCAGGCTGCGCTACCGCTCCGCGGCCGCTACGCCGGGTAAGTCCGCCCGCCGCCCCGCTCCCAGTCCCGCTCCCTGCCCCGCTCCCAGCCCCGCTCCCAGTCCCGCTCCCTGCCCCGCTCCCAGTCCCGCTCCCTGCCCCGCTCCCAGCCCCGCTCCCAGCCCCGCTCCCAGCCCCGCTCCCAGTCCCGCTCCCTGCCCCGCTCCCAGCCCCGCTCCCAGCCCCGCTCCCAGTCCCGCTCCCAGTCCCGCTCCCAGTCCCGCTCCCAGTCCCGCTCCCTGCCCCGCTCCCAGTCCCGCTCCCTGCCCCGCTCCCAGTCCCGCTCCCAGTCCCGCTCCCAGTCCCGCTCCCAGTCCCGCTCCCTGCCCCGCTCCCAGTCCCGCTCCCTGCACCGCTCCCAGTCCCGCTCCCTGCCCCGCTCCCAGCCCCGCTCCCTGCACCGCTCCCAGTCCCGCTCCCAGTCCCGCCACCGACCTGGCCGTGGGCTTGTTTGCTGGCAGTTGTAGCATGTAGTTCTTGAAAAAGGTGCTGCGTGTCTCTGCTAGCCAAAAGAAGGATGCTACAATGAGGGGAAAGGAAAAAAAGTTTGAGTGCTCTTGTGAAAAAGGGAATTGCGATTATACAGGGGGGAAATAAAAGGTTTTGAGGTTCCACCATGCTCTGAAATTAATGAAGATTAGTATATTCCTTTAGGATACAATTGTACTGGATCTGAAAATTGTTTCTAAAAAGTTGAACAGTGTGTGCTCATATTAGGGAATGCATAAGAAGTCCAAGCCGTAAGGGAACTCAACTTTACTGTAAGCAAGTGGAGAACTAAACCTTTCACATGTATTTCAAACTAGACTTAACGGCAGTTCAAATTTGTGTTAGAAAGGGAAAGATTGAACTAAACAGTAGTAAAAAGTGAACTTGCCTCCAAAGTGTATGTTCTTTGCCTGGTGTAAAGACTTTGTTTTTAGTAAGTATTTAATAAGTTTATGATGCAAGTGAAAAGGCAGTCAAATATAGGAGCACTGGAAGCCAGTGGCATGTATCAACATACAGAATAAAATTCTTTCAAAGTGGCAAATTCATCAGGTTAAGCACACCTCTCTGTGGCAGCAAGAGCTGTATTATTCTTTTTATTTTATTGGAGTAGCCAAGCCAGGCATAGAAATTCTCCTACTAAACTGAAGCTTAAAAAAGCATTCCCTAAGCTTCAAGGATCTGGTAATGTGATATGAAGCCATTCACCCCTGGGTCACTATTAGTGATAGAAAATAGTTAAACACTTGACAGCTGTTTTGCCATCTCTGTTCAGTTGTGTCCCAGTATCTGTCTGCACTGCAAAACCAAACAGTCCACAACAGTCAGGAGTGTTCCCGACAGTGCCAAAAAGCAGCAGGACAGAAAACTAAACTGTTCTTTAAAGCCAGGGTCCCACTCTTAAGATTTGTGCAACAGCTCTGTTCTCCCCACCTGGAGCCCATAGTAAAGGCATGGTCTCCATTGTCTTGAATTTTTTAAAATTCAAAATAGCATTCAGTTTGTTTCCAGATGACATGGAGATGAATAACACATTGTCAGTGCTGGTGGTTCATTTTTTCTGAATATTAATTATATAAGTTATCTACTAATTTTGACTAAATGTCAAAATACGCATCTTACTATCCTCTAGGTTTAAGTGACATCGTCAACTATAATCAAGTTGGTTCAAATAGAATAACATGCATAAAATTCAACTGTTGTACCTCTGCTCATTAATGTAATTCAGCAAATTTTTTAAAGTTTTAAAAATAATTTTTGTGTTCCCCATCATTTCATATTCCCCAAGTGACATGTGAAAGACCCGCCCTAAGTCTCCTTTGTTGATCTGTTTTATAAGCTTTTGCATAGACTCAAGTCCAAAAAAAGGAGACTTCTCCTCAGCTTCTAAAAGCTGGGCAAGAAAATCACTGCCAAAAAAAAAAAAAATAAAAAGCTAGAGTTAATTACAAAAGCTCTTGGTCAATAGGCAGTTATAGTAGGGGGCCAAGATACTTTTACAAGCCTTGCTGAAAATGTAGTCAATATTTGAAACAGAAACCAGAATGTGTACCACATGTGTAACACAAACTGGAAAAGCAAGCTAATATTTTCCCCTCTCTACTAATATTTTCCATTTCTACTATTCTGGCATTATTTGTGTCAATAAAAGATGATGGAAAGTTAATTTGAAATGGCATGGAGGTTTCCACAGAATTACGAATATATCTTGTCCGTCTGTCATCATCACAGTGTCCTGGGCAGGATCATTTAAATTCTTCTGTGTGTGCCATTGATTAGAAACAGTTGAACAAGTATTGGCATTACTACTGAACCTGACTGTCACTCAAGGGGAAAAAATTTTGGTAGATTTTTTTTGAGAAAGCCAGTTAGGAAGTGAATAGTTTGCTAATGTTCACCACTAAAAGGGGTGTCCAGCAAACTGACTTCTTTTTGTGTGAAGAAACATCTGTGGATCTTAGTAATTTCTATTGTGTCAGAAGATGTACCGTAAAGGGAAAAGGCATAGCACCCCCAATAGTATAATTTGGGCAAAAGAATGAGAGGGGAAAAAAGAAAAAAAGAACCAAAAAGAAGCAGTGGAACTATTTCTCATAAGCTTTGGTCAGCACTAGGAGGCACGTGCAATTGTAATTCTTTAGTTAAGGACTCAGACCTAAGACAATTAAGTGGTAGTGCACATGTTTCTCCAAACTATGTCAAGCAGGCCAGGTATGTCACATGGGCACATCTTTAAGTAAATGTCAAAAATTACTTTAGGAAGTCAGCAAGTATTTGGGGAGTCTCAGCAAGGAGGAAGAAGCACTCAGAGCTCTTGGAAAGACTGAAGGACAGTTGTATTTGCCTTCTGCCTCACACATTATGCAGGAGTTCAGCCTGCCTTTGTGCTCTTGTGCCTGAAGGAACTCAAGAGGAGCTCCCTAGAAGACAATGCTGATCAGCCACCCAACAGCAAATTTCAAAACTATACACATACCTTTTACCTTCCTGTATTTGTATGTTTTGCCCAAAGGTTCCAGGGGAAGTGGATAAGTGGGAGACACACACACACACACACACACACACACACACACACACTCTCACACACTCTCTCAGGGTTTGGACAGAGTAGATGTGGAACATTCAAGAGGATTTTTCAGGAGGCTATTATCAGAAGTTCACACAGAAGTAACAAGGATAACTGAATGCATGGGAATGCTGTAAGTTCCTGAAATAACCAAGTAAATTAAAACACTTTGGTCTCCAGTAGAAACAATTTAGGCCCTAAGAGCTGTCTACAAACTTTGAGTCGCATGGACCTAGTAGACAGACATCAGTTATTCATAGTTTCTTCCAGTTGCAGGAAGCAGAAGACATAAAATGAATCTAGTAGGAACCATTTGATAGCCTTACAGAGTAGGGTGCTGGAGCAGATGGAGTTTTGTGAGGTTTTTTTACCAAATGCAGCGATCATCCTACTCTTGGGAATCCTATGAAGGAGATGGCTTCCCATTAGCAAGTCAAGATTTCTTAGAATAGAAAATATCTCTCTCATTTGTTCTTTAAAAATCACTACTACGATCTTTTTACTTCAATTCATCTACTTCCACCTGTACATGGTGGCACAGCATGTTGCCTCCAATTTCTCCCCCACTTTTTGTTCTTCCAAAGCCTTTTCAAAAGTGTTCCTCATCTCACCTCTTCTTTCATTTGCAAATGACCAAGTGCAAGCAGAGGCTGAAATAACATGTCCAGTTTTTGTCTCAGGTTTTGTTCTAAAATTTGGGTATTTTTAAATATTGGATCAAGATGATAACTCACCTGAAATTTTTCTTTTCAGTGGGTTGCAGTACTGCAGGTAATTACCATTTCTCTTGTTCAGATGAAGGCTGTAGTAAATGCTTACTGTGTAACAACCACATAAAATTACCTGGGAGTCATGTGGAGATGGATAGAAAGAAAACAGAGAACAGTAAAGAGATGTTCTGTAATCCAAGATATAATATGCTGTAGCTACTGGGACATGACATCTGGAAAATTGCATAAACCAACTGTTCATGTAGATAAGGACAGATATCAAATCTGAGAGCATTCAGCAAATTTCAGGTATTTTAATGCCCATTAATACCCCTACATACCATAACTAAGTACCTCTGATCCCACAGTACCTTACACACAATGGCTGGCAATTGTTCTGCCTCATGGAAAAAACACATGGGAGTGTGACGAAAATGAGTTGCTGAGGGAATGGAGAAGTGGAAAGGAACTCCTCCTGTGCTATTCCCTCTGCAGATTTTTTCCAAATGTTTTAATCAGGGACTAAAAGCTCTGCTATGTAAAAAAAGTTCTTTCTCCCTGCTGCTCAGCTCTCCCTCCCCACCCCCAAGTCAGAGTAAAATGTCATGAACACAACTGGAAAAAAAAGCGTTTGGAAAGCACACCAACAGCATGAGAGAGAAGGTAATTGTATTCATTCAGAAGAAAACCAAACTTAGTGCTTCTCTGGATGGTGTCAGGGAGCTTCTAAGAGGTGAAAAGCTTCACAGCTCTCTAGCAGAAAACAATTTATGGATCCTTTTTTAAAAACAACCAATAATTCTGTACTCAAACCGATTCCTAAAACCAGCACAGATCAGTGAAATCCACAACAGCTATGAGACCACTTACCTATTCTTGTTCCAATACTGCAGCTCTAATTATGTGCTTTCTCATTACCTGATATTCCCCCTGCACAGTAATATTTATGTTGTCCTGTAGGAGAAAAAAAAAATACTTCCGAGTTTTGATTATTTTTCTCCTTTATGTCCAAACATGATGGATGTACCTTTTAAAGTTTCTCTGCCCTCCTCATTATAAATGAAAAATACAAAGAGTTTCAGTTGCTCTTTCTTTCCCTCTTTTATTTTCCTTTTAAAAATAACTGGAACAACAGTACACACATCCTCACTACCTAGGTGAAGTGCATGCCAGGCAAGGAGGCTCCCAGTTTATTCTGGCTGTGTCTAAACTGATACACAGGTTCATGTCATCATGTGACTCTGGTTCCCATACTTATCCTAACTGGGACACCATTGCCTGGTCCTGTAGCTTCTGACCTCTGCAGGTGGAGAAGATGGGGGGGGAAAGCATGGAAAGTAAGGCAAGATATAAAATATCAATACATGGGGAAAGCTGGCGCCCATATGTAGGAGCTTTGAACCTGTCCTAGGTTTCCTACCTTATATACAACCTATGGCCTTTCAGTAAGAATGATTCTTTTGGAAGTGTGAAAGAAACTCCAGTAAACACTTACACTTTCCTCATTTTTAGAAGTGTGTGTGTTAAAAATGGGAATATAGTCTATTATTAAACAAAATTCATGTTCAGGGTTGAATCCAGCAATTAAGTTCTGAAAAAAAACAAACAAAACCCCAACCATAGAACCTTAGACAGGATACATCTAAGAGATACTTAGAAAAATATACTCTTAAAAATAAGGAATTCACATATTAAAATCCGCCTAGACCATCAGTCTGAAGCATCTCCTTTGGATACACCAGCTTCACTGTCTCATGAAACTAAGCAGGCAAAGAAAAACAGCTTTTCCCTGAGCTTCTGGTAGTAGTTACAGTGAACTCCAAAGCTCCCACTTCTACACTAAACTCACTTCCAGATGCTGCTCCTGTGAGTTCACACTCATAGGCACCTTAAAATGAAGTTCTCGAATCTGAACATTTTGTACAGGTCTTAATAAGCACTTAACAGGGAATGGACACTATAAATTACATATATTTTGACATTTTTATTAAAGAAAAAAGGAATTCAAAATATGTGAGCAATTCACATAAAAGACAGTGGAACCTCCTTTTAGTCCAGAAGGAAACTCATGGTTCTGAAAGCAGTGAATTTGAAAAAGGGAGGTTAAAAATCTGCTTTCTTGAATACACTGCTGATATTTTACAGGGAACCCTTAGCTTCATGCACTGTATAGGACTGCATCCCACACTGCACAATAAACAGGCTCCCTAAATCTCATATCCTGAAATTCTAGTGTCTGTAAAAATGTCATCCACATGCCTGAAATGGCCTTACATGGTCAAAATGCTGTAGGAAACATTTATTGTTGTATCCAGTTGAAGGTGAATGGACACCATCAATCATCTCTCGCTACCTCCTGGAGGTAAACTCTGTCATTTCTGTTTTGCAGAATAGCTCTTCACTTAAGTTTTCTCCTAAATTTTACTTCTGAATACATAACAGAAACTGTACTTCCTCTTCTGTGGTAGAACACAGTATTTAAGAGGGCACTGTGTGCATAATGTTCATGCAAAAGTCAAGAAATTAGCAGTTATATTGATCATATACGGGGCAACTCTTCAGTTCTGCAAGCAAAACCTGCTGTGAGCCTGCATAGAGCATTAAAAACTGGGAACAGCAGTGTAGGTCAGCAGTCAGCATTTTTACTGCTCAACGATATGATTTATTTTGCTCTCAGGCAGGAGATTAAAAATAATTTTTCTCAATGCAAAATAGAAATAAAAAATAGTTTAAAATAAACAGCATTGTTACTGTCCCCTGTCCACCTAACTTACATATTTATGTTATCAGTATTACTTTTCATGTAGAAAACAAGTAAAACCCATGCTCTCCATCCTATTTATGATAAGCAGGTTTTGTTGGAAAATGAGAACCAATAATTACAGTTATACATTAAACCTCTCTCTGAAAACTCTACTGTGGGTAAAACACCCACATTTTTTGCTGGTCTTGGATTTGCAAGAACAAATCCACAGTCAGCAAAATTCTGGAGACAATTAAGCCTAATTCAATTTTTTCAGTTAATTATGATTCTGATTTAAAGGCTTTGTTCACACGACTGTACACATGGGTACAAAGTTACAGTTCTGATTTGATGCTGGTATTACAGCAAAACACGAGTGAATTTCAAGGGTGTTAGTAATTTTCACCTCAGTACATCAGGTCAGAATCCAACCTTAAACAGACAGTGATTTTCAGGAAAATGTCTGCAAAGAAAGCACCAAAAGTGCATTTCATGCAAGGCACCTAAGGGTAGGTAAGCCAAAGCAAGTCTGAATTAAAAATATACTCAGAACAACAAATGGATGGGGACAATAAATTCAATTGTTTTCTATTATTTTGTACCTTGAACTTGCCAAACAAGGACGATGGGATGAGAGCTGAAATCCAGCAGTGGACAGGGAGCATGAACCATTTCCTTCTGTGCCTGCTTGTGCAGGCTGAATGCTCTGGAGAACAATGCTCTGCTGAGCCTGCTCTTCCTCTGGGGAACAATGGGACTTAAAGTGTATTTATTTAAAGAGAATCAACACCGTAAAGTTACCATACAAAACAGAAGAGCATTTTCCAAAGAGATGTTCTAGATTGCTTAAATGCAGCTGTGGAAAGATCAGATGTATCCTACCAAATCAAAACAGTTTTTCTTTCCTTTATACTCTGCAGCTCAGTTAAGGCTGTGATACAGGGGGGACTACCGCAGCAGGACCTTGAAAATTAGTTTGTAGGGAGTTTATTATAGTAAAATTATTCTGAGAAAAACTTACTGCTTCGTATATTATACTGTATTTCAAATATCTTCAGAATAGTAATGATGCAGTTAGCAGCTCCTCATGGTTGAGTCAGAGATTAAAAAAAAAAAGAAGCTCTTTTTGGTTGAGATTAAAAATAAGTTCTGGCCATTCAAAGCCCAGAAAGCCAGCCATATCCTGGGCTGCAGCAACAGAAGTATGGCCAGCAGGTTGAGGGAGGTGGTTCTGCACATCTACTCCAGTCTCACGAGACCCCACCTGCAGTGCTCCAGTGCATCCAGCTCTGGGAACCCCAGCATAAGAAGGACATGGACCTGTTGGAACAAGTCCAGGGGAGGGTCACAAAAATGATCAGAGGACTGGAGCACCTCTCCTGTGAGGAAAGGCTGTGAGAGTTGGGGTTGTTCAGCCTGGAGAAAACTCCAGGGAGACCTTGTTGCCACCTTTCAGTACTTATAGGGAGCTTATAAGAAAGATGAGGACAAACTTTTTAGCAGGGCCTGTAGTGATAGGACAATATTGGTAATGGTTTTAAAGTAAAAGAGGGTTGATTTAGATGAGATAGATGAAAGTAATCTTCTACAATGAGAACACTGAAACACTGGAACAAGGTACTGGAACAACTCTGGTTGCCCAGAGCTCCATCTAATCTGCCATTGAAGGTTTCCAGGGATGGATCATCTACCACCTCTCTGGGCAACCTGAGCTAGTGAAAGATGTCCCTCTGGAGGCATTGAAGTTGATGGCTTTTAAAGGTTCCTTCCAACCCAAACTATTCTAAATTACTTTAGCAGGCCAAATGAAAAACTCTTCAATTTATTGCACTGTACTCCTACCAAGATTACCACCAGATGCTACTCTGAGGCTGCAGTCAGACAGCCAAACCCTGCTAACCCACACTAGTTACCACCTGCTGCCACAGCAGTCAGTTGTGCTTCTGCTCTTCCAGATGTGCAGCCTCAGGGACTGGGATTTCTCTGCCTACAGCAAGACAATTCCAGGAGTGCAGAGAGAAAAAAAAAAAAAGCCCACGTCTTCATTTTTTCAGCTCTGGAACTAATTGACAGCTTATCAAGCTGCTGCAGAGCCTCTGTGTTTGTGTTGGCACAGGGAAGAGGCAGGAATGGCTGGGTTTTGGTACCTGCCTGTGGACCTCAAGTCTGTTAGTCTCGCTGTGCACTGGGGACAGTTGTCTGAAACCAGTTAATTCCAGGTGTGTATTGCAAGGAACACACCATGGGTTTACCTCAGCAGAATTTGGCACTTTGATCAGTCCTGACTGCCAGATACCTCTCCAGACCTATGTCAATGAAACAATCACAAATGAGCATTGCAGACTCAAAGAGAGAATAGTATGATACTTTTTTTTCCAAATACGTACTTTCCTGGAAGTACCAAAGGGGAAAAAAAAACAATGAAAAATTTAACCTTGGTACTAACCATCATCCTGTAGGTTTTTGAATCAAAGGGATTTCATTATGCTTATTGTCTGAAGAAGCTGTAAGTTCCTCTTTAGATAAAAAAGACTGGTGTAATAGAGCCTACAGAAAAAATAACCTCTATTTATTAAATAGGTTGTTGATAGGCAAACAGTAGCTTTTACATGTCAAGAAAGCAGGGAAGACATTTAATTCAGTACGTTTTATTAATAGCTCTGTCTTTTTTGTCACCGCACAGTTTCATATTTTCAGGGAAATAAACCTTGGACCTTTTTCACCTTTCAGGGGAAGAATACTTGAACTGTATAGCACAAGTAGCCAAAAACATGCTTTGCCCAAAGTTTGCACCAAATAACAGGAGTCACCCTACAAGCACAATGCCAAGTCTGGGCTGGTAACTCAGCTCTCTCCACAGAATGAACTCGTGTCCTTGCCAGGAACACACAGTGTAAACATACCCAGCAGCACAAAGACAGCACAGCATGTCCTTATCCTGCTCCCTTATCAACAGGCTGGATCCCTGATCCATCTGCCTGTGGTAGCAGCAATGGTAAAAAAAATGTAATTGGAGATCATTAATAGAACATAAAATCTAAGTAATTCGATTTTCTTTGTGAAAAGTCAAATAGTTTCACCTTCCATTTGTTTTGCTTTTACCAGAAGCAGCTCTTAGTTTTGAAATAGTCAAACAGGTCGTCATGTTTTGATAAGGCCAAAAGAAAAGGCTTCAGAGGAAATCACAGCATTTGTGTATAAAGGATAAAATCTTTTGTATTCACTCTCCAGCAGCATGAAAATAATTGCTGATGTGTTTTCCAAGGCCTAACCTGCAATATAAACTGCAGTGAAATATTTAATTATGCAGGTTTTGATCACTACTGCAAGGGTTTTTCTGTTCACACTTTTCTGTTTTCCTGAGAGAGAGTGGTGATTCCACTTCCGAAGCAGCTGTGAGGAGCAGCAAACACAGGAACAGAGGGCTCCTGTGTCCAGACCAGGTCTTGGGAGGAACCTTGTCTGCTTGCCATGGGCTGTGTGGTGTCTGAGCTCATTTGGTGTGTCATATCTCTCAGAGGCCCCAGGCACAGGGACGTCATCTGGTCATAGAATCATAGAACCATAGAATTATTTAGTTTACAAAAGACCTTGAAGATCACTGACTCCAACTGGTAAACTAGCGCAGCAGAGTCCACTACTGAGCCATGTTTCTAAGCATCACATCCATGTGTCTTCTAAAGACTCACAGGAATGGTTGAGAATGGTGATTCCACATCTGTGGACAGCCTGTTCCAATGCTTGACAGCCCTCTCAGAGAAGGTTTTCGTCAATCTCTGTCAGACAGACACATGGCAGACTTGCTGATCTACTCTTGCCAGGTGGTTCTGGGGCAGCACAGAGATAGAAATTGCAGGCTCAGACTGGGTGAGGGAGGACTCAGGGTCTTCAGCCTTTCCTCCTGTCTACAGCATATGTTGTTTGCCACATGAAACAGTAACATCTTTCAAAGTCTTACATCTGCCCATACCTGCCAAAAATCTCTTATCAAATTAGAAAATAGGTGTCCAGTGAGTTCAGGTGCTTTTGCAGTTCAGAAGCAAGTTAAGAGGTATCACAGACCTGGAGACTACAAGACCATCAGTGCCCCTGCTAGCATCCACTCCCTCTATTCTTAGTTCTTAGCCAGTGGGTGGCATGACATTAATTTTCCTGTGTTCATCCTTCTTCATTGGACCTGTCAGTCACACCTTCCTCATAAGATAACTGGTGATTTTCTTACTATATGGTGAATGATGGACAAAAAGGCACCTCAAAAGTCTGGTAGCACAGACTGCCCCTGCCTGACAAAGGTGCAGGACAATTTGTAATGATTAGCATGTATCACCCACAAACATGAGAAAACAGTATAGAGCCATAGAAAAATGATGTATCTTAAGCCTCTGGGAGATTATGGAAAAGTGGAGTAAAGTCATTGTCGCACGTGTTAAGGAGTCAGTATAGAGTAGGGCTCAGGATGAGAGCCTTATGTCTCTTTTCTATGAGGGGCAGCCTCTCCAAATCCTATGAAAAGTCCGCAGAGGAATGGTGAGTGGAGGGCTCCATGGACCAGGAAAACCCTTTTGCTTGTGCTGTAAGAGAAACTGTAAGAGTGAGGGCAAAACCCACGGATTTTATCTTGTCAGATGAGATCAGTCCTAACAATTTGTAGACAGCGAGACAGTGCCATGAAACAGTTTAGGGTACAGAACAACAGAGAATGAGGGATGCACACTGTGCTCTGTGAAATCTGATCTTTCTGCATTGTTTGCCTTTAATCCACCGACCATTATCTCTACTGAAAAAATACATGTGGGCTTTTTTGTGTGACAACTGCACTCAGGGTGGTCTTTGAATCAGAAGGCATTTGGTCGCAGAGCCTGCAGCAAGTCACGCCACTGCAGCCTGCACAGTTATATCAGGAAAAAAGAAGCAGGCAGGAGAGGAAAAGCCTTCTGCTGGGTGGTTGAAGGGGTCAGGTCTGTGAAAACTGGATCTGAGGAAAGAGGTTCCTAACATTTAGGTGTATTTACTGTGAAGTGACGTTAGCTGAGGGAAGAGACACACTTTTTAAATGTTTATTCCACAAGTAATGGATATACCAGATTTCACTTATCTTGTTAGAGCTAATGAAATAAAGTCTTAATGGAGTAGCTAATAGCTGGCAAATAAAAGTGCAAAATAATAATTCTGTTAAAATATAAAATAATTAGAATGAACGAAAAAAGGCTTCATGCACAAGGGAAGTGCAGGGATCTTATTGGGAGGAACAGTTTTACAGCACCCAATGGAAAAATTAATTATTAGGGTGGATGTAGCAGCAAAAATCCCACTGGCTCAGTGGAAAATATTACTTTTTTCAGGAGAAAAAATAGCACAAATTTCAAGCAAACAAAGTAGGATTTCTAAAATTAATTGTTGTATAAAGAACTTTGCTTCTTGCAAGACTAAATACATGGGTGAATTTAAGGTAATATTTCTAAAGTTATAAAATTGCTGAGAGAGTATTTATTTCTAAACTGCATGGCTGTAAAACACCAGATGCTGTACAATGAAGTAATCTCAGAGCAAGACTGGGATCTGTTGTCTGTGTGGAACATGCAGATGCTTGCTTTTAGCAGTGATGTCTTGCTCATAAAACAGGAACACCAAACACTCTTCACTGTGCTCAAAACTTGTGTCCCCGTTGCGTGTGGGATTTTGTTGTTTTAAGCTTAATTATTACTCCAGTGAAACAAGGAAGAGAGAGTTTTAAATTACAGTTTATGAAGAGAGAAGTAAGTGTTGTCTTATGTTATGTTAAGGATTAACTGAAGGAAATGTTGCCTCTTGGTTGAGCTTGGCAGCCAGAGAGGTCTCTGCTGTTTTGGCCACACATTATCCTGATGTATGGCTTAGGTCACTCTTCTGTATTTTACAAAATAAAAAAAAACCCTGAAGCACTGCAAAAAGATATATTTTTCATTTGAGACAGAAAAAAAACCAAAATTCCAACATAAATACGAAGTATCACCTCATATATTGTGCTGCTTCTTGCATAATACAAGTGTTTGGCAGATTGTTCTTAGCCATTGAGCATGCCAACTCCATTTTCCATGAAACTTGATGTGATGATAGCTGGTCACAAAAAAATGTATAATAAGAAAGAAGCTCCAGAAATACGGAGCCAACAATTTAAGGGTTTTTTAAAGCTCAACATTTGTGTGGTATTGCCAACAATTTAAGGGTTTTTTAAAGCTCAACATTTGTGTGGTATTAACTGACATAGCATATCGAGTGTAGCTCAAAATGCAAATCTTTTGCCCACTGCAGCTTTATAGGCTGCAATAATTGCGAATGGAAATTAATTCACCCTATGAATTTGTCACAGTGTACCATGTAGAAAATGCATTTTAAATTGAAAGTGTATAAAAGCAGAGGATGTGATATTAGCTGGATTTAAAAAAAAAAATAAAATCAAAATTAAACACAACTTTCCATCTGGTTCTGAATTTTGTGTTTAGTGGACATGTACTGCTGCTGCTAATTAAAAAAAACCCCTCTTGTTTACATTTTTGATAAATCACATCAACTGTCCTTTTCTAGGAGAAATTGTAGACCAAAGTGGAGGTTCAATATTGATCACAGGTTTTGTAATTTGTGCATTCAATATAGCATATACACAAGCATTATATATTTTTTCAACTGGAATTTCATCTCACTCTTTGAGGCCATTTCAGTCAAATTGAGATACATCCTATTTACCTGCCAAAGGCTTAGCAAAATAGAATAGACCAACCAACCTTGCCTAGCTCAGCATTTCATCTTTAGATGTGAGTAAGTACACAGAAGCTCTGTCTTGTAAAAACACTAGGTGCTGCAGCAGCAGCAGCAGGAGATTTTTAGTGAAAATGCTGCTTGAGGGACATATCTTGGCAGGCAGCAGCTCCCTGATGGAAATAGCATTTGGAACCAAAAGTTCTCTCACAGAAGACCTACGTACATAGTTTCTTAGCTGTCCTTTTCAAAGAACCTTCCCTTTTGCTGGCTGTGCAGGTGCTGAGCTGAGATTACAGCCTGCTGTGTAAAAACCTACTCCCTTTCCTCGTACCTGCCTCTCAGTTCTCACCCCTCTTCTACTTCATTGTCCTCATCTCTCTTTGTAAACAGCCTGCAGAACCATTCTGGGTAGGGATTGAGGCATCTTACTACCTGCTGGGTCAGCACATAGTTCCAGCTCTTTGCTGTTCTATGACTGCAGTGTAATCAGGCAAAGGCAGCTTCAGCTCTAAAACAGGTCTTCTGGACAGTGGTCTCAGACAGTATGATAAATAACAGTCTTATCCATGTGAGAATAAGCTCAACAATTTTTTATTACTACAAATGTTTCCAATTTAGGGATTTGGTTTCACTTGGACAGAAGGCAAGAAATGCTGATGGGATGATTTGTTTAAGGAGTTAGCAGCTCTGTTCAGCATTTCATTAATTTTTGTGAGTTACTTTATCAAGAGAGATCTTAAATCATACTTAGGAAATTTTCATCAAGTATCAACAGACAAAGCTCTGTTTTGTGATATGTTGAGTAGATGTGAGACATGCTGAGAAATTACTGAGAAATAATGTCAGTGAGTGCAAGACTCCACTGACACCCTGTGAACTTGGTATCCTGTTCTGCTGGATCCCTTTGGATTTTGTGGGTGCATTTGCTCGGGTTTAGTAGTTTTCTCTGTGTGAGAGTTGGAAATAGGAATCAAAAAAGAGGAGTAAGCAAGAGGTCATAAACAATAGCTCTGAGAGACATGACCTACCCTGGTAATTTCAGTCCAGTGTAACACATCCTGGATGAAGTTGATAGCAATGTCCCTCTTCACTAAAAGTTACAAGTATATTTTTATACCTTCGCACAAATCTGTGCATCATTATCCATGATACCTCCAAACCTGGTAAGTCAAAACAACACCCACAAAGGTAACTGTCTTACATGCAGAAAGTATGAACAGCATGATGTCATGCAGTCAGGTAGACTAAACAATGTCTTTTTCAGATAAAAACTATAAAACCTTAAGTAACATTTACTGCATCAGGTATGTGATGAAAATTGCAGTAATAAATCTGAGATTATTTAGAAACTGTGTTCCCAGGACAATTACAGAATGCCCTAGGCATTTGCTGTCTACCTGCTCTTAGGCAGAACATGTTTACACCATGTTTCATAAATCCAACTTCTGCAGCATGGAGTGGTTTATTCTAAGAGCACAGCAGTGAATTGTCTAAACAAAATGAATGACATAAAACCTCACGTGGCAACTTTGGTATTTCATTGACAAGGGCATAACACTTCAAGGAGATCTCTGCATTTGTGGTTTGTTGTAGTTTAGCAAATTAGGTTCCAGATTGATGATAAACAAATAAACAGTATGGTAATGGGTTTTAACGATCATGTAATAAACAAATGTAATGGCATGCCTCAAGAAATCAACTCTTAAGTTGTTTTTACAATGTATAAAACATCTGCTTATTACCACAGATGCCATAGGCTCCAGCACAGAGAGTGGCACTAATGGAACTTGCTGTGTGTTGTCAGTGCCCCGAGTCTTTCCTAGCAGCCCCTTCACCACCTTGCCTTCTTCCAGCAGAAGAACCAAAATCATCATGTCACATTCAGTGACTGTTCACTGACTGTTCTGAGCCATGACTCACTTGTAGCCACACCTTGAACTTTGAGAACACAGAGTCACTGCTGTGCCAGTCAAGGGTACTGGGAGAGCAGCCAAGGTACTGCAGAGAGGTTTTGATAGAATTGCAACAACAAAATCAGAATCCAGCCAGACATGAATGCTCCTTAATTTGAGGAAAAGGTTATTACCGGGAAAATAGGTGAAATTTTCAAAAGTTTCAGTTCGGAGCATTAAGCCTTTTTTTATTTCTGTAGAAGTAAAAAACCTTGCCATCTAATAACAGCTCTAGCTGTTTTGTTTAGGAGAGCTCCCCAAGAGTAGATTGTGTTTCTTTTCGTGGGTAGCATAAGGGTTTCCCAAACCCTGTCTCCTTATTTCTCTGCTTAAATAATATTTTTCAGGTCATACTTTTCCTTCAAGCTTATAGCTTTGTTGTCCCCTTAGATCAAATAAATAACACTGCCATCTGATTTTCTGATTTTTTTTTTTTATTTACCTATTGAATTTCTGAGGAAAAACATTGATTCAGGAACCTTCATAATTCTGGGCAGTATTGGTTGAGAAAATTCATGTGTTGAACAGATGATAGTAAATAAAATGTTTTTTCCAGAAGTTACTAAATTCTCCAAAGTGAATGAAACCATAATGCATATGTTAATTCATCTTAATTCATGTTTTGATGAGAATTTCCCAGCCTCACTCCACAATTCTACTCAAATATTTGTATTATTTAGCTGAAATTGAGTTAATATTTCATTATTAAATGAAATATGATACTCTGTACTCCATTTTACAAACATTTCTCCATAAATTAAATCATTTTGGTAAGAGATTTTGAGCCCAGCTAAGTCCAAAACACTAGAAATAGTAAAATAAACTAAAGGGTCACTTTCTATGTGTTTTTAATTGGCAAGAAGTAACTTCAACCTTTTGTTAAAAAAAAAAATGGAAAGGAAAAAACCAATTTAGGTATGTTGGTGATCACAATACCTCCTATTAAATTTTAAATGTTTTATGGTGTACTTTTGGCATATCAATCACGGGACCCATAAGCAAAGAGTCAGTGAAGGAAAGAGAGTCTTTCAGGCATGACACATCTGGTTCTTTAGCAGCCTAAACAGGCTTTATATTGCCAGCTTTAAATTGAGCCTTTGAGTTTGCCACATGCTTTATCTGGCAATGGGCTGTCTGGACTGCCATGTGTTCCTGCTGGTTGCAGCAGCTTTAACATTTAATACTTAGGTTTATTCCCCTCCCTTCCCTCTCTTCAGATGATCTCCATGCAGGAAAACTTCACACTCAGTCCTTGTGCTTAGGGCTTATGGCCTTGCTCTTCCAAGCCTCTAAATATGAAATTTCTGATTGGGACTGGGACAAATATACAGTACTACGAGAATTGTGATCCTGCATCACCAACAGTTCTACACGCAAAGACATTTCAAAAGAAGTAATTAAAAGATTTCCATCTGTACAAGATTCTGGATGCATCCATTGACTGGTCAGAAACTTTTAAATTGCTTTCTTTACTAAACTAAGGCTCTATTAACAAAAATCTAGTACTAGAGGAAGTCAGCTGTCAGCTGTATTTGTCACTTGCGAAAATGAATCTGAAATAAACTGGGTACATCATCATAGAGTGTAAACGGGCCCACTTGTGTGTATCTTGATTTAATGTGTTCTGCAGAGAAGCACCTTACTGCTTCTAGGAGTAGATGGAATCTGCTGCTAGGGAAAAAAGAATCTTAATTATCTCCTGGATGCTGAACCCTAGTAAAACATGCATTTGCGTAAGAGGAGTACCTGTAGTTTCCAAATTAGGTGATATAGGAAGTAGAGGAACTTAAATAGTTTGGTCTTAGTCTATTCCATTTCTGGATTGGTTACAGCATCCTGGTACACTTGCCCTTACATCTGACACTTCAGTCTGTATATGACATATTTCTGAAGTTATGGAGTCAGTTATATTCATGCCAGTCTTAAGAATTACTTTTTTTTCTGCTCAGACCATGCAATCAATGGTCTGAGCATACAAATGTCTTCCAAGCAGCCTTTCCTCTCACTGCCTCCATCTTCTTCACTGCACTCTCTGTTCTTGTGATAATGGTGCTCCCACTTCTCTTCCAATTTAGAGCCTATGTAGAAATTGCTATTGCCATCACACCTCAAACCAGCAATGGGCCACAGAATGGATTATCAATCTTTCATAATTTAATATAAAAAGCCATTGTAGTGTGGTATTACTAAGTATACTGTTAAACTAATTTGAAAATCAATAAAATAGTTTCACTTATGACATTGGTATCAGAGAGCATAAATAAAAGAGTTCTGTTTCTTCCCTGTTTTTCACTGTGAATAGTAACGTGACAAGGGGATTCAGCAGCTACTCTGCTCTTCAGAGGATTCCCAAAGGCAAGCTTTAGGCGCTGCTCATTAAGTGTGAGCATTAAGGAGAATTACTGAATCGGGAATCTCTTCACTTTCACATCCAAAGTGATAGCAAATGCCAAACTAGCAGCCATCCTGCCCTGCTCCCTAAACCAGCCATAGAGCTGGTGTATTTCTGTATTACACTGTACTTATCTGGTCATGTGTGGTAGCATGGTCATTTAGAACAGTAACAAGGTAACACCAGGATGCCACTTACTGCTGTGGCAGCTGTAACAAACTCCTGCAGATTAACAGGCGTCCTGTTGGCAAATAGCACCCAAAATACTCACCTACCCAGGGATTTAGGCATCTGTTAACTTTATCTGGTAGTTTCTTTGTTGCACAGTTCATTCTCTTGGCGATTGACCTTCAGAATAAATGTGAAATGCAAACCTCAGAGCAGGAAAACGAGCCCCTAAAATCTATCAAATCACCAAGTAAAATGCATCACTCTTGGCTCAGACAGAATGCTCCCTAACTGAAGGCTGACATTTGTATGTTACTCTGAAATAGCTAAAGATGAATACTGAAGAGACAAAAGAAGCTAGAAATGTCAGAGTTAGTTAAATTTTTACATCACTTAATTTTAAAAGTTAGGTTAATGGCATGAGGTTCTAAAATCTGTAGGAGCGGGGGATTTATGGGGGTGCAAAAGACCTTTAGAAAGCTGTGTACATTTATAAATGAATCACTAAAATATTTTATGGAAGGGTTTTGAAGAAGAGTGCTTTGGTTTCATTGACACTTGCTTAAAACTGTAATATTTCACATAAGAGTCTAATGTGGAGCTGAGAAAGATTATTTTACACATTTAACTGTGTACTGACTTTGATGGCATTCAGATATCAACGTTTGTGTAATGTAGTGCCCTTGTAGGCAGAAAACATGTGTCAAGTAGAGCTGGTAAAAAACAAAATCTACTCTGAGTGTTTTTTGATTAAATTGGCCTTTGACAGAATAGAAATTTCTGTGAGGCTTTTTTCATGCTTGCGCTGATGAAAAAAAAAAAAAAAAGGCAGCCAAGGTATTTAAAATACATTATAATTTTTCCTTCTGAAGTGGAGACTACATAAGTGTCTTTTGAACCCCTACTTTATGGAAACCAAGACATCAATAACAAGAAATACAAATTCTCCAATAACAAGAGTGGTTAATACCCGACTTTAACTTATGAAATTAATATAAATGGAGTCCTATTACCATGAGCAGGTTTAAGAAATGTAGAGCAAGTCCCAGCAACCCTGGAGAGGTTTCTGAGACTGGGCTGAAGATTTAAGAGGAGGCACCTGCTTGTCTGCCCATGGCAGCTTCTCGTGTAATAAACTGAGCACAGCTGTCACAGCTTCTTGCTCGAGGGCACAGGGGAGAACATCCCCTTACACACCACACTGTGTTAATCTCCACACTACCTTAGAAATTTGGTTTACTGAACAAAAGTGAATAGAGCCAGTGAATACAATTTAAAATGTTTCAGCACCACACCGCTCTTCCTCGTGCAGGTGACACTGTCCAGCCAAGAATTCAGCTGGCTGTCACCTACCACAGGTATGTCCAGCTAACTCTGGGTGAGGAGAGTGTTCCAAAATAGAAATGCTCTGATAAAGACGCTTTGATAAAGATAACCCGTACTAACATTCAGAGAATCTCAAAGCAATTTTATATTGCATGTGCTTTCTGGAAGCACATCAAGAGGTATTTTAGGAACTTAAAGTGCTTGAGGCATGAAGTAAAGTCAAAGGGATCTGTCTTGCTCTAGGCATCACAACAGAAATAGTTGCTGGAGGCAGGAAACTGTCTCTGGTCAGGACAAGTGAGATTACTGCAGGTATCTGAGGCTCCTGTAGTACAGCCCCTCATACAGCACCTCTAGACACTGATAGATCTGTAATGCAGTTGTTCATTTCATGCTCATTTGTATTACAGTTCAAGACTGTACTTGAGCTAAAATGCTACCTCAGCTTTCTGTTTACAGAAACAAGCAAAAAAATCCACTGTTTTTCTCCTTTTTCTTTCACATTGTTCAGTGGTTCCTTGTTGTGCTCGAGCTGCTTTTCCCTTTCCTTTCTGCTTGGCATTATTTTGGTGTGAATATTTTAATTTGTTACTTGGATTCATTGTTGACTTTTACTGTGCTGCTTCCCAGCTGAGAAGTATTTAAAAGTTTGTAAATCCACTACTAAAAAGTATTCAATTAGTATTTATTTTATATTTACATTGTTTCTAATTGCAATATTAGTAAGATTATTAACACTATCTTTGCTGCTCCTGTAAAAAATTATTAAAAGCATATGATCTAACATATCTATGTAATTTATTTTCCTGTACAGCTGGCAAAGATTTAGAAAAGACTGTCTTAACTTCCACTATTTTCCCAAAATCAAAATACTAAGTGTGATAGATGAACTAAATATGAATGATGAGGTCTGAAAGTAAAGTTGTTTTTTCTCCAGCAACAGGTAGACCTCAGCAGCTTTAGTTGCAGCACTCACTACAAGCAGTTTATGCCTGTATTAACAGACTGCATAAAATACATAATTGCCATGTTAAGGACATGCTATGAATCTGCTAGGAATTGGCTACAAATGTGGATTATTCTGACATTCAGAGTATAAGCTAATTATTGCTAACCTCTCTGATCTTGCTACAGCCTCTTTTATGAGAAGACCATAACTCATTTCAAGCAGACCACATTAGTGTGGTTGATTCCAATTCTAGAGCCCCTTTCTGCTGCAGAGGAAGTTTAAAAGTAAAACTAAACAGTAAGAACAAAAGAGAATCCTTAAAATACACTGCATTAAGGATGTTCTGGTGATGCAGTAAACTCCCTTCACTTTGCCATTAAGCCCAGACAGGAGATTTCACGTGCTTCCTGCGTTATCTCCATGCTAATTTGGGCTACTGAGTCTTTCTGTTGCATTTACCATTTGGTGATTTGCATTGGAAGGGACCTTTAGGATCATCTAGTTGTGACCAGAATGGTTTTACTTTTCTCTCCATGCAGAATGGGAAAGTTTTCAGAACATCACATAATTTCGCACTTGTTCGCATTGTTGGCATTGTCAAGCTGCGTTTCAGGTGTAGACTTTTATAGCAAAATGCTCCAGCTCAGCAAGCCTTCTGGTGTAATAGGGAGAACTTTGGCATTGGCAGCTTTGTTGCGCATTAGGATCAATCAGGATATTTTTAAATAGAACAAAAAAACCAAAAAAAACCAAAACAAAACCAAAAAAAGGCATCAGGATTGAAAGTGTTGCTGTTGTTGTGTTATACTGCAGAAAGATTTATTTGCCCATGTGCCCATGCAAGGAAGATATATTTTAAACAAATACCAATAATGATCTTTGGATTTCAGGGCAATAAACATCCTGCAATGAACATTTTGCCCCAACATCTGCAGATCACAAATGTCAGCAGATAGGAAAATTCATGACCAGTTTATGCAAGCAAGCATAACTCCATCGACTTGAATAAAACAATGTGTATTAACACCAACAAGAAAAGAAAAGAACACCAAGTGCTTTTGAAAGGTATTTTAAGACAGTTCATCGTTTAAATATTTAATATAAATCTTTCTCCTTCCAGTCATGAACACAGATTGCCTTGAAGTTAAATATCAGCCTCTCAACATGGCTATAATTTATGGACCGCATTTATTCCTTGGTGAAGTATTTTACCTCTCTTTAGTTGCATAAATAACCTCACCGAGACCTGTTAATTTATTCATTGCCTGTTAATCCTTATTTGTCACCCTTATTTTAAGAATATACATTTATCTTCTGCTAATGAGAAACAGGAATAAAAGTCATTCTCAGCTGGTTCAAGGAAGCATCAGAATGTACAGAGTGGTTAGGTTAGCGTGCAAAGCTCAAAATAAAGTGCTCAAAGTAGTCATAGCCCTGGAATCAGAGAACAGCAAGTCTGGGAGGGAAAAAAGAGGAAATAGCAAGAAAATAGGGAGCCTTAATATATATATATATGAGGTATTAATATAAAATATAAATAATACAAAATATAATAGAAAAATATATATTTTATATATATATATATGTATATAATGTAAAATAGCTTAACTGCATTGTGCTCTTCACTGCATTGGTCCTTACAGAAATATTTCACCATGTAGATGATGAAGAGAAGACTTGTGGGAGGTGATTTGTGTCTTTATCCATCTCAATGGTCTTGAGATGCCCTTCTATGACTACGGGCTACGTCAGGTCAGGTGGCCTGGCACGACGTGCAACAGACCTGTGCCTGTAGCACAGGTGATGCAGGCACCTGCTAGGAGACAGCTATTCATGATGTGCTTTGCTAAGACATGTGTGGTCGTCATTTTTACAAAGTGTTCCCTCTCAGCAGTTCAGAATTTGGTTTTGTGCCTGGTCTATTAATGAGCTCATGTGGGTAGAAAGGGCACTGTTGTCTTGCATGCCTACAAACATCATCTCCCATGTGTCCTCAGGCTGCCATAATACAACAAAATCATTCTGTCTATTCACAACAGTCTGGAAGAAGGTGTGGGAGGGTTACAGCACTGCTCAGGGATGACCTGTGGAACTGGCCTCCTTTTCAGTTGTGTTGAAATTGTGACAAGCTCGATAGGTACAGTGAAACTAAACATTATTCTCTTAACCAAAAGCAGAATTTCCACTTTTTCACTTAGAGAATTCTTACTGTGGCATGCTGTGAGGTCAGGGTATTAGCAAATTAAGAGGCACAGAAGTTTCTGTAGAATTCCAAGTTGTCCCACACAAGTAACTATTACCACAATAAAGAAGTAAATCCCAAGCTTTCACTTCCAGATTTTCTCAAAATGTGTCTCCAGTATTCCTGAAGTCAGAAGTGATTTTGTAGAGAACTGACACAGCTTTAATCTAGTGGAAAAAAACATTTCTCAAGCAGTTTATAAATATGGGAAAATATAATTGCCTTAATGGCTGGTGCAGCTGTGTTACAGGAGCCATCTTAAGAGAATAAATAATTTCATCGGCATGAAATATTTATAGCCCTCCCCAAGCCTTCAGTTTGATTTTGTTGTTTCAAATAGTATTTTGCATTTGGTGTGCTTTTTTTTCTTTAGCACTAAAGGTATCATTTTTTAATTAAAGGATAGCAGGTCAGTGTAAGATACTCAGGGCTGGTTTGAGGAACAAGAGGTAAAGAATTTGTTTTAGAATATCCAGGTCAAAGGAGAGTCAGATTGTGTATATGCATATCATGACTAAGTTTAAAGATTCAGATCCATCAAATTATGCACAGCTCTCGTCTGTATGTGTGGATGTGTTATACTGTTCCTCCCCATCCATTCCTTGCTGTTAAGTGAGGCTGTAAACTTGCCATCTAGTATGAACATGTTTAAATGTCATATCCTGACACCTTTTTTATCAAGATGCACAGCTGAGTGAGTGCAAGAACTGTGATGTGTGTATTACAACATCATTAGGGATTAAGGCTGTCCTTAAGCTGCCCCTGAGAAACCTTGTGCCAGGTTGGAACCTAAATTTATGGCTATAAAAATGCAGAAGGATAAAATGTGGTGGGCTAGAAATATCCTGGTGGGCTAGACAAATGCAAAGGCATTGGGAGTCTTGCACAGCCTTTCTAAAGAGAGCCACATGTCCATCAAACTGAGTTTGGCTGGCTTTTGAACCCCAGCTCCTAAATACAGCTGACCACGGGTGTATCTGAGAGACCCCTGACAATACATAAAGCCACTTCACTTGTAAAATAATGGAAAAAAAACAACAACAACAACAACAACAAACCCTCCACTTTCTCACTTCCCTAAAAAATAACTGAACAAAATCCAATGTGTTCAAGATGGAGATTATCAAAGCAAAGGCACTTCTAAATACCTATTGTGCTGATGTTCTCAGCCTTTACAATCTGAAATGAAGAAGATAATTATGGTGATCACATCAAACACTTTTTGGCTGGTTTTTTTTTTCAGTCTTCTGATAGATACAAATGCCTCCCCATGTTCAGATCTTGCAGGCAATTAGTGTACTGCTAATTTTACTGCCATAAAATATGCAAGTCACCTTGTATATTCACATGCAGGTTCTAGATTTGTCTCCACACATATTTTCTGACTTTATTCTTACCTATTTTATCTATGCTTTTGGCAAAATATTGATAGAATTGCTGCAAGCAATCATCTGAAGAGCTGCTGGTCTCTGAGCAGAGAGTGTGCCAGGAAGGGCTGGAAGCACGCACCCAAGTTGGCAGGATAGATTCATCCCTTTGGGCAGATTATCAAGTAACTCATATAGTATCAGAAACAAATGGATGTAACCCCTGCATTTCCAAACAAAAAGGCTTAAAAAAAATTTCCAGAGCCTGGAAACAGCTTAAATGTATCTATAAGCAAAAAGATTAAAAATAGCATCCATAAAGCTGCTTGGAGCAGCTGGTTAAGTGTTTTCCTTTATGTGTGCTAAAATTGTCCAACCACGGAAGGTTTCTAAACCTTGTCTATAAATTCATCACCATGGAAAAGTGGTCTTTAGGAGAGAACATTCTGTGAGTCATCGTAAGCTTTCTCTTTGTAGTACTACATCTAGTTCCAAAGGGCTGTTTTGCACTCTCATATTAAAAAAAATTTAAAAATAAAATAAAATAAAAAACAAAGTGGCTTTATCTGAACTGAAAATGATAAAAATGTGAACATTAAAAAATCTGTTATACTTAGTAAAATAACACTTCCTATTGCAGGCACATGCACACTTAGTTTATACTTAACAGCAAATTGGATTGATATCTGTAAGGAAAGATGGGTCAGTAAATACACTGCAATTTGAACTAAATTTGGTGTAGAATTGTAGCTGCACTTTTCAGTGCATAATTCTTTAAAGTGAAACAAAAAATTTTAATGGAAATAATTTTTCTCTCCTGCTTCACACATTTGATTTCCACGTTCACTGAAAATATAGTTAAACAGATTTATTTTCAGAATTATTAAAAATTTTTTTTGAAAGTTGATTTAAAGAGAACCCATTGCATAACTAAGCATCCAAAAACACCTCCAATTTTTTTCAAAACAAGGTGCTGTACAACACCTGACAGTGCTAAAAGCAAAGTACATTTTGTATATATTTGCTACCCAACAGTGTAGGTTGCTTCCAGGGCACACGCAGACACTGCTCAGCAGTGTGCACCTTGCATTCTTTCCCAGGGAAAGATGGTTGAACACAGTGCTGTACAGTCACACAGGACTCATCTGATAGAGCCAAGATACAGCCAGGTCGTGCATTAAACTGGGAGACACTCCCAGGTGCAGCTGTGCCTTTGCAGACTTACTGCTAGGTTTGTCTCACTGGTCTCTTTATTCAGGGCAGATGGTAGAAAGCAAAAATGACACAATCTGGAGACCAACCATCCAGCATTTTTAATTCAAAGATTCTACCATACATCTCTGCTTTATATATATTTAATCTGTTCCTTTCCTGAAGTATCATTTCAACTGGGAAGATATTCTGCAGCACAGACTGTTTGAACAGAAATTTGTAAATACCATTTGACCTCAGTCTAGGTGTTCAGGGTGTCCCTTTACTGAGGGACTCTCCCCTTTCCTGTTGTCAGAGACATTCTACCTGGACACAAGGTATTGCATCTCAGGTCACCACTGTCACCTTGCCCATGTGCCTGGGGGGAAAATAAGAGACTCTCAGTGTGGCAGTACTTAGCAGTTAGCATCATGTGCAATTATTTCTGGGCTTAGTGCTTGCAGGTTTACAATTTCTTCTTCAAAATAGCATCCTAAATGGATGAATGGTTCAGCACCCAGGTCTTTATTATGCTTATCTGAAGCACAGGAATAGCTAATTGTCCTTTAATTAAAAAAAAAAAAAAAAAAAAAAAAAAAAGCCTGCTGTTTTTCTCTTGCTTAACCTAGCAAGATACCATGGAAATAAATGGAATTATGCCAGCCTATTGCAGGAACACCAGCAAAAAGATAATTTACTTACAGGATTTTCCTTACTTTCTTCAGGAAATTTGGTGCATTCCCCAGCTTTAAAACCTACAGATCCTGTCCTTTTGCAGAATTGTGGAGAGGCATGTCCTGTTTGTCCTTCATTTGAATATGTACACTAAAAGTGTACTTTCCATGAATTAAAATACATAATAATTATGTGGAAACAAACTAGGCAATAAATGATGATGGAATAGTTTGGGGAAACTTTCCATGCTACAGCCATCTCATGCAGCAGTATTTCACACCATAACATTTTTTTACTCCATAAATATTTTCATCTTTCTTGCTGTAACTTGCATAAATGAATAAATGCATAGAAAACACTAATGATAAGCTCTAAATTAAATCTAAGCTCACCATCTTGACATTTACTTTTTAAAATATGTATGAGGCAATTCCTCTGATCTTTTTTTTATACACTTACAAACACATGCTTACAAGTTATTTGTGTTTCAGGGCCAAGTACAGTAATGAGTAAAGACCTCCTCCTCCCATTGCTGAAAGACTTTGTACAGTCATGAGGGTTTGAGGATCAAGGTCTTAAATTGAGCTCAGGAGATTGCCTATCAGGAATAACTAAATGCTTCCAAATTTGGTCCCTTTCAGCAGCAGGAATTGCTACATGCCTTTAACCCTCAGTCTCTAAGATATGAATTATCATTACCTACAAAAATACAGAGTTTTTCTTCATTTCCAGTTATCTTCTGAAGCTATTTATTCAAGAAAGGTTCAAGACATGTCAGAAAAACTTGATGGACTTAATGGCTGAATTAAAATAACTTGGGTGAAATTTAATAGTTCAAGATAATACACACGGGAATTTCTCCCTATTACTGCAAATCCTGTGGTTGGATCAAGGAGGAAAAAAAGAAAACCAGCAATGTAGTATTCAGCCACAGGGTGACTGTGATTTTCAGTGTGTTAGGACCATAAAATTGAGTTTGCATGAGAATTTTCAAAGGAGTAACAATGCTTGTCCAGTGCTTTTTGGTCCATATTCAGAAGCAGAAAACCAGGAGCAGGTGCGGAGAAGAGCTACAGGGACATCTGATTAAATGATCTCCAGATTGCTGATCAACCAAAATTATTCCCTTACTCTATTAAATTATTTCTCTGCAGATGGAAATAATTTTGGATAGAATACCTTACAAGCATTACATATATTATGAAAAGAGCAGAGTACTATTAGAAAAGACTTGCTGGTCATAAGATCTTCCTCTTTGCTGTTAAAGCAAACTATGTAACACATTTGGCAAGTTTTTCGGTTTTTTGGTTTTTTGTTTTTCTGGGCCACCAATAGACATTCTGTTTAAATTAGAGGAGAGAAAAAAAAATAAACACAAATTTATGTGAAGAATATGACTTATGAAAATAAAAGTAAGATTTATTCATCTCTGTTTTTCAAAGATAGAAGTATTATCTGATCCTTGAAAAGAAGTCATCAAGGCAGATAAATTACATGCCCCACTTAGTGGTTGTCACACAGTTGGAGACGTGGAGGTATTTGACAGCAGAGGCAAGTAAAGGTTAAGTAAAACCGCAACTTATAAAAAGTGGAGTCCAGATAGTTTGTGTTCTGTAAATTAAGGATTTTCTATGAACTTCAAACATTCAGAAGGAAGGGTTTAAACCTTACACTTGTGTGTGTTAAGCTATTTATTAGTATCAGAAAAATAGCTGTTTTACTTACTCCTGGGTAGATGGGATTTTTAATATAAACACACTTTTTAAAATATGGTAAATCGATTTTAGTGTGTTTTATTCATGGTAGTGCCTACTAAACTTAGGCAATTTTATGAGAATACCACCAGTTTAAAACTTTCATTAAAGGCTGTAGAAGAATGCTTTCATTGAAAATATACATTTTACAGGTTTGTAGCTTGCCTGAACAACCAGAAGTGGGGGTTATTTCCAACCTATGAACATATTTCAGAATTTCATAACTGTCTCCAAAACAGCATGGACATCTCTGCTGTTATTCTATAAATATCAATACATTGAAAAAATTGGAGATGTGGAAAATATTATATTATTTGAAAAAGAAAAGAGGGGTTTTTTTCAAAATCATTGAAGGCTATGGAGTAAATGCAGAATGTTTCAAGACATGGGAAGAGTTGCAGAATTTCGTTCTGTGAAAGCTGTATATAGTTCTTTCTATGCTCCCTGCCTTGTTCCCTTTACCATGGCCATCAGGAAGTTTAAAAGCAGTGAGTTTATTTGTGTGTTCATACTCTCACAAGTTTAAAGCATGAGATCATCCCTGTTTATAGGGGCAGGGAGCTGAACCATGCCTACACTGTCAGCTGAGCATAGCTCTGCACCCCAGCCTGTCCATCTGGCTTTGCAGGCAGGTGTGCACCCAGTCTCAGATTCAGGCTGAGTGCCAGACTTTGGCAAGTACCTGTGCTTCAAGCCACCACAACAGCCACCACAGCAGAGCCCAGACAAACCAATCCACCTTGAAATGCCTCTGACCAAATAGAGTGTGTGGTTTTTACACATTAATGGATACAAAACCTGTGGAGCTCAGTACAAGGAACCTTCTGCTAAGCTAGCACTGAACCTTGCTGGAAATGACCTGTGATTGTTTGCTCAAGGTCTTAAAGGAAGTCTGAGTTTAAAAAGTTTAATGCAGTCCTCCACCATTGAACCATTTCCCCCTCCACCCTTCTGCTCTTGGTATCTAAATTCTTGAACAACCTTCTGTCCAACTTGGTGTTCTTTCTTTCACTGAGGCCAGGAGCAAATCTGCTGCATAGAGTCTTGAGATACCTAATTTGGAAATAGTTGCTGCAGTTGTCTCAAAACGTACACGAGCTTAAGAGTGAACTTCAGCAAGTCTGAAGCTCAGAATAGCCAATGAGCTTCTGTATGGACTTCCAAAATAATGGCAGCTCCTGGAATGTGAAGGCCATGGACTGGACTCTGGCCTGAGCTTAAAGCTAAATGACATGGATAAGTTATGGGACATGATATGAGAGAATGCTGAATATGACCATGTGAGAAGCTAACAAAAAATTCAGAGAGCACTGATCTTGCAGAAGGTAAAGGAGGAGGTACTTGAGAAAAGGTTGAAGTTCACAGGTGGTTTAGAGGGAGTACTGGGGACGTTTTTTGTGAAACTGTACCTGGGTAACCCTATCAGTGATACCATATGAAACTGAGATTAGCTAGAAATACCAGATTTGGGTACCAATATGGCAAAGCTGGGACCAGTTGGGGAAAAGTAATTAGGGATGAGTAGTTTGTTTGAGAGGAGGTAGTGAAAGCAAGGTAGAAGTGTGGTGAAAGGGAGGATGAAGAACAGGAAAAGGGGCAAAATGTATGCTGCTGATGTAATCAGATCTGTCCAGGAGGCTAGCTGGGGAGTAATTATTTTCTGCAGTCTACCCAGGACACTAAATCAAGCTTGCCTAGCCCCACCGCACAAGTTCAACATGCCTCTGCAAGATGAAAGGGGAGGATAAGGGGAAGCTTTCCTCTTTGGGCAGAGGAGCACCCAGATGGACAGATAAACATTCTGGTCCTGTCAGGTCTATGCCAGGCCTGACAGCATCACCATCTACTCATTGCTTCCTTACAAAGCACAGAGCAACTCACTGTATTGCCATAAGCCATGGCAATAAAGAAGTAGATGGGGTTCTAGCAGAAGCTCCTTTCAATAATATGTTCCCAAAATGAAGATGATCCTTTCTTTAAAAGTAGCAGTAGTTCAAATAATATGTCATTGGAAGGATCGTGTCCAAGTTAAACAGTCATCAGCTGTTTAATGCAAAGAGGTTATTGCAATATGTTTCTTAGGAAATTAATATGAGTGAGTATACATGCTGTTTCATTTAAGCAGATTACTGCAGCCTCCCCCCTGGATCTTAATCCTGCACAGTTAGCATAATATTTCCTTGTCATCTGGTTGCTTAATTTGGTCTGTTTGTTTAAGTGTTTATTGGTCTTGTTATTTCTTATTTTATTTTCTTTCCTGAATCACTGCCCTCCTTCTCTCTTCTTTTGCACATGACTGGATGACACCTGATGAAGCAAGACAGAGTTCATTTCCAAACATAGTTCATTTTCTTTTCTGAGACAGAGACATGCACTGAAGCAATTGGTTCCCAGTTCTTGTGTTTAAGACAGATGGCCCTATAGGCAGTGTTTATAAGACATTGGAGGCCAGCTTTTATTGGAAAAGCTTTGTTCCTTAGTTGGAATGAAAACTGAAATTTTTGCAGATACTAACATTTCCAGACCATATGTCTCTGAAATGAAGCTGTGCAGAGGAAGACTGCTGGTAATATAGCATTGCTTTAGTCTGTTAAGTTTCCTGCTTGGTAAATAAACCCTTTTTGCATCTGAAAAGCATCTATGAAACTCAGATATTCTGTGCCTGGGTATTAGCATGAAAGTTCAGCTTCCCAAGAAGTCATCTGTGCTATGCTGATAAATATAATGCAATAACATACTTTGCCTCCTCAGCATTTCTGCCTACATTACCTAAGCACCTATTTTCCCTCAAAATTATAAATTAGCTAGCTCTTTCTTATACAAGGAATGGTATCAGTTTTCCTGCCTTAATAGCTAAAAGGCAGAAAATATTACTATCTAGACAATACAAATGGTGCTCTCTCCTGTTTGGATCAGCATCTGCTGTAATACAGAAAACCATAACAAAAGGTTCCAGAAGTTTTGTAAAGTTCCCTTTCCAGATGTATCCACCAGGTCTCAGGAAGAAGCCCAGTCTTATTTGTCTTATTTGTCTAACAGTATTGAGTCACAGTTAAAACTCTTCATCCCAGTAACAGAGAAAGAGAAAAACATTAATTTTTTATTATTTCTTAACCTTCTGACTATCAGAATTTAGTGGAGAAAAGGGAATGAAGCAATTGATCTTCCATGACTAATGATATCTGATGGCATATTGAGAGTTGACAAGAGGCTTTCATACTGTAGATCTTTTCAGATGTGTCAATCAGCCTTAATGAACTGTTGAAGTGCAGCAACTATGGCAGCTTGTTCTCAAGAACTTCAATCCCCCCTCTACTATTAGGAAAGGATGCCTGTAAGTGGGGGTTTATTTTCTCTCCTATTTTTTTCTATAGGTATTTGATTTATAGCATATCACTTCTTAAACTTTGTTTGAAATACTTGTAAAGCCTTTGTAAACATACTTTTATTAAATTCCATGGGATAGCTGAGATCTGATTAAGGTTCACATTAGTCAGGAGAATAAAACAATAAGAAGGATTTTCCTGAAGGAAATGAGGAATTTACATAAATGCAGTTCTTGCCATGTGACTTCATCAGGAAAGTTTCATGAGAGAGAACTCATGCTAATTCCATCAGTAAAGAAGCTATAGATGTGCTGCAGAACAGTTTCTTTGGATTCATCTGGTCTGTTCATAGATGAGTAAAACTATGAAGTAAATGGGGAAAAAAGTAAATTAAAAAGCCAAAGAAATAAACCAAGAGGTTTTAGTCCCCACTGGCATCAGCCTTCCCAGGGTCACGTAGCATATTCTGTGTTTCAAAAGCAGCTGTGTCATTTCTCATGCTATTCCTGAAAAATAGAGGGGGGTGATGAAGGGAAAAAAGGATGTCATTGCATGTCAGTGGTGGCCAACAGCTGGTCACCCTTTTGCTCAGACATAAGGCTGTCCCTGGGGACATCAGCTGTCTGGCTTCTGCTCTTTGCTCACCACACTCATTCAGCCAGTTCATTTACTAAAGCTTGTGTCCTGCTCTTGGCAAAGGCTTTCAACTGTGTTTACACAGAATTCAAAAGATCTCACTAAGTCCTAGCTTTAAATTCCATTAGCCTAATTGCTAGCAGTAAATTGAAAGTTTGTCATAGTGGATATAAATTTCTACATTAATTTATACAAAATATACCTCATCTTGCTGTTTGTTTAGAAACTTTTTAATATAGGGTTTAAAAAAAAAAGATTTAGAGGCATCATGGTTAGAAAAATAACCTTACCTGCATAAATCAGCAGACTGCTGACATATGTCTGCAGGCAGCAAAACTTTCTCTAGATATATATATGATTACTTGTTTCTTTCTCCTCAACAGCTCAACATAAAGGATGGCAGGGGACATGATCAGGGGATGGTCCTGAGTGTTTGGGGTGCAGCTGCCATTTATCAACCACATTAGTACATGATCTGATAGGTTTTGTTGGCTTTTAAATAATGGGTAGGCTGCTGAATTTTTTACCCTAAATTCAATGGATATTGCATAACATTTAAGGTAATAATTGGATTTTTTTAATGTAAAATATAACCAGAAAACCTATAAAGCTAAAACATAACCTTAGGACTATGGGTTTTGACTGTAGATATCTGAAGTAAAGCTAGATTTCCTATCTGTGCCTTGTTGAAGAATGCATACTGATTATCCACCAGGCTAATCACTAGCCAGCCTACAGCAGTGGGTGTTAGCAGATAGTTCCCAGGAATACAGCATATTCCCACACCTTGCATGGACAAAAATTGAAAGGGCTTCGCCATAATGGCTTAACCATCTTTTAATAAAATACTAAAATTACCTGAACTAAACTAAACTGCTTGCTATGAGCGGACTAGCAGCAGTCTCAGCCACAGCTTGAAGCATTTCCCAACAATGTGTCAAGTGATCAGTCTGTCACAGCACCAGTACTTTCCTCTCTAGGGCAGGTTTTTCATCACGTTGGAAATGACAGAGTTGCTGAGCTAATCGAAGACAGTTTACAGTGATGTGTATTAATTCAAGACCATACCTAAGTGATATCCGTTCCTTCAAAATTCCATTACAGCTGTGTAACACATGCTTAGCTACTTATATCATTAAAATCTGGTTTTTATATGTTGGTTGTACCAATCCTTCCAGAAATGCCTGATGAATCTTTATTGGCTACATTAAATTCCTGGGCAATCATTACTTCTTTATTACTTCTTTATTATTTTCCTCTTAACAGCAATTTAATATTTAGAGAGAATTGAATAATGGAAAAGAATATTACTGTTGTATGTATTATAAATTAAAAGCATCTATCTTCCTTTAAAAGATGCAGCAGTTGGAGTACTCTAAGAGATTTATTCCTTTCTGTGCAAGCTCTGATACAGGAGGTTAAACTTGGCTTGGAAGCACAGCAATTTTACCTAAAGTTTTTGGGCTGCCAAATTATAACAAGAGAACTTACGGAAAACTTTTTTCTTAGGCATAAACCATTTGTCCAGTAAGGTCAACAGCAGCCAAGGAGAATGGACTGAGGTCCACACCTGTGGGTACATCAGTGTCTACAGGGAAAACTCAGCAGGGGTGATAACCAAAACTGGAGAGCTGAGACAGAAAAAAGGATCAGAGGCTAACCAAATGTTGCCTCTCACAACAAATGGGGAACAAATGTTGACTGTAGAGAAAAGACTAAAAAAAGAATAGGGAGTAAGGGAAAATTATTTCCAGAAACAGGTAAGTCATTTCAGAATTTAGAATTTATTAGCAGTGCTTTCTTCTGAACTGGCAGTATTTAGTGCTTACCTATGTATGCATTAAGGATTCTTGCAACAAAGGTGAGTCATACCTGAGTTGTAGGTGCAGTTCACCAAAAAGCAAGACCTGATGCCTGAGAGCAGCAGCAGCTTGGGAGCCTTCCTAGAACAGTGAGCCAGGGAGGGCATACTCAGCAGTGCAGCTTCTAATTGGCCAAATATCTTCTAAGCAGACTCAGAGCCTTCAGCAAAGTAGGAGAGCTCATGAGATATTTAAGGGACAAACCTCTCAATGTCAAGGGAAGTTCTACTGTTTAAAATTCCCAGATAATATAGAAACTGTAGATAAATTGTTTAAAAGGCATTCTGGCTGGTGGATGGAACTGTAGAAATAAAGATATGTGTGACCTCCAAGGTCTCTTGGAATAGACACACTGATTGTCAACAGTACAAATTAAAACTCAAAATGTAGGAAAATGCTAGAATTCACATTGGCCATATAAAGTTATTTCATCCTTCTTGTGTATGGCTGATATTTTAGTTACATGATCATCCCCTCTATTTTCTGTGGTCTCCAGCAACCCATAGGTCATGACAGATGGTGGTCATTGAAGGGTCATTCAGTTTCTTGTTTCCAGTTTGCAAAATTATGTCCATTGAGATAATAGAATCATAAAATGGCTTGAGTTGGGAGGGGCCTTAAAGGTCATCTAGTTCCAGCCCCCCTGCCAAGGGCAGGGTCAACTTTCACCTGAACAGGTTGTTCATAGCCTCATCCAACATGGCCTTAAACACTTCCAGCCATGAGGCATCCACAGCTTCTCTGGGCAATCAGTTCTTGTGCTCCTCACAGCAAAGTATTTTTTCCTGTATCTTACCTAAACTTACTCTACTTCAGTTTCTGTTAAAGAAAGTGAATAAAATCAGCTACTGTTAGCTAGAACCTTCTGAGCATGTATGAGCAGCCATTTACTTCACAAAATTTGTGCAAGTTTTAATGGGTAAAGCAAAAGGTATGCCCCAATATGAGGATCACCTCTTTTCTCAAGTCAACTCCCCTCATGAATGCATGAGAACAATGAACTTTTCAAAATCCATTAAATGTTTAAACATTAAAAAAACAATGTATTTTACTTAATCTTAAATTTTAAATCTTAATTTTAATCTTAATCTTACTTAATGCCCTCAGAAACAGATTAATAATTTTGGAAAAAAAATAATTGCTTTGTTCAGAGGCAGATGTTCAGTATGGAAGATGTCAGCCTGAATGGCTTTACTTAGAGGGAATGAGCAAAACATTTGCATAGAAATGGAATGTCAGGCTTGACACTGATCTGTAAAGAGCAAGTAATTTCTATGGAAGTGCATAATCCAGCAGGAAGTTTAGAAGCAGAATTCCAGCTCACTCAAAATTTTGCAGGTGCTGAAAAAGATCACAGTTACAGTAGATATCTGAACCTAATTACTGTCCCTTTGTACTGCTGCAAAGAGTCTTGAAGTAACAATTCCATTTGCTGTTATTGGCAGTGATAAAGTCATACGAGTTGTTCCTGAGAGCGAGAGGGAAGCACAGATCCTGAGGGCTGCATTCAACAGGCTTAAGGTGAGTTAGATGATTTTCATCTTCTTTTTCTGATCTTTTTTGAAGACTGTAGTGGGTTAACTGACTTGCCTTTCATTTGGCACTTCAAATTATTGTATTATCTGGAAAGAAGTCTTTTCCCATTAAATTCCTAATTTACCAATAAAATAGCATAGGTATTAGATTCATCATGCCTAACAAATTTAATAACACTTACTTTGTTTAAGTAATACAGGTGCCACACTTGTAGACTTGCTTTGTTTGCTCTTCCACTTCTTGCTAGAGTATTTAGTTGCTTCATTATCTGCTTAATGGTGTTATTTAAAACACTGAGTTAAGTTGTGAACACACAGAGGAATATGAAAAAGACTTCAGTTTGAGAATCCCATTGGCAGAATAATTTTCTAGAAGCAGTTTGACAGAGTGTCTAGGATAGCGAGCCAAAATCTTTTTTCCCTGGCCTTTCCCTGCAGATATAAGTGAAAAGCAGCAGTGCCACTGCAGCAGTGCAGCACAGGAGCACTCTGCAGCATGCTGCTTTGCTGGCACAGCTTTACGAAGGCAGAAGCAGTCTTTCCACAGCAGTCTGGCCCACTGTCTCAGAGGATGGGGGCTACCTGTAAGCCAGGTCTATGGTCCCGAACAAAGGACTGTACCACGCACATGCACCAGCCCCAGGCACTGTGGGAAAGGGATGAGCTTCATTAATAGTCACCAAGACAGCCTAACCAGAGCAGAATCAGGGAAATAATAACTTGATCAATACGTTGAGTGCCTTAACATTTGGAGCACGTGCAAAAGCTTTGGGCTGCTCACTGCCTTCAACTCCAGCAAACTATGAGGCAGTCTGTGGCATAATTCTGCCTCTTGTTGAAACCTTACACAAGTGATTGTGTTCTCAGTGAGAAACAGATGAAGGTGCACATGGTTTTCTAGTCCAGTAGTTAACATCTGAGATACAAGTAAATTGAGCCTCTGTCTGCTTACCAAATAAAACAATATCAAGAAGAGCTCTCACCCCCTCCTGAAACCCTTCCATCGTTCAGTTACGAAGGAGCTCTCTTGCTACTGTTTTTTAAAGAAAGAGGACTGTGCTACCTTAGGTATCTCAGCCCAGGAGAAGGGTTACTGCTCTGAATACTCCAGCAGACAAGACATTGACACCTTACTAGCTTTAGGTAGGAAAGCTGAGGCTGTCTTCATCACATCTGCATTTTTTAACACTGTGCTTGGTTAGCTCCCCATTCAAGATGCTGTAATTTGTAGCCCCCATTCTCAAGACGTCCAGCCTGTTGCATGAAAAATTTCAGTGTTCAACAGAGGCAGTGTCATGATGCCATGGATTACCACACTCTGCATTGTAAAACCCAACTCTCCTCAATAATGTTGTCTCATATTTGTTTCTGCTCTGCTTTTTAAGGGCCTGACCCTCATCTGTGAATGTTACTGTAACACCCCAAAAAGATACTTGTTTTCCTCCCAATTAGGAAAAAACCTAACCATAAACCCAAGCAATACACGTGGAAGCTGGTGTTTGCATTAATTTCTCCCCCCCGGTTGTTGGAACATAAAGAGGGAGCACATGTGTTTTTTCCTTTCTCCTCGTATTGTAAACCCTGTGAAGCAAAGGGGTTACTCACCTTCCTGTAACTGTTTCTCATTACAGAGGTCCCTTAGGCTCCCAGAAAAAGATTCCTTCAAATCAAAGTGGGAGAAGTAGAAACTTGAATAAATAATTGCATACTGTAACTCCGAGAGCAGGATAATAAAATTTTGGCAAACTTCACCAGAATCTGACTAGTTAATTAGAAAATGATTGATTCTGATGAGAAGCTAAGCTGAGGAGGTTAAAAGGAAGACTCAAAAAAAAAGAGAGTATAGTGACACCCAGTATCATGAACACAGGGTGTTATCCACTCAAGTGGATAACAAGTAATAGATATGTTTAACATTAATTTATCATATTTCCACCCCACAAAAAAATCTCAAGATATTCCCTCATGAAGAAGTGGATCAATAATGACACTCCTAAGAAATTCCCAGTCCTTACAATACCAGCAAAAATTACTTGTGACTGCAAGTCATCAGCCCTTCTGGAGAACCATGTATTTGGAGTTCTGCAGTTTTTAAGTCTTCATGTGAATTCTCCCCTGTCCTTCTCCCACCCCCAGACTTCCAGAGTTGAAATTCAATGGATAGTGGATTCATGCCCTGTTTTTTAAATATGAGCCTTTAAGCACAATGTTGATAATATTCTCTGGAGAAAATGGAAGACAGTGCACAAAAAAAGAAGTCAAAAAACCCTCAATAGTGCAAAATAAGCTGCAAACAAACCCCAGATATAGTCATGTTACCATCTTAACACAATCTGCCTGACAAACAGAAATATAAGCAGGAGTGTCAACAGAGATGTATGAATTACTATAATTACAAAGACTGCACTTTGGATTTTTTCATTTTTGAGTCAGAAAACCAGAACTGGTTTGAAAACACATCTCCTTTGAATCTATTCTGGTTTGAGCAGGAAATTAATACCAACCTGTAACATTACTCACACATTCTGTTCCTCATGGGGGAAATAAAGATGAAACCAGCATCCTTTCAAGACATTGCAGTTTTGTTATGTTTCTCAGTGTTGTGCAAAATTCAGTTTTCAAACTGAGTTATGATATGGCCTGATAGTATTCTCTACCATTGTCAGTATTATAAGAACAAGAAAAGTCAATAAAAATAAAACTTGCATCCCTTCTGTTGTTGAATTGAGAAGAATATGTGCACTTGGGTTTCAATTCAGACCTGTTTCTCTACCCTGGAAGTCAGTCTGTTAGAGATGTGGTGTATTTCAGATGACCAAAAGTTCCACTCTCTAGGGATGTCAGGATTAGCCACCATTAGTCAAACAGGAATTGCGGTGCAAAAGTAATTTGGGGAGTCCAATTTACCCCTTATACACAACATAAATATTTTGAATAAATTCCCAGGACAGTGCAAGCACAGAGTAGATTTCTACACAAACAGATTGTATGCTTGTTTCAGGATTTCCTTGCACAGAGCAGACCATCTGTGGTAATAAGGCAAAGGGAACAAAATCCCTCCTGTCCCAGGCTTCCTCCTCAGTGTGTCTGGTCAAGGGAGGTTTTCTACAGACTTTTGGTGTTCTGTGTTCATTTCAGCCATTTCCTTCTGCCTTTAAATTTACATTTGTAAGGCAGAGTGACTTAGACTTTTCTTCTGGCCAACCTCTCATAATCCAAAGAATTATAAGAAAAGCTCCTCTCTGTTCAGTTCAAATGACCCTATCCTTCTGTAGGGCATAGCTTGAAAAAATGATACTGATGATCCTATTGCAAAGGCAATGTATTTTGCTGTCAGGCAGAGAATAAGGCAAATGCAATTATACCGTTCCTTATTGTCTACTGATTTGGACAAAGGGAAAAGAACCAAGAAGAAAATAGGCATTGGAAAGAACAGCAGTGTGTCATTTCACTCATTTTGTTTTGTCTGCCAGCTTCTTGATTACTGTCCTTACCACTGATTTTTCTTGAGTAGATTTTGTCATTTGCAGTCTGCTCTAACACCGGAAGGAAGGAAGTGGTGAGAGGTCTGCCTTTTGCCATGCTGAAGCCAATGCCATAGAGGTCAGCAAGGTCCATCCCTTTTGGGAAAAGCACCAGACACCAAAGGAATACTTTCCCCAATATGATTTACAGAAACCTATGCTGAGACATCCTTGAAGGATCATCTTGGATTTGGCTATATGTCTCGATGTATTTGAAGTATCTTTGAATGTCTCCCCACTGAATAACTTGGATAGTGACAGCTGAGCTAAAACATAACCCACAAAATTCATATAAAAATTTGAAGGACTATTCAGGGTTTGTAGTCTATATGGAAGCCTTTTGATGTCAAACAGGACTGCTCTTCTACCAATACCTGAGCTGTAAGGTTAATTCACACACTTTTACAGAAGCAAAAGACTACAGAAGAAGACTACACAGAAGGTGTAGTCCCTAAGAACATCTTAAACCTAGCATCTGGAGCTCATTAGGAGGAATATTTGTCTCCGTATTTCACAGGGGAAAGAAAAAAAAAAGGATCTATATAATACTTGGTGCAACAAATCCCTGAGTTCTACCCGAATTGTCCAGGCTCTGCTACCGTATGAATACCATTGCCTATACGAGTGAATAATGGATAATGAATGTTTCATTCCACACATTTTACTTTTGTTCATGAATTGCCCAGTGGCAAATCACATTAGTCATAATCACTTGCTGAGTAATTTTCACAAATTAGTTTTGGTCCGTAGCTCCACTGCCCACAGTACTTCATTATTAATCATTATTATAAATTGATTCCTTCATAGGCTGGTTCTGTTAACTTTGAGGTTATGGAATATTGTTTTTTTTTCCCCTGGTGGGGTGAACACAGCATGTAGATCTGCACTGCCAGAAAAATAGCCAGCCCTACAGATGAAAATTTTTATGCTGTGAGTTCTGCAAAATTGCCTTAACATGCATGAATTTAACCAATCAACTCAGCTACGGTAAAGAAGAAATATAGAAGCCTAAATATACTGAGTTAGATCAGCTGCATTCCAACCTCAAAGCAGCAGGAGGGGGCTCCAACCCAGACCACTCTTGCCTCAGCCAGGCTGAGCAGAGTTCCCTGCTCCTCCCTACCAGCCACTCACTGTAGGACTCCAGAACTCACTGTATGTCACTCACTGTATGTCTCCAGAACAAGTTCTCAGGAAACTCTAGTGCATCATGCACTTCTCTGCATAACTGTTTCTTAGGGCAATACGTGTCTGAGGTCAGAAGAAATGAGGCAGGTGGGGAACAGAGAGCCATGCTTTTTTTTTGAGGCTAGAGATGGCAGTTCCTGGTTTTCACTGAGTGACAGAGGCAGTAGCAGCTGGCAGATGCCATCAGTATGTGTACAGTGGTATCTCTTGGCTCCAGCATGTTCCTGCATCATTTCTTGCAGTCTCTGTGAGGAAGAAATATAAGACCCTGGCAACTGTGCTTCCTACCAGCAGCACCACCCCACATCCTTAGACACTTTTGGCACAGACCTTGTGCCAAAGTCTACTGGGGTAGACATGAAAGTGAGTAGGACAGGGATACATGATGGTGGAGCTCCTGCCTTGACTTTCGTGTAAGATGTATAGTATGCAAGTATACTATACATGTACGACAAGTATATTTGCATACGAGTGCTGAGGAGTATTTTCACATGGTTGTGATAGACTAAAATGCAGCAAATACTTTGGAACCCATAAACCTGGGAGCTTTGAACTTTCTGTGCTTTCTGGCACTGACCCTCTGGAGAACACTGCTTGTGACCTGCGGCCTTGGAGAGGGCTTCCAAATTTGATTGATAGAGTTAAAATCACGGGTGTGTAGTTGAAATAGAGGCGTGTGATTTCACGTGGTGAAGGGTTTTAAATTTGAAGGTTTTAGAATATAGTAATAGGTCTGGGACAAGATGGAGTATTTGGGGATGTTGTCTTTTTCTGTCTTCTTCTTCCTTCTTCTTTGTGATTTCAGGCAGTAATTTCTGGTTGGACAGTTGGTGCTGCACTGCGGGTCACAGGAGTTCAGTTATTGGGTCAAAAGTATAAATAAATAGTTGTTAGGTCTTTATTGGATTGTTTAACTTTAAAAAACCTTGTAACTAGCTAGATTTGCCTCCATTTTGCTTGCTTTTAGCTGGTAGCTAGGAGTTTTGCAGAACTCTCTGTACTTTAGATAAGATTTAATAAACAACCAAGCCCAAACACCAGAAAATTTGTCTCCTTCGTGATTTTAATCCTGACTCTGAGTGAAGACAATAAAATGAAGACAAGCCACTAATTAAGTGGTGCAGTTACCACATTCACACTTTGACAATTCAAGACCAAACTCATGGTATTTATTTTCCTAGCTATAGCTTGCTATCCACCTTTTAGATTGGCTGCTGCTGTAATGCCATCACAGGTGCCAGTCTTGAATTTTACATTTTCTGTTGCAGTCTTTGCTCTTATAAATATAGATATGGTACAAATCTTTAATCCTGACTTAGCGTTTAATACCAGAAATATCTTTTTGCAGATTCACTGTTCCACCCTATTCATTTCCAAATTACTACAGTAATCAACAAATGAAAGGGAAATACTTAGGATGATAGCGCCACAGTAACATGAATATTAATGCCCATTCTCTGTCCCTCCTCTTGTCCATCTGCTGTCCCTCTACTTTGTACATCTCACCAATGACCCGCTATTTTCTCCTGCTCTTTCTTGTTCAGAAGACAATTTGAGGACCCTTTTGCTGATTTATGAGTCCTTTCATGGTTTTAATTCTGTTGGACCTGACTGACAGAAACAAATGTCACATTCCCAAGTGCTTTTCAAAGAAACAGGGATTTTCTTGGGTCCTCAGACACAACAGATTCTGTTTATCTGCTCTGGAATTTTCCTTTATATGCATTAGTTTTGAAGCAGCACTTCATTTGAGCCTTGACTGATAACTTCTACTCCATCGGTGGTCTACAAGCACTTTTTATCACATAACGCCTGACTGGGATTGGCACTGTTTGTGTAGGTAGCAAAGAAGCAACTGCTCTGTGAACATTCCTGGCATAATAGAGTTAGACCAGTCATTCTTCAATAGTTTTTATAAAAGAAATTCCTGGGCACAGCCAGGCACCTCTTCAACTTTGGGGGAAGCCAGCCTAGCAGGCGTTGAAGCCAGAACTCCATTTCCTTTTGTTTGTTTTCTAGCCCTTACAGCAGCTGCTTATCCATTGTAATCCCTGAATTGATCCTGTCATTGCAGTTCAGGGAATTAGAAAAAATGTCTCATAGGGGAAAGGGATCACTTGGCTATAAATCTGATAGTTTACACCTCCATAGGAAAATGCTTTAAAAGGCTTCAGAGCACAAAAGCCTTTCTGAAAATGCAATAAGAAAGTCTGTCAGCCCAAGTGGAGCTATTCTTATTTGCAGAAGGAAATAACTAGCTCAGCAGCCAGGGCTGCCTGCATTTTACTTTGCAGCAACAGCAAATATATCTGTATAGGCAGATGCTTTAGTTTTCAGTCTAGATTTTACCCTAGCTTGTGGTTTGGGTTCTAGTCAGATATTAGAATATTTCAGTTACACAAGGAACATCAGATGACAAGAGAGGGTGTTCATTGATATATCAAAATACATGTTTGGAAAACACTTGCCAGGCTCAGAAGGAAAATGTTGTTGCAGAAAAGCTTAAGTGGGAAAATACAAGATAGAGCAGAATAGCCCAGGTAGTAAAAGTATTGCTCTCACAAGACACAGAAAGCATGGACTTTCTGAGATGGAAGGAATCTGCTTCCTCTGAGGAAGCCTGAGCCTGAGATCAACAAAGTCATCAGCACACCCCCAGTGGGAGTAGGATCAGATCCAGGGCTTACTATTCCATTTCCCATGCAGTGCAGCAACAACTGCAATTTGAAGCAAGCTATAAATAGCTTAATAATAATAATAAAAAAAGGATTTGGCCATTTTTTTAAATGAGTCTGTTAAAGACTTTTTCATGCCTTTCAAATATACTTAGCCCAGTGGCATCTGTACTTGCAAGAACAGATATTCAATTACTATATAACTGAGTATGAGTTTTATCTCAGTGACTCTCTTAAGGCATAGACTACAGGTTCTTTTCAATGTAGAGCCCTGTGTAAAATTATACCAGTGTAAATAGAGTGGGAAGACCATTACTTCGTTACAGTCCCACAAAGATTTGCAAAACTCAGAACTTCAAGTTATGCATTGTTCACGTTCTGTTCCTGCCAGTGTTATGGTTGTTGCAATCCCATTAATCATTCCCAATTTATTGGCACAATTACTCTTACCAGCCTCACTGAAAAGCAAATAAATACTGAAAATTTAGAGCCAGTAAAATGTCTAGTGCACTCAATCAGAAACCTAAATTACTTTGCACTGGGACTACCTTGTGCTTTTAGAAACCACAGGGAATTCCACACTTGATTTGCCACTGGACCATTTTGCAGCACTTAAAGGGCAGCTGAAGCAGATTGGCGGTCAGGACTGTCAATTAAGTTCCTTAATTGGCAGGAGCAAGTGAGGATGAAATCAGTTCTGGTCCTGAAGACATTTGCAAGGGTGAAGACATTCAAGAGGAGCAGTTCTGCACTTTCCAGGTGAACCACAGCACTGCTGTAATTATGCAGCAGTGTCAGAGTGAACAAGAATCATTCTCACATGCCTCTTTCTTTTCAGATGTACCAACAGAAGTCTAAAATGCTGTTGCACACTGTACACATGCATGCCAGGGGTGTTTGTGTGCATACATGTAAGGGACTGTGTTTCCCATGTGTTATGTGATCAAAACTCAGGTGGTCAGACCTCTGATGATACCAGTAAGACTGAAGTGGTTTCTACTTCTAGTCTCTGCCTTGTACTGTTGAATTTATAATTGAAAACATATCTAATGACTTTCATGACCGCTTAGGGGTTTTATGTGTCTATACGTGAGTACAGGGATATAAATGGGAAACCCACATTTCCTGAAAGAGCCCATGAGCAAAGAGTACCCCTGCTTTCATTATTGACTGCAAATTCCCTTTTCCAAGAGACTCAGAAATGCCAAGCCATTTCAACTGACAGCATCATAACAATAATTATATTCTGAACTTTACAGTTGACAGCATCTCTCAAAGAAATCCGTTCATAGTGATGTTAAGGAGAAGGCCAGCTTTGGCACATGTGTTGCTGGACACAACTCAGAAGAAATAAAAACTGGAATTGCTAGGTAATAAAACATATAACAAAATTATTGTCTTTGTGGGAAATAACACAGATAAATCATAAACTATTTTCTTCAGATACTAAATGTAAGTTATGGCAAAGTTATTCTAGTTATTTTCATGACAAACATCAATCATCTCTTTTGATAGATACATAATTGCAGACTTGATGAGAGCGCTAAGCATCTTCTTTTCAGGCTAAATGGAAGAAGAAATTAAACATCTGCTTATGAAAAGGTAGTGAGGGACAACTGGAGGCTACTGCCCAAGAAGATGGCTTTAATTATGAAGGCCAGCCTAAGCCCCACGGTCTAAAGAAGCTGAGAATTTACTTCAGTTACTTGAATTTAAAAAAAATGCTGTGGGATTTATGCAGCCATGAGTTTGTGGGGGAAAGCGGGGAGACTCTTTTCTTCCCAGGCTTCCTTTCCATGAGCGTGGAATGAGCTGGAGGAAAACCGAACTAGTGAATAAAAAACTCCCTGTTCTGTTCTCTCTCTTGGCAGAGCAAAAGAGTTTCCTGTACACCATTTGTGATAAAGGATTATACTAATAAAGTTTTTGTATTATTGGAAAATTATTTGCATAATTTTAACTTTGGAAGGAATTCTGAATTTTATTAGTTAAGCACACAAATCTGTTTAAAATATTTGTCCTTTTGCCTTGTGCTGACTTTTCATCACTGTACTGACCAAAACCTAGAGACATGACTAATGAATTCAGGGTTGCTATAGCTTGGAAGGTGTCCAGGTAAGAGTTGATAGATTTATTTGAGCTGCCTTTAACACCTCAGTTTAAAGAGAAACTGCCTACAAGGAAACCTGGCTTTCCTAGGCAAAAATTGAACCCCGGGGACTTTTCTGGAATAAGTGAGGTTGAAAAACGAACAGGCAGTTAAAAAAGACTACTTTTTATTTAGTCACAATTAATAATCTCTTACAGTTTCTTCATTAAATAAAGCAATAATGTGGTTAAATGCTTTGGGAAAAGAGATTTGCCCATGTGCTCTTACACACTACTTTTTCCTCATAGAAAGCAAGTCAGGATGCTCATGACTCCAGTGAGATTATGGGAAAGAGCATTCACTGTTCATCTGGGGAGCCACCACTGCCCCTGAGAACAGGTACTCATGGTCACACTTGAGTGGCAGGAGCGAAGTAATTGGTCTCCTGGTCCCAACTCTGAACATGCTGAAATATTTTGCCTCGGCTCTGCTTATTATCCAGAGGCTTTACACATCCCAACACCTTTGAAAGGCAACCTGCTGCTTGAAAGACAGAAAAAAATGTGCAAATAAGAGTGTTCTGCAAAGGAGATGAGAATATTTAGGTTTGCAGACATGCTCTTTTCCTCTAGCCTCAAGACACCAGATGAATTTTGAGGTTCAAATATTTGGCTGTACACTCAGGGAGTTTTGTAGGATTTCTGCATCAGTTTGTTTTGTAGCTGGAGAATCTTCCTCCCACCTAGAAAATCCTACCACCCACACAGCAAATAGAAATCTTTTGGCACTGACTGGTACTCCATAATACTGTATAAAGGCTCATGTGTAGTGTGTGGGGGTAACAGTACAGAGGGTGAAGAGGATAGGACAGCAATTTGTTTCACTGCCACTCACTACCCAGCAGAGCCCAGCATGGAAATCCAAGGCATATTTGTGAGAGGAATGGTGTTGAAATAAGAGTGATGACTTCAATAAGACCCTCAGTAGCCGTGGGAGATGCAGTGATGAAGTGTTCTGAAGATGACAGTGAGTAGAGGATAGCTGGACTTGCTCAGTCCAAACATGCTTGCTCTGAAATCCATCTTCTATTTGTCAGTTTTCATGTGCTTGTCACACCAAGGACAAGCTGACAGCTGCAATATATATATAAGATGTCTGTTGCAGAAACATGCTGCTTGTTATATGCTTTATAAGGCAAAATCCAGCCAGTGACTGGAGTGGTAATCTGGTATCACAGATTAACACAGATAACACAGGTAACATCTCCCAGAGAAGCACTGACTGCTTCGTTTACATTGCAAAGAAAGAGAAGTGGGAGTCAAAAGAAGCCAAACTACCCAAACAAGGAACTGAGATTAAGTGGAATGATTTGTATTCTAAATATGGGATTTTTTTGTCTCACTTCCAGGACAATGCCAGGAGTGAAATACCGCATTTTCACCGAAAGAGGATAGTGGCAATATGCCACAGATTTCATTAGTTAAAAGAAGATTGCTTCTGCTTTTTATGATCACTTATAGCCAGAAATGTGAGGAACAATTAGAATACCTCAGAAACTTAAAGAGTCTGGTGATGTTATAACTAATAGTGTGAATATTGGTTGGTTTATCCCATCCATGGTGATGGAGAGTTTCACCAAAATAAATCCTGAGTAACTGTCAAGAACAAAGACATGTTTCAGGTGTATATCAGTTGGGATTTGTTGGGGTTTGTTTTTTCTATTCCAGTTTTGTTTTGCTTAGATATTGCAGTTGGCCAGGAGACACTTCACTTCAGTTGTTCTTAGCTTGTACATAACAATCTGTTATTTTTATAAAGACGGCTCAAGCTGAGTTGATTGATAGACTGTTACTCTAAGAGCAAAAAAATTACCCTTTCTGATGTATATTTTTAGGAATAAATCTTAAAAGTCAAATACACATATCTAATTAACCATGTGTGAAATTACCCATGTTGAATTAGGGGGGAATTTCACTGGGTGCCTATAATTTATCAAAATATGGAAGACCAGATGAATTAACAAACATAGGGTGTTAGCACAATGAGACGATCTTTATTTGTAAGCAGCATTTAGCACCATTTAATTCATGACTTTGGTTTCTACTGACCATCTGTCCTAGCTGCTGTCAGCTTCCCAAGCCTCATGAACTTTGCCAGTCCTGGTGTTAGACTTCAAAAGATGCTGCACCCACCCACCACTATGACTTGGGACCAGAGACCATATTGTGGCAGCATGAAACAAAGAGTGGTTTTGGCAAGAACAAGAAGAGGCTGGCCCTGTGTTTCAGTTCTGCTCCTTCCAAAGTAGCAGACATTTAATTGGATTAACTGGGCTGAGGTCACCACTGCTTGAAGAGGTTCAGTATCAGATGCCCTCTTAGTAATCTGAATATTCTTACTCAGGGCCATTTGAGAAATGGTGAGAACTAAACCTGTCTCCCTGTAATCTCCCTATTGCCACATTGCACTCCTGCTGCAAATAAGGTCCATAGCAAGACCAGGTAAATGCATTTGATTTTAAAAATAGCTTCTATGGCATGAAAGAAGTGAGGAGCTTTTTAAGTACAGATTATAAAAATCTTTTAAGATACCTGGAAAGCAGTGGACCCTCATGAGCTGTATCAACAGCTTCATCAGTGCAGCCTGACACAGCTGATTGCAATAAAACAGAAAAGACAAGACAAAAACCAAAATACATATATCAAGTATTAATACTTAAATTCTCTTAAGAAATGTGTGGACATGTAGTCAGTACCAATTTCCCTCCTTGCATTCAGCTCACAAACGTATTTTTAAGGCCTGTGGACCTCGACATGCCTGTTAGTCATGTTGATACAGAGATTGTTGCTGAAACTCCCATTTATAATGTCCTGTGAATATCCAGAAGCTCTGGAAAGAGTTTTGTTGACTTGTGTGCTTTGCACTGTCATCACACTGGCTGAGGAGGAGCTGTGCTCACCTCTGTTGAAGAGTATGTGCTAGTACACAATTTTACTACAGGGTGCAGAACACTTGAGTTTCAAATCCCTTTGAAAAAGGGATTTGCAAATTTTCTTGCTTTCTTGAAAATTCATGTCCGGGCCTAAAATTTATAAGTGTATTTCAGATTTGGCAACAACAGGAAGTAAAAATGGACATGAAACAACCCTTAGGTATGAACAGATACAGATAGCACAATAACAATACTGTTATTGTTCAGTAGCTATGATTTTTTACAAGATTGTAATAATCTGATTACCTTAATCCTGTTATTTTGACATTTAATACAAAATTATTGTGTATTTATTGTCTTGATCACCTGTTATTGACCTCTGATCAGGTTATTATCGAGAATAAAACTCGAGTACATTTCGCAAATAACACTGCTATGTGCTATGCTTTCTATATCTCTTTAGCATTTTTTGCTGCCCTACTGAACACAGAAAATGCCTCGCAAAATAAAAAATACTTGTGGACTGCATAGGAGCTAATACATTGGGAATGTATAGCAGTCTGAAGAGGTGGATGAAACTGGAAGTAGACTGTTTTGATCTGTTTGGGGAGGCATATTCTGAAGACTGCTCTCCGTTCCCATTGGCAAATCTCCCAGGAGAGTTGTGGTAAACTGGACATGATCAATCCTCAAAATCTGCTCCGTTAGCCTAGGTGTCGATCTGGACCAGCCGATGCAGTTTTATTGTCTCTACCATGCCTAGAGGCTTTGCCCTACCTTCAAGCGTGCCTTCTTCTGGACTTCCCCACCTACACTGAATGCATGTGAATTACAGGTTGGTTCCTGCACTACAGGTGGACTTGTGGCAGCCCAGCAGCCCCTTCCACATCGTCGAAGGTGCAGTCGCTGATGTGCGAGTACCGCAGAACACGACACGGAGCCTGCTGCCCTTCCTCCAGCAAGAAAACGTCCAGTACACGTAAGCCCATGCTTCACTTCCCACGCCTCACTCCAGAGACCTGGCCTTCAGGGCAGGTCTGCACCTACCATGCCAAGTGTGCTCAAAAATACCTTCCACCTCACAGCAATTAGGCTGGCAGACAACTAGGCATGGCCAGGGAAACAACTGCTTTAATGGCAGAGCAGAAAATCTCCCACAGGCAGGCAACTTTAATTAAATGTCCTCCTTTGGAGTCAAGCTGAAGTGTTTTCAAAGTATGTGGAATCACATCTGTTAAGAAAGGGTTGGTAATTACTAATTCCGCAGTCTGCTTTTCCTCTTGCTTTATTTAGCATAAGGAAAGTTTATTTACAAGTGAGCTGCAAATGCAGAGGCAAAACTTCTCCATCAGTTATACAGGAACTACTTCTATTATTCTCCATTCCTAGTGACCAATGCAAGTCAAACAGTACAAATGCACACTTAGGTTTACATATCATTTACAGTTCTACTTGAAAAAATTCAAGGCAGTTTTGGAGTGTACTTACCCTTTCTTATTTATCCTATGATATACTGGATAAGAGTAATGATCTTGTCTTTCAAGCCTTCTCAATGACATGTCTAAGCATCTGAACAATCAGCTGATGAGTTCTCAAACATTTGCAGAATCAAGACCTACATGAAGTTATTTATACTTATTTCTCAGTGATAAAAAGGATGGTGTAAATCATACTGTAGATGTATTTATGTATACATGTGTATAGTCGTCATGAGAATCCCATTTTAATTATAACAATGCTCTCCTCTTAATTAGCTGTTCTAAAAATACAGAAACAAACATAAGGAAATTAAGTACACAAGCTCTATAGCTGCAGTTCAGAGTGACTTTCATGTGGGTTCAGAACTGCTTTGGTTTTGTTTATGTTTAAAACTGGGATGGGGATTTTTCTAATTGTTTTCCTGTGCTTATAAAAAATGTTCCCTAATTACTGTGACCCAGCAGTTTTATTCACGTCTGCTGCTGTTCCTGCTCACAGTAATCACCTTTAATGAAATGACAGAAGGACATTTTATATGTGTTATAAACACTCTCTGTACTTGAAGACCTCTGCTTGCGTTCCAAAGCAATGTGCAAGGGCAAGATCTGCCAGAGCAAAACATCTCTGCAGTTCACCTCAAAAACATGCTGCAAATGCTAGCACAACACTGGATTAATCTTCTGCAGAGAAAATCTCTCTGACTTTTGGCACACAAGTTATGTGCACTTGGAAGGAAACTGGGCAGCATTTTACCAGGTCCAGATTTGTCCTCTGCCCTCCCTCTTATTCTCCTTGCTGCCCGTTTGGAGCATTAGGAGCAAAACCCTGCAAAGCCTCGATAAGCATGTGCTTGTCCTGACAAGCCTCCTGAGATGTGTAACTCCACAGGAGCCAGGAGGATTCACCATGAGAGCAATAACAGCCATAGTCAGGGAGCTGCAGGAGCAGCCTGGCCAAGTACAGCCATGCCCACAGCACAGCTGGGGTGAGGACCACAGCCCTGAGCTGAAGTGCAGCTTCACAGCCAAGATTTTGTACAGCTCCTTTTCATATGGCTGATTTTCATAATTTTTTAATTATTTTTTTTTACCACATACTACAATGGAGTTAAATTTCTACATCCCTTTTGGAACTAGAGAAGTCTGAGCCAAACTCCAGGTAAAATTTCAGCTTGATGCAGTGATGCTTACCTAAATTATGACAGATTTCAAAATTAGGAAGCATTTCAGCACTGCTAATAATGACCAGCACTTGCCTGTAAAACAAGCTTATCTCTCTTAGGGTTTGACTTCATGACAAGATGGCCATGAAAACAAGCCAGGCATCAAATAAACTCTCTGCACCAAGATGCCTCAGTTGTGAGTTTTCTGGTAAAGAAGCCACTTACATTGCATTCAGACCTGGGGGACTTAAAAGCCTTTGTGTTATAAGCACACACTCTACACAGTCATTTAAAAGTAAATAGAAATTATCAAATCTCACTTAGAGGTACAGATGCATAAGTTGACAGAGTGAGCTTGATTCTGGTAGGTGCTTATACTAATCAGAATTCTGCAAAGCAATCCAGCATTTTTTTTTTTTTTTAATATTAGATGCCCTAATGACTTGAATAAAATCCCTCCTTTAACAGCTTTACAGTACTGGTCTCATAATATATATAGCACCTTGCAAGTCAAGACTATAATCCTTTAGTTTGCTTAATCAATGTTGCTGATGTAGAACAATGTAATTCCTAATTATACAACTACTTCACTAATGCATTGGAAGATGAGAATAACCTTTACTTTGATTCTATATGTAGATAGACCTATTACCTTTGAGGCATCTGCTTCACAGCTGAGTTAGGAGCAGAGCTGTAATGGTTGTGCAAATGCCATTTCTTTCCATCTTTTTCCAATCACAGAAGCTAATGTCTATAAAAATGTAAAAGGTTGAATGTGACTGTCTTTTTATGGGAACAGTGAATTAGTGGCATGGTGATTACATATTGCCATACTTTAGGAGAAGGCATACAAGGATGACTCTCAGTTTTACTGTAACATTGTTACAGATATCCGTGACAATATTCCCAGCTTCTGCCACTGTCTGGTAGGATGGATGGATGCTTCAACTTCTTCATTATAATTATTTTTAGATGTTTTCTAAATTATAGTTTTGTATTTGTGACATTTTTTATTTTTGCCATAAGACAAAAGGAAAGTTTCAGATTGCACAACTCTTCCTGCATTTTGCTCAGTGCAAAGAACCTCTCACTTTTTACGTAAGTATATTTAAATTTCACTTTGTATTTTTCATATTTTTCCTGAGTTATTTTGTCAAAACCAGCAAACAACTACAGCAGAGTAGATAATCTAAACAACGAAGTCCACTTTAGATTTTTTGTTTTCTGTTTTTTCTTGTTTCAGACAGAATGATAGTGTTACCAAGTTCTTGATTTTTTTGATTTGCCTTTACAACTTGTAGCTATATGTAATGTTCCATGCCACTCCCAAGAGGAAGTGTGTCCATGATTTCCTAAGCTTAAAAAGATTTTTGAAATTGTTTGAAATCAGGTTTTGAAGATCCGTGATCACACAGTATAATTGAATTATAAAAGAAGACAGTAAATGCTGCTCAAACAAATGAAAGTGGATGCTTCTTCACATTGGCTACATTATTTACATCACCCTGTTTTAGTTATTTAACAAGCTTATTGTGGTTTTGAAGGCACTGCTACATTTCAAAGCAGCTGGAGTATTTATTTGGCAGCTTATATTCAAGTGAGCCTGAAGCACTCCACTGTCAAAATGTAAGAGATGAAGTAAAGTTGGGATGGTTTACTTCTACTATATTTATGCTAAACATGATTGTTGTTCTGATTTAGCTTGTGTGTTCTTCAAGTTTTTCAGTAATACCACTATCTTTTTTTCACCTAGGATTCTCATATCAGACCTACAGCAAGCAATAGAAAACCAAACTGGAGGGAGGTCCCATAGGAATCGAAGGTCCCTCTCTGGGTATAACTATGAAGTGTACCACTCCCTGGAAGAGGTACATTAAAATTCATGTTGTTCCTCTTATCTACTGCAATGTTTTATTTAGCAAGGCTAAGGTTTCATTCCCTCTACAAGTTCTGGTTACCTGTCCATCTTCAGGAGTGTTCTAAGTGTTTCTTCTTCAAAAATAGGCACTTCCTTAGGGATAAAAAAATAATATTTGTATTCAAGGCTTATCTTTACATGTAACTTTCTTCAGTGGTTCTTTTACTGTGGAGGAATAAGAAATTTCAATGAGTGATTGAAACTGAGTCATTTAACTAAGCAATATGAGTAAATGCTGAAGTGTTTGCACATAAGGTAGAAATACGTAAAAACACTTAGATACAAACTCATTTATGAGGGATACTATCCTGGGTGATGGCTGGATAAATAATTCCTGTTGATTTTAGTGTGCTCACATATACAGTTTCAGTCTGCACCTAAACAAAGTCACTAAGCTGAGCATGGAGAGTGCTACACCACAAGATCTGGCGCCTGTGAAACAAATACTGCAGGTAGCATTGAGTCCTGCATGCCAACCTGTTTGCCATTGTGTTCTGGCAGGCAGAAACACAGACCTTCTTTCTTCATTCCATTAATATTTAGGGGCAATGGTGGATTAGCCGCATCTCCATATTTTCGATGGACAGCTTATTGATTCCAGTAATACCCAACAATGAAATGAAAAAAAAAAAAAGTCCCATGTGAAGGCTGCATCCATCCTCTGGCTATAGAGTTTTGAGTGCCAAATAATGGTTAAGGCAAGAAAACAAAAACAAACAAACATGACCAAAAAACTACAGGAAAAAGAAAAAAAGAGAGAGAGGACTGAGAGCTGAGCTCAATAAATGTATTACAGTTTCTTCCCATGAAGTGCAAAGATTGAAGCAATGATTTTATTATTTTTGTGCTTGCAGATCGAGGACTGGATGCATTATCTGAATAGAACTTATTCAGATCTTGTTCACATGTTCTCTGTTGGAAAATCCTATGAAGGCAGACCACTGTATGTACTCAAGGTAAAGATTAAGTAGTCATTAATGAGACTAAAATCTGGAATCAGGGACAGACACACTTATTTATGTTACAGCATATACACCAGAGACACAGCTTAACAGTGTTTCCTAAGGATGAATTGCTAAAACCTAAGTATCCCTCTGAATGTCATCTGCAATAAAAATAAAGGGGGGAAAGCTGGAAAAGTAATAGCCAAATCCTATTTACCTGGATTGGATATGCATGGAGACAGATAACAGGAAAAGTTCAATTAGCAGGATTTGGATTTAAGGGGATTGGAAAGCTTTTTGTTTATAGACAGCGAGAAGAGCAGTTATGCTGGAGAGGAATCCCAGAGGACTGTGGAGCCCTTCTCAGTATTTGCCACAAACACTCTTTCTTATCTACTGACTAAATTTCAGGGCTGTATGCTCTCAACTCACATGATTAGGACCACAAATTAGAGTGTGTCAGCAAGATGCAAAAAATTGTACTTTCAATGTATTTTCTTTTCATCTCCTATTGAAGAGTTCTGAAAATTTGATTCATTATCATGCAATTCATGTAGTGTCATTGTTCCTCCTATTCCATGTGATAATAATTCCTCATAAAAGAAGAGCTTACAGATCTCACTTCTCCTACAGTTTTTTTCCATAAGGTAAATCAGCCTCGTTATCTTGGCATACCTGCCTAAAGTATCTTGGCCATACCTTTTAAAACAGTACATTTGTGTTCCTTTATATGAGGAAATTCAAAATTGTTTAGTCGCGCTCATATTTACTTTCTCCTTGCTGTGTTTCCAATAACGTGATGTGATCTCTTGGTATTTTGTGAATATTTACACTTCAAGTTAGGTAAAAGATCACGGCCCTACAAGAAAGCTGTCTGGATAGACTGTGGGATTCATGCAAGAGAGTGGATTGGCCCAGCCTTTTGCCAGTGGTTCGTGAAAGAAGTAAGTGTTTAAAATTTGCAGTCATACCATTCCTTCTGTTATATGAACTTTGCCTTTTTTGTGTAGCAGATCTAACTGATAGGGAAAAAAAACTAGCTATTATACCTTTCCTATTTTCAATTATTTGTGGTATACTTAAGTGCTTAATAAACAAAGTTCTTAGTGACAGCCAGACACAGCTAGTCACAGCACAAAAAAATGCCAGGCACACACGGGCAGAGATTTGAAGTAGGATTTTATTCCAAGACCTAAAAGTGTGAAGATTTTCTGTAATTTTGGTAATGGCCCAGGTAAATCATTACTAGTGTGTACTGCTTTGGATCAGTTCAGCAGTATCTTTGTTTTAATGATTTAGTTTAAAAGAGACATTTCTCTTCTGTGCAATTCCATAGAAATAGAAAGCTAAAGTCACAGAATCACAAAATAGAATCACAGAATTGTTTAGGTTTGAAAAGACCTTAAAGATCAAGTCCAGCAGTTAACCTAACACTGCCAAGTTCACCACTGAGCTATCACCCCAAGTGCCACATCTATATATCTTTTAAATACCTCCACAGATAATGACAAGCAATTCACTGGACAGCCTGTTCCAATATTTGACAGCCCTGTCAGTGAAGAAATTTTTCCCAGTATCCAATCTAAGCCTCCCCCAGCTCAGCTTGAGGCCATTTCCTCTTGTCTTATCAGTTGTTACTTGAGATGAGGGGCTGGCTCCCACCTGGCTACAGCCTCCTCTCAGGTAGCTGTGGAGAGCAATAAGGACCCTCCTGAGCCTCCTTTTCTCTAAAAACCTTCACTTCCTTCAGCTGCTCCTTATCACATTTGTGCTCCAGACCTTCACCAGCTTCAATTCCCTTCTCTGGTTCACTCCAGAACCTCAATGTCTTTTCTGTAGAGTGGGACCCAAAACTGAACAGAGGGTTCAAGTTGTGGCCTCACCACTGCTGAGTACAGGAGGACAATCACTGCCCTGCTGCTGCTGGCCACACTATTGCTGATACAAGCCAGGTGCCATTGGCCACCTGGGCATGCACTGGCTCACGTTCAGCTGCTGTCAACCAGCACCCCCAGGTCTTTTTCCAATGGGTATCTTTCCAACCACTCCTCCCTTAGCCTGTAGCACTGCATGGGGTCTCTGTGACTCAAGGATCTGGCACTTGGCCTTTCTGAACAGTTGGTCTCAATCTGTCAATAATTTATCTACCATGTTTCCATGATGGCAGCTATCATAGTTTTTCTGCTGTGCAATGGCTTCCAGCTCCTGTTTGTTGCTCATCCTGCACGTATTGGTATAGATGTGCTTCAGCTGGGCTACTGATCCAAATGCCTTCTGCAGGGAAGAAGCCCTAATTCCTACATGAATGTTTTTAGGCACAACTGTGGTTTCTAACCCATCAATAACCCTCCTGTCTTTGCTGTTGCATGGATCTCCATCCCCAGCCTCCACTGTGATGGCAGACCGAAGGACCTGTCTAGAACAACATCCCTCAAACATCCATGTGGTGCCCCCAAGTTTATCAAGCCTGACTTTATCCTCTTCCACCTTCAAATCCAGTTTAAAGCTCTTTCAATGAGACCTCTTAACTTGTGATCAAAGATCCTTTTCCCCCTCTGAGACAGGTACACCCTATCTCACTGAGTAGCCCACTGTTGTGTAAACCAGTGGTCAAAACCCCCAGAATTCTACCAGTGACACCAGTCTCAGAGCTAAGGATTGATCTGCTGGCTGTTCTTCTTCATAGGTGGATGTCACCTGAATGATGAATTTCATATTAACTGAAAAACAAGTGATTCTGATGTTTCTTTAATTCTCTCTTGTTTGGTTTATTCTCCCTTCATTTGTGGATGTGTAGTGTTTAGTCTCCATATTTATCCATTTGCAGTTTTCAAATGAGAGGTGAAATAAAACAGAATTGGAATTTTTCTTCCAAATTGTCTGGTTCTGTTTTGGTTCCATTTTTTTTTTTTTGGGGGGGGGGGGGTTGTTTTGCTTTTTTTAATCAGCACTTAAAATTTTTCTGATTTGGTATTCATTACAGATCCATTATATGTTTACAGGATTTTTCCATTTCCCCTAGCCAACAAACTTTTGTTCAAGATGAGACTTCCAACTTACTTTCAACATAATTGGCAGAAGTCAAAAGGAGCTTAAAAGTACCCCCAGAGATGTGCTTTGAGTACTTTGCATACTATTTTTTGCACAGAATAAGAGTTGCAATATGCTTTTACAAGCGTCTTCCTAAAAACATACAATTTTCTCACTTTTGTTCTCACCCATCACTGTGTAATTCTACAATGTATTAATATAGCCTCTGATTTTGTGAGAGTAAACTTCTGCATCACCAACACCCTAATCCTGAGATGATCATACAATCATGTGTCACCTTCCTTTGGGCATCACAACAGTGTATAGGGAAATAATGAGGCCACTACAGTTTGGATAAGCTTGTCACTATGAAGAGGCCAGATGAGATTCAGGAGCTGGTCTCCAAATTTCAGTGTGCAGTGATGGTGTGTCTTCATATTAATATTCCTGCTAATGTAAAGATGAACTAACTTGGAATTTCTGAGCAGCTTGCCTACCCAGGAGAACATGCTGCAGTAAGGAGGGAAGCTGGGACAGAAAGGCACTGGTGAGAAGCCTATTGTTTAAATTCCTCTTCCTCACCAAAGTTTTGCCATAAAGCAGTACAATGTGGCAGTAGGGTAAAAATCACAAGATTTCTCTGTAGACCTTATAGTACAATATAGGCTGTGGGTGTGTGTATAAAAACCTTCTGGTTGTTGAGATCTTCAGAAAGTAGCTTGTAAAGCTGCTTCTCTAAGTATATAAAAACATTTTCCTGGATTAAAAGTAGTCTCCACAGAGTTCCTTCAGACTAAGAATGTACCAGCTTCATCTGCCCATCCCTTCTCAGAGCAGTATTTCAATCCAGCATTAAAGCAAAAAGCATCAGGAAGAGAATACCTTGTGCACACAGTCTCCATCATCATATTGAAAATGACTGACTAAGGAGGAGAGACAAGGTGATGAGATTGCATGTTTTAGGATATTACTTTTCTCACTGTATGAATTAGAAATTTTTAGTAAGAACTCTGGGTCTTTCTGTGATTCAAACCCTCTCTTTTGCTGGCAAGTTCTTCCCTTAAGCAACTCTGCAGCCTAGCAGCCCAGTTTTCCATCCTCCCTGGTACTTATGGGCAGTTCTGAGAAAGGGCTGTCAGCCTGGAAACAGAATTTTCCTGGCATGTTTGTTGACTCTAAGGAATAGCACCACAAGTCCATTGATTTAAGGCAAGCAAGAGGAAATGCTGGATTTACATGATGTCGGCTTTTTTCTAGCAGAAACAGCATACATGCATTTCTTTACTATGCAGGCAGCCTGAAATATCTTACCAAGCTTTCACTTCACCCTGTGATCTCTGGCACTTATTTTAATTCAGGTATATCCATGTTTCTGTGTACAAGAAGGCTTTTCAAGCAATTTAGCTTAGGAAGAAAACCTTCTATGCATGAACATCACTTAACATTCAAGCCTAAGACAGGGTGCCTCAAAATTTACCCAATACTCCCATTCAATTTGGGAACCCTCAGTATTTTGCTTGCACCTCCAGAAGTGGCAGTTTCTGTGTGACAGTGGACTTGCTGCAAGCAACAGGAGAGCACTTCCAAAGGGTGGAGGTGCCCCTGAGCAGCTGCTCATGTGTTTTTCCTGGATATGGCAGCAGCTCCCCACTTTCTACAGAGAATCTGGAATTGTTCATCTAAACTGGACCTGGCTCCTACCTACTGAGAAATGCAAAACAGAGTAAAGCAGATCAGGCTTGGGAAGTGAGGATGTAAGGCTGGAGCATGGGAAGGCAAGAGGCTGCCTGCTGTGCAGGCTTGTTCTGTATTTGGGTAATTACAGTATTTAGAGAAAAAGAAAATAATAGCTAGAGAAAAAGAATTACAGAAGTTACAGATTTAAAAGAGAAATAGAATGCACAGGATATTATGTGATAATATAATTTAAAGCACAATAGCAGCCTACTCACATTTTGGAAAAAAAAAAGAGCAAAGACTACGGTTTGGGGAGTTGTGGGTTTTGTTTGGTTTTCTGTGTGTTATTTTGGTTGTTGTTTTTTTTTTTTTTTCTTATAATCTACTCCAGAGTGAGCTCTAACCTTGGCTCTGTGTTCCATAGGTCTGATGTTAATAACAACATCACTGTTTGTTTCTGTGGAAGGCGCCCGTAAATGTCTGTAGTCTCTCTGCTAAAGATAATCAGATGTTCTGTCAGGATTAGCTGTACTGGTGGCCTCTGACAAACCCCACCTCACTGTCATTGAATTCCAAGTCAAGAAAGGGGACACCCTGCACACACAGGACCAGAGTTTTAGGTACCTGCTAATGAGCCACAGAGAAGTGTCTGCACCTGTACTGTAGTGAAATAGCCATCAGGTTACAGTGGAATCCCACCCAATTCGAGCCTTACTCAGCTGGAGAGGGATGGAAAAGACAAGACAAACTGTTGAAGGAAACAGAACTGTTTACATGTGGGCTATTTGAAGGCAACCTGCAAAGATAAATGAACTCAGAACTTGTGTCCACAGCAAGAGATTTAGGGGGGAAGAAAAAGAAATAAAAAAAAGAAGAAGAAAAAAAGGTTTATTAGCCTAGAATTTTTTAAAGGTCACATTGGATCTAACATATTAATATATGTTAGTAAATATTATGAACTGAAAAATACTCTGTTATGTGCAATTACTTTGTAGAAAACAGTAGACTTAAGAAACAAAATTTAGATATATCATTTATTTATCCCAAATTAAATAGCCTTCACAGAAACAAAGACATGATACCTGTAGCCATTTTGCAAAAATACAATTATATATGTACATACGTTAAGTAAGAACATTTAACTCCTATTCACTGAAAGAGGAGAAACAGAATTCGGCTATCAAATTATCCAGACCTCAAATTCAGGATTTTACCATTTCTTTAAAAATCTGAAATATGGTTCACAGGCTGCTATTCAAATTAACATCAAAACTAGATTCTGTTTCAGTTTTAGTGAAAGCAGATGAGGATTCCCATTACATCTGGTTTGACTTTCTTTCCTCTAATAAATGCTGCCATTTGATCCATTCTGATGATGTATAACCTTGAGATGTCTTTCGTACAATATTTTCAGAAAATGGCATAGTTGAGATGTGATTTTGAGATGTGTTATTCTTTATTTCTTATGCAGGAATTTGTATTTCAAGATTAGAAAAATTAGAAATGTAATTAAAAATCTTCAAGAAGCATGCACTGATTGTTATTCTTGACAAAATGTTCTAAGAATCCTATGCCAACTGTAAGGGTAATGTCCATTAAGTTTCATTGCATCTCCCTAAAGGAGTGGCCTCAACAGGGCCTCAAATGAAGATGAAAATAGCCTCATGCTTTGGAAATACAGTGACCTTCACCACCTTCTTCTCCTGTCCTCAACAATGATCACAATTACTCGAGTTCCCAAATTATTCAAGATTATGCGTTTGGATTTCATAGTGCTCCCAGGGAGCAAACATGTAGCCCCAGAAAAAGAAATTAAAGGCTGAGGGCAGTTCTCAGAGGTATTTTGTTGTTTGCTGGTGGGGATTTTTTATGCTGACACCGGTACTGATTTCCAAAACCAGGCTAGAAACCTGTATTTTCACTCCATAATAATGAGCTGAGAGAGACACACAGACTGTCTAAGAAAGCAAAGTGGCAATATCTGCCCCCACTATTCTCGGCTTGAGACTGATTTATGAGTCACTTCTTGGGATGCATATGGGATGCATACTGCCAATTAGCCAGCCATTAGGCTTGTGGACCAGGCCCCAGAGAACAGTCTTTACTAGGAATTTTGCAGCATTCAAGACCTCAGATTCTTCCTCAAGAATGTTTATGAAGTGCTTGAGTGCAGCCAGCTAAAGGAACAGCACAAACACAGAACTCAGGACAGCAGTGCACTCAGATGCAGGGCCAAGCAGGAGACACAGACAGAGTTAAAAAGGGTTGGCTTTTCTGCACTGTTCAGGCCATGTGGTCAGGAGGCAATAAAGCTATAAGTATTCTTGCTTTAAGATCTGCTGAAAGCCAGTGTAGCACTTACTCTACAAAATTCCATAGTCCATGTCCTGATGGTCAAAACATCTGCAATATCCTGCGTTGACAGTCAGAGCAGCACTCAGTCATTCATTCCAGTGCTGAAGCCCACACTGTCAGGAAAACAGTTTCACATTCTGGATCATTGCTGGGTCTTCCTGGGCTCTATCAAAAACAGTAGTTCTTTAGATTTAGAAAATTTCTTTCCCTGTCTAATCCATAACTACCACAGACTTGAAATACTGTCTAATTATCAAATTCAGATACCATTTTTTTTACCCACTTCAGAAATAGTCCGATCTTGGGGGTGTGTAATATACTTATGTGATCAGCACAATAATGTTTCCTAAAGATTATACACTTTATCTATCACTTGTCAACCAACTAAAGTCTTTTGAACAGGTACAACTGAAATGCTGTGTTCCCACATCCCAGGGTTTCAGACTAAGATTAATTCAAAGGATGCTTATTACACCTATATTTAGTTATTCTTTGAAATAATGTGTTCCACCACTGTGATAAGCTTTGTTTTTTGGAGTTCTCCAAGTGGAAATTTTGAACCATAGAGAAAATAAAGCAAGGACCTGACTGCTTCTCCATACAAATCAGATATTTGTGCCAGTCCTTTCCTGGGTACAGGAATGCCAGTGTTCCCAAAGTATCTTTGACTGATGGTCCTTAAAAATCTGAAGGGCTTTTGAAACAATTTGCAATATTCCATAGTGAATGAGAGGCATTCAAGGCCAAAACAAATATTGTACCTGTAGCTTTTTCCTTTCCACCCTTTAGCTGGATGTTCTTCTTTCCAAAGTCTGTTCCCTTCAGCTAAAGCTCTTTAGCTGATGTTGGCTTGACATTAAATATTAGTTGCTTTTTAAATAATTGCATCTTCTTACTCTTTGAAATCTTCCTATCCTTCCTATTCCTCCAGTTGATCAATTTTTAGTTTACCCTTGGTTTAGGAGAGTCAGAAGCTTCCCAGGGCTGTTTTACCCCCCTGCAGCTTCCTTCACAGGTGCCAGTGGAGACAGCACCACAAAAACTGTACATTTTCACCTTGAAGGACCAGTCATCTGGTGACAATCTCTCCACAAATGTCTGCAGCCCTTTCAGTAAGCACAGTATAATCTTTGGAGCTTAATTTTTATTGTTTACCCGAGTCTAGTCTCCCCAGCTGTCTTTTTTGCTGTCTAATTTCAGAAAAAAAAATTTACTTCTCTGAGTGCTACCTATATATCCATTATCTGGAGGAAAAAATCCATCTGTTTCATCCTGCAGTATCTATATTTGAAACACTCAGCCTTACTTGTCTTTAGCTAATTCATTCTTCTCTGTCAGGAGCTTTTGCCTGAAACACTATTTGTTTTTTCTCCATCAGAGAGATCACCTCTTCCAGCCTCTTCATTCAGCACTTCATTCATCAGCCTTTCAGCAGCATGAGGCACTGGTACCAATGCAGAATTTGTTTTATCCTCATGATTTTTTCCATCCTGCAAATGCTGTTCCTGACATTTGAAGTTCATGTGCAGTATTCACACCTACGTGTAGTAGTTTCTGCTTCTATTCAACATCTCCCTTCCACTCCACAGCTGTTGCAGTTCTGAATGTGTTCCCTTTTTTGGCAGCCATCCTATACACCACTTCTCTCTGAGTATCTGCATCTATCTAGCACATGCTTGCTACTGAAAATCTGCACCACTTCTGAGGAGAAGGAAAATAAAGTAGCAGTGAACACTATGAACAAGAATTTCCTGATTCCTGATCTGGGGCTTCAGTTGTGATGGTTTTTTGGTTTTTTTTTAATGGATAAAAGTAAGCCAATGCCAAAAAGATGGAGTGCAGTACCATGGTACCACCACAACGAGGCATGTGATGCATTGTTTTAAAGGCAACTGTGGCAAACCATTTTTTTAGGCTGCGAAGTATCTCTGTCTCTTTTGATCCGTGGTGGAATTTCCCAGGTTTTATTCAACAATAAGACAGTTTAGGGAAAGTTCTTTCCTTTGGATTTGCACCTTCACAATGACAAATTAAAAACAAGCAGTTAAAATGGTTTTCAGTTTTCCTTTTCCAAAAGAAAGTACTGCATTATTTTTTGTCTGCATTTTCAGCTACTCAGCTGCATCTTCCTGCTTACCCATGACCTTAAGAAGGTAAAAAGTACTTTCATTTTGCTTGCACTATTAATTTTTCACAATATGAGTAGATCTCGATAACTGCAGCTGTGTTGTGCCTGTAATAGGAACTCTTCAATGACACTTGTTCCTGTAAATTCCTTTTTAAGTAATCATCACTAGGACATTCAGATCCTACCCCCTGAAGGCTTTTAAGCTGTTTGGTCTGTTCTTCAAGGCATGAAAAGAATTCACGTTGTTGTTCCAACACATTAGTTGCCCTAAGGAAGAAACTCTGCTCTGTATTTTAGCAGTCCACTCCTGTATGATGGTAATGAGTAATTAGGGCCTCAGTAAAACTGCTGGTGTTCAGTAACACCACTAAGCATGAAAAAGGACTGTGAAAGAAAATTCCATATGTTGGACAATTTATTTGTTCCAGAAATAATTTAATTGTGTCTCAAAAATGGAATTAAACCTTGTGTTTAAGTGAGTTCTCTTGAGCTTCCCTCCATGTGTACTACCATGGAGCAAACAATTAGGACATAAAATTCAATAATTACATTTTTCAGACGCCTATATCTTGATGGGCACTAATTTCATATAATTACTAGTAAAGAAATCTGTGTTGCTCCTTTCAAAGCATTCACAGTGCTTCAGAATAACTCAGGCAGAATAACACAGTTGTTTTTTTTTTTCCAGATAGGCAGTCCTTGACTTGTTTGGAATCAGAGAGGTTTTTCTTTTTTTCTTTTTGTACTACCTCTCTGAGTGGAACCAAGAAATTTTCTCTCCAGTTTCCACTAAGATCTGTGTAATTATGAATCTGCTTCCCCACAAGATCCTGTCCTTGCTTGAGTGGTCCCAGCCTTGCACAGGATTCCTGGAATGGCTGTTTGCTTCTCTACATGTCAATCACACCATTATCCCTCTGCCTCTTCTGTGCTTCAGCTTCTTTTCCATTCACATCCTCAAGGATCTACGCAATGAAGTCTTTGGGATTCTGCAGATCCTTCTTGTCACTCTTTTTATGGGTGTTGAGGAGAAGTTGCAGCACACTCCTCTTTCTCAGCTGTTTCTGGGGTTTTCCTGTGGTAAATGCTTTCAAAGAGGAAGGAAGGTTTTTCTTTGTATTAAACAAAAAAGATAAGTCAGACGCAGTTCAAGCATCAGCCTTGAAAATTTGACGCTTTGTTTTAAGCCATTTGTTTTTAAATTCTTGGCTGTATCTTAGCCTTAATAATGGGCTTACCACTCTGCTTGTGATTTGAATGCCAAAGCAGGACACTAGCAGTAAAAGGGAAAACAGAGATAAAAAGCTGTACTGTTTCCAAGAGCAGAGACCAGCTAACTTGCTAATTACTAACTTGTCAAACTGATAAAGGGGCAATGAAGGCCTGAATGGCAGATAATAGTGTCAGCCTGCTAAAGTGTAACATGTGCAGATAAAAGTAAAATATTGAGTGTTACTGTCAGAAAAGATGTTTTAACTGCTATCTTAATAACAGCACGGAAGAGTTAATCCTGTTTTGCCAGAAGCAGTTTTGTGCGATTTCTGGCAGAGAAGTAAATGGAGTCAGTTCCTTGTGCTAAAATAGTAACTGTTTAATTCAGTATGATTGTTTAATTCAAAATTGGAAACAACAAAAAGCTGATTGTTACCTTAAATTTAATAATAATTAATTGTGGGATAGTAAATCCTTATTAAGCTCAGTTGGGATTTCAGAATTTCTCCCAACCCTGTCTCCTTGCTTTGTCCTTCTCAGTCAATCCCCTGCTTTTATAAAAAGCCTAACTGCATCCTAAATCCATTTTACACTCTTGCCTTTATTGCCTTGGCAGTTTACAATATAGCTCTTTTGTTTGCTTCGCCCCCTAAATTAAATTTCCTATGGACCATATCTTCAGCCAGCCTGAGGTATAGCTCTATCAACAACCATCACTCAGTGGATCCAGATGATTGAGCCCCATCCTATTAATCACTGGTCCATTCCCCACCCCCTGCTTGCACGGTGTTGGCAGCATTCCTCCATCATCTGTTCACTCACTAATGATACCATTCAGCGTTTATTGGGCCGGTCTGGCTCTCTGCACATTCAGCAGCAAAGCTGCTATTGATTGCATGATGGGGAAGCAGAATCAACCCATATTCTGAGAGCTCTGTGCAAACTACAGTGCAGTTAATTCACTAATGGTTTATGTTTGCCTTGCTCGTGTCACAGCAGAGAGAACACGTTTGGGTGGGGGAAGTGGTTCGCATGACCAGTGTTGGGAGGACTCGAGAGTCACGTCACAAAAAGCAAGTTGTGGGCTTTGGTCCAGCAAGGACACACCTTGGCGACTGTAAGGCTCATTGCCAAAGATTATACTGTCTGTGTTGCCTGATTACATACATCAAATAAAAATACCAAATAAAGACAAAGTATTTTCAGCAGAAAAAGTGAATATGATCTCACTTCCACTATCTGCTTGCTTTCAAAGAAGAAAGCCACTCTAGTTCTACTATATTTTTAGTGAAATACTACTCTAAAAGAGTAACCAAGTTATTAAAAAGCCCATATATTCTTTAAAGAACAGAATTGAATGACAGATTTGGCTCTAAACCAACGTTAAGACTTTCAATTTTGAGGATTATTACTGGGGACTATAATGCTTTCCAAAGTCTCTTCTAGTGTTTTGTCAATGACAACAGGCATTAAAATAACATAGAGTCACTATAAAGCTTGGCATGTTGCCACCTATATTTTGGTCACGTTTTTAAGTGATGGTGCTTTCACCTAGCAAGGAAAATATATTTTTCACAGGATTTAAAACATATTGTGTATTAAAAAGTCTTAATTATAATATTTTCATTATGCCAATTTTTTAAAATTTTGAAAGGTTCTGAAAAATACATAAAATTCATTCATACAATTTTAAGCAGGGTATTACGTTAATTTATTATCTGTAGTTATTGTAAGGACATGATTTTAAAAGTGTTTTAAAGAGTTTAGTCCTAAAGCGTTGCAGTTTCAAACATGGTATATAGCCCAGTGTAATAAAATGTGTAGTTACAGATGTAACTGCATACAAAAGCACACAAAATACAGATACAAACACATATGCCAATTTCATCATCACTGATATGTTTATACAAACCATGGGGACACAACCTGAGCTTAACTTGCTAATACTGTATAAAAAGAGAAAAGCAATAAAAAATCAAGAAAGTGGTGTGTGGTGCTTTATTTCCTCCTCAGCTAAACTACTGCTCCCTGAAATAAGCAAGATAAAAATGTTCATTTTCCTTGACTCACATTTTGGATCATGGGCTTGTTCTGTTCCCAACTGTAAGAACAGTTTTACCAGTTTAACATCCATACTTACCATGGATGCTAAACTGGTAAATGATGGCTCTTAATCATGTGCAGATTTAAGTGCAGGGCCAGCCTAATTCATATAGTGCCCTGTTTATTTCAGCACACATTCTCTGCATCTGAAATAGCAGTGAACATACAGTCCTTATTTTCACAGGCATTATTTTTGAGTAACCATTGATAGGATAAATCAATGTTTTGACAAAACTAATATTTGCAGTTCCTTGAACACCAATTTTTCAATACAAATCTATTTGAAGACTTGATATGGCTTTTTAATACAAGTAAATCAAATTTAAATTAAATAGCAGCTAAGAATTTTTGGGGTATTTCTGGCAAATGGACCAGGGAACCCATGACCTCCTCATTGGCTGGGGCTTTCTTCTGGGCAGTCCATCAAGATTCCCCTCAAAAGCACACTGTCATTCTCTTCTCCCTCCAAATGCCTCTTTCAGGATCTCATCTTAACATGCGATGCTCCACACCACCCTGTCCCAGCTGCTGCCTAAGTCTCATTTCATTCTGTGCTTTGCCCTTTTGCCTTCTATTTCTCACTGTCCCCTCCTCTTGCCTGGCTGAAACAGAAGAGCTTGGTGTGGAATAGCACTGGGTGACTTGGCTTTTTACAAGGATAATGTGCTGCTTTGGATCTGACAGTGAGGCTGAAGGACTTGCACGTGCAGAGCACTGCTGGGAGGGTGAGATGAAGCTGGGTAAGGAGAAAGCACTGCACAACAGAGGTACGGTTAATGAACCACATGGAAGAAGTATTTGGAAGTCCCACTAATCCCCTCAGTAAAGAAAAAAAAAAAAATGTCATACTCCTCTGGAAGTAGATTTCAGCCCCAGACATGTCCAAATGTATGATTATTTCTTACAGGTATTCCACACAAAGCATCCATCAGCTCCCATGGCAGCTTCAGTAATTCAAACAGCTGCATAGCTAGGAGCCCAGAAGTATTGAATTCCTGTACTTCACACTGCTCCCAAACATTTGTCTATTGAAAAGCATTTAGCTTAGTTTATTTCAGAGCAAATGTTTCCCTTTGCTCCCCAAACACATGCTACTCTTCAGATCTGAAGGGCCAGAAATGCAGAGCAGAAGGCTGTAATCACAGTATAAAGAGGAGAGGAGCCAAGCTCAGGCATTCCTCTGAACCCAGCATCACTGTGATATGCTTTCCACCTGCCACATGAAGCACTGGATTCCTCACCTTATAAAATCAAGACTTAAACTTCGAAGGATGCAAATTTGATGCCCAGTTATGACAAGGGACAGTATTTGCAAGAGAATATGGAGTATAAGCTTCCTGGAACTGATAAAAGAGCATCTCTGGCACTAGCAAGTAGAACTGCTGAGGAGCCTCTGGTTTTGCTGCAATTTTCTAAGATGCAGAATGGATAAAAAACTAAAGCCTTTCCCTACCTAGACTTCTTCTGCTAACCTATATGCTAAAGGTTCTCCAAAAATAGAGAGGTGTCTAAATTGTAAGGAATAAACTGCCTGTATTGATAATTGTGAATATAGTAAACTACTTTTAATACAAACACAAACTTTGTTGCTAATGTGAGCCTTAATTGCTTCAAGACCTTATCAAATCACCTGGTGAAACAACAGGGCTCCATTGTCTTACAGGAGCTAAACTCATTTCTTCAGCTAAGAATCTATTCCACTGACTTTCGGCATTTATTTCAAGAAGAACTTTGCATGCATTTACTTCTCTATAATATGAGTTGTATTTTCTTAAGTACTGAAAGCAACTGAGAAGCAGAGAGAATAGGGTCTTTAGGACACCTTTTTCATATGTTCACACAGTCTGAATCACATTTGCAGGAGGGTGTCAACCTTTTGGGCACAGCTAGAAGGATGTCTGTGCTGCCATGAGAACAGACCTCTGTACTGCCAAATGCCTCGTGACTGTCATAGTCCATCACAATATTTAACTGGGAAATTATTTTTGTTATGGAAACTGTTTTCTTTGGCTTTTCTGCTTTAGGCTCTTCAGACATACCAGACTGATCCTGATATGAGAAAGATGCTAACTCAGCTGTATTTCTATATCATGCCTGTATTTAATGTGGATGGATATCATTTCAGCTGGACACATGTAAGTAATGACAGTAGTATTATTCAAAAAATTATTCAGACAAGAAAGATAAAGTGGTTATTACATTATTGAAAGGTGACTCTGTATAAATCTAGTCCCGCACTTTGTGCCTTGCAAAATGGAAGTAAATTACTCCACTTAAAATAGAATACTGAATATGTTTACCAGGGTTGATTTGTTATGTGTACAAATAGATTTTTGCCAAAATAGAGTAATATTGCTATTTAAACATTTTGTAACTTATGCTAGGATCGATTTTGGAGAAAAACAAGATCAAAGAACATGAGGTTTCACTGTCATGGTGTTGATGCTAATCGCAACTGGAAAGTGAAATGGTGTGGTAAGTATGGAGATACTTTGGTCCCCCAGTTCAGATTACCCTGTATTTAATTATCCAACAGAGGTAATTATCCAAGTAGGTTAGATCACATCTGTTGTGAAGTGTTCCCTTTTCCATAGTTGAAGATTTTTTTTCCCGTAAAGCCATAAGCCAAGGCTCAAATCTTCCTCCTAACTTAAAAAAAAAATAAATAAAAGTTCTCAACCTTGGAAAAACAGACATTATTGTAAGTAAAACTTGTCATGGAGAATGTGGCAAAATTTTTAAAATCACACATACAGCTATTCTGTATTTTGGCAATCATATAAATAATTTTAAGCATAACATTGAGAATGAATCATGATTTTTCAAGATTTACCTAACTGCAGCTTCAGGAAATATTTCAAGCTTCATTTTATTCAATTCACCATTTCTTTGAAATTATTTTACCTTTGGAAATGTCAAACTTATTTTGCTAGCCCCCGTGTCTTAAGGCCATTATTATAATAGATTTAATAAAGAAAGAAGGTGCTTCTAAATGCATGGAGATACAATTTTAAACTCCCAGCACTTCTGTAAGTACTTCATAAAAATTGACCTGGGTTTTGCATGGAGAATGCAGCAGTAATGAAATAACTACCAGAAGATTTGGAAAGGGTCCACCAAGAAAAAAGGGTATTTTATTAAATCTTACCGAAAGATAGTGCAATTCACACAGGGGTAAGCAGCCCCTAAAAGTTGTGGTGTAAGGAAGTAAGAACACTGAAATACAGCAATATACACCTGACCTGCCCTCCCATCTTAAGGAGCTTCCCTCAGCTCTCTGTGCAGCTGTTTTCTCATGCAGCATTAGTCCACCTTCCTTATTTATATTACAAGCTTGTAAAGACAAGAAATGGTGTTTGCATAGTGCAAGGGCCCTGCCTTCAGCCCATTCCCCTTCCTATGGAAGTCTCTAGATGTTCCCACAATACTCTGAATGCATGCAGTAGGGGTGAGCACTGTACAGTCTGGCTTGCAACAGCTGGATTCTTTAAGTGGGGTTTTGAGAATTGTAAGGATAAAAGTGAATGTGAACAGATGCATACATTCAATCCAGTATGAACCTGTGAAAGTTACTTCAAATTGTTTCCAACTCTACCCGCTCTAAGGAGAGGACTGAGACAGAAGCAATTACAGAAAGCCTGTGTTAGTTGAGAAACCCTTTATTCCAGAAGACAGGCCCAGTTCTGCTATCACAGTCTTTAAGGCAATTTTCTGCTGCAAAAATAACGTAAAAGCGAACCAGTCCTGCATCACTGTTACCACTGTTTATTTAGGTGTGTAAGCCACAACTGCAGGTATTTTTGGGGACACCCATTTAGTGCTCAGAAGATAACCATTGGCACAACTGGAATGATCAGTTCTCTCATAGTGTGCTGAGAGATGTATGTTAGGTACTTACCAATGCAAAATTAATACTCACTGCAGTTTCTTTCTAGTTCTAATTAATTTTTCTTGGGTTCCTCCTCCTCCTTCTTCCTGCTCCCTAGCCACTGTATTAAAACACATTTTTTATTCAGTCCTAAAAATGTTCGCTTAGTTTTCATTCAAAAACTATTTTTTCTATGCTTAGTGAAACTGTAACAATACTCACACATTGTTGTGTGTTGTAATCCCCTACTTGTTGCATTTCTCCCCTGAACTGAACATGATAGACAGGTCCCCACCCCAAATTTAAAAAATAAAAATTCTTTCAAGTCTGCTTGTCATCCCAACAAGCACATGCTCCGCTTCCTGCTTTGGACCCCAAAGTCTGCCTGATTGTCTATTTTGATGGAGAATAAAAAGGTCTTTCATTAACTGGGCTGACTGGTACTCACATGACCCTAACCAGTCACCTGGTGTTCTCATTAATATCTGACATTAGATGAGTCAGAGAAGAATCTGGATCATATCACACTATAAGGCTTGTGTAATCATGATGTGTTTAGCATTTAAAACTACATGTGCTTGTAAAAACCTTTTCATTCAGTTCAGTTGCACTTAGAGTTTTCAGACAGGCTTGAACTTCACAGTGGGCTTCCAGGCAGGTGTGCTGTGGCAGAGACTGGCCTCAGCAAAGCTGCCAAACGCCATCAGCTGTGAGGTAGTCAGTGCTGATAACACAGCATCCCATCTGCTTTCCCCTTCCTTTCTAGTGTAGGACTTTGATGTAAGCTTTATGACTCTGCAGGGACCAAGCAAAGGGCCATATCACTCTTAGATTTCATGTTGCAGCAACCTGTACTCAAAACAGTGCATGCAAATTGCACACATGAATACTCTGGGCAGCAAGAACTCTGGGCAGAAATGCTCCTTGCAATGCACATATATGTGCAATAACTAGCACAATGGTTTAATGATAATGGAATAATAGCAACTTTAAAGCAAATAATGAGGTACTTAGAATTAATTTAAATCATATGCCAAATCTAGCTGAAGTGGTTGCATCCAAATCCCCAAGAGAGCAACAGTTAAAATTTCCAGCACATCCCAATTTCCAGTGCACCCCAGTGCTCACTGAGGACAGTATCCCATACTGGCAGAAGCAGCTGCAAGGAAGTTTTGTGAAAATCATTCTCCATCTCCTCAGTCTTCCTCCTGTACCAAAGCGCTGGTTTTATCAGTCTTGGCACACATTTCCTTTGTTCATTGGGTCTCATGATGGATGTTAGAGAATACTTGTCCTCCCCCAGTATGCCATAAGGTACAGAAATAAGGTAATATGGTAACATTTTACACAGTTCCATTTGCTTCTCATGACTGTAAATTAGAAATGTCACAGCAGTTGATACATCTGGCATCAACTCTTTTTTAATTCCTGAGTTACTTTAAATAAACTTCCAGTATGAAAATTGAGCATATCCTTGTATTATCCAAGGCCACCATGGAAACCTCCTCTTTTTATTACCAGCCAGCTTCACTTAATGAAAAGTATTAACTACATCTGGGAAGGCACGTGGCTCACCATAATAGGCTGAACAGCTTAGAGAGTTTTTTTCCTTCCCTGGAAGTCCCTAAACTGTGCCATATTTTACCACTGGGTCATTTTACCATTAGTTTGTAGGAATACACTGTTTATTAACAGCGTTATCCATTGCCATGATTCAGTACACAACACTGAAACAGGAGATGAACTATCCATTAAAAAAAAACCAAAAAAAAACAAAACAAAACAAAACTCTGGAGACTGTTAAATAGCTCTCCTGTAGCTATATTATCTGAAAAGAAATCGACGCAGAGTGCTCTTAGGATTTGGATGACTTGGTGGCCATCTGTTCTGCATAGAGAAGACCATCTGCCCTCTCTATAACCCTTCCATATCCACTGCAATCCAAGTACTAATACCTTTTGAAATCCCCACCTGTGGCCGTTGAGTGGTAGCCTCAATTTTCATCTTACAAATGAAACTGCAGCATGAAATTCTTCCACTTTTTTCTTGCTTTTTTTTTTTTTTGGCATTAGGTTGATTGCATAACCCTGTTTTAGTTGATATCATTATGCCTTCTCACACACAGCTCTCTTCTTATTAATTGAAGGTGGCAGTACTTACTAAACAAAGGCAAGCTAATAAAACTCTGTTGTTTTAAGTCCCTGATGGCTCCAGGGAAGTTTGCAAACAAACTATCATTATTCTGCAGGTCAATGCAGAAATCTGTGGTATTTTGAAATTGCAGCAGATAAAAGAGCAGAGTAGATTTGCATAAATATTGTTCTTTTAGGCCCAGGCCCTAAGCTGTAAATGAGATGATGGCTTAGATCCAGAATTGCTAAATTATAAAGGAGCCACCACCACATCTCCTTTTCTAAGTTTCACTTTCTCATACCTCATGGGATATTATATGTAGGCTGCTCTTGCTCAGCTTGCTGCCACATGAGCAGGTTGAAATAAAGGTATCTTCAAAACTGAACCTCTGCCCCAAACTTGAAGCAAAGTTAGGCCCTGTGCAAACTGAGGTGATTTTTTTTATTTTCACTGTGTGAGCAGTCATCTCATGTGGCTATTCTTTATTTTTTTTCTTCCCCATGAGGTTCAGAGGGGTAAAAATAGGCACTCTTATAATGTTCTTAAGATAATCCCTGTTGAGGTTGTCTACCTACCATTGTAATCACCACTGAAGTAGGTAATACATTAAAAGCTGTAAAAAGCTAGATTTGTCCTGGGAGTGACTAATGAAAGTGGTATAGCTCTCTCTCAAATAGACCAACTGAGACGCATCAATAGTTTTAATACTGCAATGTTGTCATAAAACCTGTGGCTGATACGAAAAGTCAGGGAAGAAAATACAATGAAGTCAGGTTCTCCATTTTCAATTGGAAAGGATGTATCCTCTGGGGAGAGTCGTGTAGTTGGCCAACTGGGAGCTTGGTGTGTCTAGATGAACAATCAGATTGCTGCACTGAGGTCCCCCAGGCTCATGCCCATCAGGCACAAGAAAGCCCTTGAATCTGTTTATTGCTTTTCACGCTTTTGAAAAGCCCAGCGAGGTTGAGCCAGAAGCTGACCCTCTCTGTGATTGTTCACCACCAACTTTCTTTTTCAACCTCTAGATGAAGGTGCTTCATTACACCCATGTGATGACACTTATTGTGGTCCTTTCCCCGAGTCTGAGCCTGAAGTAAAGGCTGTTGCTCATTTTCTTCGCAAACACCGGAAACAAATAAAAGCCTATTTGTCCTTCCATGCATATGCACAGATGCTGCTGTACCCTTATTCCTACAAATATGCAACCATTCCGAACTTCAACTGTGTGGTAAGTACATTAACTCTTGGAGAATGTGCTCCTCTGTATATTTTTTGGTACATTTTTTGAGAGGAGACTTGTTTCTTCAATACTTTGCACATATATAATATTGAGCAGCACTTATTCTGGATCCACTTGCAATCACATTTCTGGTTATATAACCTTCACTCACCATGAGTCAGTGGTAATTTGATTAAAATGGTATCATGCCTTTCATCCATCAGTCCCTTTAAATTACTTTCTAGGATAAATCCCTAAGTTTTCATTATAGTTATTATAATTTTATTTAATTAACTGTAATGGGAATTACATAGTCAGATCCTTGGACATCTATCTGAAATTCTGTCTCTTCATGCTCAGAACTTAAACACTAGGAGCACAAAGAAGACTATCTTCAATGTCATGACAAAAATAAAATTGAAACTGCGTATCTTTATCAATTCAAGGAGGAATCTCTTAGATTTCACCAAAATTAAAGCTTCAATTGCTCTATGCATTACTCAGGTCAGACATAGTGTTTTTAACCCTTTCAGACAAGGAGGTGATTAAAACCAGAAGAAACATTAGAAAAATAAATTAGTAAGACTACATTTTTTGATGTAAGCCTATTGATTTGCAGATGAGTACGTTTAATGTATTCCATGCTCATCCAAATGCAGAGCTATTCCCTCTGCTTGCAGTCTGAGGTCTGTTTTAGCCAGCCCCCTGTTCATGAAACCCCCCCTTATGGCTTATTCTCTGAGGGACATACAGGTAAGCTTTGCTCTCTCTTTGCTCCTGCTCACAGACCCAATCAGTCACAAGCCTCTTTCTCTCACCCTCAGTCCTGAGTAAAATTACATTTTCCATTTATCTCCCATTTTGACCTTGAAAGTTGCAGTGACTTTTAACTTGCTGGTTTAAGCTAGTTTTCTCCAAAGGAGCTTAACTGCACCTTAGATTTATCCCGTGCAGAATAAATTATGTTGTCAGTCCCTGGGGCTTCGCTGAAGTTTCACTCAACTATTCCCTCTGGAGGCTGCACAGCCAGGACTCCACAAACTAAACTCTCTTTGTAGCTTTATTTCTGTTGAGACACTTAATTTCAGTAGCTACTAAACATTATTCTACCTGATGCCATTCCTGTGAAACACAGCAAATTAGAAGTTAACTAAGCAGCCAGAGGAGCTAAAAATATGAGACTTGTCCCCACAAGTCCCCACCGACCACTGAGCCCTGTAATGACAGTGGATAAATGTATGATTGTTTTTTTATTCTACCTTCATACTCTTTTAGGGAATAACAAGAGAAAAGAGTTCCCCAAGTGAATTGATGACTATTTAGTTAGAAAATAAACATAGACTGGGAATTTAAAATAATAGGTTCTCATTTCTTTGAAGATCAGCAGGTGCAAGCATATTTTTTTTTTTAAGAACAGACAACAGAGAAGGTAAAGACATAATGTTACGAAGAATCAGCAACTTCTCTGCAAGTATATGATTACTGGGTATCTGAATAAAATGTCTAGAGTAATATAAGGCAATAGCAGATGCTATAGATGGGAAATTCATTGTAAGGAGACAACAGATTTATCTGAGAGTTTTCACACACACCAGTATATTTTGTTGTTCTTGTTGCTTAAGGGATAATTCTAATCTGAGATGGGGCATAACTTCCCCTCAACTCATGCATATTCTGCCTTTCCACCCATTGCTTTTAGACCAAAGGATCTCAGATGTTTAGCAGGTGTTCCTCAGGTTTGCAAGACCTTAGATCAGGCTTCTCTTTCGTTAGAGAGAGTGGAGTGCAGACCTAAAGGAACAAAAAAGACATTGTTTTAAATAACTCCCATGGACAAATGCAAGCCAAATACCAATTCTATATATCTTGTCAGTATTTGAACATCATGCTTCTTTTCATTGCAGACAGCCAAAAACAGGAGGGAGGTTGAAATAGGAAACTAAGTAATTTCCTGCTATTTATAAACCTCATTATAGGGATCATAGTGAAAATTAAGGGACTACTTGTTGGTTATTTATTTGTGTATTTTAATACTTGCCGACAGCTGGTGGCTCATAAATGTCTCGTTTTTCATATTTGAAGTCTCAAAAATGATGACTTAGGCTGAGGTTTCAGATTCCCAAGTTCTCTTGGAAATTGCATTGAGCTGGAAAGGGATAGATTTCAGTTTCCTGACACTGATGGAACAAGCATTGTACATGGGCTGTGTACATTGGAAACCAGTAAGACCCCACATGCATAGCAGATTAATAGCTTTTGGTGTTAACAGTGGGCTACAATGAATTCTGAGCAGAAGAAAGGCTGTTTCTGTCTGGGTCAGATCATTCTACTGAGCTGTCAGTTACCATTTCAATTAAAGCGTTCAATTATTCAGAGCTGCTTTGAAACTGGAGAGCTGTGTACTGATCACAACATGCATATTCTGTTCTAATTTAGGCACAACTCTCTTATTAACACACTTCTGAAATCTGTTTTTTTAAGATACTTAAAATGAAAGTACTCTCTTTGATTGAAAAAAAACATCAGCAGAAACACACGTCCATCTTGAGAGTTTTAATCTCACCTGATTTTCATCCTTTTCCCTCCTGTACTGTCACTTGCCTTAATGTTTGCAGTGAACTTACATGGCATGACTGAGTTTGTGTACATCTTTGCAAAAATCTGATAATTTTATGTGGCATTTTCTCCTTGAGGGTGTTCAAAGACTGGTTGCCTGGATTTATGCAAGACCTAACCTGCACAGTACAATGCAGTTGAGAAGTGTCCTTTTTTTGGGCACATGGCTCTAACAGTGGAAGCCAGCTGCATTCCTCAAGGCTAAGATCTTCAAGTTCACAGTGCCCAGGCATGTGTGCCCATGTGGAGGACATGGACTTGGAATGCTCCTGGTCTGACTTCCAGATAGTTTCTGCCTCTGCACAGAACCCATTACTATTGTGCTGATTTTAAATGGGCAATGCCAAACTATTTCTTCAAAAGATTTCAGCAGGATTATCTGTTGCCTTATTGCTGTACAGCATGTAACTCATGTACAGGGAGTCTCCTTGTTCATTCTCCTTGCCATGGCACATTAATCAGGACTTTGTTCTCAACGCCTCTCAGCTCCTCCAGCTGAGCCCTGTCTACTGATCCCTTGGCATCAGGCCACTTGTCAAGCCATCTCAGCTCCTCACCAAGACCCTGGGATGGTAAACACAGACGCTTGCAAATTTTGGCTGAGCAACAGTCTTGTATTTGTGCAGGCACCAGACAACAGCTCCTGGCTGCAGCTGGTGCTCCCCCTTCCCAGACCCTGTGCAGCCACAGCCACTACAGTGACCTCACACTCCACCCTGCCATCCTCACAGGGTCCAACAACTCCAACCCCATCACGGGTCTTGCATGTCACAACTCAGAAGTCAAGGCATCTGAAGGAAGAGTGCCAAGTGACAGCACTTCTCCCTTCTCCCACAGCACAGGCCCTTCTCACCATTGGTGTTAGGGTGACTCAGAGGTTATCCCTTACACTGGCTGACGACCACATCCCAGCACTGCAGAAGTTCCAGCAACACTGAGTTATGCAGTCCCTGCCTCCACACACTCAATCACAGAGGTGGCAAGAGGTGAAGCTGAAAGGGTCAGAGTCTCCAGCGCCGTTGCCCTTCTGCTAAACAAACAAAAATTCTGGTTGTGCCTAACAAATTTTTGTAATGGATTAAAAATGTGCTATTTTATTTGCTAAGAGGAGTTGCTGTGTAAAATAAACTCTCCAAAGCCCTACCTGCACATCTGGAAGCAAAAATGAACTAATTTTTGTTTCTGGAATGACATTTAAAGCAGTTTTCTCTGGTTTGTCTACTCGGACAAACAAAGCCTGCATGGGTCAGACCAAGGATTAAGTCAGAATCCCAACCCCTGACAAGGGCAAACAAGTGAAAGGTTAGGAAAAACATGAATGGAAAGGCAAGTATAGGGTAATCCTTCCCCACTGCATTCAATTAGTGCTCAATGAATAACAAGGTAAGGACTGAGCTCATGAAAACTTGCATAAACCAAACAAACCTGTTCAAGGAAATAAAACAACTAAAACAACCATTGCAGTTTCACATAGTGGTTCAAAGTCCAGAGTTTCTAGCTCCAAAGATAATAATTTCCTGTTCTCTACAGAGAGGTGATTGTGTTTTCCCAGCCTTCATTGTATATTTGCCAATATCTTTTTCTTTGGGGTAATATTCCCTTCCCTTTTGAATATGTGCTTCGTTTCCATGTGTTTCAATGCACTATCTGTATGTAACTCTCAGAACTTCCCATGGGCTTGGCCTTCTGCACACAGTTTCACAGGATGAACCATGAACCTCCTAAACAGCCTTTCAGTCACAAGCTGTTGCAATGAAGGAACTGATCTTCCCTATACAGGACTGAAATCACATTTCTGAAATAGTGGAAAAAGCTCTCCAAGACTACAGCAACAGGCCCCAGAGAAAGTTAGACCAGCAGTGAACCTGCAGATCAGAGATTCAGGAGTGGAACTTGTCTCCTTTCTTCTTCCCACTCTGCTCACTGAGCCACTGTGAGTGTCAACAAGACATCATTTCTCCTTCACAAGCCCAGCAGAGACAAGGTTTAGTGAACTGGGAAATTCATCTTCAGAAAATGCATGCATGGCTTTTAAACTGCATAAAAAAAGAGATTATTTCATCTCATGGTCTTATGTGACATCTAAATTTGTCATGTCGCTAAATTGGCATACAAACCTATAATTACAAATACTAAAAATCGGATCATTCATGGTGCAGCGAGCTCTTTCATGTCATGAAAATACCAGACCAGGTTTTTCAGGGAATTGCTGTCATTAAAAAGAAATAATGTGTTTATCCTTTACAATAATTTTAACTTAGCTGCCACGAACATGGAACACAGTATTGCACTGGAGGTCAATGATCCATTGACTTAGGTTCCAATCACAGTACAGTGTTTAATTCAAAGTCTAATTTATGTATTTGATTTTTGTTTTCCTCCCCAGGAATCAGCAGCCTATAATGCTGTTAATGCTCTTCAGTCAGCCTATGGTGTAAGATACAGATATGGCCCTGCATCCAGCACTTTGTGTAAGTTTCCCTCTGCCAAAGTTCTTGACTTTGACCTTCCTACAGTAAGAAGGAGAATACCCTTATTATAACAAAGAATGCAAACACTATTTAAATAAACTTCGTTCCAGTTTTGGGTTGTGAGGAATGCAGAAGAAAGTTTTGCAACTGATTCAGTCAGTTGATTGCAATAAGATTAACTCAACTGATGCAATAAAAGAGATTAAAATGCAATGCACTTGAGAGTCAAAAGCCAGCAAATAACATATTCATACCATATAAAACTGTGGGTTTTTTTAAATTAAAAACCAAGGTCTTAAAAACCATATCTTTATCAGATACTGCAAATGCACTACTAAGTTATAACAGCATTTGTCAGGCAAGCTCTCTGTAGAGAGGTAAAAGAAAAAGTTCAACAGTTCTTAACAAGACACTTTTATTTTCTTCACTGAAACCTTGAGGTCTGAATGCTTTGGCTAATAATAGACATTGGAAAAGTGAAAAGCTAAAGACTTCTCACAAGTAACCTCCTGCATTTCCTCTACCATTGCTGTGTTTCAGCTACAGTTCCACTTATCATGGGCCTCCATCTCACAACATAGTCATCATCTTGTGCTCATTACACTGCAGTCAGTAACTACGTCAAAGGAAAAGCAGTGTGAATTAATGCTAGAATTGCACAGATTACAGCCAGCCACATGAGAGATTTATCTGTATAAAAAATTGTGTCTTGGGTAATCAACATAAGGAGATAATGAAAGCAAAAGCAGCAGACTTCCTCAGGAAGGTTTGTTAATATTAGACACCACCTATGCAAACACTCTTATGCTGTGGGGAAATGGTGAGAAAGTAAGACAAGTGAAAATAATTTTAGAAGCATTTTAAAAAGAAGATGGCAGATTAGTTCATCAGCTTTCCCCCTTCTCACTGCAAATAAATTGCCTAAAAAACCCAGTCTAAACCTAGGAGCATGCAGAGCTCTCTAGTCCAACTGGGAGATCTTTGTGGAAGGAAAGCTTCAGACTGTTCTCCCACGGAGACAAGAACAGTTTGAGGCTTTATTCTAGATACTCTCTTTTATTAAAGTTTTGCCTTACACAAAACGGTTAAAATTTTTTTCCTATAAAAAAAAGGGTCTAATCCATATTGTGCTGAGCACATTTCACCAGGTGTTGGGTGCTCATGCTATTCTCTGAAGGGTGTTCAGAAGCAACAGCTGGAGTTTCAAGTATACTCACTGAGTCCCACAGACATAATTCCACAATTGATTTCAGCATGACCTGCATTTAACATTTTTTAATGCTTTCTCTGAATTATCTCTTTCAGATGTGAGTTCTGGCAGCTCTATGGACTGGGCCTACAAAAATGGCATCCCATATGCATTTGCATTTGAGCTGCGTGACACTGGCCATTTTGGATTTTTGCTTCCTGAAGTGCTGATCAAACCAACCTGCACAGAGACCATGCTCGCAGTTAAAAATATAACTCTACACTTGCTGAAGAAATGTCATTAAGATGGATTTCTAGAAGCTGGAAGTAAACATTTTACTCCTAGCACTGATGCCTTTCAATGTGTTCAGTTGTCATTCTAAGTTGGGCCACTTCAGAATCCTAGAAGCTAATGGGAAATGTGATATTGTTTCTGCCAAATTAACTTAGTGGAAAATGGAAAAAATCATTCAATATCTGCTTTTCTAAAGTCCATAAAGTTGATATACTTAGTTACCAGTTTGGTGCAAAATAGTTTCTTCTTTTTGCAATAAAACTTTTAATTCTGCAATTTCACTCAGGCCAGTCGTAAAATAAAGTGCCATTTCAGGCAATTTCAGGCCTTACACCTTGCCCTAATATGATGACTTCCCATGGGGTCTTTAGACCCAAGGGATAAAGTTTACATTAATGTAAATATTCCCTGTGACCCAGCACAGACCTGCGTCTACAGCAATAAATGCCTTATAGTGGCAGCTGGCTACACTGCAAGTGGCAGTGTGGCTTCCTTCTGTGTGTATAGGTATGTACATACATATATGCACTTGTGTAAATTTTTTTTCATATTATGCAATAATTTGAACCAAGGTTTCTTCCATCTGTTCAGAGAAATCTGCTTTCAAATGTATATAATTGGAGTGGACTCAAAATCAACATATTGTCTTCGAAAATGTAACTTTCCTAGTGATGTGTAAGAATTATAATGAAATACTATTGAGATAGACAATATTCTGCTTTATGGAGAGACAAAGCAACTTGCCACGACTTGGAACTTGAAGCTGGCAGTTGACTGGTGCTGTAGACAGTGACTGCCCATTTCCACCAGCCAAGGATTTAGCCTTAAACTGTAATTAACTGATGTTTTATTCATCGATATTCTTGCAGTGAGTTCTGTGTCTCTTTGGCTATGTGGCTTTTCTTCCTGGAAGTTGTATTTTTTGCATGTTTTAAAGGAATTAATAAATTTTTAATGGATTCTTAAATGCGCCCTAGGTGAAGGTAGAAGCCTTACAGCTGAAATAAAGTGAATAATAATAATGTTTGGAAGAATAATGAAAGCACAGAGAAGATAACAACATGTTGAGGGATTCTTAGTACTTTTCAAATACTATTTTTTTATCTTACTGTATCTGCAGAAGCATATATTTTTACTTTATGAATTTTGAATTTAATCTTATGCCACTACATATTAACTAAAACACAATTTTGTTAATAAAATTGTCAAAGACTTTTATAGTATTCTTCATATTTTACTTAAGTTTTAAAACTTTAGTTCAAGTATGTAACAATTTTACCTATCTTTAAAACATTCCTGACACTAAGGATGGGGAATTTAAAAAAATAAATCTACATCCTCTGTAAATAAGCACTTGAGCTTAGGAAATGGGCAATCTTTTCAAGTCTTATAGGGGAAGTACTGTATTTAATTAAGAATATCATTGTTTTCAGGACTGCAAAAGGCAATCACTGAGCAAAGATTATAGAATTGCATTTTATTTGTCTAACATTTTGTTAATAAATGGGTTTATTTTACACAAGTTTCTGAAGGCTTGTTCAGATTTGTTTAATTCAGTCTTGTTTGAATAACGTAAGTTTCTATTCTGCCTTATTAAATGTCTAAGGGACAGAAGCCCTCAAAATAGCAATTCCCAACTGTTTATGACCATAACCATTAAATATTTTGTAGACAGCAATAACTGTCTTTTGCTATGCACAGACTCCTGACCAATGGCCTTGATAGTATTTCTTATCATGATGTGTTATTCTGAATTTAGGTGACAAGACTGAATTTACTACAAAGACATAAAGGACTGAAGAAGAGAATGAATGAGGGATGTCTAATTAGCATGAGGCAAATTTACCTCTGAATTGCTACAGTACAAGCATGGATCAGGAGCAGCCAGGTTCTTATATGATGGTTTGATTCCTGCTTGCAGTCCAAAAGTTCATCATGTGAAATATTTCAGCTTTATCTTCATACCATTATAACTCCTTTGGTAATGACAAGTAATTGAACTGTTGGAACAAGAAAGGGAAACAAACAAATATCCTCATTTAAGTACCAAAAGGACCTAACATTTTAGACCTAGTTGACATGCTTGGACAAGAATAACTGCAAGTATTCTTAGAATTATCTAAGAAGCTTTGACATCCGGAAGTACTTGATGTCAAACCCTGTCCATGAATAAAGCTACACACTAGTATATGGATGGACTCTGCTTGGATGCTATGGATGACATGCAACTGAGAACTCTGAGCTGAGTTTTGAAGACCTGTGGAGGGTAACTTAATGCCCCATAGCTGAATGCAAGTGTAACCAATCTCTGAGCCCTTTAATTTTAGGGTCTTTAAAGCTGGTGGAAAGATAGTCCTTAGGAAAGAACAAACCCTGTTTACTGAATTAAATTTTTGTAAGATAGTATTTCAGCAAAAGAGTGATTCTAAATGGAGTAGTTTACCCAAAGGAAAAGATTAATGGCAACCAGCTATTTGGATATGAAATCATATTATCTTTTGTTTCTTATAAATGGTACTTCTCAAGAACAACTCTTTTTTATTTCTATAATTGCTTGCTTCTCTTTCCTTTGTAATTTTCAGCAATTTTTATTGAATACAGGACAACAGAATTGAAAGTTGGTTTCGAGAAAAGTGAATTTTACGATCATAGGTACAGTTTATCATTCAACACAATAAAAAGTACATGAACAGCAAAACACTGTTTAGTAACCCAGCAGTCAAAATTACATATATAGCAATAACATGAAATCCAGAAGTTGCACTTCCACTGATTATTGGTAGAATTATTACAACCACTTCTGTAACTTGGAAAACAACATTGTTCTTTTTTAAAAAGAGCTTTTAATTTTTATAAACAGACCTCTCAGACTAATTAATAGGAAGGAAACAGGTCCATGCCTCTTCAAGTCACCCTTCCCAAAAACAAGTATCACAAATTATATTAAATCATCATTCACAAAATGATAAAAAATTGCCTTTAGAGGTCAAAAAAGTATTGAGCTTTGTTTCAAACCTTGAATGAAGACCACTGCTGATGTGTGAAGCTGCTTGTGTATCTTCCAGAAATTGCTTCAGAAAGGTCAGTGTATTTGGTCACTCATAACATACAAAGCCCATGGGCAATTGCAATTGTTTTCTGAGAACTGCAATACCTTTTCCAAAATTTGAATTGGAAGAGTCCAAATGACCTTGAATGCCAGCATGCATTTATAACATCCAGAGCCAGTCTGCTTGTCTATAGGAAACAGCATTGTGCAGATTGAGCTGCCTACTGGAGGACTGCACAAAATAGCCATTGATGGACAAGACTTTGTCTTATGATTGGGAAGAAAGCATTCTATTTCCTATGAAAAATAAGTTAATATTCAACTGCTCCAGCTTATTTCTGTTAAACAATCCCTTCACTTTTTATATTTACATTCACTTTAATGCTACCAATCAAAGAATAAGATACTTGGTAGCATGAATAGGGTAATAAGTACTTTTGGAAGCACTTTGACCTTTCCTTTGGTGGTGCATAACTACTACATCCTTTCCATAGTTCACTGTTTTGTAGCAATCACATTCAGTCTCACACATGCATTTGTGTTTTTGAATTCTGTGCCTAGAAGCCACATATTACCATCTTCAAGCAGTTCTTTAGTGATAGTAAAACAACAGAACAACATCTCAGATGCACAGAGATACAACTATTGCTCTGCTGTAGAAAACAGAATAAGAGAACAGAAATTAAAATAAATTACAGAAAGACTTTTTAAATATAAACCCTGTGGCATTAGGTATACTTCTTAGAAAAACATCTTTAAATGGTCACAAAACAAAATAATTTGTAAATTTGTTTACAATAATTTTTAAATTTAAAAGTCTTCTGTCCACAGAAAATGTAGATTATTTGCCATGTGCTTAATGTATGCCTGACTCTAATAATTACTCAGGATAAAATATTCAGGTCCAAACAGTAATTGCCTTCTCCTTCATTGTGTAGGAGGGAAGCTGTGTGTGGAGAGAGCTGCCTTCTGAGTGATTGCATCAATAGATTTTCCAGCCCTATCAGCATCACCAAGTCAGGAGTACTGATGCTGTTGCTGGGTCTGTCTTGGAGTGGAACAACTCCAGAGTGGTTTTCACTCTTCTTGACTGAACGTGCCAGTCACCCCAGTCATGATGTGCTGGTTGAGCAGCTTGTCAGAAATGCACAGCCTTAGGCTGCTCCTGGTGTCAAAAGGGCCTGCCTTAACAACAAGGTCTTCAGTTAACATCTGTGAGTTTGAGAATCAGCAGTGAGGTAACACATGATTCTCCCAAGAAAACTATGTTTGGGGCAAGGACATTGAGAAATGGGAAATCTTTAGTCCCTGAATGCTTGTCCTTGCCTGACAGGCAGGAGCAGTCAAGCAGAAATCAAGTCTCTCCACTTGTAAGGTGGAGGTCCTTCAAAACCCTCTTGTGAGACACCACGTCAAGCACAGCAGAACTTGCCCTTGGATTCAGACATCAGGGAATGCACTCATAAATAATAGATTCAAATGCTAATTTAAAAAATCTGCCAGTGTCCCCAGCCTGCAGAAAGCATACTTTGCCTGTGACAAGGAAAATCCATCCATTGCCATAAAAATGTGGGGTAATATATTCCATCAGTTCTGCCTGCTCTGAAAGTCCAGCCACTTTAGCACTGCTTGGCCTTTTTGAAATAGACATGTGGCAGAATAGCCATAACAATGAAATATTTTAAACTACTCCCAGGCCTTTAGGAGCTGTCCTGGTTTGAAAGACAGGTGTTTGCTAAGGAAAGCAGAAGCTTCCCTTTGGACTGAAAAATGTGATCCTTCCTTCCTACAGATTATTATGATTTTGAAATTAAGGGAGCTCTCAGGCAAAGATATGGGGGTAGGAATAACAGTTCTTTACTAGTGTGTCTAACAAGACAAACAAGAACAACAACAGCTATGAAATTACCCACAAACAGAACAGTAACTCAGTCCCAGTGTTTTTTGGCTGCAGGCACCTTTTCCCTGAGCTGCAGTTCCCGGTGCTGGGGGCGGGCGGGTCCCGCAGAGCCGCAGGAGGGCTGGGGGTGATGGCAGCGCTGTCCCAGGGGGAGAGAGAGATGGAGAGAGAGCTCTCCGCTCACGGTGTGGGTCCTGATGCTCAGCAGAGTGCTGGATGGTGGTAGTTCACAGCGAGAAGGGAGCAGGGCAGGGTCTGACAGCAGTGAGGATGGCTTCTAGCGCTGGGATGGCAGGGATGGGGGAGAGGCAGAGATCGTCCTTCTCGTGCCAACTCCGCAGGGAAAATGGGGCCGAGCCAGAGCCTTCCGACTGCTCTTCTGGATGTTTGAATCTCGCAGGGGTTTCCCTCTTCTCTCCCCTCCCCCTTGTCACCAGCGCCCAGTCAACAGGTATCTTAACATGACAATGGGGAAAATTCCACAGAGGGAAAAGGGAAAGAACCAACCCCCAACAGGAGCATATACTTTATATAACATAATAGATAACAGCTTCTGAAATAAATATTGTGGTATGACTGGGAGCAGAGGTGTTTTAGTCTTTTTTGCTGACTATGATGTGCCAGGCTATCTCTCTGCATACCAGGATGGATCAATGCTGAGAGGAGTGTCTCTTTTTGCCAATTAATTATACTTTTTTTCCAATTCTGAGCAGAACATCAAGTTAGGCCTGAAAACACATACACACACAAAGGAGTCAAATAAAGTTGTATTTTAAAAACAGGATTTTCAATTTTCTTGAAAATAATGCAGCTGTTAAAATCATGGCCTTAGATTTCAGGTGGCTCATTGTTTTCAGCATGTCATTACTGAAAAAAAAATATAACTTGAATGGTGAACAGAGATGACTGATGTACTCACTGTTTAATTTCCCTTGTTTCATTTTGTTTTGTTTTTAGATTGAGAAAATCTGGTGATTGAGCTGAATTGATGGAGTGCAGTCAAAAAGCTGAGTGTAAAGGATTTTTCTGTGCCTAATGAGCTAGAAATAGCTGCTTTAAAAAAAGTAGCTTTGCCTATTTTAAGTTCTTTATACAGAATAACTGCTTTACACTGTTTGAATTAAATTATCACAATCACAGAGATGGTTTGGAAAGATCTATTATTATTTTGTTGTGAGCCAGACAGTTTTCTAAGGGTTAAAATAGTGACATGCCTACTAGTGTTGTAGGAGAACCAGAGCTGCTCTTTGGCCTTGATAGCACAGAATCTGTACTTGAGCCTTCTCTAACAGGACAAATTTGCTCTATCATGCTGCGTGTGCCTCCATTTTTCTCCCTCCATTTCAAAAAAAGAGGTGAATACTGTCTGTTGGTGACAATTTCAGGCTATAAAAGAGCCTAACTTTTGGTACTAAATTTATAACATGAACCTGTTAACATGTGTGAACTTCCCCACATACCTACGCAGAGTCACTCACACACAAACACTGTGTCTGGCTGCACAATGTGTACTGTGCGATGGTTTATGTAATGGTGTAGCTGCAATTCTTGGCAACCACAGGGCTGCTGATGGCAGGCAGCATGTGTTCAGCATCTCTCCTCTGCCTGCTGGAAGCACACACAAGTTCAGCTTGTCTGGCTGGTTCCCTAAAAGCCCTTTGACACTATTTCACTGCTGCAATACTGGAAGTTCTCACTGCTGCAATACAGGAAGCTCTCACTTCTGCTGCAGTGTGTCTCTGTGGGTTACCTGCCACTACTGTGACACACCATCTACCAGCTCCCCTCACGGGCCAAACGCTTTATGTGCTGCACCATACAGTGCTCAGAGGTCAGGTTTTGATATTACAAACATTAGGGCAGAGGCTGTGAGAGGGTGTTATGCCCCCTACTCCAAATGTATATTGCATCCCAGAAAGCTTTTGTTACCTTGTGTGTAATGAAGAAGGTCCTATATCATTGCCCAGAGTGAAAAAAGGGGTGTTGAGATTGTGCTTGGAAGGTCTGGAAGGGTTAAGGAGAACACTGGAGAGCCTGCAGGCCCATACTAACTGCCACCAGGATTTTTTGGAACCGCTTCAGCCCATGAAAAATTCTTCTATATATTAACTATTTGCAGGAATACATATTTTTAAATAGTAATTTAAGACAAAAAAGCCCCCTGATCTTACACACATTAAAGATTTTCTTTTGAAGTTTTTTGTATTTATTTTAATGAGGTTTCTTTTGTGACAAACTAAGTCTCTTCTGAGAAGCTGAGGTAGAAATAACATGAAGTTGCTGTTGTACTGAAGGCTGTTTAGAGAGCCAGTGGATGCTGTCCACTACCTGTCAAATACACACTTCCCAACACTGCAGATAATAAGTGCAACCTCCAGCAAAGGCCTCAGCAGAGACCTTGCTGTAAACGTGTCTGAAGACCAGGATATTCCTCAGACAGCAGTTTTGATGCAGACTGGCTAATGAATGTTGGGAAGCTCTTCTACAATACTCTCCTCTGGATCTGAGAGTAGGAGCATCACATTTTCACAGCTGTCAGGACTGCATTTTTTAAAAAAAAAGCATTAGTCTATTTTCAGCATTTTAACAGAGAAAGGAAGGTCCCCATGCATTTCACGCTCCTCTGCACAGCACCAGGGAAGGGCTCCTTTGCTGGTGTGCCTGGCTGCAGATCCACTGGCACCCAGCCCATCAGAAACAGGGCTGTTTGAAATTGATGGGATCGCTGTCTTGTTTTTCTTTTGCCTTTATGAAAATCATAAACAACCCATCAGTGCTAAAGCCTGAATATGAACAAAAACAAACTCTTCCACATTTAGGTGTCTGTTGAAGGTCACACAAAAAGGTGATTTCTTAAAAATTCCTTTTTGGATTCATCAATTTCCATTCTGTTGAAAACTAACAGTTTGTATGTACATGAGGGAAGAAATAATCCCAGAAGACAAATGATTAATGGAAAGTTTTATCCAAAACTATACCAAGTACAGTATGTATCATCTTCATGGCCGAATTCTGAATGCACAGAGTAAAGATGGGACATCTGGAGTATGTTTTCTATTTTCACTTGGTATCAGGACTAAAAAATAAGGGCGAAGGACAGAAGTCTATAACAGAATAGAGGAAAAGTCCAAATTAAGTAGCACGACTATGCCCTAAGAGCAGCAGAGATTAACTAGTACAAAAAGGCATTTTTTCTTTTTAGGAATAAAATCTCTGAAGCACCAATACTTTAGAAAGGTGAAGGACAATAATGTTTAATAATGCTGATGTTTGAAAAATCCAGAGTTGATGGGTCAGATGGAACATTGGAAGAATGAACAGCTCTCAGTGACTAAACAACGAGGTGGAAGAACAAAACTTAGAAAAAAATTGGCAAACAAGCAAATCCTTAGATTGAAGGACACACTGTGAGAAGTATAAAAATAACTTCCTCCTGAATAAGTAAACAGATACTGTTAGGATTATTTCTAAATGTAACAGAAAGTAATTGTATTACTAAATTATTTCTGAAAGTAATTATTTCTAAAAGCACAGAAGACGAGAAGGACACCAAAATTAAGATAATGACTTCTCTGTTCATCTAATGGTATCAAAGCCCATAATCAAGCTTCTTTTACCTAAAGAAATTACCTGCCTTTGTAGTACATCCATGGGGACAATGTTGATTAACATTCAGTGACCTTGTGACATAATTAATTTTTTGGCGTATATGGATATTAGAAAGAAGTAAAAGGTATCTATCTAGTATTGCTGACTACCTTACTTGGCAATACCAGTGTTTCCCCCTCCATGCAAGTTTGCACTTTACCTCTCCAGCCGTGGATAAAGCCTAACACAGCCAAATCAGACTTGTAGCTGCTGTGTGAAGAAGCAGAGCAGGGTCCATACAGAAGTAGCAAAAGTAGCATTGTATTCAGGGGGTGCTTCCACAAGGGAACATGCATAAGAGTAAAAAGAACCATGTAGCTCCTATAAGGCACTGGAAACTAAAAGAGGGTTAGGATTAGTTTCCTCTATGGAAAGCCTTGCTTGCCATAAAATTCATCAAAATATTTATCCCACTGCATAGTAGAGGTGCATTTCTTCTTCCACTTTTCTTTAAACACCCATAATGCCATGCAACAATAAGTCTTCTGAATTCTCCTGCATTTCAATGCACTTTCATAAGTACAGAGCTTTCCAAGAACAGACTGATACTAAAGCTGAATAGGATAAAGATGCTGCACAACCAACACACAGTATGAAATTAAAGATGTCATAAGTTCCAAGAAAAAAGCAGCACTGCAACCCAGGAGATGAGGCTTATACAGGAATGTTTCTAAGGAATCCTTTCTTAGGCTTCCCTAAATCTCAACAATGTGTATCTATTTAAATCTCACTTCATTCTCAGATTCACTGGAGAACAGAAGTCAAGGCTGCAAAGAATGTGAAAACTATTGGATATGTTTAATTTTACTTGCTATTCAGGGAGAGAATTTAGTTTAACACAACCAGAGTCATGAACAAACTCTGTACTTCATGTTAGGTGCTCCTTGACAACTACATACATACATACATTACACCACCACAAAAAAAGATCAAAACCTTTGACAGCACAGTCAGTATCCTTCAGCATATTGAAAAAAACTGACAATAATCATACAGCCAAAAGATTTACTTCAGATTTCTGAGGTATCCTAGTAAATCTACCCATTCTTACATGCTGGATAAAAAGTCCAGGCGGGCTTGTACCTCCTGCTGGGGCACAGTAAAGAAGGATACTAAAGGACACAGAAGTGTTAGAGTTATAGGCTTACCAGTGCTGCCATTCACCTTCTGTTTTTCTGTATTCATTCTCTGGGGTGGCAGGCCTCAACTTTCACCTGTCTGGAAGAAAAATTTCATGGTCTTTCTGCTCTGACGGGGGGATTTTAACTCATTTGACTTCTGTGTCAAAACTATTTATCTAAACTAAATCGACTTGGTTCCCTCTGTAGTTGGTAGAGAAAAATAAAGGATGTGGATGACAGGACACCTATACTTGGTGCCATCAGTACTGTATGAGTTACTCATTAGATGTCAGTCTTTTTGCATAGTGGGAGTCAGTCTTAAAAATAAATGTTATTTATTTTAGCTATAAATATTGTCTAACAGAAAATAATGTCCACGTAATCAGCAAACTGTCCATATGTATTTCTATCACATAACTTTAACTCAGGCAGGCCTAATTTATTCAGCCACCACAAGTGACGCCTGGCCTCTTTCAGGTGCTGTGGACCATGAATGCTTCTCTTTTTCTGTCTCTCATGTCTCTCTTAATCCCACCTGCTATTTTTGTTACTCTACATTCACATTTCATTTCTTGTCCTTTTATTTTGCTGGAGAGAGAACCAAAAATATAAGAGCCCCCATCAATAACCATTAGCCATCTAACACTAATCTAATGAGTTAGCTGCTTGGTGAATTTCTTCTTTTTTTCCTGGACAGATTTTATTAGAAGTCAAACAAACACTACTCTACAAAATACAGAAAATACCAAAGACACGTAGTATATATTCATAGTACATGAACAATAAAGCAATGCAGAGTACTCAGATTCTATCATAAGGCAGTTCCAAATCTGTCACTGAAATAATAAATTCCAGGGTTGTTAAGACCTTGTGGATTTTACCCCAGCAGCTGCCTGGCTGTCAGCTGCCTGCTGAAACCATAGTAAATGCCCCTGTAAACAGTCAGTCTCCTCTGTTAATTATCTCTTTTTCTTGTTTCTGGTATTTAAAGGATACTGAGTTTAAAGTGAAAATGTTATCTTATTTTTATAAGAATGTATGCATGTTTGATGCAAATTATCAGTAATGGAGACTAGCAAACAAATATTCAAAGTAATCTATAACCTCTTCAGATTCCCACTGCAAAAGCAATCTTTTTCTTGTAAAAGTCAATACCTTCATTAGAAAGAAAACTCACTCTGAGTTTTTTATGAGCAAGTAAAATAAAATGCAGTCACACATTGATGGTAAAACGTTTATCAGAATTATATGTGTGAAATAAATACTTTTTAGCAAATGACATAGTAAAAGCAACCTCAGAATTTATGCACAGAACTAGTGACTACAGATTTTTGCATTCTGTGACTTTTTTTAAATTAGTGTTTTTGCAATTATTGCAATAAAATTTATGCTTGCAAATGCACCAGACTGTTTTAATACTAAATTTCACAGAGTGACCACATTTACCAAATGTGCACAAATATGCAAAGCATGCCTATAAAACATTGCTGTTATCTCTTGGATTTTTAAGCCAGAGCAGTCAGCTTCCATACAGGGCTCACACCTATTTCAAAGGACACAACCTCATTCTTATACAGTACACCGTGAATTTAAAGCAAATTTGCATTTAATCTTCAACCTTTGATACAGCACCACAGTAAAAAGTGAAAATGGAAACTTAAACCTCCACAAACTTAGGGAAAATTCTGAGGGGGTCTCATATTATGTGACATGAATACCTCAGATTGCTATTGTAAAGTAATGCATGATTATCTACCCTCCTTTAGATATTTCTCCATGAACAATTATCCCTTAGGATTATGGCAGCTATCTTGAAGGTGCCATACATATTGCTGCACCAAAAAAGACAGAAATTCCAGGTGCCCACACTGAATTCTCTGGTTTCTAAGTGTCCATACCTGGACATACACATACCTGTCCATACCTTACGCGAGAGAGCTCACTGTCAGCATGCTTCATTTTGAAAAACTGCACCATATTTCATTCTTCTTAGATCTGTGTTCATGCATTTGTGCACATTAATATCCTTGTTATTATATCCTTCTGCACAAGAATACATTACTTCTCTTCTAGAATGGTGAGCAAAAGAGAAGCAATGTGCTGACAAGAGTTTAAACCAGGAAAAGTTAAGGAAGGAGAAACTAATGAATAGAAGTGGCTTGTCAGGGGAGCATTTTAAGGATGACACCTGAAGCAATTCAGAGGCATGACCCCCATCCCATGTAGACCAAGTAGACCAATTCAAGCTCCGTGTTATAACCTGCTATTAAATTAATGTAGCTAAACTTTAATTGCTAAATGTATGTAGTCCCAGAGCTAGCCAAGGAAGTAAATTTGGTCCAGGTGTATATAAAACACTCTAAGGATTATCATTAGCATTGATTTCTATTGTTATGTACATATTACAAGGGCCCTGTAGAACTATCTGCTGCATGTCTCTCAAACTATGATAAATGAGATTTGTACCAGCCCAAAAATGTTTGACTTTCTTAGCTACAAAAATTATAAACTGAACTTCAACAGTACCAGTGGCACAGCAAAATCCTCTGATAGCCACCGTCCATTACTTCTGTATGGAAAGACTTAAAATTATAAAACAAAGAAACAGCACACAGTATAAATCTCCAGATACTGAAACTTAACGTTCCAGGTCTGCCTGGATAAAAACCCAGACAGCAGCAGCTTTCAATGTCATAACAAAACATCCATTGTACATGCTGTGAACCAATCACTTCAGTTTTTCATGATCTAGATTGCACATCAGCAGTGACATTTGACTTGAAACTAGAAACACCATGGAAGTCTAATCAAAATTGTTGCAGGTGTTTCAAAATGTCTAGTAAAAATATTTGAGTGAGTACACACCCAGCAAACAGTTAGCTAACTGTCATATTAGAATTAATCACTGCAGTGATTCTTTTAGGCAAAAGTATCCATAACTTCCATTAAATTTTATCTCTCAAGTTACTCATATTAAACACCTTTCATTTATGTTATGAAGACCACAATTGATGAAGTATATGCTCAAACATGTTATTGCATTTTTGATGGGAAATAACCCACTGCAGTTGCTGTGGGAAACAATCAGGCAGATTCAAAGCTCATTTCATGGCATTTAAAATGTTTATTGCTTCAGTCTCATTGTTTCACACCTTAATTCACATGACTTTTATGACCTCTCCATCTAAGTGTTTCAACAGAGAGATTACAATTTGTGGAAAACACCCCTTTTATGCATTTGACTTACCCTGCCCAGAGATTGAAGGGATATTTTTCTCCAGCTGAATTCCATTCAACTTTTCTCAGCTGATTTTCATTTTCAACTGTTCTTTTCAACTTCCATTTTCAACTTTTCTTTATTAGCATTGAAAGACGTCTGCATAAACTTTTGAAAACACTCAAGTTCTAAAGTGCTACAGTAAAAATTCACCTCAGATCAAGAGGAAAATAGGCATCCAGAATATAAAAATTAGATTCATACCAATGCTTCATGCACGCAATATCTAGGCTATTTAATTAATAATCTGTAGGACAACTCAGCATGCTTTACACTGATCATGCCACATCAGTCACAACGACCTTCAGGAGACTGAAGTTAGGATACAAAGGCAGAACAGATATAATTTTCAGTAAATTTGTTACTTTTCTCATTTGTCAGATTATTCCCATTTTTGAACTGGTACTGGAGATTAAGAATGTGGGACAAGCTATACACTATAGTAGTCCTTCCTATTACAGGTGTTTGAGGAGGTAACTAATTAACCAGGTTCACCCACAGAGTAATCCGGGAAATCCATAATGGTAGTGACAGCACCTCCCAGGAAAAAGGGCAATTATGTTGTGGTTTCCTCCTCTTCAGTAGTTCTCCTTAGAATCTAATAACATTTCCTTAACAATTTTATCTTCTGGAGTTGGCTGGGAGAAGGAATAAATCAGAGGATCTTATTGCTAGCTGTGCCATACATTCTCCAAATGTCTTCTTTTGCAGAGCAAAGGCTCTCAGGAAATTGCTAGAGCTTTACACTCTTGCCATTTAGAGACAGAAATTTGCCATTGTGAAGGAGTCACCACACTGGCTTGAATTTACCTTTGCACTTGCGTAGTCTCACACACAACAATAACTGTATAGTAGGTTTCTAGTTCAGGGTCAATATGTGCTATGCATTGCAGTGCTTCCCAAAAGCACCCTCTTCTTCAACAGAGTGTCCAAGAAAATCACCTTTTCAAACATTAGGGCTGGTACATACACAATCAGGCTCTAAGTTTGAAAAACTACTAAAGAAACTTTTTTAAAAACCCTGTATGACCAATTTTTTAAAAATGCATTTCCCTCTGTCTGTAAGATGGATACTTACATTCCTTCATTCACAGTATTAGAGAACAGTACACTGAGGTGCCATGGAAGCTACGAATTGAATTATTCATCTGTTAGCAGGAACAACATGCAGAAGAAAGAACAAGTTGAAAAATCCTATAGGTAGGCTAAAAGAAAATGTATTCCCACAGAAAAAGAACTAGAAAAAGTTTCATGTCGAAAATATTCCATCAAATGCACTGGTATAACTTCCAGCACGTAAAGTCAAGCTATATAGCCAGAAGCCTTTGATATCTTCTCATAGTTTTCAGCCACAATTCAAAACTTTATTCCATCAACCAGAAGAGGTGGGATTTTTTCTTCACTGCTCTCTGACATTTTTTCCTACATGTCACAAACTGACAAATGGCACGCTTTGCTAGGAGCATGTTTCTTCACTGAACTTATTGAATCTATTTCAATACAGCAAGTCAGTACTTTTTAGCTTTAAGGTATGAATTTGTCACCTTGAAAGAGCCTCCTCGCAGTGATGGATGTTTATTTCCTTACTGGTCACTCCAGGGTGCTGCATGCTTTTGCACTAATGTTTGGAACAAACCTACCTACTGATGCATATTCCCTCTAATAACAAACACCTGCATTTTTTCTCATTCAGTGCAACAGTGCATATACTGCAACCTGTTAGAATACTCACTCTGTGAACAAACTGACCTCTAAAGTTCCAGAAATTATGTTTTTAAAAAAGCCTGAAACAATAAAAAAACCTCTTAAAATATTAAAGTATATTTATGGTGAATGTATCTCTTGCAATTTGGTTGACAGACTGTGATCTTTTGCATAATGGATACACCGAACATTCTGGATTATGCTTTACCTATTTTTTCAATGGTAGCAGCCCTTTGAGTCCATAAAGGGACTGAGAGGAACGCTCAGTTTGTACCTCAGTATTACATAACCAAGCACCACCAGCAGACCTGTTAAAGCTTATGCACTCAGCGAGCATCTGGGAAACATCTCCACCAAGGTACCTGCAGCTGAGAACATAATCACAGCTTGTATCCTGTTCCAGGTTCCCATCTGTCAGATCCATCTGGACTCTGATCCATTACGCACTGATTATCTGCATCTGGTACATGAAAACAGGATGGGAACAAATGCAAAGCACTACACTGGAGCTAAAGAAGGTGACAAGTGAACCACCATGATTAAAGGTTCATATGCAGTGGCAGGAATACACTCATCCTATCTATGGACCATATGGATCCATCCCATATATGGGGTTACATACAGAGACAGAACTGAGTGCTGCCTTGCACCATGGAAACAACCAAGAAAACTTATATTAAAAGTAGTATTTAAACCATACTTTAAGTTGGCATAAACCAATAAAAATATTTTAAAAAGCAAGCCTGACCTCTTCTTACCTATTTTTGCGTTCCTGTTGTTATCTATTGCCCTGAGCTAACACAAACATCTGTGAGGTTGCCTGCTGAACTGGGATATGAAATATATCTGGATTCAAAATAGTCTGTTCCTTTTCAGGTTAATTTCAATCTAATTAAATTCTGAATATAATTCAGTACATAATTCACCACAAAGCAATGCAAATACTTACACTGTCAAAGAAAGTAAGAAACATAGGTAGGACCAGGAAGGATTGCATCTTCTAGCAATAGTTCTGTCTTACTCTAGCTTAAAGTGATCACAGCCTAATTAACACTGTGCTGTTTCAAAGCTCATCAAGACGATTTAAGAAGACAGTCACAGCCACCATGAGCAACAGTCCTTCTCATCACCCACATTCCCCACTCTCTTTCTTGTGTAAGATTTACTGAATATGCATGTAAGTCAGATCAATTCACTGATCCCACTGAACACTAACTTTCTTATAAAACTGATTTTTGGCTGAACCCCAGGTGAACTAACTGAAGGCACAGTTACAGAACTGCACCAACACAAGAAAGTGGATGGGAGCACACATAGGTGAAAGTTTCCTTTGGAGGCAGAACAGATGAAAATCATCAGCTTTTTCTAAGCATGAAATGGCATTTTTACTCCTCATTTGACTTTTAAGCAAAGGCTTCTACCCCCATCTTATCAGCATTTTCAAACAAGCACTACATACAATTGTGGTATGTAAAGCCAGCAGAAGCAAGTGCTAATTGTTCTCTCTCACATGGAAGGTTCTCTACAGTTTTTTACTAAACAAATATCTAACACTTACTCAAAACAGTTTAAATATATGAAACAATATAAATAGCTTCTGGAATATTCCAATTAACTGGCAAATATAAATGTACTAGACAGTAATTTTTGCGGTGTTTATCAAATACACTTTTTTCTCTTTTGCTGTTCTATGTTTAAATGTTAAGGCTCCAAGAAAACAGCGATGGTTTTGTGCTTTAGGGCACACATACTATATGCTACTTTTAGGCTGGACAGAAAACATTTCTCAGGTTTGATGGACAACTATGATATCTCGTACATCATGTTGCCAGCAAGCTTAGCAGTTTGAGCAGTAAAAACAATTAACAGTCCTTTTCCATATCTTCAGGATTTCAGCAACCAAATAGGAATCTCTACAGCTATGAGGATTACAATTTTTCTGATTCTTTTACAATTCTTCTTCTGGTCAGACATTTACTAGTAAAACAAATTACTAGTAAAGCAAAGATCTGCATGCTGAAACCAAAACAATTCAGGCATTAGAATCACTGTATACAGCAAGCATTTTGGATTTCTTAGCAAGGCACTGGTGTCATATGGCACAATCTGTTCTTCAGAGCTCTGTAGTGGGCCCAGTCCTGTTTAATAACTTTATCAACAATCTGGACAAGGGGATTGAATGTACCCTTAAACACTTAGCAGATGACACTGAGTTGGGTGGGAGTGTTGATCACCTGGAGGGAAGGAAGGCTCTGCAGCTCTGGGCAGGCTCAATCAATGAGCCAAGGTGAACTGCATGAGGTTTAACAAAGCAACAGCCAACTTCCAGGTCCTGCCCTTGGGTCACAACAATCTCATACAGTGCTACAGGTTTGGGGAAGCACAGCTGGAAAGATACCCATTGGAAAAGGACCTGGGGGAGCTGGTCGACAGCAGGTGAGCTTGAGCCTGGTATCTGCCTGGGTAGCCAAGAAGGTCAATGGCACAGTGTGGCCAGCAGGACCAGGCAGTGATTGTCCCCCTGTACTCAGCAGTGGTGAGGCCACATGTTGAACCCTGGGTTCAGTTCTGGGCCCCTCACTAGAGAGAAAGGGAAAGGCACTGGGGTGCTGGAGCATGTCCAGAGAAGGGTGAGAGAGCTGGTGAAGGGTCTGAAGCACAAGTCTCATGAGAAGCAGCTGAGAGAGCTGGGATTGTTCAGCCTGAAGAAAAGGAGGCTTGGGAAGGCCCTTATCACTCTCTACAACTGCCTGAAAGGAAGTTGTAGCCAGGTGTCAGGAAAAGGCAGCTGACAGCCTTTTCCCCCAAGTAACAAGTGATAGGACAAGAGCAAAAGGCCTCAGGTTGCAACAAGGGAGGTTTAGATGGGATATTAATAACACTTTCTTCACCAAAGGGTTGTCAAGCTTTGCAACAGGCTGCCCAGGGAAGTCATTAAGTTACCATTCCTGAAGGTATTTAAAAGGCATGTAGATGTGGCACTTAAGGACACAGTTTAGTGGTGGACTGGCAGTGCTGGATTTATAGTTAGGTTCAATGACCTTAAAGGTCTTTTCCAACTTAAATGATTCTAGTTTGGAATCAATGTAAGACAAATATTCTAAATCTTCACCTTTTCATTCTTATGAGTTTTCTCATTCTCCTTTCACTAGAGATATACCACTAGCTTTTAAAGGGATCAGCAAAGAGTTAAACACATTCCTGTAGTTTCTGTTAACATCTTTCCTCAAAATGCTTCCTCAAAGTCCATAACTGTTTTTATAATTGACCAAACAATATTTTAGTAGCTGGCTCACCCAGTAAATGAAGCTATTATAACAACTGACTTTATTCAAAGCCCTGGGACCCAGCACACAAACTGATCACCACCCATATTTTGTCCCTAAATGAGGACATGGGACTTCTTCTCTCCAGTACATATATAATAGTTCCCCTGGGATTTCTATCCTTATTGACTCAGCTTTGGGAAGGAAACTGAATGCTAACCTGCTGGACAGGTGATTTACAGTAAGATCTCCCAGTGCAACTTCAGAAGGAGGCTCTTCAGTGCAGACTCTGCACTGTTGCAGAGTTAGGGAGTGTTTGCCTTGTGACTAGAATGTAGATGTAGATTACCAGCTGTGCCAAGTTGCAAATTGAGTCAACAGAGCAGCAGTCATTTGAAATTGAGAACAGAATTTGAAGATTCAAATCACATTTTAAAAAATACCCAAACCAAGTATTCATATTAGAGCAGAAATGAAAGACTTGGAACTGAGTCTCTCTTTGACAGGTCTTTATCTCCAGATGCTTCAGCAGTAATTCTATACACTCAACTAAAATACATTTTAAATGTAAAATTATATTGTGTACAGAATATGAAAACAGACGTTAATATGAACAAAACAGATAACTGCAGTGTTCAGTGCTCTTTACGCACAGATACCCTTTTTCTTCATATTGTAAGTCTATTTCAGCTAAATGGACTGTGAAAATCAATAGCAAACTCCATTTGCTAAATAACACTTGTAAGCTCTGACTTGGCTAAGGGAATCTTGACTCAAATTATTTGTGCAAACCTACCAGCAAGAACTCCATGGAAATTCCTAATTTTTGCCATGTGGTACCTGGCAGGCAGCTTTGAAAGACCAAAGTAATTTTGACATCTGCATTTTTGAAATTGCACCTATGAATAAAAAAAAATCGATTTAGCCAATAGGCAGATGGTTTTCCCTAAACAAATTACTAGAAATAATTCAAGTATGCTTAGCAATTTTGCTGCTGAAGACAGAGTCTTTTGAATAAATCAACACAATCTGAATACGATTTTTTTTTCAGGAATCAATGTGCTTGGTGATATGAATTCTAACTCTCTCACAAAGCTGTCATAATGCTGAAATCAGATGCACCCTCTTCATATTTTCTGTATTGCTTATCAGGTAGGTGGCAAAATAGCCAGTAACCATAAAAAGCTGCTGGAACAAATTTCAGTAGAACAAGTGTTTTGCTCTAACAGTTAGGTCTTGCATTCTCCTCTAGCTTTAGCAGAATTCCCTGTCGTGTGTTCCTTTAAAAGTCCAAGAGAGATACCTGTAAGGCAACAAGTCACTTTGGCACACATAATTTCTCATTTGTGAAACTGGGTTAAACACTGGGCAGCATTAGCTGCCTCTTCACTGGGAGGCTGAGATCACAGTACTTTTACTAATGAAGCTAAAATGGCTCTGTTGTAGATAAGGAAACAGGTGCTCAAATAAACACACTTTACAAGGCCTTACCCCAGTGTCATGACAGCCTGGGCAAACTCTCTCAAATGCTCCAAGAGGAAGGTGCTGAGATTAACTTCTGGAGGTTGTGATCCTGACTGATACGGCAGGACCACAGGAATAAAGAAAAGACTGGGAAGGTTTGCTGAATGCTCCATGAGGAAGGTGTCAGGATTAACTTCTGAAGGCTGTGTTCGTGACTGATACATCAGAACCACAGGAACAGAGAACAGACTGAAAAGGCTTGCTGGGGATAACCTCTTTGTGGTGCGCTGGCTCTGTCCGCAGAGATCAGAGATGCCCCCTGGTTTCCCCAACCATACCTTGCTTTCTGCACACTGATGCTATTGTAGCCTTGTCCCATTCTCCTTAAAAGGTACAGCTGGAATTTCTGCTCTTTCATTTCCAGATTAATTTCCAAGACTTTTTTTTTTTAATGAGGTAAAAATTTTCTAAACCGGACCTGCAGGGTCGACCTGACCTTTTATTATTTTTTTTTCAATGCTCTATACTCCCAGTGCACGTGCAGTGGGAAGAAACGCGGGACGACAGCGCTCCAGTTAGAGGATGCAAGCGATAGAGGAAGGGCACCGCACGAACTCGCAGTGACAGCGCTCCTCCAAGCCCGAGGGGAGGCGCGGGCAGGGGAGGGGCCGAGGGAGCGCCCCGGGAAGCCCGGACACCTCCCCAGCCCCAACGCGCGGCTCCCGTCCTTTCTCCCTCCCTCGCTGCCGGGAGCTACTCTCTCCTCGCTGCCCCGCGAGCCGGAACCCCGGGCGTTCCTCGGCAGGGAAGGCGGCGCCGTGGAAGAAGGACAGCCCCTCTACCAGGGAGGCCCCTTGCCCCAACCCCAGCGAAGCCCGCCCTCCGAGGGCAGGTAGCGCATCCCAGGGGAGCTTTCCTCCTCCGTCTCCTCCTCCACCTCCTAGCGCCGGTGGCCCGGAAGGGAAGCCCTGCCCCTCCTCCCTATCCAGCTCCCAGGTGGCAGCGGCCATCTCCGTGCTTTCCTCTTCGCTGCCTGCCGCGGCTCCGCTCCACCTGTAGCGCGGCCGCGGGGCGGGCAGAAGGCGAGTGCCCCCCGCCCTCCAGCTTCCCTCCGCCCGCCCTGCCTCCCGGGACACGGTCGCCGCTTCCTCCCGCTCCGGCTGCGGCCCTGACGTCGCTTCCTTCCAACATGGCGAGGGCAGGTTGTTGCTGCGGCCGCCGCCGGTGCTGATGGAGGCGGGCGCGGGCCGGGGGCGGCTCGGGGACTGACGGGCGCCGTCCGCGCACACGCGTATCGGGGGCGGGCGGAGAAGGGAGGAGAAGACTCCGTCTTCCCTCAGCCGCGGGGGTTGGCTGTCGGCGCCGCCCGGGCCCACCCCAGCCTCCCCCAGGAGAGCCGCCGAGCGGGTGTCGGGACGCCCTGCGAAGGAGCCCTTCCCCCGCGGCCGCCGCGGCCCCTGGCAGCGCTCCCGGTGGGAGAGGCCGGTGCCCCGTTCTCACTTCCCCGCTCCACCCTCCTCCTCTCACGGCTCGATCGCGCTCATGTATGAAGGGAAGAAGACGAAAAACATGTTTCTGACCCGGGCCCTGGAGAAGATCCTGGCCGACAAGGAGGTGAAGAAGGCGCATCACTCCCAGCTGCGCAAAGCCTGCGAGGTGGCACTAGGTGAGGCGCAGCCCGGGAGGGCAGGGAAGGGGCGCCCCGGGGTCGGGGCCCGCTTCGGAGCCCGCTTTGCCTGTGCGTTTGTGTTGCGGGGGGAGGGGGACTGTGGGGCTTCTGGGGGAATGAGGCAGAGGGGCTGTCCGGCAGGGAAGGGCTGGGGGCGGTGGGGTTGTGGGCTGAGCCGTGGCGCAGGTCTGGGTCGTGCAGCGCAGCCCCCCGGAGGTGTGGGACCCTGGGCTGCGGGCGAGCATCGCCCCTCGCCGGGAGCGGCCCCGCGCTGACAGCAGCGGCGAGGGCGCTGCGGCGCCCGTCGGGCTCTCCTCCTTCCCTCCTCCTCCTCCTCCCCGCTCGCAGGATGAATAGGCAGACACGGAGCTGAGCTGAGCTGACCTGGAAGCAGACGGCCGGCGGGGAGGGAGCAGGTGACAGGCAGCGGTGAGGGAGGAGGGACGGGTGAGGAAGAGGGGGTGGCCGAGACCGAGAGACAGTGACACCTGGCAATGTCCGGAGCTGGTGGCCCTTCGGAGCCGGGAAGAGGGCTGGAGAGGAGAGAATGGTCCGGGAGATGTGCGAGGGAGAGCCTTAGGCAAGTCGTTCCTGATGGAGAAACGGCTGATGGGGAAGAGTTTCCTTCATGCATGGCAGAGCTGGAGCGGCCACGGATGATAACAGAATCACGGAGTTGTTAGGGTTGGAAGGAGCCTCTGGAGATTATTTAGTCCAACCCCCATATTGTAGGATTCCCAAGATGTGGGAATCTTTTGCCTTCTTCGGGCCAAAGGAGGGGTGTTGGGTTTGTAGTGCAGCTGTGTCAGCGCCGCCTCGTCTGGAAGCGTGAAGGAAGTACCGGTGCTGGATAGTACAAAGCACATGTAGGCATCCAATTACAGGCAGCTTGAAAGGACAACGTGGGCTTCACGATTCTGACATGAGTAGTACAGGCGGGGCTTGAACCTATGTGGCAAAATACTGACATGTTTACTGAAAGACTTACTGAGAAAGACCTGTTTCATTTAAGTAATAATGGATCATGTCCCTCTCTTTCTAGTGTAATTGTTTCTATTTTGGAGATAATTGTCTTGATTTTTGTACAGTAATAATGTCTGTTTAAATGGATTTGTTTGAGGAGATAATATTAAATTGAAACTTGCTTGTTTTGAAAATGAGTGTAAGTGATTTGAAGTTGTTCTTTTGTCATTCTATTAACTTGTATGTTGGGGCTTATTTTTTTTTAAACAGTCCTTTTCTTCATTTCTTTGTCTGTGAAAGATCCTGATAAAGGGAGGGGCAGAAATAACCATACTTCAGCTATTTATTTCTTCTTAATTAAAATCGATGAGAAACAGGTTTTTTCTTACACTCTTCATATATCACTAGAGTGGTTAACAGTAATCTTACTGTTTATACAGATGAGATTAAATTGATTACCCTTTGGCCCTTCTGTTGACTTTAGACTGTGCATTCAAGTTAGAAATGAAACAGAGAAGTGTTTTTTATTGTTAAACTGAATTTCTGTCCAGTCTGTATGTCATCCATAGAATTAGACACTGGTATTCATCTTGTGCTTCTGTCATACTTTATTTCAGTAGCTTGATCTATCTTAAGTATCATCCAGATCCCTCCAGGCATGGCTCCATTGTGCTCTACAGATTACAAAGCAAGCCCTCTAGACTGTATGGTCTGTCTCTGGTGTCAAGTAAACTGATTTGTGCAAGGAAACCCTCAAGCACACACCCCAGCTACACAGCTACTACAGCTTTATTGAATCATCCTGTGGATCTGATTGGGGCTTAAATGGGAAGACATTGTGATATGGGTATAAAAATAATTAAAACAGGAAAGAAGAAATGCAAGATTGTGTGTACTACCTTACATATATACAGGGGCTTTGTGAACTTAAAAAATATCAGACTTGATGTTAAGTACTATAGAGGCTTACTTACATTTTTTGTTTGTGTGGTTTGGTTGTTTTTTGGGTTTTTTTGTGTTACAGCACAACAAAATGCAGCTGGTGATTGCAAATTTAGCAATTTAGCATGATCCATTGTCTGGTTTCATGCGTGATTGCAAGTAGCAATATGTAACTCCTGAGTAGAGTAGTGCTCGTGTCTGTAAGAAAAATTTTGGAGAAAAGTCCATATCATCCATATTTCACATACAGTACAATTGGCTATTAAAGCTGAGCTGTGATTTTTGTAGCAGTATTTGAAATAAGATGCACATGCTGTTCTCTGTCCATTTAGCTCCTCATCTATTGCAACTGCTCTTCAGCTGGATGCTTCATTGCTGTGTTAAGCAAAGGGTACAGACTTATTACTCCTGAGAAATTGCTTTATTTTGAAGAGCAGCACATTAATGATAAAAATCAGTAAAAAATAATTTAGAGTTGAATTTAATTTGGTGCTAGGTCTGGTGAAGTCTAATTTTACAGTTTTATTGGATTTTTTTTAAATGGTAGTTAAATAAAAAGTAGCTTTTAAGAATCATGACAGTACTTCCATATCTCCAAATCTGTATCTCCGTATCTCCCAAATCAACATCTTTTTCAGTCTGAATATTTAATTGATTAGTCTTCACTGAAGTTATCTGTGTGCTCCATTAAGATCTTTTTTCCCACTGCATGACTGTACTAAATGTTGCTTTTTATTTACTACTAATAATAGGTCAGATGTTCTGACTAGTAGTTGTTACTAATTCAGGCTTTTTTTGTTTCATTCTCCAAAGCCGCTGTTTACCTTGTTTTATATTGTTTGTATAAAATGATCTGCTGTTGAAATATTTGATAAACAAGCAATGAAATACAGTATCCCTGTACAACAGGCTAACTAATAAACAGTAGCTCTGCTTTTTAGGTTGAGCTTAACAAGCAGTATTTTAAAAATATTTGATGCTCTCCCTTTGTCATTTTTAATCCCCATGTATTTTCTTATAAATCTGTTGCATTCCATTAAGATTATACATCATCTATTTTTAATTTGTGAATCTTAGGGAGAAAAACTTTGCAGCATTCCAGGCTGTGGCAGTTTGACCTCTGAACAGGTGTTAAGATGAGGTCCTTCTAGTATGACCATTTTTTCCAGTGATTACAACATAAGAAAGCAAAATATGGATTAAGTATTGCAACCTGAATTTTAGATGTTCTTTGGCTTTTTAACAGGAATGAAATTAAACCTGATACTTGTAGCAACCCGTATTTGATGATTCACCAGTTTGTATCTGGATTTATACAGAACAGCTAAGTTTAATTTAACGTTATCCTTCCTGAGACGTTTTCTCTCTATGTGGGAAACATAAGATTTCCTTAGTCACCTAATGAAGTGCAGCTAATTTAGAACTTTGTGTTGTTTACTTTCATAGCAGCAACTCTTAATCAGTGTAAGGAATGAGTTAATCCTTGAAATTGTCCACTTGCAGAAAGCATCAGGCATCAAGCTGTCGGAAGGATTAGACTTAGAAGCTCCTTTTACAGTGACTTACCTCCACTGCTGTTTCTATATTGCTTTTCAACCATGCTACAGTCTAGGAAGCCTTACTGTAAATGTACTGTGTTTGCATAAACAATGAAAAGTCTTGGGGGGGGGGGGGAAATCCTCCTCTGATCATAAAGTATTTAATAGACCAAACAAACAATGTTACCACTTCGTGTCAAAATCTGGAGCATGGATTTGTCTCCCTGAAAAGGTAGTTTCAGAGCTTGAAGCTGGGTAAACCAGAATGCCCTGCTTGCATAAAGTCTGCTAATTCAGCTGCAAATCAGGAGTCAAACAACTCTTCATAAAACTGCAAACTGCAAGTAATATGAAATTATATGGATATGTCCCTAGTATGTACTTTAAAAAAAAATGTGCACGTGCTACCTGGAGTTCTGGAACTACCAACTGAAGAGGGCCAAAACTTAGTTTTAAAAGGTTCTTGAGTGCTCCTTGTATTGTTTATTTTAGTCTGTCTTGCAGAGATCCTGCTGGATGATGTAGATCTTGTGCAGTGTGGAAGTAGCATCTCTGTTCAGTTTGTACTGCCTTTACCTGTACATGCAGGATGATGGGCTGTAATTAAGCACTTAGTTTCTCTGAAAACAGGTAGTGCTTGGAGTAGAACTAACCCAGAGGTGTGAAGGTTCATCTGTGTTCTTACCTGTGCAGATCTGCAAATGGCCTCTCACCTACTTAGTTTTTTCTGTCTCCCTTTTGACCTTTGCAAGTTTCACCTTGTCTTTTGCATATAGAAGCAATCGTGATAGATGAGAATGAGTGTGGTTGACAGATACTCAGTACAGAATTGTGTGTATGTGTTGGAAACAGTTCGTTGGAAAATACCTTCCCACACTATAATGAACAGTTAAAATTGCATTTTTAAAAGACCATTATTGTGTTACTGCACCGAAGTTAATTTTACTGGGGAAGTTGTGGGTGAGCTAAATTCCTGTTTGTATTTTTATATATGCTGTTCTTGGTAGGCTGTCTTCTATTTTTCATGAAAACTAGTTGTCCTTTTTAGAAACTGGAGGTCAGAATTGTTGGAGTCTCTTTTATTCTGGATACAAAGAGATTGGTATTGCAATGTTGTGTGTTGTCTTCATGTGCTATAGGCATTTATTTTCACAATATACGAGTCAGTATTGTCCATAAATATTTTTTCTATTTGTAATTGTCCTTCTGAAACACTTATTTTTACACAAGGGAGGATAAATGGAGATTTCATGCTAGTAAAAACCAAGATGTATGTTAAAAAGAAAAAAAGAAAACACACCAAAACCACTGAAAATTGCAGCTGCCCTTCCCTGCTTTTGTTTGCTTAACTGAGCTTGGGCTTTAACTAGCAGGCTTTCAGTGTGGTTAAAATATCATCTACTTTTGTAAAGATTTAAAATTTGGCTTGGGAAAAGTAAGGTTTGGATGGTCCTATAACCTGTTTTCCAGGTTGCCTCAGCATTTGATATGTAAGGTGCTGTTTATTTAGAATTTACGGGGCTAATTTAAGGGAAGTTGTGTGTATTTAGATATTTTGTTGTTTCAAGTGTAATCAGATCTTGGCTGTGCACAATGGCAGTGCTGATGAGATTTAATCTCTTTTGAGAAAGGGGGTGGTTGGCAGGGTATGTGTAAAAACACTTTTCTAGAAAACAGGGTGGCTTGTATCTGGTCAGAAGAATGTTAAAGGAGAGTGAATATCAAATACTTGGGTTTTGTCTTGGAAGTTGAAAATGGTATTTCTTTTAGGTAATTTTGACTTCATCCTGAAATATGTGTTTGGTTAAAGCCTTTAATATTTTGAAAGTTTGAACATTGATTTTCACAATCCTTTAAAATTTAATCTTGTAAGATTTCAGCATATCTTTGTGACACAGGACAGCTTTTAAATACCTGTGTTCTGCTGCATATTTTAGAGCCTTAATTAGAATTTTGAACCTTAAAATGAGAAGTTGTTGCCCTGTGGCCAGAATGTATCTATTTCTTGTAAGAACTATCTTTACTGTCTTGTGGGGCTTTAGTCTATCTAGTTGATTTTTCTTCCTGTACTCTTTTCCAGTGTGTAACTGCTGTGATTGTAATCTTTTCCTTTTTTCTCTTGATTCTTGTTTCCAGCTAACAAGTACATCATTCATTCAGGTTGACAACTTCTTATGTGTCTTCTTCATGTATAAATGAACAAAAAATAGTTCAACTGTTGACATCAGTTGTACATTCCAGACTTTTTCTAGAGTCCTTCAGAGAGCAGTCGCTATTGAGATAGTATTTTGATAAGATTGTCTAAACATGTGTAAACTTGTGCAGTTGTCAGGAAAGATTTTGGTGTTTATGGGTGTTTATAAAAAGCCATTGGTGCTCTGGTCAGTCTCTTCTGTTCTTGGCAAACATCCTAGGTGAAATCATGGACCTAGAAAGATAAGTAAAGCTTGTGGTTTTGGGGGGCACCTAGCTGTCAGTTCGGGGGTTTTATTGGTGTTGACACTTCTATCTGGTTGCTGATCAGTTTGTACTTTAAATGAATGCTGCTAGGAGCTTGGGAAGCAAGACCTGCAAATTGCCCATGACTCTTATTCTATTCTGCAACAGCCAGTGGTAGATCAGTGACTTGAATAGGCAGGGGAAAAGAGTTTTGGATTTTCTGTATCCTGTGTGATGTGTAAATTAGTGGTTTGCAGGGAGAAAATGTTCTGGCCTGTGAAAGACAGCTACTGTCAGTGGTTTATAGGCTGGAGGGACTTGGGAAACAGCTCTGCAAATTTCAAGGAAGGAGGGAGATATAATGGAAATATAGCTGATTAAGAAGTTTGATAGTTTTTATCTGTAAAGGAGGCAGACATTTACTATGTGTGTGCTTAAAAGACAATGTGTAGTAGCTGTGCTAGTCAGATGCACACAGACCAATAAGTATTCTGTTTGTGGTTCACAGACTGTAGTTCTTTCTCATAAGTGAGTAGTAGAAGAAACTATCGGCTGTATCTAAGCAAAACAGACCTTTAAGAAAAATCACATACAAGAGGTCTCCAAACAACCAGGGAAGACATAAAGTGCTTTTGTGAGATTTTATGGAGAGAGATATTGTACAAGGATAATTGAGCAAATGGTAGCTGGCATTTCTATGAAAAGCACTTAATGTGGTAACGTGAAATGAAGAAGAAAACACAAAACCCCAAACCCACCAAACACCACCACTACCACCACCCCCTGCCTATATAGTTTATTGACACTGTAATGGAATGCAGGGGAGTGTTAAAAAAAATCTATTTTTGATGGATAAGGTGGATGATACTTGTTATTCAATGCTTTCCATTTTCAGTATATATATAGAGAGACACTAAAAATAGGTGTATCAAGCCCCAAGAGTTTGAAATACTTGGCACTATTCCCTTATTGATTTCTAATCAATCTTGGGAGACTGAGAGAATTCCAAAGGTCTGGAAGACATTTGCTACTGTGCCAGAATTGTTATGAGGATGACCTGCCTAATTGCTGGTGTATTGCCTTAATGTTGATCCCAGGCAAAATAGTGGAGTGACTGATACTTATGTTAATGAGAACAAAATCAGCAATCAGCAAGGATTAGAGAAAGATTTAGAAATAAATTTTAAATAAGGCAGGTCCTCTACCGTTTTTTTTGGCGGGGGATAGATTATAAGGCATTTTTACCACTTATTAGCCTTCTGTAATGATCTTCTTCAAGTCTAACTTTAAATTATTAGAAGTAAAACTTGCCAAATTGATAGAAAAATGGTTGATAGCATTTCATTTGAATTGATAAATACTATCAGATTTTGATGAGTGGCTAATTTGTGATTTTTGGTTGGTTAATTTAGTTGTGTGTTTTTCCCACCCTGTCATGTTGCTTCTTTCCAGTCTACCCTTGGTAGATTAAGGTATTCTTGGTGTTGGAGATTTTGCTTGGGTTTCTTCAGGGGTTTCTGGTGTTGGTGGTGTTTGCTGGTTTTCTTTAATTTGAAGTTTTAAATGTACTAGTAGATTATGAGATTTCAGTTGGGAGGCAGGAACTTCTTCTTTTAAAAGAAGAACTTGCAGTCTTGAGGAAGCTGAGCTCTTGTTACACTGCTGTGATCAAGAAGAGTTTAAAAGCTTAGATAGTGCAACCTCCACATTCCCTAACTTTGTACATTACACAACTTAGAGCTGTTTTGTCATGCGTGGATGGATTTTTTTGTCTTAAGTCCACACTTTTTATTCTAGAATTGTATAAACAGTTTAATAGCATAACTACATTTTTTCGAGACCAAAAGTATATTTTAGAAAGACATTTAGGGTGTGATAGCTTTGGACATTTTTTTTTTTAAATTACTTTCAGAAGGTTTGGTGATTTATTTTTTTTTTTTCCTGTCCCTCTGTTTCTGGTACTCTGCCATGTATACTCATGTGGTACAAGATTGCATAGTTATTGATGTTATGCTATTTATTACTTGGTTTTGTTCAAATGGTTTATGTCTGCTGTTCAGTGGTCTGCAGTTTTGGGTTTTTTATTTCATGCATTTCCTATGTTAGAAAAATTATATTTTAAAGATATTTGAAGTTACTTGCCCTTGAGATAAATTGGTTTATTCAAGCTCTCTTTTTGTATCTGTTCAAACACAGAGGGGGATAAATTTCAAGAAAATTATCCATTGATAATACCAATTCTGCACATACTGCCTTTAGCACTTGCTGTTCTAATAATCTCAACAGGTTTGCAATGTTATTCCTATTTTTCACTTAAAAATAAAAGTGTAATTAGGTTTGTAAATATTTCATGTGAAGATATTTTAGCCAATGATGGATCCAGGAGTGTTTTGCTACTTTCTTTTTTTTTTTCCACTTGAAGTGACTCCCAGGTGTCAATTTGCACTGCAGTTGATTTGAATGACCAACATGCTTCAGCATTGCAATGTGAAGCTTTGGAGTTTGAGAGAAATGAGATACAAGATATTTTTAGACTTTAAGATAAAACTATTGTGTTTTACTGAAGATATTAGACAACATTTTATATTACAGTCTAAGCTGTCCAGTTGAATAATATGAGGTAGACTTTGAGTTTCAAATCTGTGAATTAAAATTAAGTAGTGTGCCACTGGTGTGATTCCACTGGTAGCTTCCCATGATATTTTAGTTTTAAAACTGTTCTAGAGATTGATGCAGATATACTTGCACAGAGCAGTGTACTTTTAATGCAGGTTGTAAGAATAAAGTGAAGGGAATGCCTTTCCAAGTGCAAGTATATTTTTTTGCAGAGGTGTGGTTCTGTTGTGTATAAAACTAACACACCACTGCTTGCCTGAGAAGTGAACTTGCAGGTGTTAACCGTGTGTCTGGGTGGTACTGTTACCTGGACTGAGAGTGCAGCAGGTAAGGTAAAGTCCCAGAGTTCTTTCTGCCACTCAGGAAAGCTGGTAAAGGCAGTCTTAATTTGCTTGATGTGGCTGACGGACTGTGATGTGTGCAAGAATGCTGGCATGGGTTTTGTGTGGAGTGTAGGAAAGTGGATAGGAATAAATTAACCTTTGTTTACATTATTCTGAAATGGAAACAGCTTTTTAACCATAAGTAAAATTGCTAGAATCGAGCAGCTGTCTTTCTGTGGAAGTTTGAAAGCTGGATAAAAACTAAATGTCTGAGAAGTGTGATTAAAATTTTCTTCACCTTCGTCAAAATGAGACACTTGAATGTTCTCCACTTGTGATTTAAGACATGAAACCTGATTTTGTGTGATTATGCATATAAATAGATCTTAAATGCTTAGAATTTTGCTGTAAAGAGAAATAGTTTTGTTCTTTAAAATTGTACCTAACACTGTGGGATATATAGTCGGTGGTGGTCAATGACATTTGGCGAAGCTTCAGGTTTGTATCTTAACTCCTTTTCTGTTCCTCTCTCCACCTAAGTTTGACCTCTAGCCCTGAGTCTTGCTCAGAGCAGAATCCGTGTTCAAACTATTAACAGCCTTTTATATTGAAGGAACAGCAGCACTTGGATCATTTTTATCTTGTTCTACCTTCACATCACATGAAAGCTGAAGCTGCTGTCTGCTTGATTGCTGTCCAGACCTTTCAGTGATGAGCTTGAGGCAGGTGGCAGTTTTTTTGACTGACTGCTGTAGTTTGGAACAGTTTTTATTTAACAATAATTACTTACACTTTCTCTTTCACTGATCTTGTGCCTCTCCTACTTGTTCTTTAAGAGCACTATAGGACATGTGGTTAAAAAACTGTAAATATAGCTGTGTTGTTAAATAAAAAGAACTTGTGTCGTCAATGCAAGTACGTTTTTTCGTAATACTACTTTTAGAACTATGGATCCAGTGGATCTGGTAAATATGGAACTGAATGCCTGAAATTCTTCACAGCTTGGTACGCAGTGGTAAAAGAAGCACTTTCTTGCAGGATGGTTGGCAACATGAGTTTAGTAATACTTCAGTAGAGTTAATAATACTGTGTAGAGGTGGCCTTTTAATAACTATGACTCTCTTAAGGGTGCTTGAGAGTGGCTTGTTACTGAGTGGGCATCGCTGCGGAAGTCACACGTCCTAGTGGTCCCGCTGGATACCCGTAAAGGGTAACTAAGTTGACTTCTGCCCCAGCGTGAGTGGGGGTGTAGCGTGCGCTGCCCCACTCTGGTTTGGGACTCGCCACCCCAATAGCGGTATCACAAAAACCAGTGAAACAAATGTGCCAGATTAAGACAGCCCATCTTGATGGGAGTGCCTTGGTCCCGAAGGCCTTGTCCGCGGGCCAGTCAGTTGGACGGATGCGCTGGCAGCAGATGACGCTAAGGACGCTGCCAGCCAGGAATTGACGACCTCCAGGTGGACTCACCTAGCACTCGGATGTATCCTGGTGACAAAAGCTTGTGTGCAATGCATGATTCTCAAGCCAGGGGTCATGTAACACACGCCGCCAGGCCCCGACCTGCGGGGAGGTGATGCTGGGTAAAGCATGGCAGCGCTTGGGGGGTAGTACTGCCATGAGCCACCAGGGACCCCTCACATTCTGGTGTGTGCCGTTGTGTTTTCCAGGGCCGGCCTGAGTTGGCCTCTGTGTTTGAAGGGAAACACATGTCAACTGAGGCAACTGTGCAGCAGGGCATAGTGTGCCTGTCATGCTTCCCATGTCACGTATGTCCAGCACGAGTGGGCACGCCGGGACCCGATGCTGAGTGCTGCCACTTAGGGGCTCCGCGCTGGTCGCAACCCAGTGGTGATCGAGCGGTGGAGTACAAGGCCCTGTACCTGACCCCAGAGTGCGCATGGGCTATGGTGTGGGTTGTCTTGACAGGGCAGGTGCATTCATGTTGTCGCAGGCCCATGTCACTGGTAGCGCTCAATTGTACCCAAGTCCAAGAGAAGCAGGACTCTCGGTGGGATTCTCACTTCCGCGTGGCGTGGGCATGATGACATCCACTCCTACATCTCCTTTTGGATGAAATTACAGATTTCAACCCCGGTGGACGGGCCACCATTACTTAACCCGGAAAAGGTGTGGAAACACGTGTTTCTGCTCAAAAACCAGCCTTCCATAGGCCTTGCTGCCTTATGGACATCTGAGAAAAGGAAGAATAGTTGTCATATGAGTAATTGTCTTAATTTATGCAGTCTGAACTTCTAAAAAAAAATTATTTGATGTAAATAAAAGAACAGGGAAAATTAAGATTTCATTGTATTAATAATTAATGCATATGTGCTGTACTGAAGGCAGTCACACTGAAGCTTTCAGTAATACTCATTCTTACTTCTTATGTTCTTTCAAATATCTTAGTCTGAGCTGTTTCTTATGTCTGCACTTCATGAAGAAATAGGACTTCAGTAACAGTATGATCACCTAGAATGCTTCTTTTAAAAAAGCTCACATTAGGGCTTCTGATTTAAAATTTGAGCTTTCTAATACAAGTTCAAATTTTTCTTTGGGTGAAAATTGCAAACTTGATATGGTTGTAACCTTTTTGGGGGGCATACCACAGACAAAAATAACCTTAAGTCCATACTTTATTGTTAATCCTTTTTTGTTTCCTCTGTCAAGTATGAGTTGTGAGTTTTGTAAACAATCATTATTAAATTGTAGTCTTCTGGCCATCATCTTGTAGCTGGAAAAGATAATAATTTTCTTATAATTCAGAGCAACAATAGGAGGGAAATGGCTTAGTGCTCTTTTAATTAGAAAGTTACCAGTAGTATGATTATATAGACTTATATGTGACCTTTAAAGTTTTAGTGTCTGAAAGGAATTAGATACTTGCAGTGTCATGTGTTCTTTTGCTTTCAAAGTTAATGTACTGAGCGGGCTACTTAATGGGAGTGTGTTGGGGGTTTGTTTTGGGTTGTCTTTGTTGCAGTTTCTCTCTGTGTCATGGACTTAAAATTACCTGCTATGTAAGTCTGAAATAAAGGTTAGTAAAAATCTTCAAGTTTTAAATTACTATTTAAACTACCTATCTCCAAAAGGGAAAGAAATAATTGCACTCCAATATCTACAGAAGGTTAAAAATAAAACATTGATTTTTTCCCATATTATGAAGGGACCTTTAAATTTGATTCTTAAACCTTGACACTGCACATGACCTTACTGTCCTTGGTTGTATCTTGTTTTTGACAAATCACAGTTCTGGTCATTTGGCAGAAGAGAAATAGACCTCATACACCTTGAAAATGTTACAGCAAATGATTTGCTGTGTTATCAGGAGGATAATTAAAAAGCCTGAAGGTTCCCTTGTTGCAGGACGTAGGAAGGGATACTGGCCATGGTTTGATCAGCTTTAAATCTGGATTTTATTAAATTCTAGCAGTCAAATTAAATACCTATTTTGAGATGGAAATGCTCACATGACTGGGTTGTTCCATTTTATTCCAGGATTTCTTTTATTCCATGAATCTATTCTGTATGTATATTACAACTATTTAATATGTTGTATACTGTGTTTATGGAGGGCACAGTAGAGGTGTAGTTACTTTTATTGCCTTGGGTAATACGTGAAACTTGTATATGATAGTAGTTTGTAGTAGCTGGCTATACTTGAAAAAAGTATGGAATAAGGATGCATCATCACTGCTTTGCCGTGTGCTTACTCCTGAAAAAAAAAATTAAAAGAAAAAGGAATGTTCAAAGGATCATGTTACATGACAGTCTACTGCAGAGGTGGGCCGTGTGAAGAGGGGACACATAGCTTTTGTTCATACTGCCAAATGATGCAGAAACAAGACAGAGAAACATAATGACAGTCTTGTTCTGCAGTAGCAGCCTCTCTTTGCCAGAATAAATACACCACATTAGTAAAACATTTATTTCAGTCTTCATTTGTCATCAACCAAGCAAACATCAACTAGCGCACAGTAGAATATAACAAGAGTCTTAAAAAATAGTTTCATCAATAGGTAGCTCTGTCAAAAAGGAATGTATGCTTGCTTATATATGAACGCCAGAAGTTTTTGAAAATAGTTGAGAAAGTATCAGTGGTTTTAAAATCAGGCTGCTGTCTTAGGTCAGGGAGGAGAAAGGATAATTTGTGGAAAAATCTTAATTCCATAGCATTAATTATAAAGGTAGGAATGTTTAGTTTGCTGTACTTGACAGAAGGCTTAGTCGTGACAGGTAAATACATTCAACTGCATTGACAGGTAACGCTGAGTTAATATGTATCGGGCAGCTCTTGTGTCCTTCTTGAACAGTACCCAGGAATTGGTTTAAGATATAGCAATTCAAGAGCTCACCTGTAACAGTGAACAGTCTCATCACTGTATGCTTAAACATAGTCTCCAAATCAGTTTCATAGCAGTCATGGAAAAAAAAACTCACTGAAGACCATGGGTTTTTGTTTTTGTTTTAGAAAGACTAACACCAGATGAAGGGATCAAAAAGGGGGAGCAAAATGCTTAGAACTGATGGTTTGTCAGGTGTTCTGTTAACAACTAGTGAATATCAGCTATTGATAAAAGCTCATCAAAGCTTTGTGATAAAGCTGGTATGAGCCAGTAGCAAAGAAAACACACCGTATCTCTATTGCTTGTAAGCGATAATGGTATCGCAAAATTATTTGAGGAGTACAAAGATACTGAAGATGATGAAAATGCATTATTTACCTCTTTGCTGTTTGTGGAAGCTGAGGAGGTTTCCTATAGAGGAATAAAAATTAATAACTTGGGGGGAAAAAAAATCTTAATTTGAAGTCTAAACTAAGGAGCCTGTTAACTTTTTAGGATTAGGAATTTTTAAAGGGCCTCAAATCTGAGATCACTGGATTTCATCTGTGTTTATCTGTGAATCGCTGTGTAAAACATGTACGATTTAAATTTCATTAATTGCTAAGGAATGGGAGGTGCTAAATGACTAAAGCCAGTGGTTTTTTGTTTGTTTGTTTTTTGTTGTTTTTTTGTTTGTTTAATAAAAAAAGATGCCAAGGATATGAGGGATTAAGAAATCTTGAAAGAGTAGCAAAGAATAAAGCTAATGGAGAACAGAATGGATGTGTGTACTGTGGTGAGGAAGAATTGGTGCGGACTTTTCTGAGGGGAAACCTACCATCCCAAATCTGCAGGGCAAAGTCATTGAGTGTATAGATAAGTGTATGGTAATACAGTTTTACAGTGAACCTCAACCAGGTTGCACAGCCAAGGTTCCTGAAGGTGCTGAGCTCTCAAGGATTATATAACCTGTTTCCCCTACAAAGAGGTATTTCAGTTCTATAGAGGTTTGTGGTGTTTTGGGACGAGTGGTGAGGTTACAAAGGTTAATTAAGGAAAATGCTTAACAGAGTGAAAACAACCTGCCATAGGCAGCAGTTGTGCTGTACTGACCCACTCTTTGATCAAAGGGCACTGTTTGGGTGCTGCTAAATGCAAACTGACCTATATGGAGGAGGAAACTGATTGAAACTGTGGGTGTACAAATATAGGGTCTAAATAAGACATCTGTCAAGAGGGTGCATGGCATTGAATTACTGTGATTGATTCCATCAAAATATTGATTCCTTTGTCTAAAAGACAAAAACGAAAACAATAGAGGAAAATGAATGAAGCCATTAGGCTGCTTTATAAAGATACCACATGTTCCATGTGCGGTTTTGCTCTCTGCTGTCTTCTTGATGCAGAAGTCAACAAGGATGATTGAAGATGTAGAATGTCTTGCAGAGGTGATCAGGCAGACTGCCTCTTGTTCTCTGAAGGGAAATAAATGAGATGGAAGTGAAGGAAGTTTGTAAAATTTTAAGTGGCATAGACACAAAGAGAGAGTAATTGATTGCAATTTCTCATAATGCAAATACAGAGATCTTATATCTTGTACAGAGATCTTAAAAAGTCCAGCTTTTTTTTAAGGAAAGCAAAAAAAAAAAAGTTCTTTCCTGCAGCTTGTAATTGCATTCATCCCAAAAGTTAAAATCGTTTGAAAAGTGATTAAGTGAAAAATTTAAGAAGGGTTGTCAAACCTGCAGGAACAGTCTCTGCACAGGAAGAGTGTAAGCCACAGATGGCTAAATACTGGTAGGAGGGAACTATTGCAGCATTCCTGCCCTGCTTTTGTAATCCGCATTTACTTGAGCATATGCTGTTGGCCGTTCCTGGATATCAAGGGTTTAAGAAAAACTTGCTGTTCTTGTATCTTTCTGTCTGATACAGTCAGATATTTTTAGATTTAATTTCTGTGTTTGTTCCCCAGTTCTAAAAGCTCTCATGAACTTTATTTAAAAATCTGGTATAGGGTTGCTCTGTTCTTGTTTGCATCTTTGGGCACTGGTCTGCTTATGTATTTCGTGAAAAATTCATTGTCCGTCAAACTTTATTAGATGCCTTCATTCCTCTTGTTTGAAATTTATTTTTCTACTATGTCTGCACTTTATGGTGAAATAGCTTTTGAGCTGGGTAGTTCAAAAGTTAAAAGCTATATTCTTTTTTTATTTATGCAGGAAAATGCATTGTTAACTAGAAAAAAAAAATTCTTCTTAATTAAATGGACTGGAGCTACTGCGTACAAATACTTGTCTTATGACATGAAATGATGATTGAAAATACTGATGTTCTGCGAATGGCATTATGAACTGAAGATACACTAATTCTAGATTTAAACTTTGCATGTAGGTGTAAAAAGCTGTGTTGTATCTGAAGTAGGAAGAACAGAATGCTTGTGTAACACAAGGAGAGCTTGGCTGTTGCAGAATATACTGTAGCTTGATCTTTCCAAGTTAGGTTTGGTTAGGCCTTGAAATTTTGATTCATAAAGAACCCAAGTACACAAGTGAAAATAGTTTTTGTTGCTTTTGAGTTTCTGTGAGTTAATGTAACTGCAACACTTTATGTATATGACTGTAATACTATCTTTAAAATATGAGGGTATTGGTGCTGAGGAGAAATTGCAAAACTGACTTTGTGACTTAAATTCATATTTTTTGCTACTTCAGTTACTACATTGCTCATCCTGTCATGAGAGCATAACCTCTTGAAGCAGGACACAGTTAAAGAGTAAATGCCTAGGATTGAAGGCCTTCATATGTACTTGATCTCCTGTATTTCATAATTGTTGTTCGGTTCTCTGCTGGCTTTGGGGAATGCTTGGGCAAATTCTGAAGCAGACATCCTGGTCCATCTGCTGCATGTGGCAGTGGCAACTTGTGTTTACAAGAAGTCAGGCAGATAGCATGCATGGAAACATGCAGGGAGAAACATCATATGTATCAAACTGAATCTTAGCTGAAATGCAACATTTTGTGTTTCTAAATATAGGTTCTGTTAAATGTTTGGGATACTTTCTCAGTTGTGAATGCAAACAATTAAAATGGTAATTACATTTTAAGAGTTAGTCAGATACTTAAGAGACTTGTTTCTGTTAAGCCTTCTATTCTTCTGTTCAAGCACTGCTTGACTGCAAATGAGTGTGCAGAAATTTCTCTTATACGGATGGATATGGTGGAATAATCCAGCAATTACATTGCAGGGGGGTGAGATAATTTCATACTATCAGATTTTGATTTTTTTTTTTTTTTAGTTAGATTATTCATGTTTGCCTGCTTTGAACTTAAAGGTCAAACTTAAAGAGGATCTTCATAGAGAAGTTCATTGTGTTCCTTCAGATGAGATACAAATCACAGGATTTTGTTCTAGATGTATTTCATTTGAGAGAAGCTTTTGCAGGCAGGTGGAAATTAATTGATTAAAAATGCTCTCCCAACTTCAAATGTAATCTTGTGTGCAAAATTTGTATCGACCTCTGACTGACATATGCTTTTTTCTTAATTGTTATTTTTTGACAGAAACCCACACTTTTCCAAGCAGAGGAATGTGCTTGAGTTCCTGATTTTAAGATTGAGAGAAACTTAGCTGTTCAGTTAAAGGAATGGGAAGAGGGGAAGCCAAATTTGATATGAAAAGTCACAACGTGCATCACCACAAACTTGTTTTCTTTGTAAAACACGATAGTACATTTCATGTCTGGTGGCTTTCACCAGGAGTGTTATGCATAGTCAATTATGTTACATTAAGTTTGCAGAAGAACTGAGGCTGCTTTTGACTTTTCTAAATTTTGGAGAGTGACATGTTAACCTGCTGTAGCAAATCAAGCATTATTGATGACTCACATTCTCTAGAAATAGGCAAACATGCTTCACAAGTTTAAACAACAGAGCTACTGGTTTCCTTGTGGCTCAGAGGAAGCATAAACCCACCATACCCAGAGAGTGTCTGCAGCCCTGCTCTTGGCATGCAGTGCAAGCTACAATTCTGCTAACTGAAACAAATAATCAAGTGAAGTAATGAATGCTTGAGGAAATTCATAGGAGGACTGGATGTACTGAGTCTCTGCAGAGAGACTGTTGAGAATTTCTGTCTGTCCTGATTTTTCACTGTTTTCTCTTTGATGAATATGCTGACAAACTAATGTGTGCCATCAGTTGGCTCAGGTAAACAAGAATTGGGTTGAGTCCCTGTATCTCGCATGAACTATTCTATAGAGACTTGTGGAGTTACATATTACTTCAGACCATTAAATTCTACCATCCTTTGAGGTTTAACCTTGCCCCCCCCTCCCCCTTAAATTTGAAACTTAATTCAGTTAGTAGATTCCCAGCTCTTTGTGGGGGGGTTACAAGTGTTTGCAGGTATTCACACAGAATGGTTTGTAATGTTGGGTTGCATTGACAGTGGTGTAAATAAAGTCTCACTTCTGACAAGAATTATGCTGATTATAATCACTGTTACAGAATTTATGATTGGCAGTCAGTTTCATTTACCTTGTTGTGTGCTACTTAGATGGCAGCTATGTTTCCTTGCAAGAATATTTGAAAAATCAATTCCTGAGGCAGAGAAGCTGTGTTCTATGGTTTGTTTACGTTTTGTTTTGTCTGTATCCAAAGACTTGCAATGCTTTTCTTAGTCCAGCATGTGCTATTTTCATGAGAGACATTGGTGAGAGTTGTTTTGTATACTGATCTGTATATTGTTGCACTTGGTGAAATTGTTTTTTCTTTAAATGGTAGTTATTTGGACCTAAATAATTGTAGTGTGCCCTTTGATCAAACTCTTGTAGGAGGTTTGTCTTATTTCCATGTTTCTCTGCAGTATTTTGTCCTCTCAGATTCTTTACTAAAGAAATAAATGACCTCTCTCAATTCACATTTTCATGTTTCCATGTTGAATTTCATTTTCTGTTCTGTTATTCCAATCTGTTTTAACTTAACAACCCATATTTCCCCAGCAGTAGCAGTAATACTGAGTCAAGCATTTGTTTTCTTCCCCATCCTACAATTTTCCACATGGTAAAACCAGGTGTAGGAATTCATCCATGTTGTGGGATTTTTTTTTAAAAAGTCTTTTAAAATTCAAGTTGAAACCATCAGTATTTATGCTCTTAATCCAGTTTTACTTTGTTACATTTTAACTGGTGAAGTCCCTCTGCGATTATATAGCAGATGTGCAAGGCAGTTTTACTTGCTTAATACAGATAGATGATGCAGCCAGGAGGAAAGGAATGTTAAGTAGCAACTGATTTTTTGCTGTTCAGCACACTTGTAACAGCATTGTAAATTTTCCTTGCTGAATAGTCTTTGTTCTGAGTAGTAGTTGACTCATTTGTGTGCATAGCATTGTATGCTACCTTCTTTCTTTAAGCAGCAAAAACTCCAAAAAAGTAATAAAAATACCCGTGTGAAGTCAGTTTATGCTGTTTTTGAAATGTACTGCCTGCCTCTATTTGAAAAGCTGTTGCTGGTGTTGTGCGTAGCCTATGGAAACAGAATTTACATGATTCACAAGTGTTTTAATACATGACATGAGAAAAGAGTCAGAAAAACTATATACATGGTGAATATGAAGAAGAATATACAGCTGTAGGCTTTCTCCCCCTTATGTGATAAAGAAATATTATTGTCCTGTCAAAACTTTACTTCATTACAAAAATAGTAGTAATGTTGATGAGACATAGTAGGTAGATTTCGTAGGGTTTTGCAGTATATTTATTCCAGTACATTTTTTTCATGTACACATCAATGGGAAATTCTGTTCCAGTTTTTTCTTCCCAAAACTTTTCTTCATGTGATGCACATGAAGTATGGCAACTCAGGGTCATGTAGATCTACAGTGAATTGAAATACCTCTCTGACCTAATGAAAACTAAAATTGTCAGGCTATTTAAACACAGTGCTTTGGTAGTTATTGTGTAAGGAGATTGCAGATACAGATAGTGGAATAGGAGGAACCACTCTTTTTGATGGTCATCCTCAGATTGATTGACTGGATTAAAGCAAGTTGGAAAACTGTCTCTCTAGGCAAGAACCTTTTTACAGTCTGGTTATGTGACTATTTAGTAAGCAACCAAGCTGGTTTTATGTTAATGGACCTTTTCAGCAGCTTGTACCACCAGTCCTGAACATGAAACCAATTCACAGAGGTTGTGAGAGGAGGTGCCAAAGGCTGGCACAAGGTTTTTGGAAGGTATGCCCTGCTTGATTAAACTAAATACACATGTATTGCAAGTTACTCTTGTAACTGCTTAAAGATGTAAATTAAATCTATTTCCATTCTTTGATCTAAGAAAAAAACACAAATTTGGATGTGACTGGGAATTTGCTGTAGATTTAATAAAGGATGACCCATATAATAAAGAGGGGAAGCAGAGGATTTACTGCTGTAGGAAGTGAGCTTTTCAGCTGCATGTTAGAAAATAAATGCTATTAAGAATGACTGTAGTTCAGTTATCCTTGGTAATGTGTGACCTATATGTGTGTCACCACTCCTCAAGCAGTGAAGCAACTTGACAGTAGTCTCAACTTGGTTTAGCAAATAGAAGGATTATGGGAAATCCAATTAAAACCCCACTGGATTGAATTATTCTGAATTAATTTTAAACAGAATGAGGCCACTAGAGTACTTCCTGCTTTTGTACAGATTTGCCAGTGATTCTGTATTTGAAAACCGTCATATCCAGTAAACTGAAGGAGCAGGTACTAAGTTTGACTGAACCAAAACAGATTGTGCATTCAGATTTCTAAATGTACACCCAAGTTGCGTATTCCAGAATGGTGAGTTGTGAGCAGGGCTGGGGAAAACCTGTAGTTCTGTTTTAGTGCCATCTAAAAATGGCTAAAAGGAAAACTGAGACTAAAGGAGAAGATTGTTTCAGAGATTAAAAAAAACCAAAACAATAAGGAGCATGAGACATAAGGACTTTTGAAGTGCAGATTTGAAGGTAGAGGAGCGCTGTGACAGGATTTGCTGCGAATCTGTAGCATATCAGAAAATATGGCATGGGAAGTAAAAACAGACATTGCTCCTTTCCTCTGTTAGCACTCTTCAAAAGAATTAGTGTCATCTAAAGCTGAAGCACTCTGGTAGAGTCTGTGTTTGTGACTTTTGAGTTTTGATTTTGTGTATATGTGCATGTAAATATTTCTGTACATGATTCAAAGGTTACTACTCCATGTTTTACAAGACAATGAGACATGAGTTCTCATACCAAGGAAGCATTTCACTTTATTAGAGGGTTTCAAGATTTTGTAGAGCACAAGGAGGATTTACATGGAATTTCATTAACAGTTATCAGACTGCTGTTTGTTTAGAATGCTGCTTCTGAAATTAACCTGCTTCCTTGGTTACTCCTTCAATACCTGTAAAAATGCAGTTGCGACAGTGTAATGTGTTGGAATGGAAAGCATGTGGAACTGTTAAAATATACTCCTGAGTTTTTTACTTGTCTGTACAGGAATTATTTTGTTATATAAATGTGAAATGAAGACCACAGCAGTGATTTTCTTAAATCTGTACAGAGCTTAGCTGTTTTCTGTCCCTGCGCCATACCTGTGTGAGCAATAATTTTACAGACAGAGGAAACTAGGTATAATGAAAAGGTGTCATTAACCCCCCAGCAAGAACAAGTAATTGTACAGATGTGTGAATAAATGACAACTGAAGGTGTGTGCTAAAGTCTGGGCTCAGGAGTTTTGAGAGGGAAGAAACACTCATGGTATTTTAGACTGGGGAGAATGTACACAGGTAAAATTCACACCTTTGCTGCTTTATTGGGCTTGCACTTGCATCTGCATTTCTTCCAATCCCACTTTTCTTTAGGTTAGCTGGATTAAAACAGAACGAAAATTGCACCCTAAAGACCTAGTGCCACTATCAGCCTCTTGAACTCCCAAAAATAGGCTTTTTTTTTGTCCATCTTCTATTCACTGTGTTGAAGAGGATTTGAGGGAAGGGAGGGGAGATCTCTGTTCATCCTGGAAGGTATGGTGGAAAAAGCTATTTGTAGGATTTAGAGGAAGACATAGTGGTGTGATACATATTTTGGGAATTCCATTTAAGAAACAGTTTTGGCTTTCATAGAGTGGTTTGTTCTGCAGGCAACCAAAATTATTGATCATTTCAGTACTATTTTCCTGTAATGAATTTGCATACACTATTCCCAGTTTTAGGCAGGTCAGCCTGATTTGATAATCTAGGGGAATAGATTAGTGTAAACTAAACTGTTTAATTTTTCTGCTGGTTTGAGATCCCAGTGAGGCTTTTTTATAAAACTTTCATTTTTTGTCTGTTTGCTATTTCGTACACTGACACCCCATTGACATTGCAGATAGATGTATTAAAAGTTAATGAAGTTAATTACACCTCTAACTTAGTACTTAATTTAACTGCTAGAATTAAAAAAAATAAATAGGACAGGAGAATACCATAATCTGATTTTGACATTTTTTTATACCTCCTTAGTGTATTGCTTTATATTCCTTTCCAATATGTAAGGAAACATACTGAGACTGGGGTAGCTCTTGATTCAGAGGCAGTGACACAAAGGCTTTGTGGGAGCAAGAAGAGTGGTCAGCTGGAAGCATCAGTAAAGTCTGTGTGTGTGTGTTCTGGACGCTGTCTCTAGGCAAAACTTAAGCTTCATGGAAGATCTGTAAGTGATTGAGATGTTAGGGATAATATGTGAGTAAAAGCAAATGCTAAATTTGCAGCATGTGTTTTACATAAACTTACTGGGTTTTTTTGGATGTATTGACTTAGCAGAAATTGCCAACAGAGAACATCCCTGCATTGTCATTTTTTAGTGTAGTGGAGCTTGAGTTAAAAACAGCTGTATGTTTCTCCAGTTCCATTATGTGGGCTCCTTAGATGTAATTATTTTAGTTTTTTTCTGAAGTCTGTTAGTGCCTTTTGGGTATTAGTACTTTAGCTGAATAGATGAGACTTTTTTACACTGCTTGAAGCTAACAGATATCCAGAAATTAAGTAAGTTTGAAATATTTCCTAAGAAATGTATTCCAATAACCTGGCTTGGGGAGGAATGTACTCAGCATGATCTGTTTGGAATTTCATCTCGTTGAAGGGGAGATTGTTTTTTTTTTTTTTGTTGATCCTGTCAAATTTATATGGCTTTACTACTGTAAGTTTGAACTTGGTACTTTTTAAAAACTGAACTGTTACCATGTGTAATAATCTTATTGCATAGTTGTGAGTGTAGGTAATTAAGTTACCTTCTAATGAATACGGAATTTGTAGTTTTATGTTACAGAGTTTTTGTATACCTTGACATGAAGAAGGACATTGTCACTATTGTTAATCAGGGAAGACGTGGGGACTTCTAATCATTTAGTTGTCACAATATTTTGTATGACACTGGAGACGTTCACTAGAATAGTTAAATAGAAGAATGCAAGCAATGTCAATTCAAGAAAAGCTTTAATGTTTTAATTTGATTTCACCTTTTTTTTAATATAGATAGCAGTGTAATTTAAATTCATCTTCACTACTTGTTCCTTGGATCTTATCCACCTGCTTTGACTTGAAAGAACTGAATGCAAATTACTTCCTTCTCACAGTAGTCTTCTATGGTATAAGTCATGTGAACTCCAAACATTGACTCTTTTCCTTGAATTATTGCAGCCTGTGCTGCTTTGGATAGTTCTACCTTGTGATTACCCAAGATGGTTACTGTTCTTTAAAATGCCACTGCTTACTGTCTTGAATTTATTATATATTTGGTGAGCTTTGATTCTGATGCTTACAGTGAGTGTTAGGCTTCAGATATGCAGATCCTTGTGGAATTAAGAATTACGCATGTGCTCTTTGGCAGGTAACATTAGTTGTTTGGAATACAGTACTATGGGAATGTAATATGTACTTGTTTTTAAATACAATTCTGATGCAAGAATGGAAAAACAGAATGAGAAATGTATTAAATACTTTTAGATGTGTGGGGTTTACCTAACGTCATATTTTGTAATGAACTTGTAAAGCGTTTTTCCACATTATGGTGAACAGTTTGCATTTTTCCCAGTAGCAAGTTCCAAAAGAATTCTTTTTCCTGAAATCCATTGTACAGTTTGATGTTGATATCAAAGAACTTAGTTTGGTGTGGCAGCATTCCTAAAGGTAATGATTTAGTTATTCATTACTTGATGAGAGTGTTATCCTTAATTCCTGCCAAAGTATAACTCTAGAATATTTCTACTTTACTTATGAATGAGATCATGTTTAGGAAACCAGAAGGAAATAATACCTAAAGATACCCATTTGAAAATTAGGTTATTAGAGATACCCTTTGATGTAGTTATGATTTAAATCATACTTTAAATTGGATACAGGAGGGTAAACAGTGAATTATTCTTAAATTGGAATTTTGTTCAGTGTCATAATCCAGTATTGCCCTCAGTACCTACCTGGCCATTTTGATGCTGCTTTTTGGTGTCATTGTCATTACAGGGAAATTTGTTGAATTTATAGTTGCAAATGAGATTAGCTGGTTATAAGGTGTTAAAGGAAGAAAGAGAAAACTGGAAACTAGTTTGTTTTTTTAATACAAAAATCTATAAGCAGTCTAAAGAGAGTAAGGAAAAGTGTTCAAACGATATGTTAAAAGCAGTGAATTAAAACTGGAGAGGTGAGAATGAAATTATGGATGCCTGCCTGTTGTGGTTTATTTCTGGCCAGCAACTAAGCCCTTCACAGCCTCTGGCTGTGATACTGGCTTGTATCAGAGAGAGAGCTGGAAGGGTAAAAGTGCAAAAACTTTGGTTTGAGATAAAGACAGGTTAATTAAAAAAAAAAAAAAGAAAACAGGGAGAAATTACAACAAAAATCAAACCCAAGAAATGTGTGATGCAAAAAAAAAAAAAAAAAAAGTAGTAGCTCACCTCTTGGTGACCAATTGTCAGCAAGTCCCTTAGCAGCAGCAGCAAACTGCACACACACTCCATGCCACAATTTTTTATTGCTGAGCCTGATACCCAGAGGAATGGAATACCCCTGGTGTCTGCAGGGGTTGGGTGGAACGAGAAACTGAAAAAAGGTTTGACTCTCTGTAAGCACTGCTCAGCAGTGCCTAAAACATTCCTGCATTATCAGCAGTTATGCCAGCACAAATCCAAAACGCAGTGCCATGTACAACCTGCTGTGAAGAAAATTAGTTCCAACTCAAACAAAACCAACAACACAGGTCTTACATGTTTTCAGTGATTTCTTTGAAGTTATGATGGTCTGTAGAAGCGTAGATGAAATTGAAAATTATGTTGAAACTCACGTACATGACTCATTTTGCCTGTTTGGTGAAACAGTTAATGCATACCATTGTAAAACTGCAAAATACTGTAGCTCTGTGATGAGCTCTAGCTTTGGTGTGCAAAAGCTTCATGTATTTCCATTCATTCTGTCATAGAGGTCACAGGATTCTATAAAGAGGTCTTCTGGAGCTTTGTGTGAATGGGAAATTCTGAGGGGGTTTGTCATTTCTGCTGCACTTTTAAATAATTGCAGTTAGTTCCATTTTAGGGCACGTGATCATTTCAGTACCGTAGAGTAATCTGAGCTGTTTTTCACAGTAATTCTGTGTTTACATAACAGATAATACAGAGGAACTTGTTGTCCTTCCCTACAGTTGTCATCCCCTGTTTTAGCATCTTACATCCGCTTTATTTCTTCCCTCCCAGAAGGGGTGGTGATTCTGATTCTTTTCCAGCTCTGAGATCCTCTCTGTTGCAGTTTTGGTTGTGGGTTTGGAGAGAGGGAGGGCAAATTAAGGAATGTTGTCAAGCCTGGCTTCTTTTCTAGCTACTTTTTAGTTCTGCAGGGATTACTTTTTCCCATTTAAAAGAATGCATCAGTAAGTGTTTTGGTTAATCTTTCTTTAACAGATTATTTATCTAGCATGAGAATTGTTAGTTACCTTTATTATAATCTGATTTTCTGCTGATAATATTCCTACGGGATGTGGTTAATACATGACCATGAAATTGTGCTGTGATTATCTTGTGTTCTGACGTCGAGAGCAGAGGGAGCAATCAGACATTGAAAGAAATTAGGTTTTCTCTATTCTCAAGGGTAAAAGTAATATTCTCAAGGGTAAAAGTAAAGTTCAAGTCTTCTGTGTTACCTCATTCATACTAATAGCATCATATCATGCTTCTCTGCAATTACAAATATTTTAAGTCTTGTAAAAATAATTTATATCTGCCACTGTCAGAACCTTTCTTTTTATTTAACAAAGGTTATAAAATCAGTGGTTTCACATTAATAGACTTAGGTAGTGCTGCTTGAAATGACAGTAGCATTTAATTAGAGTGACACTCCTAGAAGCTTCTTACCTCTGGACAGTTTTGTTGGAAACTTTAAACTTGGAAGTCATTCAGTTTTATCTGTTGGTTGATAATGTTGTTTGATGGACAGACTTCAGATTATCTCAGGGTGCAGAGTTCCTGGATGTGAATGCTAAGGTGGTGGGTAAAATAATGGAAGGTCTGAAGATGCTGGAAGGAAAGGAGTTTCTTCTCCTTTCTGTTGGTCAGGAATTTGTCTTCAAGTGAGTAAAAAATTGTAATGTCATAATCTGGGAGGAAGGTATACTTTACTGAAGCATTGCTGACCATGAGTCTTATTATTGTTACTTACCAAGGAATGCTTAGTGTCTAGAATATGGAATTATTTTCATATTTTGTCTAGTCCTCGGTAGCCCAGATTTGATCAGCTTCTGGAGTAGCTCTTTCTGGGATGAACCACTGACCTGCTAACCCCCGGGGCTAGTAAATATGAACATCAATCTTGCCAGAAGTAAGTTACAGGTTTTAAGGTGATGTACGTTCCCTGTGTTCAGTTCTCTTGATGTTGGGAAAGTCAGTTAGTAAATATACTTGTTACTGGAGATTTGTGATAAAATACCAAGCATGAGAACCCGTGTTAGGTAAGTGAATCAGTATGACCATGTGAAATGGTAAATGAAAGACAGGATGCAGAAAGTGTGCTGTTGCTGAATGGGAGCTTGGTCTGAAAGACTGAGTTGGTGTGTTTTTTGTTAGAATCAATCCATGTCACTAGTTCAAGGCCTGTACACAAAAATCAAAGTAAAATGTTTGGTTTAGTTGATTATGGTTTCACATGTTTGAATAGGACTTGATGTTGGAATAGATCTCCTGAGAAGATTTCTTTAAAAATACACACACATATTCTTTCTTGATCCTGTAGAGTTTATTTCAATTATATATTGCTTCAGCACTGGAAAACCTAGGCTTCATGAAATTCCCTATGATTTAAGCGTGCAACTTGATAAGAAAATAGACAAGAGTAATCTTGAATCAAAGATGTTTCCTAAAATTAGTTCCAGTAATTTAAAATTATTTTGAAAATGTATTGTTAAAAAAATTGCAGAAAATGTTTGCCAAAAGCATTCAACTGTTCATCCTTCTGTTGTAATATATTTTAAAATAGTATGAAATAGAGGCACTACAGACTTTTTTCCTCTCCCTTAGTCGTTACTGTGGTATCTAACACTGTTTAAAACAAAGGTTGGTAATTGGTCATTCAGATTTCATATAAGAACTAATATTGGTGGATTGATTGGTTGTGTTTCTGTATTAACCATATTTGTCAGGTAGCATATATATTATATCCTTTATGGTTAAATTAATGGTCTGAATAATATTTGTGTTTTCCTTACTATTTCTGTATACATCAGCTGTGAAAAGAGCTGCCAGCGTCTTCACAGAAGCATTGCAGGGTCATAGTGTTTAGCTGGCATGACTGGATGCACATTTAAGCATTTGAGTATAGATTTGCAAAGTAATTATGATTACATTGCAATCAATGCAGGTGGAGAGTAGAGATACTTATGAAACTGTAAACATGGATTTTCTGTTTTGTAATAATCCTGGTTTCAAATGTTTGCCTAAATAGTTTTGCTTTCCAGCAGTTTTCTGTTATTTAATTTTATATATGTGCTTCTGATACCATTTCTATAACTATGCCTTTGTTTCATTTTACAGAGGAAATAAAGGCTGAAACAGAAAAGCAAAGGTATGTGAAAGTTCATTGTATTAAGTATAGTGCTTTTAACACCTTCAAATATGTGCCATACTTTCTGCTTGGGGAGTTTGGGCTCTCTCTGCAAAGCATTTTCTACATATTTTGGGTGGTTGGTGGTATCTGGAAACATACAGATAGTGCTGCTTTATGTGACTGGCTGTTCTGGTGCAAGGCACAGGGCTTGTGAGAAGCAGCAGAAAGTAGCTTAGAGGGAGCAGGGTGGTACTGTCTGGTCAGGGAGCATAGGAAATAGAGATCAAAGCTGGGAAAGATCTTGGTGGATGGCACAGAAATTTCTTTCAGTGTATTGGTGGAAGAGCCTTGAAGTAGATTCAGAGAAAGGGGAAGAATGCAGGTAAAAGACTTGAAGTGAGTGATCAAGGGGAGGAGATTAGGGTGAAGAAGTGGAAGTGAGCAGAGAAAAGTAATTTAACTAGCAAAGATAGTATTTGGAAAGGGCCTTTTTAGGGAATAGGTGTAGATTTGTGAAGGCAGTTCTACAAGTGAAGATAAAACTGAAAATTGACATTCAGCAGTCTTTTGCTGTCAACAAACTTCTAAGTATTGCTAAGCTGTGGGATCTGTTATTGCTATTTAATTGCATGTTCCACAGGATCCTCATCCAGTGTAGGCTCCTAATTCTCAGTCAGGGCCCTGTGGTGAAGACTGTTCATACCACTTGTTGTAAGAATTGGATCAGTGGGTAAAATTGAAGATGAAAGTGTTCTTAAGCAGGGGTGCTTGGGGATCTCTGTTCTGCCCTGTAACTGGATTTCACTACTGCGCATATCATTTAAACTACAGCTGTCACAGTTGGATGCTAATGATTTCTGCTTCATCTCCTGGATATTTGATCAGAAATCTACAATTTTGGTTTGGAAAGTAGAATCACATCTAGCTGGAATAAAGTCAGTGGGAACTTTGTTTCAGGAGATGTGAAGAAAAACTTAATATATCAAATATGCTGAAAAATTTAGTCTTGCAGCTTATTGAATTGGGCACATAAAACTTAGTAGATGTTTCTGATTGAAATTGTGCTTTGCTTTCCTCCAGCAAAAAGGAAGTTGATACAATGAGCTCACAGTAAGATTGTAAAAATAAATTTAATATTTATGTAGTGTTAAGAAAATGTTGCATCCAGCACTACAAGATTGTCTCAGGCAGAAAGTAATAATGTGAATGTATAATAGGTTTTTCTTTGAGTGGTATGAATAAAGCAGAAGTCCACATTGTGAAGCATGATAAAAAAATGCTTTACGTTAAATATTCACTGAGAGATATTTGTTCTGAATTTGCACTGAATATGGAGAAGTAATAGCCGGTCCTGTAGTTCAATACCATGCTGAAACTAATGAGACCACAGAATTAAAATCATTTATATAAATACAGTTGAGCCATTTCTGAACTTCAAGTGCATAATTTCTGCCCTATTAATGTCTGAAGTTGTGATTTTTTTGGGGGGTAGAATGTATATGTCTTATCTTCCTTATAGGCATTTTCTAAACAGATTTTGGTTTCTTTGGTGCTGTCTTTATTTTGACAGTAGCCTTTTGCTGCTGTGAAGGCTTTGCTGGACTTGGAAATAGTGAATGGACTTCTCTATCCTTACTGTAGAATCAAATTGTTTAGTGTAGTAGAAAACACAGATTTTCTAGACCCTAGAATAGAGAAACTTCTTAGTCTATTAATTTATTTTCAATTCCTTACTTCTGTAATTGAGATTCAGATACCCTAATAAGGGATTTCTAATGATGAGTCTTTAATTTTTTCCAGTCCCTATTCAAGGTAACTGATCTCAGATAACCTAGAATGAACTGAAGTATAGATCATTTCCACTTTCCAGAAATTTTGCATAGAAAACAGCTCGTTTTGTTCTGTTCTTTGTTTTTTAAACAAAATTGGTATTTGGTAGTGGGGTGGAGGGAAAGGGAATAGAAAGGTACAAGCTGATTTATGTAACCATTGCACAGCAAATGCTCCCAAAATAATTTTCCAAATCCATTATTTGATGCATACCTGAGCCTTTCTCTATGGCCTATTCAGAAATATCAACATTTTTCATAGTTCCCATGCTTTATATATGCCTTGGTAGAAGAAAGTTTTTGGGGTAGTGTCTGGATTTAGAAGCAATTCACTGACATTAAGAAAAGTCCTTTTGTGTTTCTCTCCTCTCCCTGCATTATCAGCAATGTGATGGAGCTTACAGAGTTGCTTTTCCAAAGACAAATGTGCATCATCTTCTATAGTTAATATCTTGCCCATTTTAAAATGGCTTTAAATTAAGAAAATTTAGAGATGCTCCAGGCTTATGCAGTAGCTTGCTGTGGCATGAGTTCTTCATTTTTGGAATCTCACCATAGTCTTCTCCATGTTTTGACAATTCTGGGTTTATTTCCAGAGTGCTCATTTAAACTTAGTTTTAATGGTTTCAGTGGACATAATCACTAGATGAGGAACAGTCTTGTCATAAGACATAAGAAACATAACTGCCCTTTCTTTCCTCAGAGTAAAGCTTTTATAGGAATATCAGGGAGATGCAAGAACACAGAAGAATCATATACTTCCCCTGCAACTTATCTGATTAGGGTGTTGTTCAAAAGGGCTTTGCTTCCAGCAAAAAAATACAGGGCAATAAATAAAGTTAGGCATCCAACAAAAAAACAAACCTCTGCTCTTCTTCAGGAAAAATAAATGTGTAGGGATAAATTTTTAAACCTTCAAAAGAGATGTAGTCAGTAAAAAGTAGCATCTTAATGCTAATTACTCACTCTTAAGACTTAGAATTTGGGTGCCCTTTTTAAGCAACCTAAACAAGATCTGTTTGAATGTGGTGACAGATATCATCTCAAGGACAATCCAGCCTGCTCCTTGAAAAGCTGAAACTAATTTATATTGATTAGTTTGTGGCCAGTTCCATAATGCGTGGGACTGCAGTCATGCTTTGGATTTATAATAAACTCTTAACAGTTCATTCTACTTAGGGAACATGAAATTGAATGTATTCCTTGAAGCATCTGTTTTAATTAGCAGCATTCATGAGAGCTGTATTTGAATGCAGTTGTTCTACCAAAAATGTATTTGAATAACTGCAAGAATTCTGTAAGCCTTCACTGCAGAGTATGACTGTTTTAAATACTCCTCTCAGGCCTGTGTCAGACAGTGTAGTTTACCTTTTATCTAAAGGTATCTGTGTGTGCACAAAAACGGTTGGGAATGCTTTATGTAAAGGTGATGAGTTATTCTGTGAAATGAAAAATCTGAAATCTTGCTTTGAGCCAAAGTCAAATTGTATTGATGCACTCAAATTAGTGAAAAATAACCCATCCATAATTAACCTTTTGTGGTATTAATGTGCACTACCTTTCTAAAAGTGCTGTAAACAATAAAACTTCAACAGCTCATAATTTTCTTGCTTTTGTACAGTTAGTCATTTCAGATAATTTAACCAAGTGAGGCACATTGGTAACCACTCAGCTATAAAATTAAGTGGTGTTACCTGAAGCAGAGATTACGGTAAAGGTTCAGCTCATTTTGTTCTATTTGCTCAGTTTGTTGCTATTGCCAGTCTCATAAGGAGTGTCCTTTGGTATTTGAGAGGAAGCAAGTCTTTCTGCTTCCAAACCAGTAGGTACTGCTGGATATCCCCTTAGTGTGCAAGTGGATCAATTTGCTTGGTCCACAAAGGAACCATGAAGTATAAAAGGTGTTAAGAATGCTTTACGATTTACTGTTGTTAGAAGTTAGTCTTTCCTAATGTTAATTTTCTTGATATTTTATTTTATTTGTAAGCACTGTGGTGGTGAGAACGATTTGTGTGATCACTTTGCAGTAATAATACAGTCATTCTCTATTACATAATTATATTATTATCATTCAGTCATTCTAATACAGTCATTCTGTTTAGTCCCCCTCATGGAGAAGCAAAGTCTGGTTCAAGCACTCTTCCACCTGTGAAATCAAAGACAAGCTTCATTGAAGCAGACAAATACTTCCTACCATTTGAATTGGCATGCCAGTCTAAGTGCCCCAGGATTGTCAGCACGTCTCTAGATTGTTTACAGGTCTGTATGAAGATGTTTTAACTATCAACTGTAAAATCCTATTGCTTTGGAGGGCAAGTACAGTTATATGTAATAAATAATATCATGGGTTTTTTGTTATTTTACTTGATTGCATGCACAATCAAGCAGAATGTGTTTCTCATGAAAGATGAATTTATGCCTTATTTATTATGAAGTGTATGTGTGTGTTTCTTTGTGTGTATATGTTTGGGTTAACCTGTTTGGGTTGTTATGTACAGCTACCTATTTTCATGTGTCTAAATGTGTGTTGAGCTAACACAGCAGGTATTGCATTAGCAAATTCATTTTATGCTATTTATAATTGCAGTAAAATATTTTCAGTTTGAGATGTCTAGTCTCTCAAAACTCTTGAGGCTTCAGAAATGTTTGCAGAAGAAATTCTGCAGCATTGTATTTAGCCATTCACTCCTCCATAGCATCCTAACAGTGAACTCAGTTTACAGGCATGTGTGCCTGGCCTGCTCTAATACCACTATGCAACTCTGTGTGGCATGGGGACTTTTACAAATACTCTGGTGCCTAAAGTGTTCAGTAGAGGATTTTACTAATTTTGTTGTGAATTCCACTACTAAATATTGAAGACAGAGGGAAGGCAAAAGATACTAGAACATGTAAAATCAGAAGAAACTAAAAAATAGAACACTAGCTAGTAGCTCAAATAAAAAGCATTTACAGGTGGTTTATCTGGTATAAAACCATTTGTGTGTTGACTACATATGAAGACTTCTGTGATGTGGGTTAGTTTATAGAATCCTGTTTGTTTTAAAGTGTAAGCTGATGAACACAACCTTTCATGTTAAATTTGATGACAAACTTTGTGTAGCAGTTGCTGAGTGAAAATGGAATAAATCTGGAGGATATGTAAAAAAAAAATCATTGATGTTTTATGATACATGGGATAAAAGGTACTGTTTTAATTATTCTGTGCAAGTTAGAGCTATCAAGTGGATTTATTTATAAAGCTAGCTTAATTTTTTAAAGCTCTTATTTACATGGCTTTTTTTTCTTCTCTCCAGAAACTTATAGCATATGGCCACTTGACAGGGAATGCTCCAGACAGTACAGCTCCAGGAAAAAAACTAATTGATAGAATTATTGAGACAATATGTGGCTGTTTTCAAGGCCCTCAGACAGATGAAGGGGTTCAGCTACAAATAATAAAGGTAACATGTTTCATACTTCCTGTATTTATAGTGGTGGCAGCAGGAAGACATTCTTGACCTCAGAGTTCAAAAGCAGAAGTGCTTAATTTGTAAATGTCATGGTAGTGTTAAAATATCTTCTTCATCCTGTTTCTTGGAGATGGAAACTCCCTATCCTGTGCCCTTCCCCTTATTTCTCCCACTGTGTTTTGGGTGAACTTACGCTTGTGCCCTTAAATCTTGTACATAGACCTCTGGGTGAAATTCATTCACAGCAGACCTGTGGAGCCTCTAATTGTGAGGAATTACTGTCAAACAATCCTGCACTCCCAGTGTGGGAAATGGTAATTAAGCAGCAGATTCTAAAATCCATTTTGGAATTTGTTTATGAAAAGCAATTAGACCTGGCAGCTGGACATTAACATGGTAGCTTTGTACTGCTGTGTCATACACTTTTGCTTGAAGGAGGTCCAGGGTTTGTTTCCACAGCTTATATAAATGTTGCATGTGGAGTTTGTACAAACGTTTCTGGGGAACCTGTTCTCTGATTGCAGCCATTAATTATGGGTGTTTGTTTCAGGAAATTACTGTGCCAAGTACTAGAATTTAGCTGCCTAGTGAAAATGCTGTACCCTGCTCCTGTAACAGCAGTCTTTGAATGGCTGTGATGATGAACAGCAGTGAAGAATACAATTGAAGTTAGTTAAGAGAAATTGAGTGTTTGTTATCTCATAATCTTGTGTATGTGTATCCTGAGGCATTGGCATTTCTTGCAGATTGTATTTACTTGTATTAATGCAAAGAATGTAGTTAGTTCTTCTCTTTTTCATAGCTCAATCCTTCTCTGTTCTTTTTTGCACTCCACTTCTCCAGCAGGTAGTTGTTTCAAATGTTGGTTCATGCTGCTGTTTTCTAGATTTGTTGTATTGTTTTGCCCAAGCGTTTTAAGACAGTTTTCATCCTGCAAAGGGAAGTTTTTATTGATTTAAACTTTCAGCAGCTGAAACTATTATAACTCTCTCTTACTGTAATGCTGTCTCTCTGAATGCTTTCTTATTCCAGTCCTCCCTGCCTGATGGGGTTTTAAGAGCTAATATTCCTTCTGTTCAGGAGAAGATTGGAGAAAGTAAATTCTTCAACAATCATAAAATGCGTTTAATGTGTACACTCAGTGCCTTAATATTTTTGCTGTTTAGATGTAGATAATTGCCATGTTACAACAACTGGGAAGGTGGAGAGTACTGTTTTGACTCCATCTTTGTCGAATACAGTGAATACCATAAAAAGCTTGAAAATTTTAAATAACCTTGGCAAAGACCAGAATTTTGACTTTCTAAGAATAATGGAACTGCTAAGTCCATCATATCCTTGTAGGCCACATAACTCTTCAGTTCTGGGATGAAAGTGGACCCTGCTTCTCCAGTCTGATTTGAAAGATGGATCATATATCTTTTTAGACTTTTCTGTGGTTCTGGTGATTATTAGTATGTTGTCTGAAGAATTTTAGTTCTGTCAGGGACATAGAAGGCAGCGGACCTGGATCTCCTGCTTTTTTGTGTTGGTGTTCCCAGGCTGTTACCCACAACATAAGCAGCACTCCCACAGGGCAGCTGCTTCACCAACACCACAGTGAAAGCTGAGAACTTTGATCACTTAGACGCCTTCCTCTCTGGAGGATTGTCTTGGTTCTGTAGAATGGGTTGCACTTGCATAGCATGCTGCCCTTGCTCTGGGATCTGGGAGCCATCAGAGGGCGGCGCAAGTTTCCTGATTGCTGGGTGGCTTTCCAGGGATGGAGTCATCTTAAGCCAGTTCCCAGCTACCAGAGCCACGTAGACATTCTGAAAATACCTTTCTGCTGACTACCAAGGAAATAATCTTGCTGACACCAAGAAGTGTATTTTGTCTTTTTTTTTAGTTATCTAAGCTATAGAGTCATATCCACCAGTAGTTTTGATAGAAACCAATGTAACTTTTCTGCTCCTATCGCTTGCGTGTTCCCTTCTCTTCTTTTCTGTAATGCCCTTGTTCTTCATCTACAGACTGTAATGAACCAGCCTGGGAAATTGGCCTTTTCCTTCCTTTCCCTTGTAATTTAGTTTGATTTGGTGTAATTCTGATGTGAAGCCACGCAACTTTCTTGTGTAGTTATTGTGGTGGGGATTGTTGTGGCAGAAACAATGCAAGTAATTAGACTGCTGATGGAATTAAAAATTATATAATTATAACTGTAATTATAATAATTAAATTAATTATTCAAATTGTGTGAATAACATCCCTTGATTGAATCTTTCTGCCTCCAGGCTTGCTTTCCTATGGCTGCTGTGGCATTTGTGATGTGTGAGTGCAGACTTGTACTGACAGTTGCAGAGGTCTTACTTGAAGTTTTGTTTACATTTCTTCTGGCCTTTTGGTGCCTGAAGAACTAAAACTATGGCAAAACTCCTTTCTTGTCTGTAAAGTAGGAATAGGGATGAGGAGGCAGGATTGAACATAATACCAACTGTTTATGCTCGTTTGTTTTCTTTCCTTGGTTTGCCATATGGAAAGTATATACCATTATCTAGGTACTTAACATACTAGTGTTTGGCAGAGAAAGATTGTTATTTGTGCTTGATAGCTGTAGTCTGAAAAGTTATTTAGTGACTTTTTTTTAGTGTCACTTAAATTCAAAAATTATTTATCTGTTAAGGTCATTTGATATATATTAGTTGTTCTGTGGTTTAAGGAGTTCAGTTTCCTGTGTTTTTTCACAAGTCAGTCCATATTAACACATTATTTTGTGATAAGTAAATGTTGGGACTTCAAGTTCACTTAAAAAAAAATATTACTGAAAATAACCCTGTAGACCCTCTCAAAGGAAACAAAACTATGTGGTTCTAGTAGCTAATACACACTAGAGAGAAGAGCTAGGGCTACTGTGTTTCATGTGCTGTTCCAAGTACTTGAGAGTTTCCAGGCAACTGAATTACAAAATTAAGACAAAGTAAGCTGGTGCTGATCAGATGACAGCTGTCCTGTGTCATAAATCTTCCAAAAATAAGATGATCAGAGTTGGCTGAGAGGAAGAAAAAAATGACCCTGAATTGAAAATTTTCCTCCCGTTACAGTCACATTATTTTGCTGTAACCGTCTGTTCTTACAGAATATTCAGTGTGAGAGGAATCAAAAGTTGAGTTATAGATGGATGCTGGATATTTTTAGTAGAGGATTATTGTTAATTTAGTTTACTTTTAAAATTACATTTGTTTTGCCTCACAAAGCATGATACTTCCTGAACTGATCTAATTGCATTTGTTTTAAATAATAGAAAATTCACTTGGCAAATGTGCTTCAGGCTAAAAGAAAAAGTACTGTGGGTGTCACAAAAAGATACAATAATCTATAACTCAGGAAGTTATCCTGGAGATTTTTCTCATTTCCCAAAGCCATCCAGTGGTTTTTTATAAAAGCAAATAAGCTTTATTTGAGCTTTTTTTTTTGCATGTTTTTGTTTGTTTGTTTGTTTGTTTGTTTGTTTTTTAAAAAGCTTTATAGTAAGTAGGTGGCAGCACAGAACGGCAGGGTCTTTCCCAAACACAGAACAATAAGCATGAAGGACTGGAGGGAGAGCATAAAGAAACAAGCTTACAGTCAGGATGGTAGCCAGTAGTTTCAGGGCAAGGAAGGCTTGTTGTGTCTGTTGGTGTTTTTGCAGGCTGTGACAAAGAAAGCTTTGAGCTGGTGCTAACCTTTCACAAAGATTTCCTTCTGTTTCTGAAAAACAGCAAAGGGGAGGAGTAAATAAACTAGGCGTTTCTGGTTTCTTTATTTATTAGCTCACAGTGAAGATACTGTGGTAGCAGATGAGCTAAGTGTAACCAGAAGGAGGGGGAACTCAGTTACAAAAAGCCTTGAGCAGCAAAACTTCATGTGGTACAAAAGATCAGTGTAGTGCTGTGACTCCATAAGAGTAGCTTGCTGTTCTGATCTCTGCAGAGTGCTATTTTCCTGTCCAGGCTTTGCTCCCGGACTTTTCCCCATCCTTTGTCCTAGCAAGCATTTAATATTCTGCATCTCCAGAAATGATTTTTAAAATAAACAAAACCCCAAAACCAAATACCAAAGAACCACCTGAGGGTGCTTTTGTTTTCTGTGATTTTTACTTGTATTGATGAGTTGCTGTTAAAATAGTACAGGTGGACCTGTTGTAATGTAAGAGTGTGTGGCTGGGAGGCAGGCAGAGCTTTTGTCAGTCCATCTCTCAAGGATGTGTTGTGTAGCAGTTTCAGATTTTGAGTTCTCCTGCTTCAACTAGGGGCTGAGGTGATTGTCCTCTACTCATCTGGAGTAGAGGAAGAGTTCATTTTTCTAGCATGTGAGTTCACAAGGGTTTCAGAGGAGCAGTACTGCCACTCCTGATCATAATGTGTGGTTTCTCAGGGTTAGCTGTCATGCCATTGTGATAATGATGTACTCTTCTATGATAGAGAATCAGGTAATGTTGTCTAGGGCATATAATCAAATCGAGACCTAGACAGAAGCTCTCAAGAGGAAAGGATGTTCAGAAAGTAATTGTAAAATATTTTCTGTCTTGCATTTGTTCTCATATTTCTGCTGGATTGGCATACCAGCAGAAGAGAAATGGCACTGAGATGTGAAGTTAGAACGACCAGTAGCCTGAGGATGACTCTAAATTGTAAGGAAGATGGAAGATACTAGCAAGAGATCAAAGCTAAAAATGGTTATCGGTTTGCAAATGTGTATGGTAGTCATTAAGATTCGTATCTAGTGCCTGGGAAGGAAAGAAATCCAAAGAAGTGACTATCAAGAGCTCTGTAAACTCTTGTGTAGTTTGATATCTGCAGGGAGATGCCCTGTAGAAAGACTGATTCCTCAGGCTGCATGGAAAATACTATTCAGTGAATTTGGATTAATATATTAAGGAAGTATGTCTCAGTGTGTGTTTGAAGCATTTCTTTGCCTCTGCACCTCTAATAATGTGGTGTGAAAAAAAACCAGGCTCTACTATTCATAACAAACATACTGAAAAATCTTAGGAAATTCGAGCTGTTAAACTAGTTAAAACAAAAGAGCAGATAATCTGTCTGTAGCCTTGTCACTTCACTAGCTGGCTCTATTTTCTGTTATTAAAAGTTGAGGGAGAAAAAACATTGTAAGACTTCACTGAACTGAGTTGGAAGTTAAAATTGAATTTTCAAATATCAGCTTCTTACTTGTCCAAATTTAAGGACACAGAAGGTGTCCTTCTCCACAGAAGGAGCAGCTTTATGAATGACATCACTAGAACCAGAGTTGGAGACTGGATCCCCCTACACCTTTCAAAAATTGTAAATTGTTCTTAAACTGGTGTATTAAGCATGTGTGTGTGTACATGTCAGTAGTATAATTTGCAACTGAATGAAAGAAATGTTAACTAAATCTGAATATATACTATATTGGGTCCAGACAGTAGTGGTTTGGAAAAAATAGCTGTTTATGCCTGGCATCCACTTGTTCAGCTTGTTTTCAGGAGTGACTGATACTACTTTTTAAGGGGTTTGAGTGAGTGATGGGTATTAGTTCTCCACTTTTTGATGCCTTGCATGTATAGAAGTTCTGACAATGTCAGTAAGAGATTTGAGGTGTGGTTTGATTAGTAAATTACTCAGCACTTGAAATAACTTTTGTTTTTAACTGTGATAAATTTTAAAAAGTAGGAGATTTCCAGTGCTTCCAGTTACTTTTTTTCTTACCCTAACCATCTCATTAAATTAAAACTGTCAAAGTTATTAATGCTCAAAATTGCCTCATTCCTTCTACTGGATTACAGTGATGGATATAAACTATTGCAAACCAGGCTCTTCCCCCTTTCTTACCACTGTCCAACACTTACCTCTGACAGTGTTTTCAAACCCTGTCCTCAGGTTTCATCTGCCTCTATTTCTGCTCTTTAATCCAGCCTGCCTCTGCCTCACATGAAGTTAATTTGTTCCTTTCTTCTGTGTTACCTGGTCTTTCAGAGGCTTATGTGCTTTTTTTTTTTAAAAAAGAAGCGGATATTAGCGCAAATAGGAAGAAATAAGTGAATTTCTACATAGGAAGCAACACAATATTCTAGCATCTACCAAAATAAAAGGTGTCACAAAGGGCAGTTGTCTTCATATAGCTGTCTAATCTCATGCTCGGTCTTTGTTTATCACATTCACATTTATTTCTAAAACAACTTTTGGACACTTTGGCTTCCCTTCCAGGCTTTAGCAGATAGTCTGTTCCTGTTTTATGTCTAGAAGATTTGAGAATGGCTTCTATTAGTTACTTCTCCTGTGGCTCCACTGGTTACTTCTTGCTGTTAGATGCTATGAAACATGTAATTCTTAGATATGTTGGTTAAAAACACTCAGTTTAATATAAGTGGTAAATACGGTTTTCCAATATGGCCACAAGAGTATGTGGGAAAACATAACTAAAGTACTGTTCAGGATACATATTTAGATATATTGTAGAAGTAATCCAGTTTTTGGTATTTATTAATTTGCAGACTTTTTGATAAAAGTTTTGACTGGTAAATGTATATGTGTGTGTGTGTTTATTTAGGCTTTGCTCACTGCAGTAACATCTCAACATATAGAAATCCACGAAGGAACAGTACTACAGGCTGTAAGAACATGTTACAATATCTACCTAGCAAGCAAAAATCTTATAAATCAAACTACAGCCAAGGCCACTCTAACACAAATGCTGAATGTCATTTTTGCACGTATGGAAAATCAAGCAGTGAGTATCTCAGTATCTTTGTCTAAAAACTACTTCTTGAAAGCAAACCAGCTTGAGACTTGTTTCATCATTATTAATGCTCTTTGGATTTTCTAACTTGGGTACTTTGGAGAAAAATACCTGGTATTTGGCATTTTTCTTCTTGTGTTTTGCACTCTGAAGTAGGTGGAAAATATGGACTTTGGTGGTGGGGGTGGTGTACAGGTTTTAAACTTCTCATAGTGGTCTGCTATATTTAATTGATGTATTTACCTCAAAGGACATCTTGCTATGGTTTGACTTCGCATGTTGTCATAATCCATTAGACAAGTCAAATAAATTCTTCCCTTTCTGGGGATTCCAGAACAAGGGACCACAAAAAACGTTTGCCTTGATGTTTTTCCAACCACTCCTTGTTTATTGTCACATCTACTCCCTGAGCTTCCTTATTGGGCAGGCAGACAACTCTTGGTTCTGTCTAGCGTAGTCATCCCTTCTTTGACAGTGAAGGTGTGAGCTATGTGCTAATTGGGAAGCAGCCCTCTTGCAGTGGATTATCCCATGATACTGAAGTTATTTATAATTAAAGGTGCATATTCTTAAACTGTTGCTGTGTAAGCAGAGACAATAGAGGTATCATCTTTATAAAATAGTGCATATATCTTATTGTTTTATTTTGATAGTGAATTTCTTGTGTGTTTACAATGCTTTTTTAGCTTCAGGAAGCCAAACAGATGGAAAAGGAAAGACACAGACAACAACACCATCTCCAGCAATCTCCAGTAAGCCATCATGAGCCTGAATCACCTCAGCTGAGACATATTCCAACACAGGCTGATCAGTTGTCCAAAGACCATGAGAGAGAGCTTGACCACAGCACAAACGATGTGGACAAGAACCTTCAAGAAGATATTGAGGCAGAAAATGGATCTGACATTTCTAGTGCTGAAAATGAGCAGACAGAAGCTGACCAAGCCACAGCAGCAGAAAGTAATCAGTGTGTATTTGTTTCATGGTGGGAGGGAAAAGGTCTGTGAAAACAAGGGCTTGGGGATTGTCTTTTTTCTCTATCCCAAATCTGGAGTAAGGTGTAAGTTTTCAAGTAGTTTAGTAATGCAAAATGCCCATTTGTCCTTGTTATCACTGTCCCTCAAGAGCATACTTAAGTCCTACACTCTGTAGGAGTCTGTATCCAAAATTCCTTTTTGCGTCTGTGTAATACTTTGACAGTTTTTGAGAACAGCATCTCAAAACCTGAAGTTTTCAGTGTTTTAATATGTGTGAAGATACAAAATTGATGTGTTTTGTTGGCATAGGCCTATAGAGTAATTGCTGTTTACAGGTTAACCACTGAAATTCTTATATTTTGCAAATACCTATTTTTGAAGTATCCAAACATTTATTCTGAAATATTAAGTTCAAACAAAATACCTTCTTAATTTCGGGGTTTCTCATTAATACTTGTTTGTGTTTATGTTTCTTTATAAAGATCTTTCTAAAGCTGATGGAGGAACATATGATGGTGATAGCAATGAGTGTGAAGAGAAGGCACAAGAAATTGTAGAAAGTATTGTGCAGGAAATGGTGAACATAGTAGTTGGAGGTATTGTATTAGTATCTGTCTAGTCAACAGCAACTGTGTTCTGGTTCTTAACCTTAAGAATTATATTGCCACTTTCAAATATTTGATTAAAATTTATCTACATTTAAATGTGCTTTACATGCTAGAGAAGACAGTTGTGTTGTCAGACCTTAGCTGTGCATTATTTAACAGTAAAATGGACAGGATTTCATACATTGATTTACACTCTGTATTTACACTCTGTTGAGACTAATGTTATTTTAAAATACAGATTCTTGGTGGTTTTTTGGTTTTGTTTTTTTAATTATTATTTTATTTTGTTTCTGTGTGAACATTCTTCAGAAATGTGTCCCTCTCTGTAATATCAGTGTCTCACTATATTTTTCAGTTTGTTGTAAATTGTTTATCGGACTTGTGAGTCATGTCCCATACCAGTTCTTCTGGGAAACTTGATAGGGTGCCGACCCTGTCAATGTGAAGTTATAAGGAAATTTCTCACTGTAATTCTCATTAGTGGGAATTAAGAATATTTGCAATTTTCGTAGTTCTGTAGTGCCATGTAAATTCTGTCTTAAGCTCCTCCTTATGATTTTTTAAGTATTTAAATGTTGGTTTTAGAAGCTCTTTTCAATTTTTAATGTCATATAATGCTTGTTAATAATTTTTACTTATTTTCTTATAGATGTGGAAGGGACTGCAAGTGGTGATGGCACAACTGTATCATTAGAGGATGGCAGTGACAGTGAAAACATTCAGGCAAATGGAATTCCAGGGACTCCTATTTCTGTTGCTTATACACCATCTTTACCCGATGACAGATTATCTGTCTCTTCCAATGACACTCAGGTACAGGCAGACATAAATTAGGAAACACTAAAAAAAGAAAATTATGTTTTAAGTGTTGCCCAACGCTTGTGCAGAGTGATTCCATAAAACCATAAGAGAGGTTACTGAGATGAGTTTCAAGAATTAAGTCATGTTACTCCACTTCAATGCACTATTTGATGAAACTTACCTGAAAAAATGTTGTATGTGATGTCTTTTTTATCCCGACGTGTTTTCAGTTGTCCCATGGAGTTCACTGTTTAAGAGAACTCAGTTTCCTGTTTTGTGAAGTATTCCTGAGAAACTGTAAGACTAGTATTCAGTATACATAGTGAAACATATAGCAAATTATACATGTGCCTGTTTAATTTTAGTGTGCTCTTTTCAAACAATAAATAGAAATTTCAAGATGATAGCATGATCTTAATGCAGTGGTTTTAGATCAAGAGTTGCATGTCTGGGAGGATTTGATATTCATTAACAAAATAAATGTAAAAATACTCTCCCTCTGTTATATGAGACATGTACATTTGTCAGCTGACCAAGTATATCTGCTGTCAGACTCCACTGAGTAATTAGGTTCGAGAATAATAATTTTAAGTTCAAAAATTTACAGTCTCATAGGCCATACAAATAGAAGACTTAACATTAAATATTTTGCTTATGTATGGAACAATAATACAGAATTGCAAGAACTTAGTAATAGGGGTGTTTATTGTACCATAGAAATTTTAACAAATATATCTGGCAACAGATAGGTAACTATTCATGCTCTATTAAAATGTCAGGTGTTTGGGTCTTTTTAAACTAGTTACCTACTGAAAGTGCCTGGTAGCAGTTCACTGCAAATTACCTTACTTAAACTTGACCTACCTAATTTTGCTTTAAATAATTCTGACTTTTTACTGAGTAGGCAGTTTTTAGTAGTAGCTTCCATTTCAACTGGACTTCAGAAAGTTTTTTTTTTTTTAATCTTGAGACCATAAAGCTGAAGTGAATTGGTTGTATTTGTATAATATATTAACTTTTTATTGCTCAGAGGTGGGGATTTCCCTACACACCCTGCTAATGCACAATGGAATACTGAAATATGTTAACTTCCTTAGGAATCTGGAAATTCTTCAGGACCTACCCCTGGTGCTAAGTTTTCCCACATTTTACAAAAGGATGCCTTCCTTGTATTCAGGTCACTGTGTAAACTCTCTATGAAGCCCTTGTCTGATGGACCACCAGATCCAAAGTAAGTAGAATTTAAGTTTTCCGAATGAATCTAACAATAAAAATAAATTACTTAAATGTTTTTGTGAGTCTGTTACCGAGAAACTAACAGTATGGTGTAAAGAACCTAGAAACTTTGGAAAGGTACTTGGATGTTTTAATGCATCTTTTGTATACCTGTTGAGAAGTTTCTTCACACTTACCCTTTTATAAGTACGTGTTCTTTCTAGTTGCTGTTTATAATGCCTTTCAGAGGGGTTTGTATAGAGGATCATCAGGTATTTCTGGTCTTGCTCACATTGTTCTGCTTTTAGTACCTTCTAAGTTTGTAACCTGTGCTGGTTATGCCCTATAATTTCTTTCACTCTTGCTCTCCATCCAAGACATAGCTCTGTACTGGCCACTGGGAAGAAAATTAACTCTACACAGCTGAAAACAGCACATTTGTGTATCCAGTACACATCCTCAGCTCTACTTCATCTCAATATAAGTTGCTCACCCGGACCTGACAACTGGTTATGATAAATTCACAATACAGCATTTCATTCTTTTGTGCAGGTTGGACTCTTCTGTCAGCCTACTTAATCAAAACACAAATGTTTGGTAACAAAGATTTTCTTTGGCTGTTTCTTCTGACTGAAGATACCATGTCTTCAGTTTCATTTATAGAATTGCTGGTAGGAAAGCAAATAATGGAGTCTGCTCTGTGGATGGGTGACAGTATTAAATTTGAGTGTCAGGCGAAAGGTTTGCTTTCTGACCTTGGATTTATATGCATATAATGTACATTTCATTTGCACATTAGGAACGATTGCTAATAATTTTCAAGAGGAGTGCTTTTTTGTTCTAAGGAGTGTTAAGAGATCAAATTGAAACTGTAGTGTGATTTCAGATGACAGTGAAAGGGCTGGTATTCTTCAAAATAAAATCAGCTTTACCGTTACAAGTCTTAACTTTTAAAGCAGGTAACTTAAATAAGCTGTAAAGATATGATGTAATCAAGAGGGTTTGAAAGTTTAGTCTAGAAATGTTTTTTTTAATTTTCTAGCAATGTACTATGGAAAGTCAGAACATTAGAGAAAGAAGATTGAGGCGTGAGGGTTTTTCTCACCATTTCTGAGAATTGTCTTCCAGGAAATGCCATGAAAATCCTGTGTTTTTTGTTAATACTCTTGAGACTAAAGCTGTCAATTTATTAAAGGATTTAATGGATTAACTCCCCTTGCAAGAGCAGCAATAGCTATTGAGGCATTTGGAGAATCCCATCTGAATGCATGGAGTCCTTGACATTTATATTAGAACTGGTGAAGCTCTTCATACAAAACAAATTGGAGAAAAAGGCATTTAGGGAAACAAAAATTCACTGTGAATTTATTTGAAGCTATCCCATATTTGGAGAAGTGCCTAGAATTTATCAGTAGAATTTATCATCCTGAGGCATTGATGGCCTTTTGAACTCTTAGAAAAATGCTGTAATTGGAAGAGGAAGTGTAGGATATCTGTGGCATTTTGAGTGTCATATCTGCCTCTTCAAAAATCTTATTTTCAATGAAATTTGTTATGAAGTCTGTAACAAAAATATATTTTGATTTTAGGTAGCTGAACTTGAAGCTTTTGCTTAAAATCACAAGTCTGGGAGTTAAGATCAGCATTTTGCTTTCTGGGAACCTGGTTAATGTCTTTGTTTCCTTTTTTTCTGGAATAAAATAATATGGGGGTGAAATATAGCTCAAAGGCTTGTTTGCTGCTTTTTATTTTTACCTTAAACCTATTCTAAGTTAAGTAGGCTTTACACATCATACAAAATTGTTAAAGTCAGCATGTCATAATTTCAGGTGGGAGCTGATGCTTGCTGGAAGTAGGCAATATTTAATACTTTATTTATGACTGAAGTTCTTCTCATATTTAAATTCTTACATTCCATCACAAAGTATGGTCTGGTCATGTGCTGTCTGCACACCTGGTACCTGGTATGAAATACAAAACCAAGCCTTTTGCATCAAAAGTGATTATGTCAGCTTCCATGCAGTAAGAGCATCAAGCATTTTCTTAAAATTCTCTTACAGAGAGCAGTTTTGCATTGACTTTGACCTGTAACCCATTAGGAGAAATGTGAGGGACAAGTTTCTCACTCAGTTTGACTGACTTTTTCTTTATTAAAGCATCTTCAGAGGAAAAGTGTGCTGTTGGAATTGTATTTTGAGTTTAAAATGTCTGCAGATTGATTTCCCCATCCTACTTTATTGGGCAGAAATAATTGAGTTTATTTGCAAACTTAATATTAATTAGCATTTTTGACTTCAGCTAGACTGTAGTTACTTTTTTTTTTAATTAATCTTTTACATTTGCACTATATAGCAAATATCCAGCTACTCTGTATGTCACAGATTGACTTGAAGCACTCCTTACTGTGTCTGGGCTGTACTGGATGAAAAATTTCATGACATTGCTCCCCATGTTTCATAACTGTTGTCTGTCAAGGGTGGTTGTTTAATGAAAGCTGGGAACTGTCCTGGTGGGAGAGCCAATTGTGTCCATACGTGCTCTTCAGAAGAGAAACAGCCTTTCTTGAAATGATCAGGAGTGGGAAGGACTATCAGGAGTCTTAGGAGAGAATGGTTTCACCTGGCATGCTATTTATTGCATTGGATTTTAATAGGTGCAGATTTCCTTTATGCTTTTTTCATGGGTGGTTTGAGAGATTTTTGGCTGCTTCGTTGTGTTTGTTGTTTAGGGGTTTTTAGAGCAGAAATAGTAGCATTTTTCTGACATGAATTCTAGTTTACTTGAGTCTGTAAGAATGTTTACTGTGGAGCATTTGACAACACTGCAGTTGTCTGACTTGGTGATTGCTGTGCTTAAAATAGGAATGTGTTGTGTCTTACCTGCTCTCAGAGTGGGCTGGGCCCAGTGACTGATTAGTGCTGTATTTGAGAAGAAGGATTGTAGTCCTAAGACTTTTTTTCCATGCTGGTGGAAGTAGAGGAGAAGGAATTTTCACCTTTTACTAGTCAGAGTTTGGAAGATGGGCTGGATTTTAGATGGGATCTTCCAAAGCTCTCTTAACATGGAAGAATGCTCCTTCCATCCTCTGGCTAAAAGGGCAGCATTGCCTCTTGTTGCTACTGTTCTGTGCTGCAGAAGAGAGAACGGTTCATCAGTAATTTTTCCTTTTCTGGAAAAGGTCTTGCCTGCATTCTTGGTTGAAAAATGAACAATGTAACAAAAAAAGACCCAGCGTCTTTTTATGACCCTTTCTGCAACTGATTGTGTCAAATTTGAGTTTCTCTCATTAACATTCCACTTGTAAAATCATTGTGGTTTGTATTGACTTTTCAAGAGAATGGTTTTATTTTTTATGGCTTACACTGGACTGATGTGCTGCATTGTTTTGTTCTAGATCTCATGAACTGCGATCAAAGATTCTTTCATTGCAGTTGCTTCTGTCCATTCTGCAAAATGCAGGACCAGTCTTCAGGACAAATGAGATGTTCATTAATGCTATAAAGCAGTACCTCTGTGTTGCACTGTCAAAAAATGGAGTCTCATCAGTTCCAGAAGTTTTTGAACTTTCACTTTCCATATTTCTTACCCTCCTATCAAACTTCAAGACTCATCTAAAGATGCAGATTGAGGTATGTTACATTAATTTCTAATTAAATGTGTGGGAGTTGTTAAGTGAACATTTGTTTATATATGTGTAGCTTGGTCTTGCTTAAATAAATTTGTTTTCCTTTGTGACTCACAGCTTTTGTGTAAGACTTTCCAGATTTTCTTTGTTTTGAAGTTTTCTGTTGGGCGTGGTATGGTAGTATCACAGTGTTGCTGAAACTCAGAATTGAGTAGGTTTGTGGCTAAGCTGAACCAGTGTTCAGTTCAATATTGTGATTAGGAAAGCTTAGCCCAGCACTGCATATTACAAATCAAGAAAATGAATGTACTCAGGAAAAGACTGTGTAATATATGGTTTTGCAGAAGATTTTTAGAATGAAAACTAATGTCTTAGAAAGCATTGTGGATTCTCTTGGAGATCACTGGAACAGATTTCTTTCTCTTAGGAAGTCACAGCTATTCATTACTGTAGCCACTTCCCTTTGCTCATCAGGGCCTCTGTGGCTATATGTCCTGAATAAGATGATCTCATTTCCTCTGAAGGTGTGTGCACAATTGAACTCCTTGGGCTGTAAGTGGAGATAAGTACATATTCGTTGCAACAAATTCTCTGAATCCTGGCAGGCATTTTAAATTTTCAATGGGTCAGTTCTAAGTCATAGGGAAAAGGAAGGTGTATCCCCATATGGGCCATTAACTTAAGAGTTGACTGATCCTTGCAGATCCCACCCAGCTCGGAATATTCTGTAATTCTGTATGCGGAGGATTTGTGCTTGAGATCAGCTCTTTGAGCGTGAGCTTCTCAGAACAACTTCGCCCCTTTCAACCACATGGATACCCTCTTGTGGTGTCCTATGTGTTAAATATCTTAATTCTGTGGTGAATAAAGTAGTTCTGTGTGCAGTGTGTCAATGCTGTTTATTTTAGTAATTTTTTGTTTGGGGAGTCAGGTGTGAATACTGAAGCCCACAGATTGCCCCATCCATGTGGGGCTCAAGTATGTGAAGAGATGCTTAGAAATACTGATAAATCTTGCTGTTACAAGGACCTTGATTTCAGGGATATCCTCATCTGTGGATGTCATTGTACAAGTTGATGTGTTACGGCAGTTTTGGAGGAAGAATCTGATTTTGACAGTAGCATGTCATAAAATGATTGTGTTCTGATCACTTACCAGGTTATGTTGATACTTCTTTGGGGAAGAAACAGTAAGATTTCCAGTATGTGGTTGAGCATAGATTGGATAGAAATGATTGGATGTGACTTGAAAATATGATGCATTTTGAAAAGTTTCAAGGCCAACTGTATGCTCAACCAGACAGCAGTGCATATGCAGTGTTTGGCACATCAGACAAGCTGGGTGGAGCCGTTTCAGTCCCACAGCCTGCCTCCCAGAAGGTGTTGGACTTCTGTGTTCGAAGAGCTTACAAGTCAGCATGTAGGTGGTGAACGCATTGCAGTCAGCTTCCGTGACAGAAATTCGATAGGTTTCCATCACTGACAACCTATCACAAATTTCTAATAGAAAATGAAGACGTACGAGGTAAACTGGATATAGGTTGCCCTACACTATTGTAGCAGGTTCTAGAGTATGTTAACTTAGGACTATCACCATATATGAGGGCTACATTTCCTCCCTGTGAATAGAAAACCCAAAAACTTGATGCTGCTGAAGTACACGTTTATTACAAAGTATGGGGTATGCAGCAGTCTCTAGAAACTTCCTTTTTTTTCCTTATTATGAACTAAGAATTCTTCTTGCAGCTACTGATCCTAAAGATTATTCAGAAGATGTGGGTAGACATGTAGGTAACTTCATAGTTTGTCTTGGAGCTGTAAGGAGAGCCATATGCTCTGATTTATACTATGCAAAATCTATATATTTTGGGATTGAGTCTGCATTTTTCATCTGTGTAAGAATTTTCTGGCATTTTCAAAAAGAATAGTTTCAGATTCTGTTCAACATGACCCTCCCGTGGCCTGTTGACTTACATATTTAGCTAACACTGCCCTCTAATAGTAAAATAGTTTGAGTTGTACCTTAGCTGTAACTGTAGTTCTGAACGGGTGAATGAATATATTTGCAGCAAATCAAATCCCAGGTGTCTGTCAGAGGAGTTGGGGTGTCATTTTAACTGTACTTACCATTAGTACCCTTTCATAACAGTGAATAAGCTACCTTAAAACTAATGTTTCAGTTGACCAAACATAATAAATAATTAGCTGTTTTCTGGTTTAGTTTTCCAGTATATTAGGAACAAAGTCTCAACTCTATGATGTGCATTACAGTAAGTTATATAGTGATAAGTAGCATTTTGAAATAGCTGAAATGTAAACTATAACTACAGTTTTGAGAAGTTTTTCATTCCAGGATATGCTTGTCCAAAGGTGACACCAGAAGCAAGAAGTCAGCTGGGTCTCTGAGGCATAGAGATCTGAAGTATATCTTAATAGTATGCAGAGCTTCCAGCTATCTTCTCTTCTAGCTTAGATTGTGGTTTAGTTTTTGTCCCTGAAACCTTTTTCTCTGTTTCATCAGTGAGTTCTTTTTAAAATTTTCTACCAGAAAAGAAATAGTTTTTCTGGTTCCAGAGAATATATAGAATTAGTGCCTTCCAGCAAAAAATCAGGTAACACCAAATGTGTGACTGAGGGTTACTCAGAGCATGACATGTATTAAATTTTTGTCTTTCTCTGATTCCTTAAAATTGTGGCTAAAATCAGTCCAATATGCTTAAGCATGTTTAAGCACATACAAGTCTTTGAATTATGTGTTGAACTCCTTAGGTTTCACAGGGATGCTTTGCTTATTAAGACAGCTGGCATTGTGCTGTGTGTCTCTATTTCTTTAAATGTGGCGATCAATAAAATGTAACTACTGTTAGCACATTTTGCTTGAGGAAATAGCTTACCACCAAAGTTGCCTAAAAGTCAGTGTTGCTGTTTTTCCCCAGATGTATGACTTAAAGTGGAATGGCCTTATGTTTTTCTCTGCCTGGCTAATAGCATAAAAATATCTTGAAAAATTCTGTGCTATAAAAGAACAGTCAATATTAAAAACAAGAGCAGTTACATATTTGGATATTTGTGTGATGGATTTGGAGTGGCTTGAGACTCTCAGCAGCCCTCAAGTCAAAGTATGTGTTGTGGGTTTGGAAGCCACAAGTGGCTGTGAAGAGCTGAGCTCGAAGTACAGAACAGTGATGTAATGCACTGTAGCAGTTCAGTTTTGAGTTCAGGTGCTCATACAGCAGCTGCCACTGCTCAGGGAAGAAGTGAGAAGAAGCTTTAATTTAGCTGTCAAGCAAGCTTGCTGAATTAGCCCTGTGGTACTGATGGATATGGTGAGGAGCTAATTGAGAGGGGATACAATAGTTTCTGTTCCAAACAGCAGCAACTATACTAAAATGATTTTGGGGCAAACTTATCTGTGTTCTAGTGAAGACTCACCTTCCACTTAATGGAATTGCTGCATGCTCTGCCTGACCAGTACCCATATTCCAGTAATAATCTAACACTGTAGAGTGATTCTTTTGTCTCAAAATGTTTCCCTTCTAATGAGGGCACAATACTTCAAATTTGAATAAGTAACTGTTTGTTACGTTTGTGCCATAATGTCATCATCTTGTAGATAAAGTATTTTAGTCTTGAGGTAATACCTCTTCTTTCAAAATTCCAAATGAACTCTTAACAGCAGCTTAGGCTTCCTGTTAGGCTGAATTGTCGTTCAGGATTTGACATTATTCCCAGTTCTTCTGCTTTTGAATGCTCAGAAAATAAACCTGGACAGCACTGTTGAAGCAAATAAGTAAATAATTCAAAGTCCTAATTTGCATGTATCAATCGTAACTTGTATTTCTTCCTTTCCTCCTTTTTTTTTTGCCTTTTCATTGTTTCCTGTACTTCTAAAGTGCTGCTTTCAGAATTATGTCAGAATTTTGACCATCAAAGGTAGTGACTGTTTTTGTAATAGATATTTTTTTCTCCCTCTTACTGGAATATTTTTTAGGTTTTCTTCAAAGAAATTTTCTTGTATATCTTGGAAACTTCTACTAGCTCATTTGATCATAAGTGGATGGTTATACAAACACTGACAAGGATATGTGCAGGTATGAAGGACTAAAGTGTTCTAGATTTTGGTTTGTATCTTAAGGAAGAAAACTCTACTTGCCTTTCATTAAATTTACCTAGTTTTTGTTCCAAGGTTGACAATGTCACTTTATTTATAGATGCTCAGAGCGTGGTGGACATCTATGTGAACTATGATTGTGATTTAAATGCAGCAAATATATTTGAGAGGCTGGTTAATGACTTGTCAAAGATTGCTCAAGGAAGGGGTAGCCAAGAACTTGGCATGTCCAATGTTCAGGTAAAAATTGCACCAAACTTTATGAAGTTTCATGTTTCTTGGCATGATAAGTTGAGACTAAACTCTCCAGTCCACTAATTAATTGTTTATGCAATCTTTTCTAGGAATTAAGTTTGAGGAAAAAAGGATTAGAGTGCTTGGTATCGATCTTGAAATGCATGGTGGAATGGAGTAAGGATCAATATGTAAATCCCAATTCCCAGACAACCCTTGGTAAGACATATGATGTGTTTATGATATGTTTTTTCTGGCTTTAGTAATGAGGTGCTGCAGGACTTGAGTGTGTTCTTCCAGTATTTTGATGCTGTTAATGTCCAGACTATTTTTCCTTTGGTAGAAATATTGGTAAGTTTGGTGTCATTTAAATAAGTTGACTTAGTTGTCTTTTCCTAAATGTATGAATTCCTAGAATGCTACTGGACTGAAAATCTCTAAATCCTGTTACTTTCTGTATTTCTGATTTTAAAAGTGCCTCAAAACTTTCTTTGAAGCTCCCCTAATTTTTATATAATTATATATTGATTCACTAACTGCTAAAGCAAGCTGAATAGAGAGCATTTTCTTACTTACTTAGTGATTATTTTAAAAATTACTTATTTACTGAATAGTTATATGTTTTATAGCTGTAGAAGTTTGAATGTTGTAGGCCTTGAAATAACGAAATAATTACTTGTTTTAATCTTGTTTTCATCTGACCTAACGTTATGCCAGAATTTTCAGATTAAGCACTTAAAAGTTGGTAGGTGAACTAGTAAACTATTTAGGAGTGGTTAGCATGGCTGTCTTGTGAACTGAGAGCACCAGCTCCTTGGCATACCTAAATTCTTCTAGACACTGTGTTTCAAAAACTTAGAATAGTTGTTCCAGGTTAAAAGTGACACTGGATTTGAAAATAAAATATAAAAGCTGTAGTTGGTTTTCTGATGTGTTGGCGATTTTTTTCCCCAAGTGCCTGAAATTTTAGTTTTAATTTAATACTTAAATTTCAGTATGTGATGAACTGAAACTATTCTCCTTGATATGTTGTGATTTTTTAATTACTTACTTTCCAGACCAAAATCAAAACAGAATATGAATATATATATAAATATATATATATAATAAATGCAAAATTGAAGATAACCCTTCATTTTAGAAGCCTGATTTGAGGATTTGACATGTGATTTTTATTTGTTTTCACTGTATATATTGGATATATATAACCATTTCCAACTTTTAGGCCAAGAAAAACCCGCAGAACAGGACAGCACTGAAACCAAACACCCTGAGACAATTAACAGATATGGAAGCTTAAATTCTTTGGATTCTACTGCTTCATCAGGAATTGGCAGTTACAGCACACAGATGTCTGGCACTGACAACCCAGAGCAGTTTGAAGTCCTAAAGCAGCAAAAGGAAATAATAGAACAAGGAATTGACTTGTGAGTGCCCTTTTATCACCCATGGGAGGGTGGATTCTTTTGGAGCTATGAAGATTCCTGGGTTTTTCTTCCTTCTCCTCATAGATACTCATCTTGTGTTAGGAAAAAAACTCTGGATGTAACAGCACTTCCTCTGGTGAAAGAGTGCTGAATGGTGTCCCCTTTGGAGCCTGTCAACAGTGTTTTGTGTTAACCTAATTCCTCACAGCTAGAAGATGAGTACTCTGAATGTTTGTTCTTTTTTTCCCAGACCTGCTTGTCTAAAAATGAGGTTTTTATATATGGATAAAAAGAACATTTAACTTCTGATCATTTGATTATGACCTGTTTCAATGTATATGTTACTGGTGAAAATGCCTATATGCTTATGCTAATGAGTCCTTATGATTAATTAACTTGTCTTACTTAGCACTGGAGGATAATGTAATTTCTCTGTACAGTCTGACATCAGTCTTCTGTGTGATTTCATCTTTGTCACCTTAATCTTCTCAGTGAGGTCAGTTTTATGCAAAAATGAGAATTTCCTATATAATTTCAATATAGTTCTGGGACCCTGCACAAATATGCCTTAGTCCTTCAGGGCTTCAGTTTCTTTTATTTTCCTGGTCCTATGTTTTGTATGTTTCCATTTTTACAGGTAACTAATGGATTTCTTGACTGTTTCGTACAGATTAAAATAAAAATCAACAGCATAATTGTTCAAGATTTTGCTGTCTTTGTGGAATACTTATTTCATGAGTGCCAGAGTAAAAGGGAATGGCTTATTCCTATCTAATGTGAAGTTTGATAAAGGAGAAATATTTAATAGATTTTTTTAGCGTCTCATCTGAAAGTTCTGATTTTTTTTGCTTGGGCTTGTACAGCTTTGTGCATGGATAAAAGGGTTAACTCTCATTTCATCCTGCTCTTCATTGTACAGATTCAACAAGAAACCAAAGAGGGGGATTCAGTACCTGCAAGAACAAGGAATGCTTGGTACTACCCCTGAAGATATTGCTCAATTCTTGCATCAAGAGGAAAGATTAGATTCAGTAAGGAAACTTTTCCTGATGGCTGTCTGTGCTCGTGCTGATGGGTTTATACTAACTGCAAATCAGTTGATAGTGTTTAGGGTGTGTAACACATTAATGTGGAATGAAGAAAAGGAAACCTCTCTCTCTCTCTCTTCTAAAATTTGTAAGTTCAAGGAATTTGAGTTGGAGGTTGCAATAGAGCTGTACCCTGTGCTATATGCATCCTGCAGTTCAGCAAGGTGTAAGGCAAGAGACTGACCTACTTTAACTGACTCAAAACTTGTACTTGGTTGCTAGTATAGCTTGAAGCAACTTAGTAAATCCTATATACTTTAGTAAGGAACTGCCAAAAATACCTATCCTTCAGAGATCGTGAAAATAATAATGTGGTGCAACAGTGTAAAAAGCACATTTTTCTGCCCCAGAGGAAATTTAGTTAATCAGGATTAGTTCTTTGACTTTATTTGCAGCTAGCAGCTGTTGCTGGACTTGGAAGGGTCCTGCAACATCTGGGTGGGAATATCTCATGTTAATATTGTCATGAAAAGCCTAGCTTTCTGAAGCAGCAATTCTTACCATTGTGCATAAAAGCCACACCCATTGGTGCCCATGTTTGCCCGTGTTTGTGGCTGAAGTCACAAATTTCAGTATAAATGCTTAGAATCAGACATCAAAACATTTTTTTAACCTCAGTTTACATAAACAGGTATCTTGATCTGAATGCATGCTCTTTTTCACTGTACTGTGGTGTGTTGACAGTGATCACCTCATATGTATTTGAGTACCAGATATTTTTATTTGAGCATCCTTTGCATGCATCTGTTTGAAATCAGTACTCTAAGGGATAAAGTTGAGTTTAGTAAGCTTTTCATTCCTATAAGAAGTTTCTTAACTATAAAAATCATTATAGCAGAGAAAAATCATTAGTAATATTCTTTGTTTTGTACACTTGTGGAATTCATATAAAGAAAAAAATGGCATGTGAGTTTAAGAAGAGAATGAAGAATGTAGGCAGATACCTATGAGTATATAAGAGCACTATGATGGAATATATGGCCAAAATACTTTGCCTTAGACAGTAGAGGAGAAGCAGGACTATAGCTCAGTTACCTGCAAAACATGCCTCTCTTTCTGTAAAACATTTGACTCTATTGTTGTTATTTATATTTATTTTTCAAATATAAACAAACTAGTTTGTCTTTTCTGTTCTTATTTTAGACTCAGGTTGGGGAGTTCCTGGGAGACAATGATAAATTTAACAAAGAAGTCATGTATGCATATGTAGACCAACATGACTTCTCGGGAAAGGATTTCGTTTCAGCTCTGCGCATGTTTCTAGAAGGATTTCGTCTACCAGGAGAAGCTCAAAAGATTGATCGCTTAATGGAGAAATTTGCTGCTAGATACTTAGAGTGTAACCAAGGGTAAGATACCTTCTTCTTTAGAACTTTGGAAAGCTAAGCAATTAGTAAAAAATCCTAATAAATTAAATTTGCTATTCTTTCTCTCCTTTTTGCCTTCAGGCAAACTCTTTTTGCTAGTGCAGATACTGCATATGTTTTAGCTTACTCAATTATCATGTTGACAACAGATCTTCACAGTCCACAGGTATGTTGCTGGAATAAATATCTGTGTAATTCATAGGCATGTAACTTCCAAGGTTTGCGACAATGTAATTGTGAAAGCTTGATGTCCTATTTAACACTACTATGTGTGTAAGAAGTAAGGTTCGTGCATCTTTTAAGTAACAGTATCATGTTTCATGGGTGTTGAGGTTTTGAAGGTTATTTTATTAGGCCTTTCTGTAAGGTAGATTTCTGCATGATGGATGGTTTGGTCTGTATTACAAGAAAAAGCATTTATTTTCCTTTTTCTTTTATAAATGTACGTCTAATTTGGCATACATTTGATCTGTGGATACTACCAGATGTTCGAGTGTTGGAATGTCCTCATGGCTTTGTGGGGTATTGTAGGTTTGACAGTGTAGTTTTGTATGTGTTGAATGCTTCAAAATGTCTTCTGAATCTGCAGGTTTATCCTTAGTGGTAACTTTTTGTGGGCTGGGTAGTTTTATAGGGAGCATTGTAACTGATGAGCTTGTCTCATTTGTTGATATTTGTTGATATTTATAACTACTTTCTGCATTTCAGGTTAAGAATAAAATGACTAAAGAACAGTATATTAAAATGAATAGAGGTATCAATGACAGTAAAGATCTCCCTGAAGAATATTTGTCTGCTATCTATAATGAAATAGCTGGAAAGAAGATTTCAATGAAAGAAACAAAAGAATTAACAATACCTACAAAATCCAGTAAACAAAGTAAGTAGTGGCATTGTTAGCTTTCTTCAAGGATTGGCTCTTCAGTTGCATGAAGTTCTCCTTTATAAAACAAGAGTTGAATGAAGCAAACACCACCCACTAAACTCACAGTGGATCCTAGCTTCTAATTTCATATTCTTTTCTTTTTAACATAAATACATGATGCTGACCTCAAATCTGAGTTAGATGCAACTGCTTATTTTCACTTCCCTTTGCATCTGAATTCCTGGCAATCAGTGCATTGACCATGAAGGAGGAGGCAGGTTTTGCTGTTGAGCAGCAGCACAGGGAAATTGAAGGCTTTATGAAGTTATGTAGGTGCCAGTAGGTCCAGAGAAGAACACACACAGTGTGTGTGTCTTCTTTTTCATAAGTGACTGTTGGGATTTCCTGCAATAACCAATCTGTCTACAAACATTTTACAATATTTGATTCTTAAGGCCCTAATTTGTGCACTTTATTAATAATCTTTTCTTCTCTCAGATGTCAGAGAAAGTTTTTGTGTTTTGCACAGTGTGGAGGTTGAGATGGTACTCATTCTAGCTTTTCTGCAGAGAACATTAAGGGAGACTTAAATGTTCCCCAGCATATTTGTATAAGTTAAATCCTAGGTGAAGCCTTACGAATGGATTGCTTGCAGGAAATTTGCATCTGGAAAAAAAGAAATACTCTTGTTTTCAGTATTCATTCACCAAACATAATGTTTTATTGTGATTTTTAAAATTATGATTATTACATGCTGCTTGGATTTCACTGTTTTCATGGGATGGAGGTTCTATTATGGAAATGAAAAGGTTTAATGTAGTTCTTGCACTGAAAAAGGGTGTCAGTTATTTTTATTGTTATTTTCTCTGCTGATGCATTTGTGTGAAATACCTCTTCACTTTGAATTTAGCTTGGTGAGTGTGATATTTATGCTGTCAGTTGAGGTGATGGAGAAGAAATCTGGTTTTCAAATCTTAAAATTCTATAAAGGTTTAAAAATAGTTTATATTTCAAACCAAGTTTGCCTTTTATCCATATGGTAAAAGAACTATGAGAAGACTGGTGTGATAATTTCAGAAAGTAAAGATAATACAAAAATGCATCTGAGTATTGTACTTAATGAAAAACGTTAAATTACTATATTCCTAAAGACACCATTGCTAAAGACTCACAAATGAGAGAAAAAATGTGTTTGCAGGTGTTGCTAGTGAGAAGCAGAGAAGACTTCTATATAACTTGGAAATGGAACAAATGGCTAAAACAGCTAAAGCTCTTATGGAGGCAGTGAGCCACGTTCAGGCCCCTTTTACTAGTGCAACACACCTGGAGCATGTGAGACCCATGTTTAAGGTGAGATACATGTTTAGTTCATTATGTAGAATATCACAGATTCTTAATACAAAATGCTGACTGACAAAATTTATTGAAAATAATAAGCATTTGCATCTGTTGTGTTTTGCTCATTTTGTGAGTTATTTAGCTTGCTACAGGAAAGAGTTTGAGCTTTGGATTTGAGCTTTCTAATCTAGTTTTATTTACCCTGGAATTTAAGAAGTTTCTGTGCTGATAGAAGAAGCATCTTAAGGCAGTAGAGCAGTTATCAGAAAAAACTTTAATATAATGTTGTCTGTTGCAAATTAATACTTCATAAAGCTAGGACTCTGGTCCAGTGTAGGGGAGAAAGTGGACCTGTATAGAACTATTATTCTAAGCACCTCTCTGCTATTGTCTAAGGGCAAAGCTGTCTGCATCCCAAATGTCCTTTCCACAGCAGTGATTCAGACTCACAGGTCATGTTCAGTAGTGTACGATGCCTCAGTGTGCTCTTGGATGTGGTCTCTGGCATACCTAACTCACAGCAGTCATCTGCCATTGAGATAATTTGTTATGGTTTTCCCATGCTCTCCTTTGAGCCCTAGTTCCAGTCATGCTCCTCACATGACCCCTTTGTGAACTGCTCCTGGGAAGTGAAGTCTCAGACCACTACCACTGAATTAATAAATGGTTCCCTGGAGGGATGTGTTGTGAGGTTAGGTGGAGCTCCAGGACCAAGAATCACAGAAACATTTAGGTTAAAATAGACTCTTAAAAGCTTTGAGTCCTGCTGTTAAGCCGGTGCTGCTGAGTCCACCACTAAACCGTGACCTGCTTCCCGGCTTGGTGCCTGCACTACTTCTTGGGCAGCTTGTTCCAACTTTGGTCTATTGTGTCTGTGAGGGACTTTTTCCTAATATTCAGTCTAAACCTCTCCTGGTGCAACTTGAGGACACTTGCTCTCATTCTTTCCCTTGTTACTTGGGAGAAGAGGCCAACTCCCAGCTCTTTAACCAACTCCATTGTCCTCCTTTGGACTCACTCCAGCGCCTCCATCCGTGTCTTCCTTGCAGTGAGAGCCCAGAACTGAGCACAGGATTCAAAGTGTGGCCTGACCAGTGCTGAGTACAGAGCACTGGCCTGATCCTGCTGGCCACACTTACTGGCACAAGCCAGAATGCCATTGGCCTTCTTGGCCACCTGGGCACACTGAGGATCTCACTGTAAGGTGCTGTCTATGAGGAAAAAACTAAAAGTTCTTTGTCCCCTTATTAAGAAAACTAACAATATTTTATTTTTACAGAGGAACACTAAGCACAGACCTTGTTAAAAATTCACTTTTAGGCTGTTCAAAGTGTCACATAGCAGAGATGTACTACACTTTCTCTCTGCTGACTTCCTGAAGGCTGAAATTAAATAATTCACATGCAGGCATCTGTAAAATTCATAATGTGATTTTCTTCAAGATACCAGCCCTAATACTTCCTACCCTTTACTATCAGAAAAGTGTATTTCCACAGTTCATTTTCAAAGGAGCAAAATATGAAGCACCCTGGTTAAATTAACACCCTGAATATGTTTCGTGAAGGTGCAAAAAATTAAAGTTGTTACTTGGTGTTACATGAGGGTGTTAATGAACTAATTAAAGTACTGAGGACAGTACTGTAATGTATTGAACAGAGGACCCTCTTCTCAAAAACAAGTGAGAACTGTGGAATTGAGTATTTAATTTCACTTTTTTTATTTAGACTTCAAATTTTTAGTAAAAATTTACAGATTTGTGAGTATATCACCCATTGATGTCCACATAAAATTGATTGTTCTAACTGTGTTTACAGGTACATTGGCTAAATTTTTAAAACGGCAAAAATTCACTTTATGTACCCATCTAAGCAGCTCAGAGTCAAATGTCTGGTTTTAAGGCTTGATTTTCATCTGTAATAACAAAGCAGTCTACAAATAACAGCATACATCTAGCTACAAAGCACAGTATACAGACCATTAGATAGTTCTTAAGAAATTATTTCAGTTTTGTGATATTTTTTTAAGATTAGTTTTGGTTTCAATAGTAATGAAAATTAGGAAGGCAGTGGGAAAATGCATACATTTCTGAATGTAAAATCATAGAATAGTTTGGGTTGGAAGGGACCTTTAAAGGTGATACAGTAGGGAATTAAGTACTGAATCTCTGAATTCATCCAATGCCTTTAATACTGTTCCACAGTTACAGTTTGGTATGTGCAAGCATTAATGCTTTTTGAAGGTAGTGCTTTTGGAGTTGCTGGCTGAAATGAAACCAAAGCTCTCTGTGCATCATTTTGTTACGAAATTAAGTGTGAAATCTATTGCTCCTTTCTGTGCCCATTGACTCTGTATTTCATCTGGGGCAACTTCAGGTAAAAACTATGTTTAAAATTATTCTGGGTTCTGTGGTTTTTCTTCTCCATAACCCTGTGTAGTTACAGCAGGATCCTCTTCATCTTCTGACTGTTTTTTCTGCCTCTGGGAGAAGGAGCCTTGACCACAAGGAAAGGACTGTGTAGACACTCTTGGAGTTATTTTAGTTGCATGTATTGCATCCTGAGTGCCACCTAAGGCAAGAGGAATGGGAAACATCAATAGTAGCTTAGGTACAAAAATATGGAGAGATAAGGGCAGCAAAATTAGTAGTAGAGAAATAAGGCAAGAGTCATGTCCTGGATGTTTTGTTGTTGTTGGTTTACCTTAATTTTAATGTGATTAATAAAGTTTGCCTTATTTTCACTACCCTCCTTTTTTTTTTTTTTCCTGGTGTTATCAGGACAAGCAGGTCTTACTTTAAGTATGTACTTTCCATCATAAATCTGTTACATGATGTGTTGGTTATTACAATAACTGTTTATTTTTTCAGTGTGCAAAGATAAAAGTCGTCCTGGGAACGCTAAATCTCTTAACAGACATCTAATTGGCGTAGCTTTAGGATTTGGTTTTTACAACTATCTGAAGCTGGCTGTGTGTTTGTTGCTGAGGGAGAGGACACATGCTTTTGAGGGGAGCTCCACTCTACATTACTTCTGCCCCCTTCTGTGTCTAATGTCTCTTGTCACCACACTTTGCACTATTATGTGTTCTCATGTCTGTATATTCTGTTTCCTTTTTGTCAAAAGACAGCTTCAAGGTTGATTATGTAAATTAAGAATGGAATTTACTCTTGAGCAAGATGGTGAAACTAACATTTCCTTCAAGTACCAACAATTGCCAATATAACACTTACTTTGCATGCATTCCAGTTGGCATGGACACCTTTCCTGGCTGCATTCAGTGTGGGTCTGCAGGACTGTGATGACACCGAAGTTGCCTCTCTTTGTTTGGAGGGTATACGATGTGCAATCCGGATTGCTTGCATTTTCAACATTCAGGTAAAAAATGTAAGATTGAGACAATACTTTGATTTATGTACTAGCAAAATGTTAGTGGAATTCTAAGGGTCCTTGCTGCTGAAGCTGTGCACTGTAATACCTAGCAGCTGCCTACTTCTGACATTGCTATTTCATCTGATACTTGACTGGAAGTGTAAATGAAGTGACCTTTATTTTTCTTGATGTTTAATGGTAAGTGCCTTCATGTCTCTGCACTGAATGTTTGTTTCCCTAGAAATTGACTACTTCTGTGTCAAAATATTTTATTTCTAGCATTTTTGAAAAGCTGTTTAGATGTGTTGTGTTTATAAAATGAGTTTCTCTCCTGTAAAGCAGTATCTCTGTGAACTGTATTGAAATAATTGTTTTCAACTTCAGAGAGATTATTCTAATCTGAGATGTCTATAAATGGTTACTTTTTTTAACAGTTACAGCTTTGCAAATGACATTCCTCATGTAATGAATGAATGGATTTTGCATTAAGTGCAATGCCAAGAATGCCAGACTGAGTCCAGAGGGCAATGGTGATTAAACTTGGGTTTCTTTTGGCTCTTGTTTTTCTATTTAGGAGCCACTGGTAGGGAAGGTACAATTACTCTATTGGTAGAGTATTAGTTACTAAATGGAATAGTGGTCTGCAACAAATCTATTATGTAGCTGAAGAGAGGGGCAAGTAAAATCCATATGTTTGGCATTGTGTTATTTCATGTGTATGTTGAAAATGCTTAACAAGAGAAAACGCACCAACCCAAAAACCAACTGTGTAAGACTAAATAGATTATATTGAACTATGATACAAGAGGGAATGCTTTCCTTGCTTCTCCTCTTGCACTTGTGTTTGGCAAGTTAGATAACTTTTTACCACTAATGGGTAAAGGCACATTGGGACCTGTGGTACAGCTGCTTTAAAAAGCCCATTTGAGATCATGTGAGGTTTCTTTCCTCTGTTTTTCTACCAAATTTCTACAACTATCTGTCCCTGAGCTGAGCCGACTTAAAAGTTTGGTTAGCAAAGCCTTCCCTGGAGCCTGCAGATGTTCAGTGAAACACACTCTGGTTACTTTTGTTTCTGAGCTGCAAAAGTGGAACTGTAAAAGTTCCAGCAGCTCTGCAGGGTTTAGCTCCCAGTCCTGCAGTGGTCAGCCTTGCATGGGGAGGGCAAGAACATGTTTGCTCAAGATCCCTATGATTCAGCTGTACCCTTCTATTGGTTTGGGACACAATTGAACTGGAGGTGTTCCAAAAACAAGTTTTTAAATTTCAAAAAATGGGAAGCATTGCTTTTGCATTTTCAATATAAGCATTATTACTTCTTGATTTTCTATGGGAATTCTATTTTGTTGATATAATTAAAAATGGTACTGATTTGTTGGTGATTTCAGTATTACAGGATTATTCCAGTTCACAAGGTCTTGGTGAGATGGGATATTGTCTGACTGCAGTCACCAGATAGCACTGGTGGTTTAAAGGAGACTGGTACATCTCTACTTGAGCTGATTTAAGGATCATTTAACCAGTGTTGGCAACTTTCCAATTTTCATTGTGTAGATGTACAGAAATTAAGATAGGTGCCTATTATGAGTTAACATTTGTTTACACACCTTGTGAGATAATGGAGGGACCTGGATGCCTTTAATTTTAAGAAAATTTCCAAAGTACACAATATAGTTTTAAGCTATGCATGTTCACCTCTAAAATCTCAGTTACAGATTCTGGTTTTAATTATTTATGCTTTTAATCTTAGGCTTGTCACACAGTCTGACTTCTGTCTTTAAGCATCTGAGACTAGATATGCATCAAAAGGATGTACTTAATCTGCTTATATCATCAGGTTTAAATTTCTGGGTGATGGACACATTGTTTAGTTGTTTGTCTTCTACTTTGCTGACTTGGAAAAAGAGGAGAGAGGGGAATACCTGTGTGAATGAGTAAGACTGAAAACGTTTTGTTTTTACAGAAGATGCACAGTTTGTATACTGTAAAGCTTCATTGCTTAGTACACTTTCTTTGAGACTTCATTTTTCTGTGCCTTTGCCAGCATACCCTGCAGTAATGGTTGGGTTTGAATGTGGCAGCTATACTGTGATCAGTGGCTCGGTGGAAATCTGTCCTTCTACCATAGCCCACTGTTGTGGTGTTAGTGTTTTCTCTGTGGAATCCCATTCCTCCTGGTTTTGTTTTTTTGTTGTTTTTTTTTTTTCTAATATAGATTTATATTTTGTAGTTTTCTGTGATCAGTGATTATTTACTTAAAAATAGCCCTAAATATCCAAACAGTTGAATATGTTTCATAATTGCCATTTGTTTATCTGGTGTACAGCCATTTCACTTTGCAGCCTTCAGTTTATACATAACAGGAGAATAAAATGCACTTGTGGGCTCAACTGTAATCCCCTTTTTACCACTGTAATTGGTTCATGTGAGATCTGAGGAGTCCCTTTGTTGCTTATAGATACCATACACATAAAAATTGGGTAACTGGGTAGAAATTTCTTTTGAGAGATCTGTCTGGATTATGGTCACTTGCTGTTTACCCATGACACTTGATTCAGAAGCTTCTGAGGTGCTCCAAATGATGCAGATTAAATCAAATAGGCTTTGAGCAATTCCATGGAATTGGCATAACTTGCCTTTTAGATAGGTTTTTTAGGTTTTGTTGACAAAAAAAATGCTGAAGTTTTGGTGAGTCTGCTAAGGCAGCATTTTCAGAATAGGTCTGACTATAGTATAAGAATGTTGAAAACTTAGCTAAGTAGCAACATTTCTTCTGAAACTGCATCCCGTTTTCTCTAAAAAAGACCAAACCAGAAACCTCAACACAACTTATGTGTTCTATGCTGTCAGAAATTACACTTCATGTTCCTGAATAGAAGGAACCTGATTTCATCCCACAGATACCTTCTTACTGGTGAAGAACTTGTGATATTTTCAGTATGCTTTGGAAATCCACTTTTAGGAAGAGAAAGGTAAATGGTATAGTTGATGAAATCACACAGCTTGTACTAAGAACAAGAAATGGCAAAAATATTTATGAGACTTTTGTTTCTTTGCCTCCCATTTGTAGCTTGAAAGAGATGCCTATGTTCAAGCATTAGCAAGATTTACATTGCTTACAGTGAGTTCTGGTATTACTGAAATGAAGCAGAAGAATATTGACACCATTAAAACTCTCATCACAGTGGCTCATACAGATGGAAACTATTTAGGAAATTCCTGGCATGAGGTAAGAGCCATTCGTGCATAAACTGTAAGAAAGCATGTTCACTGATTTTCAGCACAGTAGTATGCTTGTTTGTGCATAACCACAGTGGGGTTTAGGTAAGTGCCACCTTATCTATACTCTCGTTGCATACATTATGCAGCCAGTTAAAGTAGCAAAACATGTCCAAGTGAGAAATAAAATTGTGAGAGACTAATCTAGTACTATTCAAATTAATATTCATTTTAGATAGAACAACAGATTTTCATACCTCAAATGTTTAGAGTTGTTGTTTTGTTTTTTTTCTTTTAACGGTCTTTACTTGCTTTTTACTATTTCAAACTGCTTTTTGTTGTTAAACAACTTTTTTATTCTCTGGAATAGATTCTGAAATGCATCAGTCAGCTTGAACTGGCACAGTTAATAGGAACTGGAGTAAAACCTCGCTACATCTCAGGGACAGTGCGTGGCAGAGAAGGTTCTTTTACTGGAACAAAAGATCAGGCACCTGATGAATTTGTGGGGCTGGGACTGGGTAAGTACTCTAGAGTGGAAGTGTTCAATTTAACTGGTTTTGTTCAGAGAACTGTTTAAATTTGTTCTGGTTTTTATGTGAGGTTCTGACAAAAGGCGATAAAGAAGACCTTGTAAAACTTAAGCTTTGAGACTTATTCCAATTTCTTGAATGTTTCATTTGCTCTCTGTTATTATTGCTTGGGTGAGAAATGTAAGAAGATAATATATATTATTCACTTCTATTAAAATATAGCTTTACAGCTAAGAATGGATTGCAGATGGTATGACCAGATTTAATAATACTGCAAGATGATTGTGCCAAGTATTTTACCAAGCAAGCGAGTCAGTATGTGTAGGTTAAGCATCTGTTGGGGTGCTTTGTGAGAAATACACAGAACTCAAACCAAGTGGGAGATTAATTTAGCTTAAATTCTGAATTTCCATTTCTTTCCTATTTTGGTTGCTTTAGTACTGCCATTTTTAGGCATAAGCCCCAAAATATACTCCAAAAATGAGTCGATGTTTCTTATCCTCCTAGAAGAGTATAAGACTTAACTTAAACTATCTTTAGAAGGTTGGGGGTTTTGTTTATTTGTTTGTTTTAAATGGGAACACAGTTAAAGATACACAGATGTAGGATATTAGAAAACTCTGGAAGCATCAAAGTGTATATATATAAGTCTTTTTGACATTGAGAAAGTTTCAGTTATAGTGTGATGCTCAATATCTCCTGCCTTTTGAATTTCACCCACAGCCAGACAAAAGCTTTGTCTTCCCTCAGTTTTTCTTGTGTATATATATTTTATTTTTTTTTTTTTGAGCAGTGATCATTTTCTGTCTTCCTTGATCTTAGCACCCAAAACTAATCCTAATCATCCAGGTTTTTGTGTTCTCCTCAGACAGTTTTTCTTCTTCTGTAGTCATTCATTTTCTTTACCTTCTTCTCCCTTTTGGCCTGCCTCTCTGGACTCCCTCACCTTGCCAAGCATTGATGAAGGGAAAACTTAGGCCTGGAAATCAGTGAGTCTGCCAGCATCTCACACACTGAGCTTCTCCTGCCCTTCCAATATGCATCCTTCAGTTTAGTGTTCCATGATGACCTGTGCAACTTGGCTACTTCTAAATGCTGGCAGTTTCTCTACGCTGCAGTGGCTGGCCTTTAAAGGTTCTAAGTCCTCATAACTCAAGAATGTAAACGGTATTCAGGTGTCTCTAAATCATACTTGGCAGTCATTAGTGTAGGTCCAGCTCATAAAGACCTTTTGCTGCTGTCAGCTACATTTCTAGGGAAAATAGTTTATGCCCAAATGCATAAAGTGTTTTTCTCTGAATTGAATTTCTGGAATACTTTTTCCAGTGCACATATGGAAACTTCACCATTTTCTTCCTCCTTTTTTTTTTTTTAATAATGTTGCTTCAATCTTATAGGAAAATGCTTAACTAGGTTTTCATGCACTGAGGGGCTGTTAGAACATTTTCTCAACTATTTTAGCTATTTCACTTGTTTCCCTAAATCCTTTTTTGCAGATAGTTTAAGTTTCTATGATTACTCCAAAGTATGCATTGGAACTGTGGGTTTCAAGCAAGCTTTCTATAAACCTAAATTCCTGTGAAGAACACATAGTGTGTATGTCCATATACACAGACACATATTTTACAGGAAAATAGTTGTTTAGAGTGAGTGAAATTTCAGTCTGGTGACACAGACGCTCCATCTTTCAGACTTGCTTGCAATTTCAGATGTGGATAAGCAGCAGCACTCACTCTTCTTGCTGAAGTTAATGTGTTTTTTGAAATAACTAAGATCAACAAAACCAGACCCAAAAGCTCCTTTCCTCATTTACTTCCTCAGCAAGGATCCAGGTGTGGCTCTTTAGGCATCTGCGTTCAAATGTCTTCATCTTGTATATAACCTTCCTGCTGTGGCCCTTTTTTTTGTTGTTGTACTTGGAAATTCAAAACACCACAAGTCATGGGGGTTGTAAAAGTAAATGAATGAGTCTATTGCTCCTTTGGTAGGAATGTTGCCTTACTTGGAGTTGTAATTGTGAAATCACATTTCTTCTATGTCAGTTTCTGTTCACAAAGTTGAAAGACAAAACCTGCTGCTGTGAGTAGGTAATAGCGAAAGTGTACTTCCTGGGCAACCTGAAATCCTCTTTGGACAGTGGGAATCTGAGGAATCTCTTTTTTCTTAAAGCAGAGTTACATAGCTGACTCCTGTGTGCCATTGTAAAAGATTTCACAACTGTTAGAGTGCAAGTCTGCTGTCTGTTTAGGTTTTCAAGCATTCAATTACAAATCCTGTGATAACAAGGAATTCTCACATAAGCTGATAACGTTGGTTAAGGTTCTGACTCCTTGGAAATAGCCCTTCAAATTCTCTTCACTCTCTGCTGCTCATTTGATGTGTCTTAGCTGACTCACTACCAAGATTCAAGCTAAATGACACTGGCAACTTATGTGCTTACAACAGAAGTCTTGATAAAACCCAGTGGTATTAGAAATTGCTGAGATACTAGTAGGAGGTTACATATGCATGTACAGAAAGGTTGTTCCATAATTCCCTTAGAAAACTACTTCAGGTGGGTCAGGTTGTATAGATTTTATGGGCAGTCATCTACAGCCAGCTCCAGGTGGATGGAGTACATTGAGATTGAGGCAGGCTTAAACATGAGAAGTTTTTCTCTCAGCAAACCTCTGAGAACAAAACTGTTTGCCTTCTTTCAGTTTTCTGTTCTTTTCGGTATTGCTGAAAAAAAAAAAAAAGCCCTGAATACAGGTTGTGGAATTATCCAGAGTGATTGCAGGCTTCCTGCTCTTCTTTTTGATGGCTGTTCAATGGGAGTTTGGAGATTGCTAAAAATATCAGGATTTTTCTCACTGCAAAGTTAGCAGTTTCTTCATATGAGCTTTCCCAGATGTGGGTTACAGTTTTCAGCCTCCAAAATAAATAATTGCTCTTTTTATTTATAGATATTTCTCACTATTTTGGGTGATAATTTTGCTGTAATTGAGATGTAGCTTAAAGATGGAGTTTTGGTGGAGACTCTTCTTTCTGAATGATAAGAAATAAAATATTTTAGGATGGATTTACTCACTTGATACTAATTAAGTGTGAAAAATTCTCCTCTAAGCTATACTCTCAGTCATATGTTGTGTGTTCTAAGTGTCAGGATTACCAAAGGTTCATTGAAAAATGAAGGAAAAAAGGTGATTCTTGTGGCTTTTATTTTTTTACTTGTATCTGTTGTTCCAAATGTGGACAATTTTCGGGGCTAGTATAGTTCATACATGGGTAGAGATGTGGTAATTAGGATAATTAGGACTTACACCAACATGCAACTCATTCCCTGAGATGGCCAGCTCATGCAGGGGAAATTCATACTGTGCTTCTCTTTTTTGTGAATTAAAAATATATTTAATTATACTGATAGTGACACAACTTTTATTCCTCTTTCTTCACAACCTGTTCTGTATTCTCTCTTACTCATTTTTAATTTTTTTTCACTGTAGTTGGTGGAAACGTGGATTGGAAGCAAATAGCAAGCATTCAGGAATCCATTGGTGAAACTAGCTCCCAAAGTGTTGTTGTTGCTGTAGACAGGTACTGTACAAAATTTCTTGTTGCCACCTGAAGTTTGGTTTGTTTTTTTTTTTTAAGCAGTATTTGGATACCCTGTGCTAAGAAAAGAACCTCATTAATTGCCTAATTTATTTTGAAAAAGCCTACGTAAAACTGCCATAGAGAAGTGCTTTTCAGTTTGGGGGGGGTAGGGGAGGTGTAATTCTTTTCGGATCGTGGATATTTTTGCAAGAAGGAGCAGAGCAAAGATTAGGCAAGAAGCTTTTTTAGTGAGAAAAAATTACTACAGAAGACATGCAAAATGAAGACTGTTGTAGTGTCTGCTGAATCTTGATTTGCTGTATGTAGTAACAGATAGCAAATCTCATTTTGCCTTAGTACTGAGGGCATTACCGTCAGACCCTTTTTCTCCTAAATGTAATTACTGACTCCCTGCTTTCCTCCAGGTTATGTAGATGTTGTCTGAAATTATCAAAATTATTATTCCAGTCTTCTGTTCTATGAATCACATTTCTTTAAACTGGATTTGGCTAGGCAGAATACATATTATGAACATTCCCAGTTTATATCATACAGTAATGATGAGACTGAAGTGTTCATGGATCTTGCTTGCTCCACATGTAAGAAATCAGAACATAAAATTTTCTTAATGGTTGTCAAAATTGATGGATACAAACATTTCTGTGGTTGAAGTACAGGCAGCAAGATTGATGTCAGTTCAATGAAAAGTTGTCTTGCAGTAAAATCCTGTCAAGTGCACTGGAAGCTTGATATCAAATACATAATAGTTGTTTAGGTTTGCAGTGTCCCTCCCAGCTTCATAATGGGAAGTGTTTCAAATACCTACTTGTCATGGCAAATGGATGTTATGCACTTGGAGATGTTTGCCTTCTGTATTTGGATCAGGGATGACAAAAGCTGACAGTATTCTCACTGTGTCTTTACAATTGCTAATTGTTTTTCAATAGATAAAGGGTAATCAGAGGGTGTCTATATATTGTTAAGAAAAACAAGACAAGGGAGCTTGAATACATTTAACAGATGCTTTTCTTAAGAAATTTTAACATGTCTTTAACTGCACGTTACAGAATATTTACAGGATCTACAAGGTTGGATGGAAATGCTATTGGTAGGTTTCATCTCTTCCCTACTCCTCCCCACCCCTGTAAACTAAACCTTGGAAAAATACTGCATTAAAACTTGTGGTCATTTAACAGTGGATTTCGTTCGCTGGCTTTGTGCTGTGTCTATGGACGAGCTGCTGTCTGCTACCCACCCTCGAATGTTTAGCCTGCAGAAGATTGTAGAGATTTCTTACTACAACATGGGCCGGATAAGGTTACAGTGGTCTAGGATCTGGGAAGTTATTGGTGATCATTTTAATAAGGTATCACTGTTAATGCTTATAGTGCATACTCCTTCAGTTATTGATTCAGATTATTTTATGTTGAGATTTATTGGAAAAATCATGTTCTTATATGAATCAGAGTGGCTTTTCTGTTCTTCTCTGTAAGCTTAAGCCAACAAAAATTGTAAAGCTGGAAAGAAGGCAGAGGTATACTGTATAATAAATATAAAAACAAAGTATACATTAAGTTATTTATCATGACCTGAGTCTAGAACTGACTGCTGTTAGTTTTGTGTTGTAATTTTTGTGGGTGTTTCATGACGCTTGGTTTAAGAGGTTGTCTTCAAGTCCAAATTGGCTGTTTATCAAATGAATGTTTGACATGCATTTTTTAATACAGCTGTTGAAGTCTTTTTTAGACAGCTTGCTTATTTTTAGGAGGTTTTAAATGCCAGGTTATTTAATGTAGAAAATAGCAGGAATTAGTTAGGGATTATTGAACTGCATGAAAAGTGTGGTTACTGGAATTGACTACTGTTTAATTTCGTTAATTTTCCAGTACTGCTTAGTTCTCTGTTATCAACTGTGACGGCAGCTTGTGCTGAATCCATAAAAATTCTGAAGCTTACTCTGCATTTCTATTCTACATTCTCAGGTTGGCTGCAATCCCAATGAAGATGTAGCTATTTTTGCAGTGGACTCATTAAGGCAATTGTCAATGAAATTCTTGGAAAAAGGAGAACTTGCTAATTTCCGATTCCAGAAGGACTTCCTAAGACCATTTGAACATATCATGAAGAGAAATAGGTAATAACATACAATTAACTGAGTTGCCTGGGATCCCAAACATCAACTTTTGCAGTTAATGTTTCTAATTGCTTTTGTAAAATCAGTCGTTAGAGAATTTTACTATTCTAATTGATTATGTAATTTATTTCAAAAAATGTATTGTTTATTATCCTAATTTAGGTCTCCTACTATTCGAGACATGGTTGTACGGTGTATTGCACAGATGGTGAATTCCCAGGCTGCTAACATTCGTTCTGGCTGGAAAAACATTTTTTCAGTGTTTCATCTGGCAGCCTCAGATCAGGATGAAAGTATAGTGGAGCTGGCATTCCAGACTACAGGACACATTGTCAGTGAGTATGGATGACATTCAGACATCATGGAAGTGAGTGTCACTCCAGAGCCCAAGAAGCTTTGTTTGTCTGTGGACTCACAGCCTGCATAGTAGAGCCTGCTTCAAGTCTTTGAACCAATGATTTACACTTTCCAGTCAGTCCTCTGGGAAAATACTTACCAGTCATTCAATAAGATTTGAGTTATTTGGTTTTCTTTATGCCTTTAAAAAAAAAAACTTGTCTGTTTGTAGCATTCTGTAGTAAAACAACTCAGGCCTTAGATAATTCTATTTAATATGTACATTTTTATTTAAGTGAACTGCTCTGGTGTTTCCCCTAGGAAGGAAAAAAAAAAGATCTACATATTTTACTAATATGTTGTTTTGCTTTTTCTGTGTTTCTGAATTGTGCTTGTGTAAGGCCTGTTTAGGAGAAAGTGTTGGGCTAGGGGGCACTATGATAATATTTTTTTTCTCTCTCTCTCTAATCTAGATCCCAGGCTTTAAGGGATCTCTTTAATCTGTCTGAACCTCTGCAAGTCTATAAAACTGTTTTATCATCGATGAAGTACTTTCTTTCTTCAAAAGTAGCTATTTAAAAGCAAGACAACATGTTGCTGGGAAGGAGGTCCATTAGTAGATAGAACTCCATCCTTCATGCACTCCTCTTAAGCTCTGGTGACACAGACTAGTGTGAAACAATAAACCTATTGCTCTAGTCTTGCTTAACTGTTACATTTCCCTGCTTTAGTCTAGATGCTGCCTTAACTTATTTTAAACATTCACTGTCAAAATGAAATGCCCTCTGAATAATTTAGTATTGAATTCTTTTCTTTAGTTTTTCTTACTACTCGGGCATTTGACAGCACCAACCATTGAACCAGTCTCTCATGACTTCTGTTACAGACAGTTCATATTAGATTTAATAGATTTTAAAGCATGACACTTTTTTTTCTCCTGTTCACGCTTTTCTCTCAGCAATTGTGTTTGAAAAACACTTCCCAGCAACCATAGATTCTTTCCAGGATGCAGTGAAGTGCTTGTCTGAATTTGCCTGCAACGCAGCATTTCCAGATACCAGTATGGAAGCGATCCGCCTCATTCGCCACTGTGCAAAATATGTGTCTGACAGGCCTCAGGTATCGTCTGTGTTAACTAAGTTATAAGTGCTTTTATAAAGAAAAAATAGTTATGCTAAACTTACTGGCTTCCCTTCAAGTTTCATGGATTAATGAGAAATGTACTTTATTCAGAAACAATAGGAGTATAAAATGCCACAGGCTATGAAAGTAACAGTGATATTTCTATTCTTCTTTTATTCCCTTTTGCCCATCCCTACCCAGTTCAGCTGGTGACTATCATTCCTGTTGGATATCAGCACATCTTAGGATCTGCTCTCTGCTGAGAAATGGGAAAAAATGGATAATGGCATAACCAAAAAATGCTTGATGTCCTCAAAATGTTATGGTTAGAGCCTCACTTTCAGAGCTGTCTCTATAAAAATGAGAGCAAGTGACGCACACTGAGGTGCAAGCAAAAACTGGTGCTTGAATGTGTAATCTTGTTTATTAAGTTTATTCTTCCTAATACATTAAGCATTAGTTTGAAAAGCACTTCACTTTCTCAGTATTACTGTTTTGATTGCCAACTCATCTAAGGTATCAGGGTGTAATGCTGTTGCAGGAGGGATTGTTGTTTACAGTCCAAATTGTGTTTTATTTTGAAGAATCTAACTTCTGTGACTCTGTAACTCTGTGTTTCCCTCTAAAGGCATTCAAGGAATACACAAGTGATGATATGAATGTAGCTCCTGAAGACAGAGTGTGGGTGCGAGGATGGTTCCCAATTCTCTTTGAGTTGTCCTGCATCATCAATAGATGCAAATTAGATGTAAGAACCAGGTAACAATCAGTATTTGTAATTCAAATTTTAAAAGGCTTACTTTATGCTTTTAAAACGAAAACAGCTCTTGATAAATGCAATCACTATAAAATGACTTGCGTATTTAATTTGGGTGATACCACTGTAGATAAAACAAACACCTTTTAAATAGACACTGGAATACAGAAATTAAGTCTATGTTCTGTACATCTGAAATTTTGATTTTCTGTTACAATAAACAATAAAAGTTATGTAGTTGTGATTGCATTCTGTCTCGCTTATCCTACCTTACCTTGGGGATTTTAAAACTGTTTTTGTACCATGATTCATTAAGTGGTTGAGGATTGCAGAAATGGTTAGAAAAAGAAAAGCTGTACCCTGATCTTATGTAAAACTTGCTTGTCTTCCTGGAATATGATTTTCCCTTGTAAAGTGTATTCGGTTGTAGTTCTGATGTGAAATATGAGGGGTTGTACACAGATAGCTTGAAATTTGCACATTGGCATGGGAGCTGTGCATCTAGACTCCCTTTATAGCTGGTGAATAGCATTGTTTCTAGACTTCTGTACTTTTAAACTGGAAATATTTGTCTATTAATTTTTATTACCTTTGGTAAAGGAGTTGGTTTACTATTTTAATTTTAAATTACAACAACTCTCAAAAATAGTTTTGGCTATTGCCTGTGACTATAAAGTGGTTTTGGTATAAGATGACTTTTTACTTATATTTTGTGTACTCATGTGTATGTATAATGTTCTCAACAGTATGAGTTTGTTATTGCTGCTGTAGTTGTACTTACTTGGTCTCATTCATGTCTTCCTGTAACTCTTGGTACAAGTTGTTCTTTCTTCATTTCAGGGGCTTAACAGTAATGTTTGAAATAATGAAGACATATGGCCATACTTATGAAAAACACTGGTGGCAAGATTTATTTCGGATTGTCTTCAGAATATTTGACAACATGAAACTGCCAGAACAGCAGACTGAGGTGATAAAAGTGGAGAAAGATAATTTACATGAGAATTACATTTCCAGTAGAAAACCTGTAATACAGATTTGTCAAGTAATGTAGGGTAAACCTCAAAACTTGGATGGTGGACCTGTGGTTCTAGTAGCCTTGTTTTGTTTTAATGCCCTTCTATTGGCAGGTGTTGTCACTTTTTTCATTTTTTTTAAAGCCATGTGTGTAAAAGGCCTAGTTGTTTACACTAGGAGCAACAGAATAGCATAAAATGCAATGTATCTAGGGTTTGTAAGAAGAACTGTAGTTTTACACATGATGTTTGGAATCTAAGACACAGAACATGCTCACTTGAGTGAGACTTCTAATCAGCAGTGGAGTCACAATTAGAAGAAATAAGTTCCATTCGTTCAAACAATTTGATGACTAGGCCAAAAAAAAAATACCCTCAGCCAAACAGAAAGCAAAAAACCCCATAAACAACCCACAAACAAACAAAAACCATCCAGAACAGCACTATGCTGTCATTTCAACCATCTGGGTTATGATCTGTCAAACCAGAACCAGGTACTGTTCTGAAAAACAACTGAAATGGGCTTTAAAATGTAAATAATGTGTGAATTATTAGTATTAGAAGTTAGATCAAAATTGTCAATTCTTTGGGAGGCTTTGTCTGGCTATTTGTAGTAGGACATATCTCACTTAATAATTTTTTTTCCCTGGAAAATGCTTAAACACAGCTTTAGCTTGGTGTTATGTCATTGAGCTAGGATTGGACACCAAAACAGTTGTTAATATTTGTCTGTTCCTGTAGTTCTTTTTAAAACTGCTAGTTAGCAAAGCAGGAGTTCAGGCTCCAGATGTTGAGGTTTTGAGATGCAGAAATTAATTTCATGTCATTATAAAGCAAATTGAGTAAATAAAAATGGTCATCTGTGTATCCAGACATTTCACCTTAAGGTTGTAACTCTTCTTTTTCTTGACTCCTAGAAAGCTGAATGGATGACAACTACCTGTAACCATGCACTTTATGCAATATGTGATGTATTTACACAGTATTTAGAAGTACTTAGTGATGTTCTTTTGGATGATATATTTGCACAGCTGTACTGGTGTGTGCAGCAAGGTAGGAACTGTACAAATTATGTTAAAATAATGTTAACATTTTACTGTGTTGAATGTGAATAAACAAATATGCTGTTTGTCTCTTTCAGACAATGAACAACTGGCACGATCTGGTACAAACTGTTTGGAGAATGTTGTCATCCTTAATGGTGAAAAGTTTACCCTAGAAATCTGGGATAAAACTTGCAATTGCATGCTGGATATTTTCAAAACTACAATCCCTCATGCGTAAGACAACTGTTAATATTTTTACTTTGTAAAATAGGTTAACTAGATGATTTCCCCATTTCAAACTCCTAAGTAACTCATAGGTGGGGTGAACAAAAAGTTGGTAAGCTAACAACTTTTTGTGGACTAAAGAGAAACAGACTTGTAACGTGATGATAAATTAAGTGTAGATATTCTTCTGTATTGTTAATGATGAAGTGTTCAAAACTAAAATACTGTATAGGAGAGAAGCAAAAAAAAAAAAAAAAAACAAAACAACCCCCAGAATGTAGCGTGAATCAGTTTTTAAGGTTTTGGATTTTTGGAGAAGTATTATCTGATTTTTTGTTATTTTCTTTTTTGTAATAGAAGATGCAGGCTTTGCTGTTTGTAATTACATGTGGAGCTTTTTCCATGAAATACTAAAATACTGCAACAGTCTTGCAGATTTAAGTGTCTGTGGTTTGTGGTTAATTTCCATCATATGTTTATATGAATCTCAGTATTTTTGTGAAAATGACCTTGGATATTTGATAACTCTTTCCATTCATATAATAACTGTGTGAGGTTTCTTGGAGTAGGCTGTACCATTGCAAGTGCTATATTTCATCCAGTTCATATTGTTTGCTTCTGGGACCTACTTTAGGCCTAAAGAAAACTGAAGCAAAGGGAACTTTCTGCATGTCAGTCTTTCCTTAATTTTAGAGTTGTATATCAGATAGCACTGTAAGAGAGCTTCATTCGTGCATTAAAAGATAAAATCTGTCACTACTTCACCTATTTTGTAATATAAGTAGGTATAAATTAATTCCATCATTATAAAATGAAGCTGAAATATTTGGGAGCTATCAAGATACTCCTGCATTTTGATAATGGCCAAAAATAAAAATGGAACCCAAATCTCTGGATGTAAAAGTCCAGTTGAATTAACCCTAACTTATTGTGGCCTGTACTTGGAAAGATTTTGAAGTTACTATTCACTAGCAGAACTTTTGCTTTGGTTTCAGCACATGATCAAAAGTTCAATTTCTGGGTATTTTTATAGTTGAGTATTAGAAACCTTCCTAGAGCAGCATTTCGGATATCTTAATATGTAGACATACTCAAAATATTCCTGTTGCCTTTTGTTATATCTAATTTGAAATATGTGCATTATTCACTTCGATGTTGAGGCCCTTCTGTTTCTCAAATGGATATTTTACTTAGAAGAATATCTGGCTCCTTCCTGTAACTTTCTCTTAATCTTTCTCTACCATCTTTTGAGAACTTCATTATATTATTCCTTCATAAATTTCTGGGAGGTTCCCAACTTTTGTAGTCTTATTTTAATTTTATGTGAGGGTACTCATCATTTTTTCCTTCTCTTTCTGAGTCCTAGGGGGATACTTCTTTTTTCCTCTCTTTATGGGATCTGGTTCTTTTTCGGAAACTCCTGGTTTGGCTGACATTTCATATTTTTATATCTTAGTCCCTCTATTAGCCTTTTTTTTTTTTGCAATGGAACTTTTCCTGCCCTCCATCCTTAGTTTTTCATTATTTTCTTTTTTGACAATGCAGTTTAATTCTCAGCTTGTTGTGGTGGCTGCCTCAGTGCTTAGAGAAGGAAAATTATCTTTTTTTACCTTTGTTTCTCCATGCCTGGAAGGAACACAATAGTTAATGTTGAAATGAAGATGGATAAATCACACAGTGGTATATATGAAAACTTCATGGGCAAGTGCTTTATTGCCAGTTGTCTTCAAACAGTCGGAGGCTAGGAATCTCCAGAGTGTAAAGTGTCTCCTGGCAGAAGTTCTCATTAGTCTGATCAGGTAGGGTTAGATTTGTTCTTTTTTAGCATTCATTTGAAACATCTTCCAGGTGTTGTGCAGCTTCTCTAATTAAAGAGCTGCAACACTGACTGCACAATAGTTGCAGTCTCAGCCTCTGCTACTTCTTGGCAAGTTACTTTTTTGCAAAGAGAGTTGATCATATTTCCTTATTTGGAAAATGTACTATATAACATATACTCTGCTACCAGTTTCTGCAAGGATCAGTTACTAGAAAACCACAAACCATACTGCTGCCAAGCTTCTACAGGTCACTGAGCTGTTGATAGCTGAAGATACTAATACAGAGTGGCACAGAATGGCTAAAGTTGGAAAGGGCTCTGGAGGTTTTGTGGTCCAACCCCTGTGCTTAGGCATGGCCACCCAGACCATTTTTTCCTAAATCATGTCCTGACTTTCAAGTATCTCTAAGGAGAGAAGCTCCACAGCCTTTCTGGGCAATCTCTGTCTTGTGCTTGATTACCCTCACAGGGATAAAAGTATTTCCCAATGCTCATAGGGAACCTCCTGTGTTTGTGCCATTACCTCTGGTCCTGGCATTGTGAATTACTGGAAAAAGCCTGGCTCTGCTTTGCCCCTGCAGTTCAGATATTTATAGTATGTTGAGATGTCCTGAGCCTTTTCTTCTCCAGGCTGGACAGTCCCCATTGTCTCAGACTCGCCTCATAGGAGAGCTACTCTAGTTCCTTCCTCACTTTGTGGCTCTTTGCTGAACCTTCTCCAGTAGGTCCCCATCTCTCAAACTGGGGGGCCCAGGACAGGCGACCATCCTAAGCAGAGAGGTAGGGTCCCCCTCCCACCTGCAGGCAGCTCTCCTCACACAGTGAGGACAGTGTTTGCTTTCTGTGCAGTAAGGGCACTCTGCTCTCATGTCCAGATTGGTGTCCACCAGGAACCCCAGGGCCTTCTCTGCAGGCCAAGCTGCTTCCCAGCTGGGCAGCCCTGGGCCGTGGGCTTGTTCGTCCCCAGGTGAAGAACAGTGTTCTTCCCTCATTGAACTGCACAAAGTTCCCATCAGCCCATTTCTCCAGCCTGTGGAGGTCCCTCTGGATAGCAGCATGACCCTCTGGTGTATCAGCCACTCCTCCTACTTTGATGTCATCCAGGTTCTTGAGAGTCCATCCACCCATCCTGGGGGATGGGTTAGAGATCCCCCCATCACCCAGATCATTAAGATGGACAGACTGGACTCACACTGACCCCTGGGGAATACCACTGGCCTCCAACTAGATTCTGCACACCCAATCACCATCCTCTTGGCTTGGCTGTTCAGTCAGTTTTCAGTGCACCTCGCTGTTTGCTTGTCTATCCCATCTTTTTTTGCTCACTTTAACAGTTTCTTTAATTTTTCTTTTAGTTCAATTTCTCTTCTGTTTATAATTTTTGTTAATTTAAATTTTCTGAAACTTCATGAGTGCGAGTCTTGGCTTTCTGGTGCTGAGAAGTCCAGTGTGAGTGCGCTCTTGTCTTCAAAAAAATTCAAGAGTTAGAATTGGTTCCTTGCACAAATTATGATGGTCGGGCTTCTCCAGCTCATAATGGCTCATTATCCCAGTACCTCAATTTATGAGGTACTCAATTCAGTTCCCTGTTCTACTTTATTTGTTGCCTTATTACATGGCTCAGATTTTGCCTTTTCTTATCTCCAGTTTGTCTTCTTAGTTATCCAGTATTCAGTTTTCTGAAGATCAGTGGTATATTCATTTAGGATGTTTTACATGGTGGGAAAGTTCTACCCCTTGGGAAATGCAGACACAAATGTCCAATATGTGTTACCACATAGAGATTGAGACAAAAGTGTTTGAGATCCTAATTCAATCTTACTTTGCAGCAGTAGATAGGATAGAACAAGAAATGATGGGACAACTTAGCTTATTTAATCCAACTTTCCTCAATTCTTGGCAGGCACAGACAGTCTCGGCAAGTTACAATCACTGTAGAAATTTTTTGTGCTAAGGTTAAGATCCTTAAGACAGAAGTGTCCTGTAGAAAATCAGCACGGAAGAGATCAGAAGTGTTGTCAGTGCTTTAATACCTCATAACAGCAATGAATCCTGAGTGGAAGTGGTGAAATTTTAAGTGGAAAGAGAAACATAATCCTGGAATATAGCCCAGACAGAGAATGCAAAACATCTCCAAATGTTCGTGTGATTTGTTCTGGAGTAGATTCATTCCTTATTGTAGGTCAAGCTTAAGGCAGTGTGGGAGAAGAGGCCCACTAAAGGCACTAAAACACTGCCTTAAGACAAATCCAGTATTTCTGACAAAAACTAATCCACCTCGAAATAGTCCACGTGTCCATCCAAGATAGTTGGCAGAAATGTTGAAGTTAAACACAGTACTTACACTTTTAAACATGTGAAAGAATGAAGTGCACTTAGAATTGAAATTAATGCAAAAAGCCCATGTTGAAGGGGACTTTTTAGAGTGTTGGTTCTGATTTATATTTGAAACTTACTAAATTTAGGACTGGTTTTGTGTTTTCAAGGCTGCTGACTTGGCGACCAGTCGGTGGGGAGTTCTGCTCTGGCTCTCCCTCTGATACAAAAGAAAAACTGGTAAGCTGCTGAAATAAAACAGTAATTTAAGATTGTAAGAGGTCAGTACAAATGTGTTATGATGTAGAATAGGTGAAAAATGTACTTGGTTTAAATACATTTTTCAATTCTGATTTGCTTGATTTTTTTTTTCCGAGCTCAAGTGCTATTTAGTGTTCAAAAATGGCAAGGAATTAATTTATAAAGAAGTATGTAGTTTGTTTGCAGCAAAGTTGACATCCAGAATTTGTCTCTAGGTAGTTAAGTATGTTTGTTTTAGGTAATGGCCTGTGTCTAGCAGGTTTCTCTGATACTGTATTTGGGCTTTGAGTTGTTTTGTGGCTTGGGTCATGGTTTTCTTTCATTTTGATGTATTGGCAAGAAGAGAAATTGCTGAAGAGGGATAGATTGACAGATTGACTTTTTCTTTTTTTGCCTCCAAATTTTCTCTTGTAGTAGGACCTTAAGTATCTATTTAAAGTAGAAAATTTGTATAACCATCAGATTTTTTAGCATTGATTGAATAAACTGATGTGAAGTCTGTATTTGCCTGCAAGTGACAGCCCTGTAGCTGCTTTGCTGCCAGTGAGAATTAGTTTAGCTTTTGGACATTCTCACAAGTTCTTTATAGTAATGAAGCACTTGAGAAAAGTTCCTCAAGGATAATGACCCCAAATGAGCTTTACTAAGAGAGACTCACTTCCTCCATTTATCTTTATGAAGTGTTAACATAATTCAGCTTAAACAGAGAGTAAATGTTTGGGAAGGCCAGTTCTCATTATATGGGTATTGTACCTTCATGCTGTACCATGACTCATTTATAGTGGTTTGATCTAAAAATATTGGCTATATTTTTGATCCATTTATGTCAAATATAATAGCATGCATAAATGGCAAATAAATGTCTTAGTCTTGACTAAATGGAAAGATCTTTTCCCTTTGAAATAGTTTAACATAAATGTTTTTAAAAATTATTTTTGTCTTCAGTGTAAAAAGATATTTTACAACTTCAGAATTAACAGAACTTGTATAATGATACTAAAGGAAAAATATTTTTGGCTGTCTCATTTAGTAGGATAGAATCTTTGTGGGCTTTGGATATTTTCATCTAATTTTTCTTCAAGCTGCTCAAATATGATAAAGTGTTTTGCTATCTGTAGACATGATGCCTATTTTTACTTAGTAGAGATGAAAACTCTTGGTTATCTACTAATATGAGAATCTGAGGTGTTCTTTACAGGAACTTTACAACAAACTTCCTACTCTTGATCTGGTAAAAGCTGTAGTAACTCTTGGGTGAGAGAAGAAATGCTTGGAGGGAATACAAAAACCTATCTGAAAAATCCTGCTCATTGCCTTTTCTGTGTACTTAAGTATTTGTTACTTGTTAAATTTTCAGTTGTTTCTTAGTAGCTCATCTTTCTAGTACATCTTTCATGAATGCTCATAGCAAATGTGACTAAAGTGAATTGAAGTGCAGTGTTGAAACAGCTCTGAAAAGCACAGCACTATTACCAATTACCAGAAGTTTTCTGTAAGTTAATTGCTTAATTGTTTTTTCTTTCTTTTCAGGATACAATCTCCCAGAAGTCAGTAGATATCCATGATTCCATCCCACCTCGATCTTCAGATGGACGCGTGTATCAACCCAGCACAGGGGCCACGGTAGCTGAAGAAACGAGTAAAGCCAGGCCAGCAGCAAGTGCGTGCTCTGCAGGGGTTTGGCATTTGGTATCTGTTAAGAGTAGCATGGAGTAGGTGTTTGATGTGTGAGTGTCTTAGGGTGACTGTATGATGCTTGTATCCCCAGTCCTCTTTTCTGTTTATGCTGGATATGAAGCATAAACACTGGAGTGTTTAGTTATAGCCCCAACTATGATGTCAGAAACGTGACGTGAAGAAATCACATTGTTTAAATTTTTGTCTTCATGTAAAATGACAGAATTCTCTTGGCCTCCTGTGGGTCCACATTTATGGCCTGTGTTTTAAAAAAAATCTAAGAGTTGAACTGCAAGCTTCTAGGCTTTTTACCCAAAGCAAAACATTAAAAATAGAAGTCTCCTTACAATGCTGTGAGAGATTTCTTTTCTTAGGAGCAGAGATTTTTTAGTGCAAAATGCAACAGAAGCAGTAGCTGAAAAAGAATTCTGTCTATGATTTGAAGAGAGTGTATCAAACCCTTATTTAATTAAGATCCTTGTGCAGTTATGTGGTCGTGTGGTACATTAGTACATGCCACCGCTGCAAACAAGCACTGATGCCAATGCTGTGCTAAGCCTCCTGCCTGGGAGCAGCCTCTGGCTCTTGCTATTGCACTGTAGGTCCAGATCAGGCATTTTGGTGATTTTTAGGTAACACTGAATCAGGTTGATCCGATGTATCACGGACAGCTTGAGGAAACTGGTTTTTAAGAAGTCCCGGTTGGTAACATGGTGATTTGTCCTGGGGTTAGTAATTCCAACAGGTGGATTCCAGGTTTGGTTTACACATGTGCTTGAAGTTAAACTGTTCTTCAACTTGCCTTCAAAACAGCTCAAAAAAATTCTTTAGTTAATAAGAAATTTTCTTTCCTTTAAAGAATTCCCAGAACAGAAGTTATTTGCTGCTCTTTTGATCAAGTGTGTTGTACAGCTGGAACTCATTCAGACGATCGACAGCATTGTGTTCTTCCCAGCAACTAGCAAAAAAGAGGATGCAGAGAATCTAGCAGCAGCACAAGTAAGTGGAAAAGATAGGTATCTATCTTCTTAACACCTTTTCCTCCAGAGGTTTTAAGATGAAGTTTCTTGATCTCCTGTAGCATCTGCTAATTTACAATTTTTACATGCGTTGGAGAATTTCCATTGGACAGTTGAGATCTTTTACAACTTCCATTAAATTGCATTTGCTGTGCCAGAGCAGCACTGTGGAAATTAAAACATGTATGTAACATTCAAAGGAATTTACGTAACTGGGATGTGGATAGAACCTTTAATACAGTGTTAAGTACAAGTACAGGTGTAAACAGGGTAGGATTGTGTTATCACAGGAGCTTGCTAAAGTTGGGAATTTTTACTTCAAACCTTTTTTTTCCTTTTCCTCTTTTTTCAATAGAGAGATGCAGTAGACTTTGATGTCCATGTGGATACACAGGATCAAGGGATGTATCGTTTCCTAACATCACAGCAGCTTTTCAAACTTCTTGATTGTCTGCTGGAGTCTCACAGATTTGCTAAAGCATTTAATTCAAACAATGAACAAAGAACTGCTCTCTGGAAAGCAGGTGAGTCAGTCCCCTTGGAGAAATATTTTGTGACAGTGTGAATTGACCCAAAAATAGGTCAAAAGTATTTTGATGCTAAATGTAAAATTTGAAGCTTTAGCTCTATAACTAGGATTCCTCAAGGGAGGAGACCTAATCTGTGGAGGTGCAAATATCTCTGGTTTCCTAAAATTAAAGGTTTCATTGAGGTACAGCTGCCAAGCTGATTCTTGGCTGTAGGTGTGGGTCTCATGCTTGAAAGCTGCAGGCACAAAGGTTTCACAGCCACTTGGAAGCTGATATTAAAAATGGGTGCCAAACACAATTACGGCACATATAAATAGGTTCATTTTTAGCAATGCTCCATTGTACTAAATATGATGAAAAATTAATTACCTGAAGTGGTTCTTCTGTCTGTGTGCAGAAGATGCTTAGAAAGAGAAGTGGGGGGGACTGTAAGAATGAATGTCAGCTGAACCAAAAATCTAAATGGATGCTTGGAATTCCTGTAGGTTTCAAAGGCAAATCAAAGCCCAACCTGCTGAAGCAGGAGACCAGCAGCCTGGCCTGTGGGCTGCGCATCCTGTTCCGCATGTACACGGACGAGAGCCGCACCAACGCCTGGGAGGAAGTCCAGCAAAGACTGCTGAAGTAAGGTCCATGGGGCTGAGCCTCTTCATGTTATTTCTCATGTTAAAGAAAGGGAGTGGGTTATTTAAAAGGATAGAGCTTCTCAATTTGCAGTAAACTTCTAGAGCTAACACATGTATGTGGTGGTCACAGCGAATATTAAAGAGTTTTATGTGCTGTGCCTCTAGCTACTGATGCTGTCTCTACTTTTTGTTGTCATTACATGTTTTGCAGGGAGAACAAAGATTTTTGTCACCTTTTTTTGCATCATGTGGGCAGGTGGGGGCTTATTATAGCTTCTCTTTAAAAATCACCTAAACCCTTTTTTTCTTTCACTAACCTCTGGTATTTTAGGGAACTGGCACTGTTTGTTCTCATTTTCAGAAATGGACACTGGGCTTAAGCAGCCTTGTGAGCATACAGAGGCCTTTGGCTCTTGGTCTGTTTTTTGTTTATAAAGTTTTCAAACAACTGTTGAAATTAGGGAGGGCTTCAAACCTCAACTGCAACACATAAAGCTGAGACTTACAAGTTCACAGACTAGGAGGCAGAGCTGAAAACTGCCTGATTACGTCAACATGAGATGCTCCTAAAGTCCACATAGCGTTTTGCCACATGCCTCTTAAAGAGTACTTGCTATGTGTCAAATACATGCATGAACAGCATAATCACATTTTGTCATCTTATTTGTTACTGAAGTCCCAGGACTTTGGGTTTAACAAAGTCACTGCTTTCTGTTGTTAACCAGGCTTAGAGAACCTTTCATAAAACGATGCTGTTCTACACCAGGGCTCTACACTGCCAGAAGTTGCAAAGCCAAAGCTCTCTCTCTGCAGTAGAGCTCAGAAGGTAATGTGAGTTAATATATTTTGTGTCTTTCTTCTCCAGTGTCTGCAGCGAGGCTCTGAGCTATTTCCTCACTCTTACATCAGAAAGTCATCGGGAAGCCTGGACTAACCTTTTACTCTTATTTTTGACTAAAGTCCTGAAGATAAGTGATGAAAGGGTAAGTAACTGTTTGGAATGATGTTTCAGATGACATGTACAGGTAAGAAGTAGTTCCAGACTGGTTTGTCACACACAGTTACAGACTTGACTTTAAAAGCTCCTGCTGCTCTGTAGACACTCTTGTGTTGAGGGAACGTGCGTTCAAACAGCACTTGACAGATACCGAGACTAATAATTCAGCGTGAAGGTGCAGTGAGTGATAAAATAAAACGTGTCAGAGAAGTTTAAAAATGCTGCAATCCTCTAGAAGTGTGTGTTAAATTGTTTTTGCCCCTCTCCTGCTGAGGAAGACAATTAGTGATGCTATTTTATTCAAAGAATAAAATTCTGTTTCTACCAGCAGTGCTGCAGATACATGTACACCTTGACCTTCTCCAAAGCAATTCTGCAGTAAATAAATCCCTGTTTAATCTCCCTCTGTTTCTGAGAAAACTTGGCTGAAATAATTAAGTGAAAAAGGCCAATTGCAAGAAAGAACTCATAATAGAAAAATATTTCCTCTTGGAGAATAAGCATTAATAAGGAGCTTTGTGTAGCTGGTGAGCATCTGTCAGAGTACATCACAGCTGTCTCAGCCTTATTCTTCTAGCACTGCTAATTTCAGTTGTAAAGGTGTTTCTGCTTGTCACTTTGGGTTTCTCGCCCTCATTTGGGAGATGGTTTAAAATTCTTACTTTACAATGTGCTTTCTGAGGTGTTCCGATGTATAATAGTAATTTCTTGTTTGTTTTCTCCTCAGTTCAAGGCCCATGCCTCATTCTACTATCCTTTATTGTGTGAGATCATGCAGTTTGACCTTATTCCTGAGCTTCGAGCTGTTTTGCGAAGGTTTTTCCTGCGGATTGGTGTGGTTTTCCAAATATCCCAACCACCAGAACAAGAGTCTGGAATAAGCAAGCATTAGCAGATAGTGACACTCTGTTACAAAGTTTATATTCCTCAGCTAAATAAAAGGACCAGGTAGCTGGGCCATTCTGTCTGGATCTCCATATAAGTGATTTCTTTCTCTGGCAACGTGTATCCAAGGGTTAACGGTACGGACGCTTACAACTGTAATTAAGGCTTGCAACACTCCAGTCCCTCTCTTTCCTGGCGGATTCTCTCTCACCAGTTTCTCTTGCCTGGCTCGTGCTGAGCACGGAGCCAGTTTATAGCACAGTCCCCTTGTCAGCACGGGCTGCAGTGTCCTTTACTGTCCTAGACAGCAGTACAGCAACAGATGTTTGTGGCGGGTGTGAAAGTAAAATGTACCCAAAGAAACATATATATGTAAAGGTTTGAGCTTCTGCAAGAAGTACAACTCAGGAGAGCTGTATTTTGAAGGATAAAATGTTTATAGTGAAAAGAAAATGGAGATTATTGTTCATGGAAAAAAAATATTTAGCAACTATGTCTGATATTCTAAGATTTTTGCACACTCAGGCTGTCTGAGACATTGGTAATCATCCTTCTGTGAAAATGTACAGAGATGCAGGTCTGTAATATAAACTCTTTAACACTATACAGTTCTTCCCGAATTATTTTATTTCTGTATTACTGATTTGTTGAAAGCCCATAACTCTTCCTTGTTTACCAAATGCACTAGAAGTTTGGGTTTCTTTTTTGCGTTGTGATTTTTTCCCCTTTTTTTGTTATTTTTGTTTTGTTTCATTTCATTGTAGCCCAGAAGTTACTGTTGCTGACTTTTGTCAAGAGCAGCGGTAGAAATATCACGACTGACATAACTACCTGTAATATACTTGTTTTAGGGCTTTTAAATATAACGAGCCATTGAAATGATGATCCTTCAAGGACTGGAACTTGAATCACTGCAAACAAGTCTAGGTTGTGTCTGCTGTCAGATGTTTTTTGTTTGATGTAGATTTCACTCTTATGTACAGAATTTAATGTTGGATATATTCAAGTAACAAATCTGGCATGGTTTAGGGATGGTTAAATTTATTGGAAATGTATTCATACTGTGAATTGTGCTCTGATGGTTAAAAGACGAGATTGTCAAGCATTCTGTATTACAATGGATGTAGAAATTTTTTTCAGATGGACAAAATGTATATGGTACAGATATGTAAAGTTTTCTATGTAAAAAAATTCTGTACAACTTTCTGTACAATATTTGGTTCTCATCTGGCATATTCTAATCAGGTTATAGGTCAATAAAGTTTTTGAACTCTTTCATCAGTGCAATCAAAACCAGTCTAATCCACAGCTACTTGTTTCACAGTTTGCTTTGCCTCTCATGCTTTTGTTTCGAAGGAGCAGACCCCAGGCCCTAGGAGCACAGAGCTGGGTGCCCTCTGGTTGACTGAGATGCCTCTTCTCACTGTTAGAGACAAATGCAGGGGGAAAAGCAGTGGTAATTTAAATTTAAAGAAAAGGTGGGCAGGGCTGGAGAAGAATAAAAATGCTGCCTGAGCTGCACTTTGCTCCCTGGGGATTGCAATACAAACACCAAACAGCTGAGAAGGGAAGGGAAGGGAAGGGAAGGGAAGGGAAGGGAAGGGAAGGGAAGGGAAGGGAAGGGAAGGGAAGGGAAGGGAAGGGAAGGGAAGGGAAGGGAAGGGAAGGGAAGGGAAGGGAAGGGAAGGGAAGGGAAGGGAACTGCAGTTCTGCTGACTTGGAGCACATCAGCCAGCTTAGCCTTGTCAGCGTCTTCAATTTCGTAAGTAAAAGTGGAATTGGATTGTCCTCCAGTGTGTTCCCACAAAACTCCTGACTGGCACAGGAGAGCAGTGTGAAGAGCAAGAAGGTGTGTGAAGGAGCCTCCCCTCTCTTTCAGGGCAGTCAATCTGCCACAGCCATTCACAGTGGGCTCCAGAAAGAAGTGTAAGCAGTTCAATGAAATAGTTATGGAAAAGCCAGAAAAGGGAATTAAAATGCTATGACCTGTGATTCAGAGTTTGCTCACAAAGTTAATTGGAGTGGAGCAAAACCAAATAGCAATTACCAGTGTCAGAAGGGGGAGAATTGAGGTTATTCGAATTAATTGTAGCCTTTCCTCTTGGGCTGTATTTTACTTGTTCAGTTTGTTGTGCTGTGTTTAAATCTTAAACTGCTGTGCTAAACCAGACCTGAAGTCTTCATCTCTTTGACAGTGATGAGTAATAATTTTTACAGTGAGTATAATGTGTCCCATTCCTATTCATTGCCATACTCTCCTCCCTCATGGCTTTAGCAAGCTGTTCTGAGACCATTACCAGGGTGTTTCTGCCCTGAGCACTATTTAAACAGCCACTGTTCCTTCCAATTGCTTTCTAATCATCTGTATTCAAGATGGAACAGTGAGTACAATGAATTATCTAAAAAGTTGGGCAGTTGGAGTTGTGGGGCTATTTCTGGTCTTAAACCTCACTGCTTCATTGTTTTGTTGTGTACTCCTCTTTAGTAATGACATTTTATTTCACAGCCTGGCCTTCTCATGCCTTATTTACTGCTTATATGGAAAACGCCCAATAGCCGCTTAATTTTGGTTCATTGGGATCTGAACTTTGGTGTCATCATAACTCTCCTGTGCTTCTCTTAGTTCTTGCAATGCCAGAACAGCACCAGGTGTGCTCTGGCATCGTGTTCCACTTGCAGATCTCTGAATGCTCAGATTTATGATAATTGTCAAATATCAGGGGGCAGGGACAGAGAATAAGGTCTCTTTTAGTCATATCCATTAGGGATGGGACTGCAGATATGTTTATTTTGCAGGTCGGGCTGTCATGATGAAAAGTCAGGATGAAGAGGGCCCTGCCAAAAGCTGAACTTTGGAGAGGCAGACAAAGCTGAAGAAAGATCTGGAAAGGGAAGATAAAAAGGACTCCAAGTGTCCTGGGCACTAACTGTTCTGAGTGCCCAGGGGAGGGTAGCTGCAGGGAAGAGTGGAATTCATCATGCTAAGGGCTGCTGAGCAGTGAGGTTACAGTAATTCAGTGGTTTTAGGCCACAGCACAGGTGAAAATAATTCCAAGAGGGGTTGTGCCGCATCCTGGCCTTGAACTGGAGGAGAAGAATGCCAGCTTCTGACTGTGGCATTTATGAAACTTAGTGCAGTGAAATGAGTGTTGCTTTTTAGGGGAACACTTCATGCATCTCTCAGGGAAAAACTCAGAATTAAGGGAATAAAGAATTATACTCTGTAGACAGATGAGGGAAAAATTCTGCATCTAGCCTGGAGCTGGTACAGCGAGGACGTGGGAGAGAGCCATCAGGGCAGGTGGCAAAGTATGAAAGGCACAAGGTGGGATTTAAAATGAGAGGGTGGTAAGTGTACTATTACAAAGCATTTTCACAATTTCCTCTGTGTCGTGCAGCCTGAGGTACCTGCTCCAGCCCAGGTCAGGGATTACACCAATGCCCCTGCTTGAGTGGCCACTGCTATCATAGCCACACTGAAGAATCTTCTTACTGGGCCAGAAATTCAGGGTGAGAATTATCCTGATTTGGCAAATCCTCTCTGGGAAGGAATGTGCTAAGCCCCTGAAGAAGCTCAACACCAGTCAGGTTTCAAGTACATCTATCAGCAAATATTGCCGTCCTCATCATGGAACTGCTGCAGCTTTCAGATAGGCTTATAAAAGCTTGGAGGTGGCATTGCAGTAAAAATTAAAGACCTGTGTAAAAAGTCCTTGTTTTCATCAGTGGTTTGTTAGGGTCTTTTTTACCCCTGTTGATCAGGTTTAGGCCTCTGGGTGGCAATTTCCTAACCAAGAGGAAAGTTGCAGCATTACCACTGTTTCACCTTGGTCGTGTAGTTCACTGAACGCCTAAAATCTTGCTCCATGTCCTTCTTCCTAAAGCTCTGTGCTCTTAAGCAACAGATTTTCCATGTGTTTTTATTTCTTTGGAGATAGCCTTAACACTCTAGTTTGTTCATGAGTAAATGAAACCTGAAGCTGAAGTAATAAATTAAGGAAACTGAAGTGTGCTTTCACGGTTTTTATAACAAAAATAATTTCAGTAACAAAATACTTTATTAACTCTTCAATCAGAAACATAAATATATTCAACAATATCTGCATTTTCAGCACATGCCAAGTTAGGGAATGTAAGACACATTGCTGATAGTAATTTTTTTCCCATTTAAGTGTCAGCTGTGCTTTCATGCAGGACAGCATTTATCCTGTGTGAAAACCAAATGTCCTCCTTCAAGTTTCTCACTCTTTGGGTAATGCCCTTCTGCTGTTGGGCTACTCTAATGCCAGAAAGTTTTGGAGTTTGACTGTAAAGCTAAAAAACATCTTTGATTTAATCTCAAATCCACAAACACCACACTCCGTTTCTGAGGCTGAAACGTAAGTTGTATAAAAAGTGCAAAAGCTGCCAAGCTACTCTTTCATTTCCCATGTCACGGACCAGAAAACATCCCTGTGCTACATCTCCGTTCCACTGCAGTGCCTGATCATTTATTTATTGCTGTTTTCAACTACACGCACAGCTCCACACACGGGAGAGAAGTCTCCCTGCAGCGCTCCCCGGCAGGCGGGGTCAGCCGTGCGCGGTGGAGAGCCCCTGCCAGCCCAGCGGGAGCGCGTTCTCCGGGGACGGCTTTGCTGGGCTCGGCTGCTCCTCCAGCAGTCTCCGGAGCGTGGCCGACGTTCCCGGTCGCAGCCAGGGCTCTGTGGCCACGGTGTCAGTGGAGCTGGCGTGGGACTGAGCGCGCTTCAGAAGGTCGTCCACGTCCCCTAAGGAAATGTCATCACCTGAGAGAGGAGAGCAAGACGCCTGTTAGAGGTGACAGAAGCTCTTCCCATCACAGCACCGGGCAGGCTTGGCTGCAATCAGTGCATCAATGCTTCTAAATGACGTTTTTACTTAGCACACATTTGCTGATGTTCTGGGGAACTGGGCCTCCACAGCTTCCTACCAGCAGCTCAGCAAGGGGATAGGGACACAGGCAGAGGTGGGTGGACTTGGCAGATGGTTCCTGCTTTCCAAAAGGCTTCTACTTAGAGAGAAGTCAAATCTGTCACTGCATATATGCATAAAATGCATGTAAAAATAAGGCCATTCAATAACAGTGACCTGACTGAACCTTGTACACAACAGTCTCCTACTCGGGAAGAATTGCTTTAACTTTGTTTAACAGTGCCAATGCAAGTGAGCCTGTGCATCACAGCTCAGCACAGCTCAAAACCTCAGTGCAATGTTATGCTGAAACTGGCGGAGTTGGGATCTTCCAGCTACAAAATAAACCCCACCCAACAAAAAGTAAAACTGCCTTGCCTTTGGAGTCATTCTCACTCTAGACTCTACTATTATTTGTTTCAATTATGTCAGCAATCATACATACACAATACCTTCAACAAACAGTTGTCCTTGCAGATTATCAAACAACATAAAATTTTACTCTATATAAAGGGATATAAATGTATACATTTCTCTGTCCTGTTCCATTTTTTGGCCTCACAACATTTAAATTTTACATAGATCAAAAAAATCGATCAAAAAAAATTACAGCTACCTCTAATGACTGAAAATTGCAATGTTTTCCTCTTAAAACTGAGTCATATCAATGTGGATGTTCTGGTTTCTTGGTGTTTAAGGTGGGCGTAAAAATGTTTAACGACTGGATTAGGAAATAAACTTTTTTTGCAGACACATCCTAATTCAAGCAAAACAGAATTGTATATTCTTTAGTGATTAAATAATTCACCTAAGCAATTAATAAGTGCATGGGATTTAAGTATTTGGATGATTTTTACAAATGTCAGGCTTTTTATTCTGCAAAAAAATGACATTTTAAAAATGAGAATTTAAACCAAAATTTCTTCAAACATCCTCATTAAAAACTGAAAGTTGATGGTCTAAGTATGGATGTGAGAGCCCAAGGCCTGGAGAAGCAGCAGGCAGGAGTGCAGGGGTGAAGTGAAGGACAGGAACTGCACACAACCCCACATACACAGAGCAAGGACTCAGTTTTCCTCTTTGTCTGTTAGGTGGGACTACAGGTTCTAAAACAAAATGCCAAATGCTTTTTGTTCCAAAACAACCTGGCACAAATCTTTAGTTCTGTCACATCATACAGACAGTGATCTGATCATCCTCCAAGCCTTCCCAGTCTGGTTAAAACTTGTCAGCAACACTAGAACTGAGAGCAGACCTCCCTCTCTCTAGGGCCTGTCATCTGCTGAGCTGGAAGATGGTAGAGTGAACCTCTTTGTCTCCTAAATTCTGGGTCAGATGAACTCTCCTGTGGGTGGGCACTCACATTTTTTTGCATATGTAGGTTTAGAGGGGTTTACAGCACAGAGCAGTGAAAGTGATACCTAAAGAAAATTAATTTTTTGTTTGCTGCTTTAAGAGATGATATCTAGCAACAATAAAAATAAGGTTGTTTAAAGACAGACAAACTGTGAATGTCCAGGCCAAAGGGCTGCATTTCCCCACACTAACTACTTCTGCCTTTAAAGCAAAGCCTTTAAATCTGGCAGACATCAGAGGCAAGATCAATTGTTCTGCCAGAGGTAAGATTACAGTGCACATCACTGGATCAGACTCACTTGGTTTTGCTTTTAGAAAGCACAAGCAGATCAGTTGCACTGCAGAACTTGTTCATCATTAATTTCAACACTTTGCACACTCTGTAAAAAACTGTCCTTAACTGGACACGTATCAAGACTCTTGATAATTCAGTTTGCATGTGGAGGCTGAGGGTAAGGAAAGCTTTTCCTTAGCCTGAAATTCTGGTTTAGAAATTGAATGGTATCTGGATTCCTGCAAAATACCAACAGCAGCACACCTTGTGTGCCCAAATCTGTGAGAATTCCCTCTTCTGTGTCTGAGCCTGCTCTTGTTTATGTCCTTAGGAACACACATACCTTGCTTGACAGAGATGGTTATCTCTGGCTTGTAGAAACTCCATCCCCCAAATATTCACCAAGTCTACACTGATGGGAATTTTTTTGGATGGGTGAAAATGGAGGTGAAGGCCTGACTCCTTTTTTCACATTTTCCAATTAAGAAAACAATACTAGGATGCCTTTAGGATTCCCCCATCAGTCCCATAGGAGAAAGTGAACTGCTGTGAACAGAGCCTCCTTACTGAAACAGATCAGCTCTTAGAATTTATCAAAGCCTGTGAATGGCATCTCTGGTCATTTCAAGGGAAGATGACCAGGTTTCTTAGTGATATTCTTAGTGATATAGTGAGAGATTTTCTTTCTCTCAGCAGCATCTCTGAGAGCAGTGGAGAAATGACAGTCCTGCTGCTCAGAAAGCAAGAGGATGCCACAAGGGTTCTTTCAGGCTGTTAGGGAAAAGGAGTAAAAATCTTGGCTTCACTCCTTTTTCCTATAACATCACTGCGCACAAGGAGGGAACAGGAGGGCAAGCAGCAGTGCAGCCTGAACAACCATAGCTGAGCAAGAGGATCTGTTTTTGCCTTTCCAAGAGGCACAAATGCTAAGGATGTGTGATGGGTACCCATATGCTCCAGAGAGCAAGCTACATACAGTTTTATATATTTATATATATATATATATAATCATCTTTATCTAAAGGCTGAGGCTCCAGAGGCTGTGGCAAACAGAAGGCAAGCAAAATAAAAAGTGTAGTGCACACAGTATGAGCTGAAATTATAAAAGAGGTGAAACACAACAAAGATGCAGAAGTAAAAGTAGTTCACATAGCAAATATATCTGGGTGGAGTAAAATCAGTAAAGAGTTTATTTAGATTACCGAAGAAAAATAGTATGAATAGGGTTTATTTTTCAGTGACTTAAAAACCACAGTGAGATGGTTAAAACAAAAAAAAAAAAAAACCAAAAAAAAAAAGGATGAAGTGCTGGTAAGAGTACCCATAGCAACAGAATAAAAAATACTGCCAGCATCTGTACTCTCATTAAGTTTATAAAAAGGATAGTAATACCGTAATTGCCTAGACAGCATAGCAACTACCTCCAAAAAAGGGGAGATTTCAGACACATATGAAAGAATCATTAGCACAAAGTATATGAACTGGGTCACAATCCATGTGAGAAATTAATGGTTGCCATGACTGGTGCTTCATACACAAAAGGGACCTAGATCAGGCAGCCAGCATTTGGAGATGTTCCAAGACAACTCCCAGCACTTGATGTAAGAAACATGGAATGAATTCAAGTGTGTGTGCAGTGAAAGAGGTATTGGTATCAAATACTCACATACTCAAATACTGAATGATCATTAATATTAACAAACCACTAGAAAATCAAATTAACTAGAAACTGAAGTACTTCATCATACACAATTTCTATGGCATATCTTCATGCTGGCTGGACCACAGACATCTGACTCCCAGGAATGCCAATAAACTCATACAGACACCTCATCATCATTCATCACTCAGGTTTTTTATTTCTTCCCACTGCCATTTCAGCTGTGCAGCTGGATATCCCCATCCTGCTGCCCACACTGCAGTTGTGCTCACAGGACAAGTAGGAGTGGTTGATCAGCCAGAAATATGAGAATCTTTTCCTACTCTCCTCCTCTAAACTTAGTCTAAAGAAGCTGTGCTGAGGTTTGCTGGGGAAGCCCTTGTACCAGCTACAGAGCTCTATAAAGAACTCCTGTGTTTGAGCTGGTTGCTCACTGTTCCGCTGCATGAAACCTAGTATTATTTGTTCCTTTAATTATTGTAATTACTAAGTGTTCACTACATCATCTTTGCTACAGGGAGCATACCCAAGGAAGGAGATTTCTGCTGGAGCTCAGTCAGTCTGTGCAGTTGCTCCTCATTCTTGCCTTTCACCTGATCAACGTCAAGGCTGAAGTCCGAGCGCAAAGAGAAGCTGTCAGGCTGCAGCAGTGGTGTCTGTCCTGCTGGAACTTCCTCCTGCAGGGAATCCAAAAACGCACAAATCCTTCAGTTGAACAGCACCCTTTTCAAAAGGGCAAATAGCTACACGTGTACTCCCTCAGAAGCCATAACATGGAGTCACTGTGGAAGCACAGGAACTGTCTGACATTACATCTGTCAGTTCTTACACGTACAGCACTCTCCAAAGCTCTCTGCCTTAGTCGTCTCCTCTCCCTTGCAGAAGGTGGATGCTGCGGTAATAAATTCACTTCTTCTAAGGCAGAAAACGTTTCCCCATTAGCACCTGGAAAAACAGGTGAAATAGTTTTCAAAGAAATCAAAATACCAGAGAGTGCTCCAACCTGTTTATGTTTTGAAACAAGCCAATATATTGTACTTGATTCCATCACAGGAATATATTCGTTACAAATCCTGTTTATACCCAGACCTTTAAAGTAAATGAGTACTCAAATGAGCACAGCACCTTCACCTGAGAGAGAGAACACTTGGAGAATCAAAGTCATAACAGATACAATCATGTAACAAATTATGCTTGTGAATATGTTACATGGAACACATAACAACTGGGATCTTATGCCCTAATCACACATCCTTGGTCATATCTCTGCCTTTCCATGTAATAAATTGTCAGAATCTGTTCATACAAAAATAAATAACACTTTTTGATTATAATATACATGAATCCTAAGGTCATGTGGCTGCTTCAAACTTGTCTATTTCTCCTTCTTTTGCTCACTCTGGAAATTCTTTCAAACACAAACTGTTTCAAACAAGAACTTTTGTTTTTTCCTCCTGGACCAGTACCCCCTACTTGGGGCTGGTTGATGGCTTTGCTGCTGCTTGGTGCAGACAGTGGACTCCGTTTCCTACTGCAGCCCCTCTGGCATCTTCAGGAACAGAGCTTCCAAGGAACAGGAAGGACTCTGCTCAACAAAACCCCTACAGAATCCACTACTACCAACTACTCTACTGCATCTCCCCTATAGCCAAGAATAAAAACTTTGCAAGATGATTTCCCATAGACGACTGAAAGAAATTTCAAGATGCTGAAATGCTAATGGAAAATAACATGTAAAGGCCTGAGCTGGTTGGGTTTTTCTAGCCTTAGTATTTCTAGTAACTGGAAATTAAACAGCACTTTTACGTCCATGCATACAAAGGCTGAATAGAGAGACATTACATGAGGCAGTCTATACAAAAATCTTCAGAAAACTAAAAAACTTCTGCTTCAGATGATGGAATAAGTGACAGTGTCTGTAAGTATGATGTTGCAAGTGAAATGAAATAATATGTGAACAGCAGAAAAGTGACTAATTTAGAATGAATTGCTATTTTATACCCATATAATCATACTTAAAATCAAGCATGCTTGTAAATCAAAAGAATAACCATGAAAAGAATCGCTGACTATCTAAGACTTTTGTATTTCACTGCGGACAGATTGCAATTGCAAGCTGTGATTGCCAATAAATTATATTATTTGCAGCAGAACTATAGAAAAGCATTGCCTATGCTACCATTGTAACACATTTCCTGAATAAATATTAGCTTTTCCTTATCCAAAGCTGGGAAGATGTCAAAAAAGCCCCTTGACAAGACAAACCTCCCAGAAGAACCACAAAGAGCAGAGAAAGATGCTTTCTCAGGAAAAGATGTAAGGTGGTAAAAAGGGCAACTGAGCAGCATTGTTAAATGCAGCTGTCATCTACACAAATTTGTTGCAGTGAAATGTCATAAATCTCTGCATTTTAATTTGGAGACATAACTTCCTAATACTTCAAACCAATCACCATAGCTACAACCACTGCAACTTCTAAAACAGTAATAATCATTTTAGAGACACAGCTTTAGACTAAACCACGTGTCTGTACACTCACAACATGGTTAAGGGGAGGTGTAAACTCACCAATAAAAGCGCTATCCGATTCCAACAGTGAATTTTTCTGGAATTCACTAGATTTGTTCCTGAACTACAAAAGTGAAACAAAAAAAAAATGGAAATTCAGAGGCTTCAAATACATTTCTGAGGCCAAATGATAATTAATGTAAATTAATTGCCAAACTTCTGCAAAGCAAAGAGCAGCTCTACAGTGTTAATATTCCACTGTCCTTGACTTTGTGGTTTTAAAAACCCAATACATTTTTAAAGAGCTCATATTCTCTTCAAGCATTAGGGTTTTGTTTTTTTGGGTTTTTTTAACTTTTCTGTAGAAATCCCAGTTGCTGAAATTGCCTACACATGGCAACTGTTGTGGTAATTCGTTTAACACAGACATTTCCATCGAGAAATTGATCTTTGTCACTCTGCATGAGGTTCAGAACATTCAGTGCTCAAAGTGAGCTTTGCATGTAAGGTTTGTATGAAGTATTGATCAAATGAAGAATGATTCCTTATGTTTAACTTATCCCACCACATACAATCTTTGACATTAAAGCATTAAAATAACAAATTTCTACATCATAATATCAAGCACTAAGACCAATATTCATAGTTCACCTCATAGTTGCAGCCATTTGTTAAGAGAAATTCTACTGTGGAATAATTTATGTTGAAAAGCACTCTAAAATCAAAGTAGTAGAAACTATCAGAGGAAACAGAACAAGAGAAAACAAATCTTTTACTGCAGAGCATTGCTCTGAATGATAATTTCAGGCATTAAATTGCAACTATAAAAGGCCATTAATGTGATTTTTTAAAATAAAACCTGCTTCATTTTTGCATTTAGTGGCAGTATTATCCCAAGGTTAATGTCTTTGCTGTTGCACAGTCTCCTGTTTTTCATTGTTTCACATTCCCATGAAATACAACTGAACTCTGTTATTCAGTATTTTGGGTTAGTGCAGGATTCTAATTTGATAGAATTCTATTTTGCTCATTTCACCAAGTCAGAAAATAAACATTCCATCTGAGAACAGATCCAATTCGTGACTGCCGAGTGCATCATTTAAACCACCCGAATTTAGAGCAACTGTTTCAAGTTTAAAGAAGCTGTCATTTGTCAGAAAAATACATAAATTCGTTTGCTGTCGTGTTAAGTGTCATTCCTTCCTCCAAATCAGTGAAAGACACAATATTTCTCATCCTTGAAAAATAAATATAATAAAAACCTTTTATTCTTACCAGGCCCATGGTTTGTGGGTAGCTGTCCAAAGCAGGATCATTTTGATCATCAAAAGCTACACAGACAAGAGACAAAACAACAGGGTTAACATAAAAATAGCTAATAATAAAACACATTTTATCAGCTTATTATTGCAAAAATGAAGACCTGTATGCATTACATCTTTAAATACACATAAATTTTGCTGAAGGAATGAGTTTTTAAAACATTTGAAAGCAACAATTACTCCGGTTTCCTTGTGTAAATTTAAGAAGAATCAGAGAAATCAAACAGAAATCTGTAGTGCATTATTTCTAATCTCTTTTTTGGCTCCTGGCAGGGAATAACAACCACAGCAGGGACTGCAGAAAGCCCCAAGAGTAAATGTACATTCAACATGCTGAGCACACCACACTTCCAGCTTTCAAAGAGAAGTTGAACCACACAGAGATCGTTCCACAGAGGAAAGTGATAAGAATATATATGCTTTTATCTAGGGATAAAAAACTCAGTTCTGGAGGGCACAGAGAACCATCCTGAAAGTTAAGCTAACAATGACCCAATGCATCCTGGAAATGCAAAGAAGCAGAACTGAAGTTACTTTTCTTATTTTAGGCTAAGTTTTCAAATAAATTATTTAGTTAGATTGGTTTTGAGGCAGAGATGCAAGAAACACCACCTTACTCAGTGTGTAGCTGACTTTCTGTCCAGCATCAGAGCACATGGGCTGTCAGTCCTCCTGGTCTGACTTCTGGCCCATTCCTGACACATTGCTCCAGTCACACAGCATCCAGCACTGCAGCACAGCAACATCAAACCTGCTCTTGGAGCTTTCACTCACATCCCCCAGAAAAATAATCATCCAGAAGTCTGCAAAAAACTGCCTCATTGATAGGGTCACAGCTAGCATTTAAAAGCTTTCAATATTTCAAACACTGATTTCTCAGTTTATAGTTTCATTAACATATTCCTCTTTCACATAGAGAGAAAAACAAAACATATCTGAGGGAAAACTGTATAAAAAACATGTAAGGCAAAGAACACTTAGACACAGTGTGAGAAAAAAGGCATGCCTTTCCCACAACAGCCCATAACACATTATTTCACCCAGAGTATAAAAGCACATACTGTTGTAATTCATCTTTCTTTGTGCTTTAAATCAGACAAAAAAACCCACTCATCTATTTTCAGCAAGAGGAAGGTGATGAAGTTGTCTCTGAGGAAAATAAACCGGAAACAGAGATGGCAACTAATTCTCTTGCTCAGTACTCAGTGACAGACTATAAAGCTAAATGATGTTGTAAAGCAATAGGAGACAGAAAGAGAAAAAGCTGTTTAAGGAGCCTCTAGAAGCATCAGAAGAAAATACTTACAAAAATCTGCTGCCTGTCTATCAACTAATCTAAGCTAACCTGAAGAGGCCTTTCCTTGGATGTCATCATGTATGCCTACATTATCCATTAGCAGAAGCCTAAATGACTGCATGTGTTTAAACAAATGGAAAAGGAAACTTGATTTCTAGATGGTGGAGATTTCTCTGCAGAAAACATTAAATGAAAGTTTTCTCAGACTGGTCTATTAAAAATATTCTAATGGTGGAAAACCAGAACCAAGCCCTAGAGTGGTCTCAGTTGAAGCCAGTGAATTATTTTTCAGCATTTCAGTCAATCTCATGAAGAGGAAGACTGAAGTCAAGCCTATACATTCCAATTAAACATAAAGGATACTCACAATCATATAATTAAACACAGAATGTGAGATAAATGTGCTTATTTGAAACTGTGATGTTCTATAATCCATAAGCAATATGGCACACATTGCTTGAACACCAGCTCATCTGTCCAAGATAGAACAGGAATTATCTTTAACACTCAACAGGATGTTGAACAAAACACAGCTGTCACCCTCCACATCTCAGTATCAATTCTGTTAATCTTACAGGTCTGGCAACAGTGAACAGGAGCAAGCTTCAAAGCACCAGTGACCAGAAGAGGCATTCAGTTTTTCCAAAGCAGTATGCAAAAATGTAAATATTTTCCTTCCAGAGGTGCTTGGTTTTAATTAATGCCCTAAGGCTAAGAAGTAACTCCATGGGTGACTGTGGCAAGGTGGGGGGCTGTAGGGAGATGCCAGGGGATACCCTGTGCTGGGCACAGCCATTGCCACGATGGAGCTGCTGCAGGACACAGCAGGGCCTATCAGTCACGTTTGTGATACCTCTGCAAACACAGCTGAGAAAAAGCAAATCAAAGTGTGGCAGTAGGACTCAGAACAAACCTGTGAGAAGCAGCCCTGGAGGCACCAAGGCCAGACAAGAGGAGGAGGAGGTGCTCAGGTGCCAGAGCAGAGATTCCCCTGCAGCCCCTGAAGGACACTATGGTAGAGCAGATCGAAAGGTGCAAGAAGACAAAAGCAGCAGAGAGGAACTGCTGTGTAATGACCATAATTCCCCCCTGCCCAAGCCTGACAACACTCATTGCATCACAGAAGTAACTTGGTACCTGGGGTGGTAGGAAGGAAGGGGAGCAGGGACACTGAGAATGAAAGAGTGAAACTGGGCACAGGAAAGGGGTAGAAAACGTTCAGGCTTCATGCTTTTTTTTTTTTTTTTCTGCTACTCAAAGTCAGTAATAAAATATTTACGCTTATAGTAATTAGGTTAATTTTCCCCAAGGCAGGTCTGTTTTGCCCACAACAGCAGCTGGTAACCAATCTCCTCATCTGCACCTTGGCCAACTTTATGCCTCCTGTTTCCCCAAAGGGCAGGAGTGAGGAGACATAAGCAGGAGAGCAGCCAGCTGGAAGTCTGGCTGTTAGCAAAGGCTAAGCCACCACAGAAATAAAGTTACTTTTTCTTCAAAAATTTAGTTAGGCCAGTCTGAATTACAGAGGCAAATACTTTCCCAAGAAGTCTGTATGCTGCACTCAAAACTGAGTTCATTTGTACAGGTTTAAGCAACTCTCACTATAATTTTAAACATCCTCTAAAACAACTGGAAATACTGCTCTTTCATTACTGTTTGTAAAAGATACCTGAATGAACCTTACATTTGGAATTAACTGTAGTATGCAAACAGATAATACATCTACTTTTCACTGCTTCTGCAATATGCAGCCAAAATATTTTCCATGTTAGGCTACTAATGTTTACTATCTTAGGATCATCTCTTTAACAATACAAGCAACATTCTCCTTCCAGAACCTCCAAGTAGTCACAGTATCTCATATGTGGTTTCTAAAGCAAAGGCTTTTTATGGATACAGGTTTCTGAAACTTTAAAATAGATCAACCCAAGACAATGGAAATAAAAAGAAATTTCATCCATTAAAAGGAGACCAAGGTGAAGATACATTGGCTGTATTTTAATCAGTTCATAGTTCAAAGCCATCCCACTTTCTCCATGAGAACTCAAGAACTGCTCCATGGAACTTACCTGCTAACAGTTTTTTCACAGTTCCACAAGAAAGTTTCACTGTTCTATAGTTTTCTCCAAGAAACAGTAGCAAAACTACTTTTCCCTTACGATTTTTGAAATATGAGGCACTAGTTAAATTAATTCCAGGGAAACAAAGAGAAACAGTCAAAAGTAATTTAAAAACCCCAAAAACTAAGTACAAAGCCACAAAAGCTCCCCCAAACACTCAATCCTTTTATGATTACATTACAATAGACTTCCAGTGTTCTGGTGTTTTACTGTTTCATACTGCAGTGATGACAGTGCACTTGAAAGAAGTAAAACTAGAGCTGGTGGTGTGTTTTAATTCTTATCAAATACAAAACACATAATTTCACAGACATTTATCTCGGAGCATTCATTCCTTACCTTCTGTTTCTCTCCTCATTCTCATTCTGTCGAGTTTCCTCTGCTGCTCCCTCAACAGTGCCTGCTGTTGAATCTCTAGAGTCTGGTCATCTTTTGGAGGATCAGGATACATGTGCCTCAAGGCCATACGTGTTTCAGGATCTAGAGCAAAGATGCGAAATTTACATTTTATCCATAAATTAACATTTCTGAAAAGCATTTTTAAAGAAATATCCATTAAAAATAATAGTGTAAACCACCAAGAGGATGAGCAAGTTAGCAATAATTTTACAATTTTGCTATATTAAAAATACATGTTTTCTGGTAAAGAATAAACAGAAAGTTCCACAGAAACAATTTTCTGCTTGGTAAAGAAGTCCAACTCAGTCTATTTTCAGTAACCATTATATCAAATGCACGAGAAGTTTAAGCAGGAGGGACTAGAAGACAGGTCAGTGCTCCAAGTGATGGCACAGCACTGCGAGGCCAAGAACTCCATGGAATTGCAGGAACACAGAGAGATACACACACACGAACAAAATACTGCTCATGAAGTGCAGTGCATGGGCAGTAGCTCATGAAGAGCCTGATTCTTATTTTTGTCCTTGAATCCTGTGTGGAATGAAAGATGGAGGAGAAGGACAGATGTTTCCCTACCCTTCTTCATCAGTAACAAGATCTACCTGCCTTTGTATTTAAGTTCATTAAAATCCCAGATATTCTGTATATTGACAGGATCTTGTGCCTCCTTTAAGGAAGGTCGCCGAACCGGAGCCTGCAGACGAAGCCTGGCCATCTCAAATATGTCCCTTGGATTCTTCTCTCGCCTCCTGCTTCAAAGGTTTGTAAAACAAGCAGACAGCAATTTAACACCATAATATTAATGAGTTGGATGGAAATACAATACTGGTAATGTTCAGATCTTTTATCTTTAAAAAAAGTAATCAAAAGAGGAAAATATATCTGAAAGTAATGACACTGCATAGTGTATTATGAAAAAGAGTGGAACTAAGGCTGTCAATTAGATGTGTCTTTTCCAGCTAATTGGTATGATTAACTAATACATTTTTGAAGCAAACCAAATCTATTAAATAAAGAGAATGATTTTTCAGTGAGGAAGAAAGTACTTCCACAGCAGTACTGTATTCATAAGCATATTCAGCAGCAGTAGTGCTGCAGTTTACAGGCACAGATTATGCCTGAGAAAAAAAGTTAGAGATATAATTCTGCCTTAGACATCTGTTTTAGACCACTCTTCAAGAGAGAGCATTCCAACTTCCTATCTCACTAGTACAGCCATTCTTACAATAAATTTTAGCAAGAGTCTTGGAAAAAAACCCAAACACATTAGAAAAAAATTTAAAAAAAATTATATACAAGTTCTACCTTTATATTTTTTATTCCACTCATGTATATTGGTCAACTAATAGCAGCTGGTAACACACAGTAAGATCCTGTGAAAAGCCTAGCTTTTGAAACAGAAGATTAAATTCTTACCGTGTAATTGGTACATTATCATGACTGGCCACATTTAGCAACTGTTCCTGCAGTCGCCTCTCTTCACTACGAAGCTGTTTCCTCATCTCTGACAATTCGTTGATTACATTCTTCCTTTCCTCTGGAATTTACCACAAATAATTTAAAAATAAGGCATGTCAGAGCAACTTTGCTGCCTACTTATAAACATAAGTAAAAAATAAAGGGAAAAAAACAGATATAATGAAATGATAATTAAAACAAGGATTGTACAAACACGAGAATCACAACACTTCATACACTAGAAATAAGATCAGAGTTTCTATTTTGAGACAGCACAAGGACCAGAACCCCTGAACAGCAGAAAACTCAAAAATGTCACTGAAAATTTTTCACTATATTTAAAAAAGGAAAAGCTATGGAATGCAAGTGGGTGTTGCCAGCAAATAGCTTTAATTTGCAATATGCAAACCTACGCAGTCCTCAGATAACAGGAACTGCAGTGGTATCTGCAAGCACTCAGCATAATTTTCTTTCCTGACGCAAAAGTTGGATATCTGTCTGCCTAGTGGAGATTCTCTTAAGTGGTCAAGAGCTCTAACTCCAATTTTTCTTACAATCTTATGTTGACTTTCCGGACCTACTTTGGGTCTACGCTGTTTTTTGTGGTCAGGACAGCACTCCTCCACAAGTTAAACCTGTTTCAGAAATTCCTCATTTTCCAAACAACATACTTACAATTTTGTATTTTACTGACTTTTAGACTTCAGTGTCCAGAACCTAGCAGGCAAGCAAGTCTTACTAGTTGTAATCCTCAAACAGGAGACTCAATTTATACATCTTTATTTCTCTTGCGACAGAAGGTCTGAGTAAATCAATTTCCAATGGCTGCATTAAGAACCACTCTGCCTTCCATTTAGTGGAAAATCCACAACTCCCTGGAATGGCCTCAGGTACTTTCTGATGCAGGCTGGCATTTATATGATATCAATAACTACTACATTTCATGTGTTGTTTCTTATATACTTGTAAAAAAAGTATCAGCGGAAAAATTACTGCTTCCCACCCACATATTGCCAGGGTAACTAATATAGCAAAAGCAAAGGAGATCCTTCCAGCACACTTGAATTTTAGAACCACCAGTGAAAGCTAAGAGGAATGAGGCAAGGATTAGGCAGACTAACAAAGCAGGTAGAATTTAAGAGTCAGAACTGCAATGCTCTACACTCTGTTGGTCTAAACCCTTACTCAGCCAATCCAAAACTTTCCTGTTTCTGGTCACAGTGGTACCACTGTTCTGAGAGATCCAGCACATCCCATGCAGACTATTCCATTACCAGAGTTTTTACAAAAACGTATTTCCTTAAGATGATGCATAATAAAAGCATTTTTATTTTGTCCTAAATCTTAAGACATACCATACTAATACTTTGATAGTACTGAGAGAGAGAAAACACCTAGACAGAAATGCAAACTTTAAAGGTCTGTTCTTTTGCAGGCAAGAAAAGGAACTGTAATGGTTTTGTTGTAATAGAAGGCGAGCTTGCAATGAAGACAAATACTCACCTAATGAACGCAGCTGATTTCTTCTAGCAGGGACAGGTGGAGAGGGAGCTCTTGGCTGTGCAGGATCCTAGTGATCATCACCAATATGAAATGTAATTTGTAAAAGAAAGAAATTACAGTACATATTATTTCCTTATTTTACATCTAATTTACATTAACAGTTGGAAGTCAGAACTGCGACCTTAGAGGTTGTGAATGCCTAAGGTTTTTTAAATGTATAATCCAAATTACTATGACAATACCTGTAATGCACTATTCAGAGCTCTAAACAAATCTATTCTAAGTACTACTAAAGAAATAAACTGACCTACCTGCAGAGCATTCTTCACATTTAGGAAATTTGGGGAAAGCAATGGTTTAAAGTGTGACATAAAATATTATCTGAAACTGCACTATAAAGTACTTAGCCCAGTTCAGACAAAGTGCTGGCAAAAAAAAAACAAACACTTTTTCAATAAAAAAGACAAAAGTGTAGCCTGAGATTCAAATATCACAAACAATTATTTAATCTACTTTCTTCTAGGAGTTCATTTTAAAAGCCAAAAAAGCCCCAGAGAAGATCATCAAGTAAAAGAAATCAGAGGTCTCAGAACCACTACAGTAACTCATTTATGATGCTTAGAAGAAAGCAAAGCATATTAGGAGTAATGATCTTCTTGTACTTTCAAAAACGTGAAGATTACACAGGAAAGTCAGTAGCTACAAATCAACATTAAACTTCATGCCTGAGCTAAATTCTTCTGTGAGTGAAAATGATGACCTGCTAGATTATATGTAAACTTTGTTATCCTAAATCCTGAGATCATCAGACCCCTGGTAAGTGTCTGGACAGAGTATGTCCTCTCCAAAATGAGGTACTCATTCCTACAGAAAATACACACGCAGAAAAAAAAAATAACATACTGCCAATAAAAATTCTTCAATACTTGAAATAAAACTTCACCTTAAATTTCAGAGCTCCAAGATTGATTAACGCAAAGACTGTCTCGTTATCCTTGACATTCCAGTATAAATGGCAAACTTTAAAAACCTGGCATGATTTCATACAATGTAATGTCTTAAATAAAGCAGTAGAAGTTTGCTAAAAGAATCATACTTGTGCACAGTAAGACAGATGGCTCTCAGCAGAGGGAATCCTTTCTTCTTTTTTTACAGATTTGTTCTGAAGTGCGGGAACGATGGGTGAAGACTGTCGTGACAACTGCAGGGAAGAAACCAAGACTGAAACTACATTCTTATAGCTTCTGAATAAAGTGTTATTTTGCACAGGGAAAGTTTTGTTAGTGTTTGCCCTTTGACAGGAAAAATGCTCCTAAGTGCATAAAGCGACTGCAAAAATTTTTTCATGTGATTTTTGTTTTCTACCTATAGAAATTTTAATACTTTTTTCTATGCTGTAGGGTGGTTTTTACTTAATTTGTATTTCAGCTACGTATCTGTTTTTCCTCTAGACATTTCCTTTATATCTGTCTATTTTACAGAAATGACAGAAACTCGGTACAAATTTTATAAGAGAGAGAGATTTTTGTTTAGGTTCCTTAGGTTTTGTCCATCAGAATTCCATGTGATGGATTTCTTATATCATCCAGGTCAAAGGAAAATAATTAAATTACCAAAAACACCACGGTTCAAGATGAACAGTCCTACCAGTCTTCTAATAAGTAATTTTATTTATATTTACACCACAGCAAATGCAGGTCACAGTACTTCACAGCAAATATAAAAATCAGCTATTGAGTGCAGATTATTAATCTTGCTTTCACCATTTTTAATGCAAATTTGATCAACAAGGTAAGTTTCTACTGCAGTATTTCTGATTTTTCCCTCAGCTCTTCTCTGTTTGCGCATTAAGTATAGTGCAGTTCGATAAGCTGAGAGGGGAAAAACACTGAAGGTAGACATCTAAGAAACCATGTGATTTCCTTAAAATTCAGTTATTTTTAAAAGTTGTCTTAAAAGCAGTTAAACATACCATCTTCTTTTCTTCTTCCATCTTTTCTTTCTCAAAATATTGTCTAAGTCGTTCCTCTTGCTTTTCTTCCTTTTCTTTCCCTTGTTTCTCTGCCTCTTTTTTTCTTTCTTCATCTAATTGAATTACTTCTTTATTTTTCAATCTTCGCTGTAACATAATTAATACATTAAAAAAGAAACAATTACTAAAGTTTTGTTTTCTTTCTCTTTGAGAATTCAAAATTACACGTCAAAGTGATTAGTATGAAATAAAAAAAAAGCGTATTTCATTAGTCTGACTTCAAATATCCAAATTAAAATGTATCTCATGCAAATATCAAACTGCAGCAGCCCTGGCTTTGCTAACATCATTAAACAGAATTCTTAATAACTTCTATCAACACATTTGAGACCCCAGATCTGCCATCAGTTATGGCTAAACTGTAGGAGTCATTTCCAAAAATTCAGATTAAATTAAAGCATACTGCAGACATGCACCACACTATCACAAGACCACAGAGAAATTATCATCTGGTCTCAGTTTTAGTCGTGTGACTGTGAATAGCAATGACATCAGTTAGTTCCCTACTCTCTGTCAGACCAGCTCTGGTATCCAGAAGACAAGGCTCACCCTGCTAATTAGCTCATACTAGGGAAGGAGAATTTACAATATAAGATAAACCTTCCATCTCAGAAATTTTCAAGTTCCACATCCTGATCTTATTTTCCATAATCCCAAAGGGCACTTAAAGACTCCTCCTCCTCCTCTGACAGCCTTGTGTCCTCTTCCTTGATTATTTATTATATTCTAAATAATGCAAATTTATTTAAAAATGCAAACCCAAGAAATAAAAAATTGTAGTATTAATTAATCCATGGGTATTGATTTAGGTTTGAATTTACCTCCGTGAAAATTATTCACTAGATTTGCTTGGCATTCATCCAAAACAAGCAGTGTTCTTATCTCAAAGACACCTCCTTGCCAATTCAAAAAACTTCTTTACAAAATATTCCTCTATAGCTACATTTTTCAAATAATTCCTTGAGAGCTAGATCGAAGACAAAAACTTGGATATTTCTTTTAATTCACCAATTTGATAAAGCTTTTTATTGGCCTCACCACCAGTTTCTTTCAGAAAGGAGAGCACCACTGTCATTTATAAAACTACTTTTTTTCTTAAAAGAATTAACAGTACTTCAAGTCTGCAGTACCGTAGAGTGAGAAGAATGTGCTAGTTAATGCTAAAAATCTGCCACCTCTCCTCTGCCTAATGCAGCCTCATTTAAAATCAAAGACCAATTCACAGTACAGTTCTCGGCTTACCTTCTGACCTACAAAGGGTTAGTTTAGGATGGAAAGAAGTCAAAGTATCAAAATACTACACCTCCTCATCTTTCCTCCTTCTCTCCTCTAGTTCTTCTTCATATGCTTTTTGAATTCTCATCCTCTGCTCTGCAAGTCGTTTTTCCTCTTTTTCTTCTTCGATTCTAAGTTTTTCTCGCTCTGCTTCTTCCCTACGTCTCTTCTCTTCAATCTTAAAAATAAAACAAAGAAATATTCTGTCAAAAACTGTCAATAGCCAGTAACAATCTGATTAACAACATTTACCATCATGATTTTTGCAGTACCTGCTTGCAAAATCAAAAGCTATATGGTGCAACTGAAAGAATCCTAGAGCTTGTCCTATATTTAAGCTTCAGAATTCCCTTAAAATGAGATTATATTTTACCATTTCTTCTTGGCCATTGGAAATACAGTAAAACTACTTATAAACACTACTAATAAAACCAGAGTATTTCCTAACACTTGTTCTATTCAAGATGTGCTGGAGTAACACTTTTATTCACTGATTAAATAATCAAAGATGGGAAACCAAAAAGATATGGTAATTCTCTTTTTCCGTTCCACAACTGCAGTATTATTAGATAAAATGCTGACTTACTGAAGCAAAAGATCTTCCCATTCTTTAGTCTATTTGGCAGCCCTATGCATGGAAAAAAACCCTGATCTTTTATTTTCAAGAGATCCACATCAAACTACTGTATGACTTTAGTAGTCTCTTAAATTATCTATTATTTCCTTGATAATGGTATTTAATTACACTGATATTTAATTCATGCAGCATAAGATTAAATGTGAAGTATTATGGATAGAAGACAAACTGGTTGAAGAACAACCAGGTTTTTTATACCCATCAACAAATAACTACACTGACTGGTCACCATTTCATTTTGATTAACGTTCATTTTTATCACATAGACCTCCAAGGGCAAACATCTTGGTTTCTGTAGTCATTTATGTATGCAAACCTATACTGTATGCACAGTTTCGAAACTCAATACTGTATTTAGAGAGCTGTACTTCAAAAAAGAAAAAAGAGATAGAGCCTAGATTAAAGAATTTTTTTAAATTATATTTTTATTAAGAAATGCTTGTCTAAGTGATGCTATTATATGTAAGCCAAAATCCAAAAAAACTCTACAATATGTAGCTTTTGGTACACCTCTTGTGTGCAGAATTGGCTGTGATAGCACAAGTAATATCTTTGGTGGGCAGTGATGATATACTCTGAGAGCAAACCCTCTTTTTACAATTTATTTCACTAGATGACATCTGGCCTGAGCATTCACCTGGAGACGCAGGAAGTTCTTGTAGGATTCCTGTCGCTTAAGCTGCTCTGGGGATGGAGGTTCACCAAACACATTACCTCGAGCAAAAGGAGAGGCCTGTGCAAATGTAATACCTAAGGGAAGGGAAAAGTTACAGATAAAAAACAAACAAAATTTAAGACAGCAAGCCAGAGTGAGGAAGGGGGAATCTGAGACACTTGTTTCAAATGGAAGCTTAATAAAAGCCGTAACTCGAGGCTATAGCTGGGCTACAAAGTTCTTACATTTTCTGCCTGAAGTAATTGCCAGGTTTTGACCATTTAATACCATCCAAGCAAGCTGCATTTTTACAAAACAACACCTACTAAAGTCACCTATTCAGCTGTTCAATCTGCTGCTTGAAGATTGAACATTATCTGCAAATCTAAGAACATTATCTGCAAATTAATTAGAATAGAAAATACTTTACACCTTGTAACTTTACTGCTTGCAATTCCCCTGACTTAGGACATACAATTTTGTTCCTCAAGTTTATTCACTCTTTAAAAACAGAGCATCCTAACAGAAGAAATAATTACACAAAATAGTTAAGGATGCTACAAAAAGCAAAGTCCTCGGAAATAAAATTCTAAGCAGACAGAAATCTGAATTCTGCCAGTCTAAAAGTGGTTTCTGTAATATAAAGTTTTAAGTGTCAGGTTTCCTTTAGCCCTGAGTTATGACCACAACATAACCATACAGTCTCCAAAGCTCTAGATAGGAGGATTAATTAAGACACCACACAGAGCAGGTTTTGCAGAACAGAATCCCTACAAGAAGCAGAGAAAGAAAGGAAGTAAAGGAAAAGTAGAGTAACTTGTGTTAACTTTCCAGCTCATGCAGTATGTTCTTCACTTGTATCATGTCTGCTCTGAAGGATAGTGCCTCAAAGATGTGCAACAGCAATAGCTCCACTGAGCTGAGATGAACTTCACATTTCCCTATATGGTGAGGTAACACCCAAGTCAGATGAAAGCATAAATAACACATTAAAGTATTCCCACTGGAATGCACATATTTACTGCTGCAGTCTAGCCTTAGGAAGCATGTGTTTGCATACCAATGAGTACACTTGGAGATTACTTTTCCCTAAATGGAAGCAGTGCTTGAATCCTTCCAAAATATAACTAAATTGACATGTAGTTCTTTCATGATGGAGTTACTTCCATATATAAAAGCAGAATAAATTTTATATACCGTTTAGAAGGCATGGGTACAAGACAGAAAAGTTACTATGGAAAGTATCAAGGAAAACACTTACTGTGTATTGGCTACTGTCCTGAAAGTTCCTCTTTTAACAGGGCAGTGTACCAAAAAAACCCCACAAAACCAAGTAATCAAACCCACCAAAACACACACAAAGCCACTCTACTAAACGGCTGATTTAATTCAATGTGCAAGACTATGAAGTTCCCATCACTGATAGGCACCATCTCCTGATACCAAAATAAGTGATCTAACCAGAGGGCTCTTGGCTGTTTTACATTATTACTTTATCAGCCTTCCTGTTTCACTTCTTACTAAATGGTTAAATATACAGTCTGTTAGGGATACAGAGAGAGAGGTGGGACAGAAGAAAAGGTGGGACAGAAGAAACAAAAGTCAATGATAGGGGATGCTGAACTGCAATTGTGCAACATAGATTCACTCCCCAAATACCATGTAATTCTTTATTAAGAAGTGCTACAATTGAAACAAGATAAGGAAAAGTAGAGTCTAAGCTGAGTTGAGAAGATCATCACCAATCCTGGCCTCCTCCCATTCTAAACAGGGACAGGTCTGGAGTAACACAGTGCTCTCATTCAGATGTCTCACAAAAAGTAGAAGATAAAGATGGATTAGTTTTAAAACATGAAAATAAATCAAAATCCCTAGAAGTTGGAGGCATTGCACAGGGCTCCATATGTACCCAATTTACCTTTAAGTTTTTAGAACTTGTTAACCTAGTTACTGTACCGATTTCACCCTAATCTCTAACATCATACACCTGAAGACCTCCTTTTATTCCACAGTCTCGCCTACTACACAGCTGTATTTTACTGTGTCATTTAAAAATAAGACAAGCACATACAAAGATTTTATTAGAAAACACCAAATCTGGAAAACTAATATATTGATCCTGACTCTTCAGGGCTAAAACAGCTTTAGTTACCATTACTGACAAGACAGATAAGATTTTAAGAGCACACAGTGACAGCAATGAAGAAATTTGGGAAAGAAGCATGATACTGACTTCACAGGTACAGAGCACTAACACTATCACAGGACTACCAGAAAGAGGTAAAGAACTATGGAATTTTGATCACTAAGACTTTATGGATAGGTAGAGGAGTAACACAGTATTCTTAAAAACCTGCTGTTTTATTTGTAGATGCTTCTGAGTTCTCAGGTCTTGAGGAGGCCAAACTTAGGTCAACAATAGCCCTTTTATCTTCATATAGTCTTGCCTCTGGATTGTGATATGCCTCTTCATTTCGCTTGTGCATGATATTCAAATCCGCTAAAGGAAAGGGGAAATAACTGTTTATAGTATTTTAATCTCATAAAGGCATGTTCATTGTAGATTCTCTAAAATACAGGGGATGTTGATCAGATTCCACTTTTCCTGAGCATATCAGCCATGGGAAGAAAAAATTCAGGCAAAGACAAGAATACACAGGCTAAGGGTGAGATACTAATGATTAGGTACTATTCACTAACAGATTAAAGGATGTATTTTGTTACTTTTCTTTTGTCAGGAATTATTTTTCAGAACCCTCCTCCTGTCTTCCCTGCCTCAAAATGCTATAAATGGAAAGATAAAGAACTCAAAGACAAAACTGACTTGACAAGTCTGTGTGGACAAGCAAATATGTAGGAACCACACTTTCTTCTATCTCCTTAAAGCTGTAAAAATACATTTGAGTTTAGTATTGGTATTTTAAGTGCTGAATCTTTCTAATTACTGTTGAGGGAAATAAGTGTAATTGAAGCACTGAAGCATATTTTGGTGTTCAGTAATAATCCAGGTGCAGATTTCAATATGTAAGCAAAGCAACATTACCCAACATTTTCATCAAAATTTACATGGTGCCTGATCAAGATGTTAATTTCAGCTCATTTTGAAGTGTTACCATACCACATTTAGAAGGCTCATTTCAAAACAAAAAACTACTGCACAGTTTTTAGATTACCTTTTGAAATAGTGTTTCTGATAATTATGAATACCTTTTGTCATTTAAGCACACAGACTCCTGAAAACTTTAAATTCCATGCCCCTCTGTTAAAGCTACCTTTGCATATATCAAGAGTCTCAAAAGCTATTTACAGATATTTTTAAGAGGATAAAAAGACAAGTCACACCACATAAAGAAGACATGTCAGAAAGCATGTTCTGTTTCATGACACTTGACTCATAGCTCATCCATCATGCTGCCAAGCTATGGTGGGAGAAGTATTTTACATATTTAATTCAGGAAAACAGAGTAAGAAACTTCTTTCTCTTGATTTCTCGTTTATAGACAGAGATAAACTTCTCAGCAGTTACATGCAGAGCTCAGGCCAGTACATTTTCAGTCACACTACTGTTAAAGCCTAGAGGAGGAAGCCAAACACCTAAATGCCATACCTGAAGTCAGGCAGTATGAACACCTCTATCTGTCCTGAGGTTAAATACAAGTTTGGATTCTTAATACAAGCTTCTAAACTTATAATTTGGCTACAAAATCTTTAAAAAGCATTTAAATTTTACTCACTACTCTCAAAATATACTATTAGTTTTGACATATGCTGCTCAGATGTCATACACCTGAAACTAATTACTGCTATAGATAAACTGTTATCCAGTAAATATTTCATTATTTTCTGGAAGGGTAAATGAACAACCTGGATCATAGCTATCTTCCAGCTCACTACTTCCATCTTGTATAAAACAGCACATGGAAAAAAGTAAGCCTTAAAAAACATTACTGCTGAGTGCTCTTTATATAGCCATTTTACCAGCAGTGTTACTTTGGGAAATATTTATATTCTGCTTAGCTTTGTATATTTATATAAACCTGTTTCCATATTTTTATATCAAAAATAGTGATTTCTAAGCCTAGAAATCATTTTTAAGAGGAAAAAAATTTAAAACCTCTTCCTGTGACATGCTTAAATAAAAAGCTTCACAACAGACTTCAGCATATTTGCATTGCAGGTGATTCTGACAGATTGTTTTCCTCCTTCTCCCTTTACAACTGCTTTGCATCTTCACTTATAGTTGACATATCCTGTGTTTCCCATTTTGTTTGGATTCTCTTCTTTGAATGATTCTACAGAAATCAAAATAATAACTCAATTATTCCTAGAGTGCATTTCCTTGAAACAAGTAAGTCTTACTTGTCAAGGGCTACCAGTGTTATAAAACAAGGAACAATATGGCTGAATGGAGCCCTTACGAGAGCAAGAAAACATCAGTCTTGAAAAGGGCATAATTTTCACAAACATACTTATTAGATTTCCTTCTGCATCTTTGAGAGGAGCTCCACCACCACCTCTTCCCCAGGGATTGTAATTCCTCATTTCTGCTTCTAACTTCTCCTTCTCCTCTCGCTCTTGTCTGCGTCGTTCTTCTCTCTCTCTTATCTAAAAACAAACCAAAATTAGTTCCACAATATCACACTGAGTAGAAGTTTAATAAAAAGTTAAGAGAGAAAACTGAATGGTCTCATTATCTATTTCCCACTGTCCATACTGCAGACAGGACATTGCATTCTGTTGTCAAAACATGCACGTCCAGTTGTGCATAATCAGTCTAACATCCTACACAGTATAAGACTTCCAAGTTCCAGAAATGTTCACATCTGACATTTGCATTAGATCAAAAGATCCATATCTTTGGATCTTTGATACAGATGTTTATACTGCCTGAAAAATGAAAAGGCAAAATTCTACAATATTAATGCACTTCCTTCTCTCAATCTGGTATGTTTTGTTTAACCAAAACTTAGACTGGAGATGGCTCCTAATAATAAATGCCTTAACAGAATGTTACATAATTCTAAAATAATTCATAAAATAGTTTTCCATAGAAATTCACTATGATCTATGTATATAACACAGGAATCTTCATATGCTTTGTTCTTCTTTTTCTTCAAAATCATTTCTGTAACTAAGTCTCAAAATAACTGTAGCATTTATAAAGTGAATAGCTGTTAAAAAGTCCATCTTCAACTCAAAGCTTTTAAAACATTAACTATTTATCTATTTAAAATATATTGTCTTTTTCTTAAGTTTATTTCTCATTTGCATTATAAAAGCATTTTATTAGATAAGTATAATTAGATAAATGAGATAATTAGATGAGGGTGGGGAGGCATAGGAACAGGTTGCCCAGAAAAGTTGTCAATGCCCCATTCCTGGAACAGTTCAAGGCCAGGTTGGATGAGGTGTCACACAGCCTGGTCTAGTGGAGGTGTCCATGGCAAGGGGGTAGGAATTAGATGATTTTAAGATCCCTTCCAACCTAGGCCACTCTATGGTTCTATAATTTCCCTTTATAGAGTAATCACAATTTTCTAAGAGATATAATGAGTCAACAAAGACCCATCTAGCCCCTTCAGCTGTTTACAAAAATCATCAGTCGGTTCATCTACAGAAAAAAAAAAAAAATACCCTCTGATTGCTTTGAACCATAACAACTATGAAAGACTATCATGCCACATTTATTAGACCTTTATGTCAAATTTTACAGTCTCTCATATAGCAAGGTAATACTTACTTAGGACTATAATGAGAAAATGCCTTCAGAGAACCACATGTACAGTATCTGACACTATTCCTAAATGGTCATGCTGTTTTTTATTTGACCTTGGTAGGCAGCCTCTCCTTTATCCTTTATGCATAAACATAATTAGAACTATAGTATTTTTATAAGCATTATTTACCTCTCCCAAAGAAATACATAAAAAATAAGAAAATGTTAAGTGCCCCTGAACTGGGTTCTAGGAAAATTTCTGCAAAAGTAACATGATTCATCATGGTCAAATATGTTTTGTAACTATAAATTCCCACAAAGTGAAGCAGCAAAAGGCCACTAAAGTGAGCATAAGAATCAGAAGTCTACTGGAACAGGAGACCCAAAAAATTTCTCTCATCAAAAAAGAAGCTAAGAAGAAGTAAGACACCATCTACAAACACACTGGAGATAAACATGAGGCAAACCTTTGAATTAGTGTCTAAATGATCATGAAGAACTTACAGAAATTAGACTGTTCCTAAATAAATACAGCAATAATGAAATATCAGAGCAATACAAGCCATTTCTTATAAGATGTGGGTTCTTATGTTCATGAAAATAATTATATAAAGGTACATGCATGTCTGCATGTACATAATCAGTTTGTTGTAATGTTTTTAACATTCTCTCTGTCTCTGACAAAAAAATTCAAGAGCTTATTGTCCACCTGAAGAGCTAAAATGAGCTAAAGCAGGGTCAGAGGAAGGAAGTGATGAAAGGAAGGAGAGATAAAAAGCTTTTCATTTGTAAGCTGCATAAAATTGTCTGGAAGAGTACTATAGTTACAACCATTAAATGTCAAAAAATAAAAGAATGATGAGTCAGAAGCTTTATCAGTACCTGCTGTTGTAGTTCTTGTTGATAAGATAATGCTGCCTCTTTGGAAGGCTTTGTTTTTTCTTCAGAATACACTCCTATGCTTCTTTGTCTGTCTCCTGTATTCCTCTGTCCAATGTTGCATCTAAATTGAAAAATCACACATATAAAAGGAAAACATCACAGGGTCCAGAGGGGGGGGTATTTAAAAAAAAAAAAAAAATCCCTTCCTGGAGTATTTAAGAGCTGTTGTTTCCCAAAGTCTGTTTATAATCACAAACATTTTCTTAAATCCATATGAAAATGGCAGTTCACTGAATTACTCTTTCATTGTCTAGACAGAAATCCTTAATTAAAAGTTTGAAGAATTGTCTTTAACACATTTTAGTTCAAAAGCATATCTGTTCTCAGCAAAGTATTACTCAACACAAAAAGACTACCAGTACAGATAAATAATCACGAAGAATATGAATATAGATAATACTTACACAGGCTGCTCTACTGGGGCCTGGCCTAAAGGAGGATCCAGACTAGGTATGGGTTGCATTCCCATCATACCTGTACCATCTGCACAGTAAAAAAAAAAACAAGCCATATTTTAAATTTTGAGTGCTCAGATATAACTATTTGACATTCGATGAAAGAACACAGTTCACCACTCAAACTCTGTGAGTGCAAAACAAACAGGACTCCCAGCTTCTATAACAAACTCAGCTAACCCTTAATGACCTCTAAAGCAAGAAATACAATGCCAAGGTACAAATCTATTTCCTAAATTCAACTAAATCCCCTTAGATTTTCAAATTACCTCATTAACATATTCTAAATCAAATTTAAAAATTAAATTACTTGTTTAATGTAAACAAGTTATCCTCATTCTTTCCAAATGTCAACCAAATCAACTAGAAAGTTATTTTTCTAAGGTTTTTTCTCCTTTATTTTATCTTTTCTGTGAAGGTAGCACAAAGTATTTTTTTAATATTTGTTTTTTTTCTCTAAAAAAGAAAGAAAAGGGAAAAAAAGAGAAAAACTAACATGACATAATCCAATCCCTCCCTACACACATCACAACAGTTCCAATCATTAAATCATCATGAAGCAATGGATAGACAAAAAATGAGTTCTTAAAATATAAAAGTAGACCACTTCATACATTATTTTAATATATTTAATGTATTAATAAATATCTTTAAAATATTGGCAATTTTATCTAAAATCATAACAACGCCAAAACACGTAATTAATTATTATGTAAGTGATTTTAGGAAATTATGTTTTAATTATCAATATTACAAAGAAAATTATCTGGGAGGAGCAACAGCAAAGAATCTGAGACTATTGCTTGTTTAAGTGATGAACAAGATTTCTAGAAGTCACAGCCCTTTTTGTTGCTGGAGAAAATTACTTCATTCAGAACCAGTATTGAAAAAAATTCCTTTTCATTCAATACACATCTAAAAAATTAACAAGTTCTACGTTATTTGTCATTTAACTAGATTAAAAGCAATCATATGAATCACTCTAACAACCCATCCACCTAAAATCCTCAACTTACAGTATGCAAGAGCAGGATCCAAAGGATTCCTAGCCCCATAAAAGTAATAAGCATCATCATAAGGTGTTTTATAGTTGTCTGTCAAAACTGGTGGTGGAGGCGGTGGCAATGGTGCAAGCCTTAAAGAAAAAAGGGACACAATTCCTTGGTTTGTTGTACAACTGAAAAGATATCATCAAAAAAAGTGGGGGGAGGAGAGAAGGAGAAGGGAAAGAGAATGGAGAAGGGACAGGGATGGAAAGAGAATTCATTACAGAAAAAAAATCTAGATTTAGTTCAGCTGCAGACCTCTCATTAGTGGCATGCAGGAACAAGCTGCAGCAAGTCTCAGTGGGGAATTAACCATCCCTGGGGGAATAGTACATGAACCCAGACTATTCCAGAGATCTAAAGAACATAAATCAAGCACACCTTCTTTAAGTGGCTCATTTAATGGCAATTCCTGACTGCCTCAGTAAAGAAAACAAGGCAAGATCTGATCAAAGGGTGAATATGCCCTGTGCCTGAAGCTCCTTCTCTCCCTGAACAGTTTAGTCACAATCACAGTACCTAGTGGAAGCTGTACTTGCCTACATCCTGAGCTCAGCCCTGAGAGCCAGCTTAATTAATAAGAGCCAAACTCATGCCATACCAGCCTTCTGAAAACATTGACTCTGCAGAGCATGTGCTCAAGCATTCTCACAACGTGATTCAGTATTACAGGCATGGACATAATTTCTACAGCTCAACCCTTTCCTACACAAACATCCACTATTAGAGGGCTGCCTTCAGAGATAATCCAGCCTCCATGGATGCTCTTAATAAACTATGAGCAAATTTACATTAAAAGTTTATTCCAGTGCAAAGTAGTTACTTTTCTTTTATGTGTCAAAATGCTATTTCTACCTTCACCAGCTCCTTGGAGAAGGATCAACGGTACTACTGAGCTCTACCTCAGCAGTAATAACATGCTAAACAACAACCTTATTTAACATGTAAAATGAACATGATGGTGAAGCACCTGGGAGCTGCCATTTCCCCAAGACTGCTGACTAGGCCCCTCTGGAAGTCTTTATCACTCTGAGAGTCTTCATTCACTGGAGAGGCTGAACGGGCAGGCATTGGAGTTTGGAAAGCCACTCTGGGCCTTTCAGGAGGTACTTTCTCTTCAAAAGCTCTTGCTGTGAAGCCAAACTGCTTCAATCTATTTGGCTGAAGGGGAAAAAAAATAAGAGAAAAAGAGAGAAGAAAAAAAAAAAAACCAAACCAAAACAGTCACCTTATGACTAGGAAATATTCTGAACCTCCATTTACATTGGATTAAACATTTCACTGGATCCCAACTTGCTGTTCAAATTTCTAGGAACTGCATTTTTTCCTCCCAATGATCTACTGGGAATCCAGTATTACAAGGAAATCCAGGAAGTTTATCAGAGATCTACAAAAAGCAACCTTACCATAGGTTTCAGGAAGTATATGAATCTAGTTAATGTTCAGAAAAAAGAACATTTCCACAGCGGTCTGTAGAACAGTTTATCTACAGCTGCCAATTTTCTACAGAGCCAGTATTCTCATATTATGCATAGAAGAGTTTCTGAAATCCCTCCCCTCTATCCCAAGATTGAAATAGCTTATAATCAGTAAAAATGAAAATCGAATACACACTGAGACATTTTCCAATAAACATTTCCTTACAATACCATTATTTTATTTTTTAAATTCCTTTGATATTATTAATTTTTTCAACCACAGCAATTATAAGTTTTTGAGGGGAGTTCTTTTTAAAACAGAAGTAGCAAATGTTTATTGATAACTTTCAGCCTCAGAAGAAAGTCAAAAGCAACATGCAAATAATGTGAAGGCATGCAAGTCAGTTTCAGAACTATCCTATCACACCCAGAAAGCCCTTAGACCAACTGCTCTGTGCAGCTATTCTAATGTTTGTTTAAATAAGGCAATATAATAGAAGAATGGAAACAAATAATACACTGTATAAGTAAAAGAGATTTTGTTCTGAATTTATTGGTCCTAATATTGAAGTTCTTCAACTAACATGCATTAAGAGAAAATAGTACCCAAAACCAGCTACGTATTAAATATCTATCAGAAAACCATATACCCTACAATATGGAAATATTTCAACAAAATATTAAATCTTTACCTCCTCATCACTTAGCTGCAAGACAGTATATACAAGGCAGTTAGTACTCACCAATCAAGGACTACAGCATTTAGGTAGAAATTCTCAAAATCTACTAGACATGAATATTTGCTTGTAACATTTAACTAGATGTGAACACAAAATTAGATAACAGATACTAGTTAAAGCAATTGAATTTTATAAAGCAGTCTACAGACTTTCTGTCTTTTCAAATCCAGTGTCTTGAGCAGTAGAACATTTAAAACAGCCTTTCTCACTAAAAACTTTAATCTGAAACCATTCCCAAAGTGCCCCAGATTTCAGCTCTACAGCTGATTTCAAATGTGACTTCAGTACTCAGTTCATCCTGGGGATCGTTTCACTTTAAACAAGCTGCGTATACAACAGTCTACATTTATAGATTCTTAATCAGGCGTTGCTATTTAACCAACCTGTAATTAATCAAGAAATGCACCTAATTAGAATCACTCCCTGAGAGGCAATTTAAAGCTAACAGTGACTGATGCTTAATGAATGTAGCAATTCAACTTAATTGAAGGCTTTCAGCTAAATTAGTGCTTTTAAAACACTATGCATGCTGTGTACTCACTCTAGATACAATTTTGTTCCTACAACAGGCACTTTGGAGACTCTGACTGAGATATGTTTGGTATACTGAGTGCTGCAGCACAGCATGCTTCTGCATAGTCAGCTTTGATTACACAGAACTGTTTGCACTGACCTTGCAGCCTGCTGAGCCAGAGGAGCCAGCATCCTCTGCTCAGTTCTGCCTCCTCTCCTGCCAGCCTCCCAGATGCACCCTCCATTCCTCTCCCTTTCATCATCTGAATCCCTGATCAGCCGACCCCTCTATACCAACTAAAGCAGCAAAAAAGATTCAGATTTTTGCCAGATAACCGAGCTAAATCAGTTTGAAACAGGGGCAAACAAGCACGACAGACACTTTATGCAGGGAGGGCAGGAACATGCAACCAGAGAGGTGTTTTCACTCCCGATTTAGGAGTAAGAATTTTGATCCAGCTTCATTGCTTGTCTGTGTGCATTCTCAGTCTCCTGTCTCACAAGTTTCACAGAAAGAAACTGTTTCACAGAATATTCAGAGTTGGAAGGTAACCACAAGGATCTGACTAACAGCATCTTACAGCTATTCATTCACCTTCATTGCCTAGCAAAGAGGACCTTTGACCTCTACTGAACCCTTCAAAAACGGCACAAGTTTCAATCTGCATCAAAACATTCTCCAAAAACAGCACAGGTGATAATTTAAACCAGTAATCAGTTAATGTAATAACCAGTCTACTCCTGCTTGAAAGTTACCACCCTACATCTTGAACAGCACATCTCCACCATACCCAACCTGCAATGCCTTTGGGCACATAATAAGGACATGCAAATCACACAAATTCTGTCAGCCTCTGCAAGTCTATCAGTCTCCTAATAATGTTACTAGTGCTGACAACCTACTCCTGGATGCATGCTAATCAAAATTCTTAATGCAATCATCACCTTACTAAGGAAGTGGAGACAGCAGTAACTCTGCATCAAGTCTTACAAACAACACAATCCCAAACATTTTGCTTTTTACAAAATCACATAAAAATGCTTGTAATCATAAACACTACATCACTTTAAAAATTACAAATTTTAAATTAAAATCTGTTACAATGAGATCAACTCATCTGCAAAACAACCTTTTTTTTTAATTGAGAAAAAGCTTTCTGCAGCATACATAGCATTCCCAAAGAAAGGTTACTACTGTGTGCATTTAAGAGGCTACTGACACTAAATATTCTATCCATGATACCCACTCTAGGTACATATTTCCACTTGGACACAGCAAAAGAAAATGCTCAATAACTTCCATGAAAATATTTTCCTCTTATGCTGAAAGCATGTGTAATACATAACCTGTGCTGTTTTTGGCTGGAGTAGAGTTAATCTGAAGAGTGGCTGGTGTGGGACTGTGTTTTGGATTTGTGCTGAACACAGGGTTGATATTACACAGATATTTTTGTTATTGCTGAGCAGTGCTAACACAGAGATGAGCCTTTTTCTGCTGCCACACTGGTGAGGGGACTGGGTGTGGCTGGGGGGTTGGCAGGAGACAAATCTGGGACAGGTAACACCAACTGACCAAAGGGATATTCCAGGCAATAGGACATCCTGCTCAGTATATAAAGCTGGGGAAGAAGGAGGAAGGGGAGGATGAATGGAGGGATGCTGTTTGTCTTCCAAAGACATGTGATGGCTGAACACATATGGGTAGAACTGCCCATGGGTAGCTCTGAATTAATTCCTTGTTTTGCATTGCTGGTGTGTGCAGCTTTTGTTTTCCCTGTTAAACTGTCTTCATCTCAACCCCTAAGTTTTCCAGCTTTTACCCTTCCTATTTTTTCCCTGATCCCACTTGGTGGGGAAGTGAGTGAGCAGCTGCTCGTGAGGCTTGGCTGCTGGCTGGGGTTAAACCACGACACAGCCTCATCATCCTTGGCTTCAATATTTTTATACACTTATGTCCTATTAAATAGCCCAACATTTATCATTTTATAGAAACTCTACAGAGTTTTATGACTGAGCAACCACAGAGTGCATGTAAGAAAAAAAGAATAGGCTATAGAGATGAAAGAATATCCCAAGTTCTTACCTTCTTTTCTGGGTCTTGAACTCCAGAAGCAGCAACTGAGAGCTCAAGTTCCTTCTCACTGTTTTGTTTGGGTTTTTTTTAAAAAAATATCAAATCAGAAAGCAATAACAACTATATTAATTCTTTCAAAGTACATGTTCATAACTCTGTAGTTAAAAGAACTCTGAAAATACAGGATAACAGAAGACAATGATTCCATCTGATTTCTCCTGGAGTCAGGGAAGGTAATTAAATAATATTTGTAAATTCACAGAACTCTCAAGAAGTATCTGGCTATCACCTATTTCACCTAGTAAAAATCCAACTACTATAAAAGGAGAAACCAGCACAATTCATTTTTTACTACAGCTTTTCAGGATATTTCTAAAAAAAATTGTCTTTATTCACATTTAAGAAGCTAATATTAAACACATTGAAATGAATGATTCAAAAGTGCAGCAATAAATACTGTTTTGTGATTTACGGGCTCAGGCTTGTTCTGCATGTGCAATTTTTTTTGTAACAACGAGACTGTCAATAGTAACTGATTTTTAATTCCTTATCCCTTCTCTAATATTGCTGTGTGGTTTTGTGTATCCAGACATTATCTATTATTCAGTAGACAGTGACTAACAGGTAAGGAAGACATTCATATTTTATTATTCTGTATAAGCCAGATGATAAAATGCTTTAAAAATAAAAGGTTACTTTCCAAAATTGAAGGGCAAAAACAAAATTAATTTTCAACTTTGCCAACTATTTAGGCACTCCTGTACCAGAAAAAAAATCTAAGTTCAGTTACAGTTTCTTTACCCTTAAGAAACTAAAACATCAGTTTTAAAAATAAAAAAGTATCTGGGTTTTCTTCATTCCACTGAAAGCTGGTGAATATGTTCATTAAAAACTAAAGCTCTCACAACAATGAATTTCATTAAATGCAATACCACTTGGCTACCCAGAATCCCTTAGTTATGAAACTGCTTCTTACCACACTAAATTAATGGAGTGCCTTTAAATTTCTGACATTATCTTTTAAAAACAGAGCAACTTTCCATTACCGTCTCTTATTCCGCTGTTGCTCAGCCATCTGTTCCATTAGTTCTTGTCTGTATTTCTCCTTTCTCCTTTGCAGAAGTTCCCGGTCCTGACCACCTAACAGAAATGACCACACATTGGTGTAAATTCTCCACAAAATACAGAAAAGGTACTGGACAAAAACATTGCCTTTCAGTCAATTTAGAAACTGAAACACAGCAGACTATACAAACACTGTATCTCTGCTGACCAAACAAAAATAGGTAACTAGTTTAAACAGACAATTTGTTTGGAGTATGATGATCAAAACTACTAAAATTTCCATTATTTTCCCAATTTGCCTGGTTTTGTATAGTCAGGAAGCTACAAATTTCAAAGCTATTTGGTACAATAGCAACTAGAAAAAGTAATTTAATTTTTTTTGTTCTTGTTGGGTTTTTGTTGTTTTTTGTTTGGTTTTTCTTTTGTTTTGGGGTTTTTTGTTTGTTTTTTGGGTTTTTTGTGGATTTTTTTTTTGTTTGGTTTTGCTTTTTTTTTCCTGATGACTGTTAATCTATTTTGACATAATTCAAAGCTAGCTTTCCTTCAAAAGCTCCCATCTGAAGAACTACTACAGTTCTTTTATTCTTGCCTTATAGTTTCCTGAGTTGAGCTAAGAATGCTATGTCTTCACCAGTATTTATCTCTATTACACTCAATACTAGTGTTTTCTGCTAAATTTTATGGCTACAGGAGAAATAATCACAATCATCTGTTCTCACCCAGGGCTGTGAACAGTACAACTTTTCATATTTCTGCAATTAAAATTCACTATAAAGCTGTGTCTCTTACAATACAGAGGTTAAGATTTCTCCCATACTTCATTTTGTAAAAAATAATTTAATCACTTATCTGGGCCTTAAAATGTTAATGAAATCTAAGAAGAAACTTGGACTCTTCAAAATTAATAAGTCAAAAATTAATTAGTAAGGTACATTAAGGGGGGAAAGGAATATGTTTTGCTTTAGTTTCTCTATACAAACAACACTTATTTACCTGTCTTGGAGATAACTAGCAAAAGAAAAAACAAAAGCTCATTTTTTCTAGTTTTTAAGAATTCACATGGAGAAATACACACACACAATGTCTAACTGTGTGTTATTATTTAGGTTTTTATACATACCAAGAACAAGGCCTGTTGCATACTGCCTTTCAGCTGCAGACTTGGCCTGTTCATTAGCTGAAGAACTAATCCGTACCTGATTTCTGGCAAAGGCAAAAAAGAAAATGGAGTGATCAAACTCAAGAATTTCCAACACAATCTGTGGGAAACATGACACTCACATTACTACGTGACAAACAGTTTTCCTACAATCTAAAGAAATATCCCAAGCAAAAGAAGAAACTGCCTAGTGAAAAGGCATTTCTCACAATTCCCATTTGCCTGTGGTTTCTGAAGCCATCAGAAAAAATGACTCAGTTGAGCACTTCATCCCTATTAACAGACTGAATGGTGCCACTCAAGAGTTTATGCAAGGACTTTAAAAGTCTTCTGCTTCTGCTTCACCCATTTAGATCATTTAAGGAAGTGCAAAATCAAGACAAGAGGAAGAAAATTAATTTAAAAACTACTATGAAAACAGGATTCTACAGTATTTGACTCTTAAGTCATCAGATGGAGAACAGGTGCTCTATTATAAATTCAAAAAGAAAACTGACATGCAAGCTTCACTGGTCATTTTCAGAGGAAACGTGTTTTTCTTGTTATACTATATTCTAGCTGCAGGAAAAACTATCAGGCATTTCAGACAATGTTTTGGGATTTGAAGTCAGCACTTTCTTCTCACTGTGATTTTGCAGTGCAATTATCAGAAAAGTTCACAGTATACCACACCTAGAATCTCCAGTTCTTGAGAACGGCCGCACACGTGCTCTCTCCTTCAATTCATCTTCATAATCTGCAGGTACATCTCTTACCATTCCATTCAGATAGGGCCTTAAAGAAATAGAAAATACTCAGCTATGCTTGCCTAGAAATAGCCAATCTGAAATGGAAGGTTCAGCAGTTTTGTGCAAATGGATTTGCTGCCTGAATGCACACTGGACAGCAGGATCAGTTCTGAAAATATCACAAAATATTCTAGAAATAATTCACTGGCAGGGCAGCTCTCTGTCTGGAATGTGAATTCCCAAGCCTGCTTTCCTGCAGCCCTTAGCTAATGAGCCTGCTTAAGAGTTTTGAGAGCTAAAGGGCTTTTGACACTCACACCACATTAATTGAAACCGATCTTGCTGCTCTTAATCCCCAGGAGCACTCGAAGTTTTCAACAGGTTTTGGCACACAGCTATTGGGTGAGTCTGGTGAAACAGCCAATTCAGATATGAAAAGCTTCTTCAATGACCATCTATGCTACACTTCACACCTGACAGACTTTAAAAGGGTGAGGTGACTTTTGTTCAAGGCAAAAGACAGGCAACACAGTGAATACCAAAATTCAGGAACTAAAATTTGAGTCATCTGCATAAGAAGTGAAATCATAGGATTGAAACTTCAAGTAACTTCAGAGATGCCAATTATGGCATGGGACACAAGGGAGTTGTTCCTGAAAAGTTCTGAGGTGGTAGTATTTATATTGCAAAATAGCACTCTATAATGAGGACTTCAAGTTATTATGACAAAATAGGGCAAAAATAGGTATTCAATGAAAAATCACATACCTAACAAATGTTTACAAAGTTATACTTTTTCCAGAGCTGGATAGAGACATGGACTTCCTATTAAGAAAAAAAAAAAAAAAAAAAAAAGAAAAAAAAAAGAAGAAAAAAACCACACCTCATTCTTTTACATAAAAAGAACCACAGCTCTGCCAATCTCTAATTTAAATAGAAGTCAATAATCAAAGGCAAAAGGATGCAAGCAGATTATTAAACATTGATCTGGCATCTTAACAACCCACCAGAACAACATGAAAGAACATTTACCCTCTTGGTTTATGACAACAATCAATCCCCTCCTTAAAAGGCTGGTCACATAAGACTGAAACACAGCCAGGAAACAGAAAGTCAAGTTCCCAGTGTAATGAAAGGATGCAGGAAAGAAGCAAAAAAACCCAAACCTTGGAATTCAAGAGGAAACTGTTTTTGTAATAAGCAGCCAGCTTAGCACAGCAGGCCCAGACATGTTGGCCCAATTCAATCAAGAAGCTGTTGTTCCCTGTTTACAGGACAGACCTGACAGCTGGGGATGGACTAAAGCATTCTACTCCTAAGAACTAAAACATTTTGCAATTCTTCTCACCTTCCAGTCACCATTTTTGTTTGTTGAAATGTGCCACAGACCTTGTGCCTCATCAAAACAGAAACCCTTCTGAAAAGCCCTGTTATGAACATCTGCCTCTCCAAATTAATAAAACCCATATAAAAACATGCCATCTTTTGAATTTAGTTTCCATCATGAATCAAATATGTTTGGGAAAAGTTGACTTTGTCTGAAATATAGAAAAAAAATGCCAACTCTTCAGAAGCTGAGCTGTCACTAAGAGATATGTTTCTCCTTAGAGACTGAATTTACTCCATGAGAGGTTAAGTGGAAGTCCTTTCAAAGGAGAAAAATGTACTAGATTAAAAAACACATTTAATAAAGAAACACTGAAAATTAATTTTCAATAAAAATTCATTAGTAGAAAATATACACAGAAAACCTCAAATAATCCTATGTATAAAATTAAATTCAAGGAATTCAGGTAATGGCCCAGCAGCTTCTTTTAACAAGATGCACCAAGCCTGCCAACAGCAAAGATGAGACTCTCTTCTCTATTCTCTTTTAAAAGAAAATGGGGATAAAGCTGTTTCAGAGGTCTCTCCAAATAAATAATGAATTGACTGGTAATATATTAGTCACATATATTTATATAAGCACTATCCACATTTTCTGGAATAAATAAAAACTAGTTTATTAATATTCAACATGATGTCTACTGTTGGTTCAAACACCATACTTGCTGGTATGTTATTTATATAATTCTGTATAAATTCTTTGAGAAACAAAGTGAACCCTCAAACTATCATATGTTTACTTTAAATATTGACTATGTCCAACTGCATTAGACAGTGGCAAACATCTGTCTAATAAAAAGAGGACGCTCATCCCTCTGAGTATTAACTAACACAGAGAATTAAATATTGCTGTTAGTTTCAAAAATATTTTGGTTGTCTTTGTTAGACACCAAGTTAAGCCTCTAATTATTTTTCGTTCTGAAAAGGACAAGTCTGCTCTATCTAAAACCTCATTTGATCATTTCCACCAATAATACACTATAGAAGGGAACAAATTTTGAATTTTGCAGTCTCTTCTCTGAATCTCAGCAGAAAACAGACAATCTTGTTCCTCTCATCTATTTAACCAATGTTTCCATTTGCTAGTCTTTTTCAGAAACACTGTATGAATAAACACATGTTTTTAGGAGCACACTAGAACACATGGTCTGAAACTTTGCAATAACCCATTTATTAGAGTCTGCCTCTCCCATATACTCCCAGACATTTCAATTTTTCCACAGACTTATATCCTTTATGATTACTTTTTTTTTTCAACGGCTGAGAAAGAACATAAAGAGCTATTTTTGGAGAAAAATTATTCTAACTCTCTTGGCATTTGAAACTGGAAAAGAAATATGAGTGCACTGAATTCAGAAAATTCTTTAACAGTAGAAGACCATTTCCCTCCCCCCAGTTATTAATTTGCAGTACTATCCAGAAAACTATCCCTGTAAACAATGACTCAAAAGATCATTTAACCCATCCACCAGCAACAACAAAACATCATAGTAATATTCAACACTGTTGAAAGTGGTACAATTTGCCTTTGTTTTTTTTAGAAGTGTTAATCCTAGAAAAAGAAAATGTTTACTTTGCCTTGTAAAGGAAGAACACTGGTGGTTCCTTCACTGAAGCAACTGCAGGAAAATAATTCTGGCTACAGGCTTAACACAAATAAAAAACTGCAACACTCATGTTCCCTGGAAAGGGAACAAATTAACACTTTTAAAATATAATTTGAAAATTTATTTACAATAAACTTTACTGCTTTGTTTAGCTGCATAAACAAATCAAGTTTGATGCTGTTTCACACCACAACCCATCCAGTTTTAAAAGCAACCAGTTCTTGCAATGGAATAATTAAAGATGGCCAGAATGCCAAACCCTGAATGATTAGGAAGGCTATACTATTTTTTTCTTTTAAATGAGTAAGCCAGAAGATAACAATTTATGTCAAAGTAACCCAACTGATCAGTTAACATAGCAAAGACTATTTAACACTGAACAGTACATTGTATCAGTTTTCCTCCTGAATGATTTATGTAAGACACCCTCTTTTGTTTGGGCTTTCATAAGTGCTTATTCAAACTGTGTAGCTATTACAGGGATTAGCACCTATTAAAATCATCAGGATTTGGTTCAACTACACAGATGTTTAAAGCCTGTCATTTAGCAAGACATGGAGTAAAAAAGAGGATTTTTTAATAACAGACTTTTACATCTTATATGCATAGTCACATGTACCAAAAATTGAAGCTCAAACCAATTTTGGAATCTGAACTGAAAGCTGACTTGCTGTAACTATTACAGACCAAGGAAACAGAGGTAACATTGGGTTCTCATAGCAGGGGTTTGCTCTCAAATGTTTTCTGGCAAACCACTCCTCATAAAAATGAATTGTGGACTGCCACTTCTGGGATAATTTCTCTAGTATCCTTGGTTTGCTATCATATATAAAATGGTTTTTAATATATGTATAGTCTTAGGGACTGATCCAATTTTTCAACACTTCTCTAAATTATTGCAAAGGTCCTTTTTTGTAAGTACCAAAGTACAACAATGTTGCTTTCACATGGGAATCTTCTCTAATATTTAAAGAGAGTATACCACAGCCACATCAACAAGCACTACAGAAATAAAGGAGAAAATGGAATTAAGAATACCTTTCAGCATAAAAACCCCAGGGAGTTTTTCTGTCATAGGTACTTTCACATCTAAATCTAGGGTCCATTTCTGCATTTGTCTCAGGATCATAGTCCACTCTGTGGTATCTTCTACCAAAATCACCATCTTCATCAAATCTGTGGTGCTTCCTAGTAGGAATTACAGATTGACCAGCAAATCCGTTGTGTCTTCGATTGGGAACATCAAAATCCTCATCAAGTCTTTTATTTAATAGTCGACTTCTCAATGCAACCTCATCATCTAACCTGTGGTACCTGTCTTCCTCCTGCCATCTCTTATTTAGCAGCTCTTCACAACCTTCTGTGGAAGTAAAAGCATCCTTCTTGGGAGGTTCTGCACCTGTATTACATGGCTGGACTTCTGTATGTAATTCTGGCTGGAGCCTGGTAACAGCAACAGGTGCTTTATTCCTGTGCATCTCATTCTGTTTAATGGAAACAATATTGAGAGTTGAATATAAACAAATGACAGTGAGTGAAACCTTAGTTTTGTATTTCTTCAAATAAACCCAAAACAAGAAGAAAGGCAAGAGGTGAGCAAGGAAAATACTTCAAGAAGTGCTTCAAAGCTAGGGATTTATTCATTTTTCTTGGGGAAAAGAAATCATAGTCTTCCTCTTATGTCCTTCAGAAGAATGGCTATTAATACTGGATAGGTCTTTTATGAACTCCAATCTGACCTTCAGTTTTTGAGGTACAAAGTATAAAAAAAAAAACCACTTCAAACTTTACTTCATCAAGAGACTAGATATCTTCATTCTATCCAGATTCAGGCAAGTCTGTAACACATCTTATCTATGAGCTCAGCCTTTTAATGTGAGCATTTCTTAATCTATTTCTCTCCTCCTCAGGAAATGTCATTGTGAAAAAGGATAATTAAGTAGATATGACACTCTGGACTAGTGTTCAATACACAGTCCTTACAAAAACCATGGTTTTGCACAAATCCTGTAGTATTTCTGTGTACTAATCTTTGATCTAATCTTCCCTCTATAGAATAAAGACAACAGTAAGTCATACTTTACAAAGTTTAATGAAAAATAAATTAAGGATTTAAATGATACCAAACCGGGAAGAAGGATCAGTATACTAGAGGGTATGACTGCCACTCAGAAGGGTCTTGACAAACCGGAGAAACATGTTGAAAAAAAATCTTGTGAAAATCAACAAATGCAAAGGCAAACCTCTGCATCTGAGACAGAACAGTGCCATGCTCCAGGACAGGCTGGACACTGACCACCTAGAGAGCAGCTCTGCAGAGAAAGGCCTGGGTTAGTCATGGACAAGAAGCTGAACATGAAGCAGCAGAGCACACTTGAAGTGATGACTACTAAACACACTCTGGGCTGCAGTACCTGCACAGGTCAAGGCAAGTGATCCTTCTCTGCCCAGTATTTATCTATTATTTAGGTTCTAGTGTAGTGTGTCCAGTCTCTGCCTCCCCACAGATACTGATGAACTGGAGAAAGTGCAGAGGGTGGCTACTGAGATGGTCAAGCTATTTGAGCTCTTAAAGGAGAAGCTGACAGAGTTGGGTTTACTCAGCCTGGAAAAAGATTAAGGAGGGTGTGTATAGGGCAGGAGGAAGTAGTAATTGCAGTCCATGTGTAAAAGGTGGTTACAGAGATACCAGTATTCATGGTTTTCAAAGAACCAACAGCCACAAGTTGCAGCAAATGAAATTTCCAATGGGATACAGAGGGACAGAAGTTCAGATCAAGCAGTTAAAGCAGTGGAACGGGACAGAGTTAGAGGTCTGTGGATTCTCCATCCTTTCAAAACTCCACCAAATAAAGTCAGACCAACCTAATCTAAACTGTAAGGTAACACTACTTGGAGCAGGATTTATCCTATGACTATCTAAACTGTTGGATCCAATTTTGGAGGCCACATATGTAATTTGACTCTCACTCTAAATTAAATACCCCTCAGAGATGGTATAACCTCAAAAAATCCTGGCCACTTGTTTTTCTGTTTGTTTTTTTCTGACAATAAAATCGTTTCTACACAAGAACAATAAAAATACAATTTAAAGGTCCAACTGGATGACAAATAAAGCAAAAAGAAAAACCCTCCCTAAATAGATGTCATTAGGTAAGTCGGATTAGCAAACCTAAATGCCAAAACATATAGAAAAACTTTAGAGATCCATAGACTCAGTTGCACAAAAATAAGCTACATTTTTGCCAGTGTTTCCTAGGGATCACTGCTGTGTAACACTCCAAACTTTGTAGAAGGAAGTAAGAATGAGATACTGAATCCCAACATCTGAAGGAAGCCTGAGTGCTGCCTTATAGATGCCTTCACAGACAAAACAGTTTTCAACTACATGACACTCCTGTCCACTCAAAGGACAAGATATTTCTCATAAGAAAATCTTTCCACAGACAGACAAGAAAGATTCTTCTAGACAGAAATTACAAATACAGAGGAATTTGCACTTGCCAACTGTTGTAAGGAAGAGAATAAACTTCCAGCTGTTTTGGGTACAAATACAAGGTCTTTCATAGAATGACTTAGCTCTCACACTACTGTACACTTTAGAATTTCCCTATTAAAAAGAAGTGGAAGGACTTCTTAAACATTCACTAGATGAGATCTCCAATTATTATGGTCCATCACTAAACTGAGGCAAAAATATTTTAGAAAGGAAGTTTATCTATTCTAGACAAGATTTTAAAGTTAAAAAGATTTTACAGATCAAAATATTGCTTCCAGATTACTTAAACAAAGAGTCTTCACAGCAATGCTAATCAGACCTAAAAACCCCACTGGCTGTTTGCACTAGTTTTGGTTGGGACAAATTTCTTCATAGTAGCTTGTAGGAAGCTGTACTTTAGATTTGTGATGAAAACAGTGTTGATAACCCAAGGAAAATTTAATTCCTACTGAATAGCACTAACACAGAGTCAAGGGCTTTTCTGCTTCTTACACTGCCCACCAGCCAGGCAGCTGCAGGTACATGGGAAGTTTGGAAGGAACACAACCAGGATATATAATCCCAACTGACCAAAAGGATATTCCACTCTATAGGGAGACCTGCTCAACATGAAGGAAGGGGGACATTTTGAATATGGCATTTGTCTTGCCAAGTCACAGATGTATGTGAGAGCCCAGCTTTCCCAAGAATGGCTGAACACCTGCCTGCCCAGTGAAAGTGAATGAATTTCTTGGTTTGCTTTGTTTGAGCAGCTTTTGGTTTACCTATTAAACTTTAACTCAACCTACACTGTTTCTCACTTTCACTCTTGATTCTCCCCACCATCAAAAGAGGGTGGAGTTTGTGTTCCCAGCTGTTCACTACCATACAAATCAAAGGTCTCAGCTGAGAACTGGACTAGACTCTGTGTAGTTCACTTTCAGCAGTAAAGACTTTTTGAATTTTATTCACAAATGCACAGCATGTATGTGCATATATATGCACACATGTATGTGCATATACATATATTCTGTATGGCTGCTACACTTGCCTGGCTTTCCACAAGACAGAGGAAAAAGCATCTACAAACAAAAGGAACACTATGTGGAGTTCAACATTTTGTTCAAATAGACAGCTTTTTTGGATACCACTTTTATCATCAAGAACAACCCAGGGATTCGTTTCAGACAGCATCAAAGCATCTTTCTATCAGACAGATATGATGGAAGCAGGAATCAGGAACTGCACCACGTGAGTCATACCAGGACTGGCTTAGATGCATTAATAAAAATGTAGCTGAATTGAACAACATTATTTGTGTGTTTTGTCTTACTTTGTATGTCTGAGAGGATAAGACTGTAAAACTGTATTACCTCTCTGTTTTTCTTCCCTAATTTCCTTAGCCTTTCATTCCATTCTTCTTTATCCCTGAGATATTGATTGTACTCCTTGTTTCTTTCAAGCCGTAATCTCTCCTAAAATAGGCATTGAAAAGGGCATCATAATTTTGCATTTTTAGTAGCTTTTAACTTCATAGAACTGTAGTACTAAATGAATAAATGCAAACTGTGTTTGCCCCCCCTTCCCATTCTTTGTGATGTACCAGTAAGGCTTGAATTACTTTGAGGTTTCAGTTCATTTTCTCTTAGAATAGCACTTTCTCTTAATCTGAAATCTGTAAGTAGAAGTCAGCTTCTTGGACACAAAGCCTAAACCCCCAGAAATATTACTGTGTATCAAGGTCCATCTTTAAAACCAGGTAGGTTTCCTCTTGCTAAGCCTGTTCCAAAAACTACCAAGGCCTCCCTCTGACAATTGGGAATCAACATCTAATTTCCAATCTGAACATATTTACAGCTGATTTTCAAACATACAATTTCTTTCTTTGTGTTAAGGTTAGTTGTGACTTGCCCCCTCACAATTAAAATAGGAAAACAAATACAAGTGTAGACAAGATGCATCAATTACAATTTGAACTGTCAAATTCAAACAAGCAGTTAAACTGACTGCAAAAAGTCAAAAGTGCAAAGAATGCATGGAAAACTAAGAAAAACAGGGTCTAAGCTTGTTGTCCTAGCTGCTTTTGCAATGTGGTAACATTTATAATCAGCTTTCACAGGTCTAAAAATACACATGAATTGTACATCAACAGCCTGATAATATAGTTTGAAATACAGAAGTCTCCAGTAAAGCAAACTCTAATTTGTATGATTTTCTTACATTAGTCCCTCTTTAGAGCATGGAGTCTCTCTTATACTACCTCATTCCAACAATCATATAAAGGAAAAAATGGGAATTATACTACAGTATTATGAATCAGGCTCTTTTCCACTGTAGTATTTTCCAATAAAAAAGCAAAAGTATTTAAAAATTCTGAACATCTCATATAAATTTACTTTCTCATGAACAAATTTCAAACAAAAATAATTTATACCTCAATCACCACATAAATACCAGATTACTAGAAGTTTTGTAGATTAGACTAATCCTCTCCAAAACAGCTTCATTTTTGGTTTTTTTTTTTGTTTTTTTTTTAAAAAGTTTTCTATAGGTTTTCTAATAGTGGCAATATAAAGCATGCAGACAGCTGTGAAAGCTGCACTGTCTTTAACAAGTGGCAAAACACTCAACAGAAAATCCAATATGCTATGTGACTGCACATTTGACCTAAAAAAGGAAACCAAAACTTTTGCAAATGTTAACCTCTCATTATTCTGCCCAGAGGCCAACTGATTAACAGGGCACAGTGTGACATCTCCTGGCAGCTTTTAGGTTCTGCAAGAGCAACAAATAGATGGGTAAAAAGGATGCAGCACACCGGCACAGAGCTGATATGATATAAACCCATCAATGATAAGACATGTTTCCAGTACAAATCCATCTTTAATTTCCACAGAATGAATCAAACATACTTTATTTTTCACCGTTTCAGCACACATACTTGCAAGGGTTAATACAAAGTTCATGAGAACCTGAAACTAATATAAACTCAGTAAAAGTGCATGTTGCCCCTGACGAGTCCTTTCCCCCTTCCTGGGTGTTTCATTCTTGCTGTCTCCTTATTACACTTGTATAACTTGGAGTTTAGGGTTTTTTCATAAAAACAATTTTGACTTTGAAATTTTCACTTTTGAGTGCTCACCCGGCTCCTTCCTCCTAGGCAGAGCCAAACCAAGAGCACAAGAGGGGCAAGAAAGTTTAAGCACAAGGGCAAGGCCAACTCATGCCATAGCAGAAGTCTTGCACCAGATTGCAGTGACAGCAGAGCCCCAAACACAGATCAACAGTGCAAACTGAAGGCAGCAAAGGTTAAAAACAAAATCAAAAACCAACAAAACCCTCAGGAGTGAAAATGTCTGATCATCCTCCAGCAACACAGGTTATCTTACTGCCTTGAATCTCTGCTGTGCTACGACCAACCTTAACCAACCAGTGGTGTTTACCAGAAAAAATATTGCTAACTAATTGATAAATTACAATGTTTCTGCTGATTCAACTTCATGGATCAATTTACAAGCAAACACAAGAAAGAAACTGGGACTATAAGGCCAACAGCATGAGGGCAGGAGACCAGATCAATAATGATTGCTGAACAAAACCAAGCACAACCACTAGAGGTTTTGAACAGATTAAGTGCTCTAAATGTGTGGATCAGAGGAAGCAAACCTCAAACTAGTATCAGTATAGAATTATGTCTACATAGTAAAACCCAAGTATTTAAAACTTAAGAATACAGGTAACCTAGAATTAAAAATTAAAAAAAAAATGAAAGAACAGACTTCTCTGAAAATTACCACCTCCAAAAACATTCATTTCTGTGAGAAACAAAAAAAAAAAAAAAAAAAAAAAAAAAAAAAAAAAAAAAAAAAAAAAAAAGTGGAAATATTTTTTCCGTAACAGTTTCAACACCCAGGTACATTTTCAAGTTACTGCATTTACTTAATTTCCTTCATATATTTACCTTGGCAGATCTTCGCTCATCAATAGGAAGAGATAAGCCCTGAGTATATGGATCTACTTCAGTAGTCAGATAATTTTTCTACAATAAAAAAAAAAAATTAAAACCATTCAATACACTTTAGAATACCAAATCTTATACACTAAAGAGCTGTTAGGTAATATATCTTCTGAAGTAATTTGAGCAATTTGATGAAATAAAGATGGAAGACAACCCTCACATTCTGAAAATGTAGGAATGTTCTTGGAACACATGAATGAAGTGAAGGAATGCAGGAAGTAAATGTCTTCATCAAATTTTAAGCTTGAGTTTTAAACTGTTTGTCACTTCTTCCATGTTATTCTATTTCCAGTATTATGTAAGTTAGTCTCTATATTAAAAAACCCTATTTTTATTCAAAGAAACCCCACTCAGTTATTCTGTAGCACAAGAACAAGTACAAAACATAAGAGGAATCTTCCAAGACATTTTCTTACTCAAGATGAAAAACTGCTTTTTCTAACAGCAGAAAACATATGTCTACCTCTTACTTTAACAGATGGAATTCATGCTAGCAGTAGCACACCTCTATCTCAAAAGTGTTTTCCATACCAGCAGTGCCCAAAATTTTAGGATAATGACGCACCACCAAATCTTGTAATTCCTTATGGACCATCAGTCACTTTCAGAGCAGAATTTCCCATCAAAACCAGTATATTGTGACTCCACATAGATCCCTAGGCTGCAGCTTGGGACCCGGGCTGTGTAGAAAGTCAAAGTACCTGCTCTTCAAACCAAATATCAGTGCTGACGCAGGTCTTAAGATTCCAGGTCTAGAGGATTTGTCATACACCACTCCTTTATTAAAAGCATCTCCAGGCCATTCCCGTCAATCATATATTTTATAAATCTGATTATCTTCAATAAAAAGATCATCTGTTTGTGTGTCATGGGCTGAAGAGGGAAATGGTGAGATACAGTATTTCACTAGCATTGTTTCCTTGCCTTATCTATGTTGCAATGTGGCCTAGATGCTTAGAGGAATGTCAAGAAGAGCTCTACCTGTTCCAGTACAAACCCATATAATTATAAATGATATTCCAAACTAAACATTAAAAGATTTAAGGGATTTAATAATCATGCAAAAGTGTTCAAGCACTAAGACAACTATATTTATATGGAAAACCAAGTTATTTCCACTAGAAAAAGTAAATAAATTGTAATCCTCATTGTTAAGTAATTCTTTGCATGCATTTTGAAGACATCTCTAGAGACTACCTCTGATCCTAAAAAGATCTTTTCAAAAATCAGAACCTGATATGGAAGCTGAATTTTTCTACAAAAGAAAGACTAAGCAAGCTATTAGCAAAAAATTATCACTGTGAGAACTGCTAAAAGTTCCACCAGTTCTCTTTAGGTGGGAAAAAGAAATTAGAGACTGCTATCTTAGTTCTTCCTCAGCCCTTATCAGCTTAATATAGCTAAAATGTACTAGACCAAACACACAAACAAAAAGGCCTTGTAAACCTGTATCTGTAAAACTGAAGTCCAGTTGAGAATAAAACACTGGAAGTTAATGCAAAAATTAGGTGCTCTTGTTATAATTATGAAACATTAAGGTTTAACATGATATTGTAACTTTGGAAATAATCTGGAGTTTTAAATTAAACAAGAAACAAAAATTATATATGGAAGATTTTGGTTAGAGGTTAAGAAGCCAGTTTACTCTGCTGTTGCTATTGCTATTTAAGAATTCTAGTGTATGCTAATATAGCCAATATGTATCATATGCCTATTCTTCAAAACCCAAGAAAAAAACAGCAGACTGTGTTTCTAACATATTACCTCCTGGTCTTTTACTGATGTTGCTCAACCTTTTGATGAGCAATTTGGATGGACAGTATTAAATTTCAAAATTACAGATACACAGAAGTATAGAAATATTTTAAAAATAAAATTAACTAAACAAAGCCTGCAAAAATAACACCAGAGGTGTTATTTCTTCCTCATAATGCTTATTTGTATTCTTGCATTCTGCCCAGTAGGTGCTAAATAACTGGCTCTACTGCTTCCCTAAGCACCACTGATGAGAATTCATAGAGACAGGGAAGAAAAAAGCCCTGACTCTGTTTGCGATGATGTATTTAGTATTTATGTAACTCACTGTTTTAATTCTAGCTTTATAAAATACGTATACTAAGGAAAAAAAATCAGAACTCTTACTATCTACATAACTGATAATCCTCAAAGCAAATGTCTACTAAAATAAAAACTACTGTGGAGCCAGCATTAGACAGCAACAATGGCAAGTGCATAGGGAAAAGGAAATCAACAAGTGTTTGAAAAACTTAGGAATGGAAAATAATATATGTAAGTAATCATTTTGCAGAAAGCAACCAATGCTGTTAGTCACAACTAATCACCACAGCATGCATAAATGCACAAAGCACAAATAAAAGTAAAGATTTTTTCAGTTCCAAGAGCATAAAGTTTTCAAACAAAGCAAAGCGCAACCGATTTGAAAGAAAAAAAAATAATATTGAAGGCACCCTACCTTTCTTTTTGCCTGTGAAATACCCTAAAAGTCAGGGAAAAGATACTATTCAAAAGGAGTCTTTGAGTCAAAAATATTTGACTTAACAGAAAATACCTCCTTTCTTAAAGCCATTCCATTCATTCATTTCATGAACTAAAGACACTGGTAAGCAGTATTTTCATAAAACAAATTATTTGGTTCCTTATTTTTTTCTGATTCATGCAGATACAGAATATTCCCAAGACTATGACATTTCATACATATAATTTCAATTTTAAATTTACTGTGACATTTAGTAAATCATGTAAAGCAGAACATCAAAGGTTTTTCTTTCTAAAATTGAAAAGAAGCTGTCAAATGGAGTCACACTAAGTACAGGAATATTCTTACCCCAATTACAGACTACAGAATACATAAATACTTCAGGAAGTAACAGCTTTTAAATTCTTAAGGAAAAAAACACGGAAGAAGCAAAAACAAACAAATAAAATATTCAGAAAGAAGTGCACTAAATAGTGTGTAGCCACAGGGCGACGAGATCTGTAGAAGCCTATAATACATAAACAGAACATTTTGAAATTTCACTTTCACTCAGGTCTTCAAAATCAGCCACTGTTCATAATGAATGCCTCCATAAAATTTTTTTTTACCAATACTAATTTTCATTCAATTAAATGAGAGAATAACTTCAAGAGGCTCACTGAAGTCAAGCAACCAGACAAGCAGCTTTACCTGAGAAAGATAACGCCTGTAATCTTGTCGAAGTTCCTCTTTGAGTTTATGTTTTTTTCGTTCATATTCTTCTCCAAGAGGTAAACTCAAGCCATAGTTACCTGAAAGTTTAACGCCATTAAATACCATTATTTATTATTCTGCATCAATACAAGGCAAAAGCTACATCTGGATTTTTACTACACACAAGAAATAAAAATAATTAATCATACAACCAGTAATTATACGACAGCTGAAAAAAAAACACCTTCTCTGCATAAATAGCTGGGTGAAAAGCATAGAAAAATAGACTGGTATTTAGATAGTTTTTCTCCCATCCTTTGACTTTTTCTTCCCATTAAAAAAAAGGAAACAAGAAGAAACATAATAAGCTGAATTTATCTGAATATTGCACATTTCTTTTGTCAATGTATGTCTCCAAAGAAATTTCCTTTGACATGTGAGTTTCTAAATAGAAAACATACTTCTCAAATGAAAGCAACAAGCTATTTCTTCAGCATGTGAAAAATTCATTTGCTCCTACACAACTAGAGGGAATCTGACCATATGATAAAAATAATTATAATTTTTCTTTCCACCTCAGTGTTTTTAATCATACTAGGCCCAAAACACATTAGTATTTTTCTGAGATTACTATCAGGTCTCATAGCAGCTGCACTCTTAAAATATAATAAAATGCAATACTACGGAAGCTGTTTGTTGTTCCCAAAATACATTCCAAAATACTTTACAGGAAACATCCTCTACCCCAGAAGCCCATTTCTGTAGTCACTTTCACCACTCTCCACTGAGTAGTGAATTCCACAAAATTACACAACTAATGACAAAGATTACAACTGGGAATGAGTGTGTTTACTATTATTATTTCATATTGTTTCTCTATGAGCATTGCTACATATCGTGATCTATGCAAAATTAGTACCAAGGAGTAAAAGGAAAGAGAGGGATACTCAAGACTTACACTTACATCAGTCCCAATTTATTGTAGGGTAGCTTGTTTGGCCTGGCTCAAAGAGATTCTGACTTATTCTATCCCCATGAGACAGGAAAACAGTGTAACAGGGAAGAAGTGGCAAACAGGAGTCAGTCTGATATTCAGAACCAAAGGACCCAACACCTGATTAAATATCTCCTATGCTATTCTGAAACAGCCTGCAGAGTCCAACTATTAACCAACACCAGCACAGGATATTCTCCAACATGTAAGTTCTTTTTCTCCAAATTTTGCACATAAGGTGAGTTCCATTTAAAAAAAAAAAATTTACCATTTCAAACTTCAGAGAAGGGGTCATAAACTGGAATAGAATACAGAAGAAATAGTTTGTTTCTGCTACTTGCTCTTGCCTTTTATTTTATGCCTAATTACTGTTGAATTAATTCCACAAAACCAAGAAAAAGATCAAAAGCAGCTAACAAGTTGGAGGAAAGATTCATTCAGTAATTTCACACTGAAATGCAGCACTAAATTAAAAAAGGAGAAAAGGAGTGAGAATCCAGTGCTTTGATTCAAATATGTGTTTTAATATATTCAAACAAAAGATGGTTTAAAATTAATTTTGTTACAAAGGACTTTTTTTGGCCACCAGAAAAGCACTGAGATAACAATTATCTGTAGTGATCTTGGGGATATTTGAAAACTACCCACTTCAAAATCTTACTCTTGAAGAGCCAGGCAGAACAAAATCACTCGAGTTAACATACATTCAACCTAATTTCAGGTAAAATTTGTCCAAATTCTTCTGATAGAATGAGACAGACCTTCTTTTCAATTGTTTTTTACTTTTGTTTATTCTCTATTCACTGCATTTATTTGCCATTCTACATCCCATTAACCACAAATAATCACATTCACAATTATTTTTTTAAATGTTAAGATTTTAAATTTTAATTTTTTACATAAACATTTCTACATACGTAATATTGAGAAATAAATGCAACTTTAGTCAGTCTGAGCCTCAACATTACTGCTAGAACTATAGAATATACTTAGCAGCTACCAAGGAACAAGTCCCATCTGATTTAATCCACAGGAAATTATGGTGCTTTAAAGCAGAGCAAACCAGTAATATAGCAACCATCCATTTCAGCACCCAAATGATTATTATAGGAAGTGCTGAGTTTGGCTGGTATAGTTAATTTTCTTCATGGTAGCTGGTATGGGGCTGTGTTTTGGATTTGTGCTGGAAGCAGTGTTGATAACACGGATGTTTCAGTTACTGCTGAGCACGGCTCACACTTCCTGCTTCTCACCCACCCACCAACGAGGGGGCTGGGGATGCACAAGGAGTTGGGAAGGGACATGGCTGGGACAGCTGGCCCCAGACCATAGGGGTATTCCATTCCATATGGCATCATGCTCAGCAGTAAGACTAGGAGGGAGGTTGGTGGATTTGCTGCTCAAGGACCGGCATCAGTTGGTGGTGAGCTATTGTTTTACATTTGCATCACTCGTCCTTCTTGAGTTTAACTTCTCTTTGTTACTTTCCTTTTCATTTTTTTTTTTCAGTTATTGAACTGTTTTCATTTTAGCCCAAGAGTTTTTTCAGGCTCACTCTCAGTTCTGCTCAAGCAGAGTGAGCAAGTGACTCTGCTCAGTTGGCAGCTGGGGTTAAACCACAATATGGCAATACCTACTTTTTGTTTTCATTTACGATCACCTGAATACCCCTTATCTGTAATCCTTCATTTTATTAGTATATTCAGGTATCATCACTTAGGTCAAATTTAAAGTAACAAACACAATGTGACATGCTATTACAGCTCTCCAACAAGAAAAAAAACCTATTTTAATATTAATAAAGCTTAACTGTTTGGTAATGGTCTGCTACATCCAGTGGGATACTATCTTTTGTATTCTGTTTTCTGTATCACATGTTTTCTCAGTTAAGCAAACAATTATCAACACCAGGAATTACCTGCTGAGCCAAATAAAACTGCCAAAAATGCGTGACAGATACTTACTCAAGTGCTGCCCTCTAACCAAGTTTATCCATTATCACTTCTGGAGGCAAGGAATAGTCAAGTATCATGTCAAGTACTTTTAAGTGAAATTTTCCTCTAAGGATTTTGAGGAGCTTGCCTTGCTGGTGGCTAGAAGTTCTATTTATACAACATCCCTATAAAAAACATGTTTTTACTTATGCCACTAAGACCCAGCTCAGATTCACAAGCCCAAGCTCCATCCCACTGGAAGCTGCATAATTACACCAGAATTACAGAAGTATGAAAATTAACAAGGTACTAACCCAAAGGGTCTACACATGAAAGAAAAGAGTTAATTAAGAAACAGGACACAGAAAACCTCTAAAGCTCCCAGGACAAACCTGAGTGGCACAGGTGTAACTAAGAAAAAACAGTAGTGCCTACAGAAGGGAAATAGTAGGACAAGTAAGGAAAGGTGGCACATTGCAGAAATGGCAAAATGGAGGAAAGAACACTATTACACATTTCCAATCAAACATCACAAATAGCACAGAGAAAAGAAGAAAAAGGACAATATATAAAGGAAACAGATATTAAGCTGGTAGCCACATCAAAATAAATCTAACCATTTCACCTGGTGAAGATTTCAATCAAATGGAAGTCCTTGTTCTTTTCTTGAACAGTAAACGGCTACATTGTAAAAAATTACGAAAGCAATAAAACCAGTTTAAACTGCCTGAAAGTTTGAAAGATACTACTTAAAAGAAAAATTAGTTTAACTATGTGCATCTTAGCCAAGCTGGACTAGGGCTCTTGAGAGGCTGAAAGAAAGAGGCCCTGCTTCCCTGGCACAACACACAGGGGATGTACTCTTTTTCAGTAAAGTCCAGATGAAAGATGGACTTCCAAAGATTTTGCTCCACCCAAAGGAAAGCCTATCAAGGAGTGGCAAGCAGGTTTTTTGGGTTGTTCTTTTTTTGTTGGGTTCATTTGGGGTATTTTTTATGGCACTACCTTGCAAGAAGAAAGAGACATCTTTGGCCATATTTTCCTGCCATAAACAAAAAAGAAAGTCTAACTACAAAAAAAATTCCATACAATCCCAAGACTTCTGGAAGACTGAAGAATTACTATGCACTTGAACTACAGTGATCATCCTAACAATTAAAGATAAAAAGCAGTAATACCCTTCTAAAAATTGTCAAAGGCAATTAAATGCTATTTACATCTATAAGACGTATTTAAAAATATATAGTTATACCTAAAGGATAGTTCTGTTGACTATTTGGAGGTATATTTTCTTTAGCCATGGAGATTAACATCTTGCTAGTTTCAGAAAGCTTCTCTGATTCCTTATTCTGAAAACAAAACAAAATGCCTTACTGCATCACAAAGTACAGGAAATACCACATAAAATAACAACATTAGTAACGTAGTTATTAGCACTGGAGAACAGAGTTTGAAAGTAATACTGTATGAACACATTAAAATTGCTATTAGGAAAACTGTGATAAGAACAGATTTTTTAAATGGTTAGTTGGCTTTTATATTTAATAGTTTTTGGAACAGGAATTTTGAATATATTTATACCTTCCTTTCCCACCCCAGCACTCAAGCTCTGGAGTGGGCAGAGGACAGATCACAGCTAATCAGCTTCCCTAGGGAGGGGTGAAGGAGTAATAAAAGCCATGTACAACACTTTTCTCACCTGCAAAACACAAATCTTACTATGTATGCCTGGTGGCAAACAGGTTTTTAAAATTCTACGTACAGGTAGGAAGTACTCAAGTCAGAAATTACTTCCAATAGATAAATTTTCAATATATTCTTTGACAACAAATACAGTTTTAAGAGCACAGTTAAAGCAAGCTTCAGCCAAGACTCTGGCAACAGAAGTATTTAAATTCAGGAAAGTTTTTTAACATTCTTACCCTCATTTCCATGTAAGGTAGATCATTTTCAAGTTCTGCCTTATCTTGTGCCAACTTAGCCTTCTGATCTTCAATAAATTTCTTTAAATCATCCGCCATCATGTCTAGGTTACAGAAAAGATGTAGAACATGGCATTTACATTAGAACCTCAAAAATTTAATTACTGTTGCTTAAGACAGCAGTTAAAAATCATCAGGTTTCTCCCTCAGAACTACAAGCCTTAAGATATTTGCGGGGTCAGCAAAACAACTGACATGGGAAACCCATCCATGGAGGGTTTCATCCCTCCATTGACGATCCATTGATGTTTCACCGGAGGGAAAATTCAGAGATTCCAGACTACAACACTGAAGATACTTCTCTAATCTTTTTTCCTAACATGGTTCAAGTGTTTGGGGATTGTTTGTTTCCAACTGCAAGTCTACCGGTGACCCTTCACTCTTAGTGAACTATAAAACCAAAATTAGAAAACACAGAAAAGTAAACAGCATGAAGGAATCATCAGAAAAAAAGTACAAAAAGTGCAAAATACATGTACAGTCTACAATAAGGACCAAATCACACAATTAATTCTGTGCTTAACTTACTATCATGAGAAGTCTTAAAAATAATCAAGCTTACTCAAATCAAAACAAAACATTAATTAAAAAAAAAAAAACCCTCACAAAATACATGCATAGGTTTCTGGAATTAGAGCTAACAGTACCTGCCTCCTGTATCACTAAAATAGCAGAAGCAATAAGAACAGCTGCAAGTCTGCAATAATCCTAAAATCAGGAATATGAGGAAGCACTGACTGAGAATCAGTGATCTGTAAGTAAACATGTATTGAGGAAGAGCTAATTACCTCTCTTCCATTAGTTGTGCACCTTGCATATTTAACTGAAAGGCCATGCAGAAATTTTAGCACCTGATTTGTGGAATTTAATGTATATTGCTGCTTTAAATAACCTCATAATAAAAACTGAAGTCAATCAAGTTCATGTCAATGGAACTGTACCAAAGTTGAGTTAGAATAGTCCTATCAGAACTAAAAATACTGCAAAGCATACCAACTGCTCAGGGAAAAGGAACAACAAAACCAGAAAGAATGACTGCATACAAGCCTACTCATCCTAACCTCCACTCAGCATTTTCACCAACTCCATTGGAGGAGGAGTTTAACAAAACCAAGTCTACCGATTAAAAAAAAAAAAAAGGTCCTCAAGTCATATTCCATGCTTAAAAGAAGCATAAAACTAGGAAAATTATGACTCTCAAATCACTCCATGGGGCTTAACCAAAAGGATTGCTTATGCAGGTTCCTGAAAAATCCCATCACATCCAGTATTTAAATTAAGACAGCAGTTTTTTTGAGGCTAATTGAATATATATATTTATTAGATTGTATGAAGTAAACAAGAAGCCAATTATAAAGGTATATTAGAAAAAAGTTTCAGGAAGAGGATTGAAGAACTTAAAAACAACAGCAACAAAAAACCCAAACCATCATCTGATAATAAGGTAGCACACAAGTAAGCATAAAAATAATGTGTCTAGAGAGACTGGGATAAATTCTCAGTAGAAGCAAAATGAAAATAAAAAAATGCACAAATTCTATAAGATAAAGTGAAGTAACTGCATACTAACTTAATTTACAGAATACATTTGCTTGACATATTTCTTAGAATGTACTCCTCTAAACTTTTTCTCTTTTTTGATTCATAATATAAAATTATAATATTGTTACAAAGGAGGTAGAACTAGGCCAACCCATTTACAATTCCTAGTGGTAATACAGGACAATCAATGCCAAAAATAAATACCCCCATCTGATTTGTCCTAAATCTTTAATCTCATTAGTTTTGCACACTGATAAAGGATAAAAGAAATCTGAAAGATGGTAAGTTTCCAGGCATGGTAAATTTTATTTAGCCTATTAGGTTACATAACAATAGTGAAAAAACTGTTCTGAAAGGGTGAAATAACTTGTCATACTAAAAGAATTTAGAAGTTGGTGTCTTCACCTACCCTGTGCTGCACAGTCATCAAGAGGAAAATTACCACACGTAGGAGGCACTGTGAGAAGCCTTTCCAAAAGCTCACTCACTGACTGTAACATCTATATTTCCTACCTCTACTTACAACAGTATTTATAAACCCCAGCACTGTTCCCAAATCACTGTATGGGAATGGTACCAAACTTACTCTGAGAGCTGGCATAAGGAAAGGAGTCTTTGCAGTGTATTTTCTAACTAGCATGAGGAGCACAATGAACATTCCAGCATTCTGCACTCCTATCATATGACTCAAAAGAGCAATACAATAAATTAAAAACCAAAGACAAAACAGTTACAGCTGAACTACACAGGCAATTCAACTGGTCTGAAGAAAGCTGGCAACTCCAGGCCTTGGAGAATGCTAAGATGACTAATGCTACAGCACTGTTGATTCAGCAAATCTTTAATACAGCACAACTGCCTGGAAGAGTAGCCAAATCCTTCTTGGAAATATCTAGACATTTTATGTCTTAACATCCTTCTGCCTGAGTTGATCTTAAAACATGCATGAGTGCAAAATTTATGAGATAAGCAAAAATAATATATTATACCAAAAAAAGAAAAATTTCTTCATTATTCTGAGCAAAAGAGTGACAAATTCAACGTGACGCATACACTGTTAAGTTCTAAAAATATATCAGCATGTAAGCAAATATCCTACTGAATATTAACCAATTTTATCATCTACTGTACCATGTGAAGAGAGCATGATTAATTGCAATAAAAATAAAGAAAGAACACATTTCTATCTGAGATGAGGGCTACCACAGCCCCCAGGTGTGCAGTTAACTATCTCGGAGGTGACAGCACTGAACTCACAGGGAGCTGTCAACTTCAAACAGACCTCCCATGGCTGCACAAGCACACTGAGGCACAGCCTGACACTGTAAAACCAATTCAGAACAAAATTATTTATTTTCAGTTTAGCAATGCATCTGAGTTCTTTTTGTGCATTTCTAGATCTTTGCAATTACTAGTAAAAGCAGAAGATTCAAAACCAAGCTGGGAGACATCACTCCATGGGCACGTACAGCACACAAAGGAAAAGTTAGAATATGTTGTAAACACTTAAAAATTTATCCATATGCCCTCAAAATTATGAGGTGCCAACATATTTTTCTAGATGTCTAGAAAACAGAGTATTTTGCAAACAGTATTTCTAAAAAACATTTGATAGCATGTATCTATCAGCCTTTCTTTAGCTCTTGCAACTTTAAATCTTGGATAATTTGCACTCCCAAAACAATGCATTATTCAAAGTGAAATTCTATTAAACAAACTGCTACTATATATTCAAGTACTGTCCGAAAACGTCCCATAAAAATATTTTTACACATTTTTTCTTTCAAGAAGATTTTAGATTAGCATAGCCTCTTTTCCTTATTCAGAGTTTTCACAAAAGCAACTCTGAGTAATTACAGTCACCTAGGTAGACTTCAACTTAAGCAAACATACCAAGCAATAGAAAGCATACAGATATTCAAGAACAGTAAGACAAGTTTGGACGTGAGATTTTTATTGGATCTATGCCCAAACAGAGTTAATAATGCATGTCTTTCTATTCAAGGTATCCAAAACACCTACGTCCATAAGTATTGTATGTAGTATATTCACCTAGGTGTTGTATAGCTACTTTATCACCTAAAGCAATGTTTACTGTATTCCATTTTAATCTTTCCCTTCCCCTCCTAACTGTTCAGGAAAACGCACGCAATTTAAAATCAGCATGTGCAAGCAGATTTCATCTCTTCCATGCCACCACATCATTGAAATATCATCAGGAGCACTGGCGAAATGGCAATTTCCACCCACGTGAACTGCAGCACGGGTGGCAAGGAGAGAAATGCATTGAAAGAGCAACTATATGCCACGTTTAGTAATTGTAGTTACAAGTTAAACGGCCGCTAATTGTGGCATTAAGAAACACTGCCCAAAGTTTAGCCCAGACTTCCTAAGGAATTAGTACTGACAGCTTCCGTACCCTGTGAATGGCACTTGGAATAAGCCACTGCTGCCAGAGAAGCGTTCCCCGTACTTTTCTTTCAAATTCATTGCTGAAAAAAAACAGATTCCAGGATCTGGCCGTTCACAAATAATAAGCTCTTGACTAAAGCAACGCGACTTTTTCGCAGCTGAGAAGGCAATTCATCTTCTGAATAACCAAGCAACAAGTTTCGCGCGTTATCTTCCCTCCGCTACAGGGCTTATCTATTTTTCAGAGCACGCAATTTAATCGCAAATGACACTAATTTTGAAAAACTTTCAGACCCGGGAGATGATGTTTACTTCTCCACGAGCGACAGCTCGGGGAAGCGCCTCTCGCCCGGCCTGCAGCGCCCGCCTCCCAGCCCCCCTCCTCTCCTTCTCTCCCAGAGGTCAGCATCTCTGGGGCATTCCCGAAGGCTCTGGCCCCCGAGGGAGCAGCTGCGGGGCGGGGATGCGCTACTCGCGGCTCGGCCCCTTCCCGGATCGCGGCGCCGTTGTCAGGCAACGGCCGCACAACAAGCGGCCCCACCGGAGGGCTAAGACCAGCCAAGCCAAGCCGAGCCCAGCCAAGCCGAGCCGAGCCGAGCCGAGCCGAGCCCCGCCACCCCTGCTGGGACACCCGGACCCGGCGGTACGCCCCGGGCGCGCTCCCGCCCCGTCGCGCCCCGGAGCCCGTCCTGCTGCCCAACGAAGCCCCCTCGCTCCCGCCGCCACCCCCTCCGGGCTGTGAGCGATGCGGGCGATGGAAGCGCCTGGTGGGGCTGCGAGGAGGGTCCCCGGGCGCCGCGCCGCCCCCGCCACCCGCTCACCGCTGCCGGCAGCCGCGGCTCCGCCCGCGTCCCGCGCGTTACCGCCGCCCCGGAACCCGGCGGGCGGAGCCGCGCAGCGCCCCCCGCTGCCCCGGAGGGCGGCACGACCCGGCCACCGCCTCCTCCCGGGCGGGGAAAGGGAGCGGGAGGGGAGGCGGTGGCGGGCGGGTTTTCCAGCATCGCAGAGGAGGGCCGGTTGGGAAGGACCGGAGCGGGTCAGCCGCTCCAATCTCCCTGCTCGAGCAGGGTCACCCTAGAGCACATGGCACAGAATTGCACCCAGACGGTTCTTGAGTATCTCCAGGGAGGGAGACTCCACAACCTTTCTGGGCAATCTGTTCCAGTGGTCAGTCACCTGCACGGTCATGAAGTTCTTCCTCATCTTCAGGGGGAATTTTCTGTGCATCAGTTTTCTTGCCTCTTGTCCTATTGCTTGGCACCTCCCAGCAGAGCCCGGCTTCATCCTCTTGACGCCTTCCACTTTAGATACTTATACACATTGATAAGGTCCCCTCTCTGCAGTCTCTTTCTCAAGGCTGAGCAGGCCCAGCTCCCTCAGCCTCTCCTCATGAGAGAGATGCTCCCGTCTCCTAAACATCTTTCTTGCCCTCTGCTGGACCCGCTCCAGAAGTTCCGTGTCACTCTCGTCCTGAGTAGCCAAGAACTGGACACAGTAATTTAAAAAGCATAAGTAAATAAATAAACGGATAAATAGTGAGAAAGGCCTCCGCCCGGCCGGGATCGGATTTGTGTGGTGCCGCTTCACGGGGCGAGCGGGTCGGGCCCTGCCGGATGCAGAGCCGAGCGCGGCCGCTGGGGGCGCAGCGCCGCCCGCCCCGGGCCTGCGCGGACCGTACCACCCTCGGCGCGCACCCCCGCCCCGCGCTTGGTTCCGCCGGCGGCCCGGTGCGGCGGAGCGGGGCCGGGAGCGGGGCCGGGGCGATGGCGGCGGCGGGAAGCGGCGCCTCCGGGAGCGGGATGGCGCAGAAGACATGGGAGCTGGCGAATAACATGCAGGAGGCGCAGAGTATTGACGAGATCTACAAGTACGACCGCAAGCAGCAGCAGGAGATCCTGGCGGCCAAGCCCTGGACCAAGGAGTGAGTGGGAGCGGGGCAGCGGGGCGGCCGGGCGGGCGGGCGGTGAGGACCGGCCAGATCTGATGCCTCTGCCCTTCCCTTCCCGGCCTCTACGTTATTGCAGCCACCATTACTTCAAGTACTGCAAGATCTCTGCGCTGGCGCTGCTGAAGATGGTGATGCACGCCAGGTCCGGCGGCAACCTGGAAGTGATGGGGCTCATGCTGGGCAAGGTGGACGGGGAGACCATGATCATCATGGACAGCTTCGCCCTGCCCGTGGAGGGCACCGAGACCCGCGTCAACGCGCAGGCCGCCGCCTACGAGTACATGGCTGCCTACATCGAGAACGCCAAGCAGGTAAGGAGAGGTGGCAGACGGTGCCTGACACCCCCGTGGAGATCCTGTGCGTCTGCTGAGCTACAGGAGCATTCCTGGGGCGTTGCAGGCTTCCTCCCTCCCCCAGTGATCAAGTGCCTGCCCGATTGTCCTGTCTCTCCTCAAACATGACAGTAAGAACTACGTCAGCAGCACAGAACGCAGGGCCCTGTAAACGTTTTCGCATACGCATTTCCCCGGCTTACAGTAGGTCATCAAAGGCTGGACACAGTGATCTTGGAGGTCTGTTCCAACCTTAAAGATTCTATGAAAAGACATTCTCCTTCCCTGTGTAAATCATTTTCATTGCTGAGGAATTGTTTTAATGGCTGAGACTGCTGGCTGTGTAAGAGAGTGTGTTTCTAAAATAACTGATACTTCTTGCTAAAAACAGTATGCAAAATTAAATATGTGTGTGCAATGGACATATTTAATATTTGTAGATCAGAACTATGGCATTTATTCTTACCTTATTCTGAGGTCTTACAGTATAGTATGCTGCTCTTTTCCGTAAAAGAAAGACGTATTTGTGAAGAAAATGCCAATGAAGGAATAAGTAAGTTTCAGTGCAACTTAATTATTCATATTTATCATTTGAAAATTTAGATGAACAGACTCACTTGTCTGTCTCCCGTTTCTGTCACTTTCTATTCAGAGATCCATGTCGTATTAAAGCTGATAATACAGTGAAGTTCTCATGTGCAGAAGGATAACAGAAATACAACTCCTCTGTGGCTGATGTGGAAACCAGAACATTTGCTGATTTGCTTCTTCTAATACAGAACAATTCTATACTAGAAATAAGAGTTGAAATAACTGTAACTCTCCAGGCTTAAGCAGTTTTGATACCCAGTTGACCCACTGATTTTTAAACCAGCTAAAATTAGAAGCCCCTTATGTACTAAGTGGGTATAACAGAGGAATATTTGGGTTATTTTGGAAAGTTGTACTTATGATCATAGCCTTACATAGAGTTGAAGATATTAAAATGGACATGCATTAGGCTGAATCATAACATCAGCAAAGAGTAAACATAATGCAGAAACAGTTATGTTCTGGGACTTTTTTAATAATTCATCCCTGAAAGAAAATGTAGAAATAATTAATTTAATCTAGTTTGCTTTATCTGAAAACAGTATTATGATGCTAATATTCTTGTTGCAAAAAGTAGGTAACTTGAAGAGATGTCTTTGCCTAAAGATACAATCACACTATCTTTAAATAAAGATATATTCATAGAATCCCATTCTTAAGTAGAAATACTGGATTTCAAAATGGTAAGTATATAGCATAAGATTATAAGCAGCTTGTTTTATGTTTAAAACAGTCCAGGTTTCTGTAGGAGTTCTTCTGTGATAGGAAATGGTTGTTTTCCCAATGTTTATGTTGTTCAGTTTTGTCTGTAATTGGTTTCACAATTTTTAAACGTAGCTTGTGTGCAAATAAAATAACTCAGCTTTCCTGGTGCTCTGGCAGAGTTTTCGTGCTGGCTGTTTCATATTTGATTTTGGCAAGCACTTGTTCCTGGAATAGCTCTTTTTACCATTAGTTAATAGATCTAATTATAACTTTTGTAATTAGTTAATATATCCCCCTATATAAATGCTTTATAGATGTTGCCATTCCAGTTACTTGATTCTCCGTGGACAGGATCTGGTCGTAATGTAATTCAAATGTATTTTCGGCTTTGAAAAATAATACACGTTCTTAAGTGTTTTGTTGGTGTCTCTCGTGGGAGTTGTAAAGAAAATATAAACATTCTTCACCAGTTAAAAAATAAAGTAGGCAGTTTGTGTGTTCTCTCTCATCGTTACTGGGGCAGCCAGTAAACAATTCCTCAGAGAGGATTACAAAAATTAGATTCAATAGGTGTTTATTCTCCTGGGGTTTTTTGGCTTTGCTCTTTTCTTTTCCGGTAGCTTTAGAGATAGCCAGATGTATTATTTGTAAATTCCTATTTTGAGGTTTTATTTGATAAAAAGTTGTCGAAAGTTCATCTTTTGACTTTTAAACCTGTCTCCAGGCAATCATTGTCACTTCTGCTGTTTGAAAGCATGCCTTTGAAGTTATTTTCTAAACCTACCACTAATCTAATAGTATATGACTGTGAGATATGTTACCCTAGTAAATAATTAATTCTCTGCTGATGTTCCCTACATTACATGAGGTTAGATACACTTGTGTTATATCCCTAAGAGATTTCTCAGCCCTGCTGAGGGGCTGCAGCTCACTGTCCAGCAGTGTGGAACCTTTTGTGTACTTGAGCTGTGACTGAAGAAGGAGCACCAGGCTCCTTGCAGGTCTCTGTCCTGTGGCAGCAGCTGCAGCAGAGAGTGCCAGTACTACTTATTGTACACTTTCTAAGGAGTGTTTTGTCACGAGTGGAAATTCCTGTTCTGCCGCGCCTTGCATTGTGCTGGAAGTGACGCTGGAGGGCAGCCGGTGCATTGGGAATGGAGCTGAGCGCTGGGGCTGTTTCCCTTCCCTTCTCTGTCTTAGGTCGGACGCCTGGAAAATGCCATCGGCTGGTACCACAGTCACCCCGGCTACGGCTGCTGGCTCTCGGGGATCGACGTCAGTACCCAGATGCTTAATCAGCAATTTCAGGAACCCTTCGTAGCAGTGGTTGTAAGTACTGGCGGGTGGGTGCTAACCCTGCGTAGCAAATTGTGCTGAGGGGAATAATTTTTGGATTTCTGGCTATTAGCATTTTAGTAGTGTGTGTGGTTTTTGTGATGGAGGCGTGAGATCCACACTTTAAACTGGTGCCACTCCTGCTTTGCTGGCCACATACTGGCCAAACCAGTAGTGTTGCTTGCCTAGACCATTTTCACTGCATTGTTTCAGTTATGGTATAGTTCTTAAGCATAAAGGGTTTTAGGTATTTAGGAAATAAGGAAAATTAGTTTGAAAAAATAATCCACTGAAGATTTGATACTCCCATCTTTTTAGAGTCTTGTACCAACAGGGAAAAGTATTGTTTATGACAGAACTAACACAGTATGCATGAACTACATTTCTGAAATAAAATTACTTTGTAATTGAAAAACGCATGTAATGAGTATTGTCTGTATTTCTACAGATTGATCCAACAAGAACAATATCTGCAGGAAAAGTAAATCTTGGAGCTTTTAGGACATATCCTAAGGTAAATAGTTAAAATTATCTAGTGTGTGAACATTGAACTGTTTTTAAATGATTGTCTGAGTTTGGTCTGCTGTGCTGTACTGAATGTTCATTCCAAAGGAAGATGTGCCCATACACTGGTTACTGCACACCTTTGGATATTGATTACATTTATAAAAATTGACTTCTAGTTTGGTTTTTGTAGAGTTTTGGCAGTGTTAAATCAATTATAGTGTCCAGATTGTGGAAATGTCCCAAAACGATGTAGTTCCATATAGCTGGTTTTTAATGGATATAGTTGTAGGTAGCATTCATCAAAATTGTTTTATGTTAGTTCTTCTCTGTTTATTTTTTAGACCTAAAATAAAATCTAAATAGCATGTTTAATACCATGTTGCAATTTGCTTTTCATTTTAGAAAACTATCTAAATGCTTGTATCAAAACTATCTACTTAACTTTTTCAAGTAAATATTTTAAATCTTCACAAACTAGTGTACAAAAGAGTTAATTAAACAATATGGGTTAGGCCTAAAACTAAAAAATCATATCAGTATTGGAGATCTAGGTCTCCGAATGCATCCTCTCATGTATGCTTCTGGCTGTGCTATTTAATTTCAATACAAAAAAGTATATGTTTTAAATACCCAGTTATTAGTGACTCATCAGAACTTCAGACAGCCATCCAGTAAAACAATTACCAAAATTAACTGTTTAATAAAAATAAAATTTCATAATTAACAAAAATGTTTGTGAGAGGTTCAAGCATTATGTAAGAAATCTTTGAACAGGTTGTAGTTGAAGAGAGTATTCACTTCTGCAGGTAAAACCACTTCATAAATACTTTGAGAATTTTGAACAGGGAGTAGAATCCTGTACCTGAAAACCAAATCACATCTGGAAAATGCACATGAGAAGTGTATTTTTAGGGAGTCCTCAGAGTGGACTGCAGGCAGTTCTTGCTTAGTCAGTAGCTCTGAATGGCACCATCTTGGCTAAACAGGTAACTGAAAGTTAGGTATCTCTAAGTCATATCCATTGATGTTTCTTCTCTCTTCTCAGATCTTCCCTCAAAATTTCCAAGAATGGATAGCGAAATACTGTCTAAGAAGCTTGCCCTTTCTTTGATCTAAGAAATTATCTAATCATAGCTTGCCATGTTACTCATTTGAAAAAACTCAAGTATGGCTGCTAGTTTGCTTTTGATAAACCTGCAGATGTGATGACTAGTACAGCTAGTAAAGCCAAATTTAAACCTGAGGTCCAAAAAAATTCTGAATTTCAGGCTACCAGGGGAAATGTTTTCTCTAGACAAAAATAATTTAGAATTGTAAAACTATAATTTTTTGTAAGGTTTAGGCATTTTGAAAAGTCCCGTAATAACTGTGTCATCTTTGCCATTTGTTAAATTTTTAGGGCTATAAACCTCCAGATGAAGGTCCCTCTGAATACCAGACTATTCCACTCAATAAAATAGAAGACTTCGGTGTACATTGTAAACAGTAAGTAACAAAAAAACTACTAACTTAATATTTTTTGTGTGTTTTGGTTAGTGATTCAGTATGGAAAAGTAAGTTTGTTGTAGTCTTTCAAACCTTGAAGTTCACTGTTGCTTTAGCGCTCTTGTTTTTGTGAAAAAAGTGTTACAGGCACTTATCAGGAGGTGTTTTAAGAGGGAACTCTGCAAAGATGAAGCTGAACCTGGTTAAAAGCTTTAGCAGTTTATGTCTGAACACTTTTAAGTAGTGATGCCTTGTTGGGGCAGGGAGGAAATGGTCAGATGTCAATTGATCAGCAGGACTGGGTAGGCTGTGACCCCACTGCTCTTCTGAGTAGGGGCTAGTCCTGTGCAGCTCCTTTTCTTGCATTACTGGGAGTGTTAATTTGTAACAACACTAATTCAAAATAAGTGTAGTAGAATGTAAAATTATTTGCCTGTTTGTAACATTTACTGCTACCAAGCATTCCTCAAGAAATTAGAAGTGATGCATGCAAAACTACAATCACCTGTTAATTATTGCAGTGTTGAAGAACCCAAGCATGGAATAGGTTGTTAAGAGAATAATTTAAAAACTCTTGCAATCTCATTTAACAGAACACAGCAGTATGTATGGGGATTATGTATTAAATCTATATATTTATTGTTTACGGAAAATCGTACAGAGAATTGCAACTGGGAGTAACCTTAAGTGCTTTGAATTTTTGAAGATATTTGCCACTGATAAGGATTTTTTGAGTTCCATGTACTTCAAATGTGACAATCAAGTGAGACATATTTAGGTGGATGCTTATTTTGTTCGCATGTTTGTTTTGAAGGTATTATGCTTTAGAAGTCTCGTACTTTAAATCATCTTTGGATCGTAAATTGCTTGAGCTGTTGTGGAACAAGTACTGGGTGAACACTCTCAGTTCTTCTAGTTTGCTTACTGTAAGTACCAGAGTTGTGTGCCTTGATTCATTCATGAGTCTGAAAGTCAGGCCCTCTGCTGTAAAATGCTTAATAGAACACTGATAGATACAGACCCCACATTAAGAATCTGTCAGATAAAACAAGAAGGGAAGATTTTCCTAGTCATAAATACTGAAATGCTCCTCATATCTGCTCTGTAAAAGTAGAGGGTGGGAATAACATGTTTAATTTTAATGAGTTCTCTCTGTACATTTAGATTTTGTCTTAAAAACTTTTTTACCTTGTATCTCTATGGAGCACTGCAATGAATAATTGTGTTTGATAAGTAAACACTTAAGAAAGAATAAACAGTGGAACTGCTAAAATTAGGTTACAATAGAAATACTGCAGGTAGACCTTCAGTATAACAGCTGAGCATCTAAACCTTCCCTCTGCAGAAGCCAGGTTTTTTTTTTCTTGGTCAAAACCAACTGAGTTTTACATACTCCTGCATAACTTAGGGCATGGGTTGAAAGTAATGAAAAGAACCCAGCTCAGGCTTTAGGTATTGAGCATTTGTCAGATGTTCAGCTTCTGGTCTCTTAACCACCACTCATATTCTATATCACTTAAATTGCAGATATAGATTAAAATATGCAGATCTACACTTTTAAAAACTTTTCTCAGATTTGATTTACTTTGTGTATAAATGCTTCAATTCATAGCTTAAACTAAAAATATGTATTGATTTCTTTCTCCTAAGAATGCTGACTATACCACTGGCCAAGTTTTTGATTTGTCTGAAAAATTAGAGCAGTCAGAAGCTCAGCTTGGAAGGGGTAGTTTCATGCTGGGTTTAGAGACTCATGACAAGAAGTCAGAAGACAAACTTGCAAAAGCAACAAGAGACAGGTAAGATAACAAATCCATGTGTTCTTCATGTAAAAATATTATTTGGTTTTAAACTTTTATCATGCCTGTAATTGTAACCTGAGAAGATTAGAGCTAAGAATTAGATTATAGATAGGAATGAGAGATTCCAGAAGTCACTAGTTATTTTTGAAAGTTAAAGAAAATCTTGCTTCTATTAAAACTACAATTAATTTTTAATTTTGGGGGTTTGGAATAAATTTAACTCTAGTTTATTAAACAAAAAATTGCTGTAAAATTCCATCAGTATCTGGCAAACAAAGAATGTTTTCTGTATAATGCAAAATTGTAACTTTGCTAGAAACTAGCACATTTTTGTAGTTAATCAGGCTAAAAGTAACAGTAAGTAAAATTATGATACAGAACATGATTTTAAGAACTAGTGTTAACAGTTCAGTAAGTTTAGTTTACACTTGTCTAATACTTCTACTAATGTAAAAATTATGAACTCCTTTTTTTCATATTTCTTAATGTGGACATTTTTTTAAATAAGCAAAGGTTGTGTTTCTGTTGTTGTTCTTTGTTTTTAAGAAGTAGCTTCCAGATATTCTGGCTTTTATATTTAGCTACCCTGCCTGACAGCAAATACTTGCTATTATAAGTTAATGTGCTTCTTATCAGTAGGTGTACAACATTATTTCAAAGAAGTTGTAATATTTTCCCTCAGTTTTCCTAATGTTTATTGGTGATCAGCTCTGTTTGTTCTGAGCATTGAAATACACAAGTTGCTTCTCAGTAATATTCACATCTCTTTCTCAATAGTCTTAAAAATTGTATATGTGCTCAGGCTATATCATGTTAGAGTCATCATTTTTCCAAGTAAAATCTTTTAACAGAGGATAATTGTATGCAACAGCTCATACAGCTGGGTTGTTCAAAAATATCATATTTGGCAAATTTCAGACTTTGAAAACCAAGAAATACTGCACTGTATGGTGGTGCAAAATTTGGTCTGTCTGTGGAGAAGGTAGGGCTCACGTTCACACACCTTAAGAGTATTCTGAGTGAGATGTAGTGATTCCATTTAATAAGGAGACAATTCTGTAGAGTCCCTTGGAACAGAGTGCAAAAATTGAACTAAATCCGGGATGTTTGTGTGTTTTCAGATTTTGAGGTTTCTGTCCCTCTTGCCCATCACTTTATTTTGATAACAGAACAGTTTCCTGCTATTCTCTCCGCCTGACATACCTTTGATTACTTTTTCTGGAAAGTTAACAGCTCTTACGAGTTTTCTAACAAGCATGATCAAGTTGGAGAGGGGTTGATTTTATAAAAATTAGTACTCATTTAACCTACTTCAATTGCAGAATACATTTGCAGTGGAGTTAATGCTGTTGCTAGCTCATAGCAGCCAGGTTAAGTGATACATCCCAATTCCTGTAGGGAAACAGAATAGCAATGCTTTAAAGACATGAGGAGGATGGAGTTGCTGATAAGTTTGCATTGCTGTTTGGAATCCCATAATATTTGACTGCATTTTATTTTCTCCTTACTCTTAACATGTTTACAGTTATTCTAAGAAATAGCTCCTTTTCTGGTAATGCTACTGTATTATTTGTTGCAGCAGTTCTAGGCATTTTTCTTTTCTGTTTTTATTTAGTCTTCATCAGTAGTTAGTTTATAAATTGTAAGGGATTGGAAGGAATTGTTTTTGTCATAAATTCTGCTTTCCTGTGTAACAAAAGCTACCATAATTCCCAAAATGGAGTGTAACACTTCTGCAGATGTATGTTTTTTTTCAATTAGTGATTTTTCCTAAGAGAAAAAACAGTAGAAGACCTGTGCAGACACGGGACAATTAATTTAGTGTCACCTAAATTACTCTGAAGAAATAAGGCTGCAAAGATCATTAAAGCATTGTTAGACATACCTGTTTTGGGAAAACAGTGTTGTAAAACATTAGCATAAAGATGCTTGCACTGGGCTGTATAACTTCTGTTACTGTCCATGCACATCTCTAAAACCATTTTCTGAGGGGACATGTATTAGCCAAATTGTTGTCCAAGTCAGCTTGCTTTCCCTAGGATTCCTTTATCTGTCTAATAGTGATTTGTCCATATTCCCTGTGCCTTCAGTCCTGATTCGTCTTTGTATTTGTACAGTCTGGTTTTATTTGCTAGTTTGACACTGCATTGCCCTGTGGCAGACATTGGGGAAAACTTGGATCAATAGGAATCCTTTCAGCTCTTTGCGGGTTTTGCACATTACATATTTTGACCAATAACTGATTTGTTCTATAAACTTTCCTCGAATGTTCCCTGTAAAATTTCTTAGAGGAACCATGGTTACTGTACACTACTATCCTGGGCTTGGGCAAAGGAGATAAAGGGTTTTTTTGTTTGTTTGGTTGGGTTTTTTTTGTTTTTTTTTTTTTTTTTGTTCAGATAACCACAGAACCCACTTGCTGTCGTTAATTAAGATGTCCTGAATTGCAAGGCAAAGTTTTCTGGAATTCGTCTTTGTGTGTATAGTCAGTTAGCTTTTTAAGTAACAAAAAGGTATTGGCAACAATGGCTAAATTGCTGTGTGACTGTTCCTTTCTGGACAGTTTTTAAGATTCATGGGGTTATGGGCACCCTGAACTTCCAAAACAGCTGGATATCTTCAAGGAAAATGACAGTTCAGTTCAGTTTTTGTCCAACATTGAATTTATGCTTGTTTTTCAGCTGCAAGACCACCATAGAAGCTATACATGGATTGATGTCTCAGGTTATTAAGGATAAACTTTTTAATCAAATTAATATAGCTTGAAGTGCATTACCAGTTGATATGTATCTCCAGAGCAGAAAATATCATAGTTTCTTTTGCTTGGACTTGTTCAGTTTGGGAAATGAAGCTGAAGTGGAAAATTATTCATCCAATTTGTAGTACTTTAATATTACCCACCTGTCTGACCAGTTTTAAAGAACAAAATGTTCCAAAATGTAGTGCAATGTTTTGTTCTTCATCATAAAACCAGTTTGCAGAATTGTTCCAAAGGAAAATAAATGTGACTTACTGGATTTTGCTCTTAGATATTTATCTCTATTATCCAACTGCAATAAAAGAATTTTGAAACTAAATGTGGATTTTGGGCCTTGATATTTTTGGCAAACGTTTATCTTCTCTTACTCGTTTTCTTATTGTTCTGAAGAAAAGTTCTGTCGGCTCAGATTAGATACGTAACCTACGTAATGTAAGAAGTTTGTTTCTCAGATTTTAATATCTGTGCTTAATTTTAAGAATTGAAATCCCACTTTCTTTTAACAAGTTATTAAATTTAATGGAGCCTTTTCTGACTGAGGTTCACTGGTCCTGCCAGAAATGGTTTCTTTCACAATAATGAAACATTTATGCATGGTACAACAGTATTTTGCTTATAGCGTCACACTCATGATGGACATTTTATATTTCTAAATAGTTCTAGTCAACTATTGACCAACTCTGCAATGGAACTCATAGTTATGTACCATTGTTTTTCTCCTGCTCACTTTCTATTGCTTGTCCTAGTCACTTGTTGCATACAAAGAAACAAAATGAAAAATTACCTTTGAAATACGTATTAGGCTAATTTCAGGCTACAGATACTAAATGCATTAATCATAATTTCTGGCTTACAATGTGGTGCTGCTGCAGGGCTGATCTAAGTTTGTTTTGGAGGCTTTCATACTGCATTTCAATAATACAAAGTATTTTGATTCCTTTTAAGTTTTCATCTTTAATCCTGAGTTTCCTGGGGGTTTTGGAATGTTTACTTTTGGGATAATTTATGCTTTATACAATATGCCATTATGCTTTATACCTTAAGTCACTGATTCTCCTTTTCAACCACAGTTCTGCCTTTATGTGGGTTTTGTTTATGTTTTGGTCTGGAAATTTTAGTAGCTATTACTCATTTAGGCGTTTTCATCCAAACAGATTCCAGTCGATTTGAAGTTAAAATGCAAGTGATAAAATGAAAATTTGTAATTCAGCAGGGAAATGCAGATACCCTGAAGCAGAAGTTCATCAAGAGTTTTAAGGCAGCAGCATCCAACTGTATAGGAAAAATATGTTTAATCATAGCTAGTAAATTTGAGATAATTATCACATGCAGTTTTGTAGGAGAACAGCTCATTCTTCTTTCAGCATGGCAGTGGTGGTGGGGAGTAGAAGATAGCTGTTGTATTTTAATAGTTCAAAGTATTTATTTTCTTGGAAATTGCACCAGTAGACTTCTGTACAAACAAGCACAGTACATAAGTACACAGCAGTTCCTTTTAAGTTCAAGGAAGACACAGCAAGTGTACCTGGCCAGTAACTTTTCTTACTGAATTTTCTTCCACAACTCTTTGAGACTTTAAATTGAGCACACAGCCATTATCCCAGTCAGTATGTGTTTACACAATGAAGCACCCTACTTCTGTGAGATATCTTGTATTTCCTAATAGGTATCTCTATTGCTACTTAATAGGATTCTCTTTGCATAACACAATCCAAAAGTTTGCACCTCTTGTATATACCTAAAATACAAAATAATTGTTTCATCTCACATTATTCTATGACTGTATTTAAACTGTCCTTTTTTGTGATAGCAGTGAACTGAATTTTTTTGCATGTAGGTTCACACACAATATTTTTAGTCACAGATGGCTTAATTTAAAATACCAAGTTGTTTTATAAACTATAGCAATATGAATGCTGAATTTATGTGCTTATGTGAACAGTTGTCCATTGAGTTCTGTGTCTTGTTATTTGCTGAGCATATGGTGTTATAACTCAGCTTAAAATATACATGTTGGGGGGCTGTACCTGTTGCCTGCATAGCATACTTTCTGCAGTGTTCAGAAACCAGAATAACAGGACCCTTGTCTTTGAAAGGACATTTTTAATGCTATCATTATTCCAAATTATGAGATCAGAATTCCATGCATGGAAGATCGTTACCACAAAGGAGTCATCCCCATATACACTCATAAACAGGTATATCCTGAACAATGGTGAATCATTAATGGATAGATGCCTTAATTCTACCAAGCAGTTGTGAGACTTCAAAAATATTAGTAATAAGGGTAATCTTGATAACAATACATGCTGTTCAGATACATTGGTTTATTCTTCCCCATTTGCATCCACTTTTTATTTAGAAATTAGTTTATGCAAATGAGTGCCACACATCAGGTAACTGACAGGTGATGTAATGCAGTAAGTATAAAAGCACATACAAATGGGTTCTCTTCGGTAAGATTTTTTGAGACAGGCACTTATTCCAAAATACTGAGTGCCTTTCACATTTCAATAAATAAAAATCTTAACGATCACAAATAATTTCTTCATCTAACAGTATTTGCCAGCATATTAAAATTACAGAATGCTGAAAATGCTGAATTGTGTTTGAAGTTCTTCCTTATCCTGTTCTGTTTTTTTTTTTTTAATTATGCATATATGCTCACCTTTCACATGTATGCAAATTACATTTTTAAGTAATTTATACATACTAATACCACCAAAATCCAAATAAATACATATTTGTGACAAATATGAAGAACTAAGCTGTAATTCCTGATAGAATACTGGTTTGCCTGACTGTGAGTGGTCTAGAAGAGCCCTTCAGATTTATTCTGTGACAGGACAAAGATGCTTCATTATCCTAACAGATCTGCTTCTCCTTTGACGTTCCCTTCAGATGTTTGGTAAGGAGTGGAATGACAGCTCAAATAAATTAATTTTATTGCCTGAAGATTGAATGGCTTGGCTTCTGTTGCAACATGAACAAGAAAAAAGACACAATGTTTTTTCTTGCCTTTTTCATTTTAAAATTTGCTGCGTGGAGTAATGCAGCTGTGGGAGACTGGCTTCTGTTTCTGTTTCCCTATTGTCCTGTCCTCCAGCCTCCATAACACAAAAGTAGGCAAGAAAAGGTGAGGGGGTATGGGGAACACCCTGCTGATGCCATTTCCAAAGGCAGCTGTAGGAGTGCTGCTAAGGGAGAGCACCTGAACCTGACCTCTTTTTATCTGTTTTGAATGGATCTAGAGTATTTCTAGTTCAAATAGCATGGCATGGGGTGACTAACAATTTTGTTTGCTTTACCTTCCACCTTTATGTTTATTAGCTTTCATTATATCATCACCTCAGCCTTCTCTCTAAATTGAGAAGCTTTAGCTTTTTAATGTTGTTACAAAGCTGCCACTTTAGCCACTTGATAATATTATTTGCCCGCCATACATCCCACATCCTACTTTGATCTTGACACACAGAGCCCGGATCTGTACTCAAGATTTGGGTATACCAAAGTTCTAGAGAGAGGCAAAATAGTTCTCCCTCATTCCCTTGTCTCCCTTGTAAAAAGCTAATTAGGTGATCAGGCTATTTATTAGGGTCAATTTTTTTTTTCTAAGTATGTCTGCATCCAGCAGCTCCTATTTGTACCCTAAAGCACACAGATTTTCAAAACCTCAGCCCTTACTCTGGGGGAAAATGGGAGTTAGTAAATGTTAAGTGTTTGCCTAGATCTTTTACATTAGATATCTACTGGAGACTGAGCCTTTCTGAAGGCTTATGCCAAATAAGGATTTTAAATAATAAGCTTCAGTTATTAATAACTGAAGAAAGACAAATTTTAGAAAACGTTTTAGTCCCAAAAACTCTTTCTGGCACCATTAGCCACAGGTATCTGGGTTTTGTCACAAACACTGTAAAGCAGCCTCACTGAAGTCAAGAAATATTTTTGCTTCAGAAAAAGCTAAAAAAGAGGCTGACCTCAAGCTTTTACTTTTAAGCAGCATCACAAGTTCTTCAGTTGTGTGAGGTAAGAAACCTTACCTCACATTCTTGCCAGGTCAGAAGAAATATTCCTTGAGCTTTTCATAAATTATCTTTGATTCTAGTACTGGAATAACAGGCAACTATGGCCTGGTTACAAGAGCACTTTTCACCATCTATCTTTGATATTCCCTGAAAAACTCACCATACCCCTGTTCAGACCTTTTTTGACAAGTGAATCTCGTTTTCCTTGCCTTTGGTGGCAGTGTGTGCACATGTGCTCAGATTAAATAGAATGAGCTCTATTAAACGTGATATTTAGTAAATGAAGCATAATGTTCTTGCATTTGTCTCACTTCTTTCTTTATAAAGTTTTGACTGCAGCTAGTTTTGGATATTTTGATTTTATCTTAACTTGTCCAGTGTTTCAAGTGACAGATATATTTGCTTTAGAAAATACAAGGTTGCCATGATCCTGGGTACAGGATCACTCCTGCACAGCACAGTACATTGTCCCAAGACATGCAGTGTTTCTACAGTAGACCTCCATTTATTATTAACTGTAATTCCAGTTGATTATTAATGTTGATTATGAAAAATGGGAGAATACAAGCTGTAAAGCTAATTGCTGACATGTTAATATTTTGTTTATAAGGTTAAATATATATAGTAAATATAATTAAACCTTAATCATCTTACTTATTTTCTCTCTTTTGCTAAACTGGTATTTTTTTGCTTTTTCTATTTATTTATTTTATGTCAGTGTTTTAAAATAAGCTTAGCATGTTACTTTCTCTTTGATAAATGCACTATTTATTTTATCTTTATGGCTGTGCCCCAAAAATTCCAAATCAGAATTGGACTCTCATTGTGCCACTAAAATTTCTCACTGAGAGGGGTCAAGCACTGAAACAGGTCTCCCAGGGAAGTGGTTGAGTCACCATCACTGGAAGCATTTAAAAGGAGTGTATGTGTGGCACTTAAAGACATGGTTTAGTTGTGGACTTGGCAGTGCTAGGGCAATGATTTTTACAATCTTAATGATACTATCATATTTAAAGTATTTATTAAAATCCCAATGTAACGTATTTTGTACATCATACTGTAAACTAGGTTAAGATAAAATGGTAAAAACAAATACTTTAAAAAGCCAGAAAAAATGTAAATACTACACAGCTGAGATAGCATCATTTTAAGGTGCAAGTCCCTAAGAGTTGAAAATTATTAAAATATGGGGTGATAAAATATAAGATTAATTGCATTCACAAAGAACTTTTCTCGTGTGTCAAGTCTTGAAGAACTGACATCAGAGAGTATCCAGTTAGTTGAAACATTTTTCTTGAGTTAAAAACAATTATGCTAAACCTTTAAGGAATTAATGAAGTATCTTGTTCCTCAGGGTATATTTTTATGAGCTGTAGTTTTACTTTTCAGAGCCTCAGAATAATATCCACAAGGAAACATGTAATTTAGGAAAGTTAATTTTGACCCTCAGATGAAACCTCTAACATATGAAATATTTGCTGTGACGTTTGGTTTGTTTTTAATTATGAAAAATTGCTTCATACAGGGCTTTCCAAAAACTACAGTATTCTGGGAAGTAGCATGGTCCAGTGGATAAGTTACAGGACTGTATCTCAGGAGAATGGGGTTTTCTTCCTGGCTTTTTAAAAACCAGAAGTGCATAAACTTTAGCAAGGCATTTTTACCAGAGTTAGTGTCTGTTTCCCTCTATGAAATAGGAAGATTGATCATTAGCCTTTTAAAAATATGGATGATAAAGCATATGTAAGTATTACTGGTTTTATGACTAAAGGTCACATATCTCTAGTTTATTAGACATTACCACCTTTAATAAAAATTTGTAATAATGCTGTTAGCAAAGAATGTTTACTCTGTTTTGCATAGTTTTTCTCTTTAGATCATCACAGGAAATGGCTAAGCCCTTTGAGGGGATTATAAATGTATTGTTTTTCAGAACTCTTCATTTTCAACTGAAACATTTATTCAACTCCTATGTAAATTAGTCCATCATTTCCTGTGTGAATTTCTGTTTGCTCTAGCCCAGATTACCTTAGGGCTTATGTGCAACTGCAGTGGCATTACTTTATTATAAAAGGAAATTAATTTATGTGCCTGCATCTAATGGCATGCAATCTTTAGTAATTACAACCATCTGAACTTTCTTCTCCAGTTGAAGACAAATTGCACTCACTTCATTTGAGGTTAGAATTAAGCTTGTATTGAAAATCTGTTTCTAAGGAAGGCATTTCAGTCTGAGTTCTACAAAGCTGCAGATCTAACTAGAGAATATGGCAGATACTGTTTCAATTTAAAACAAGATGTATATATTTTATATGGTGATATAAGCTCCAAACTAGCTCCTCAATATTCCAAGTTAGTGTGGAACTTCTTCCTTTTCCACTTTAAAAATTCTTCTTAGGACACCTAGGTAAAACTCTGAGAGTAGCAAAAACGGTTTAACACAAATACTTATGTAAATTATCAGCTGGGGACAAATAAGACATAACATTTTGCACCTATTTAATAATAAATAATGACTGTGTGAGTACTCAGATATCTATATGTTTGACAAAATAATGCTGAGATATCAGTATATCTTTGGACTGTTTCTGAATCAGATTATCATATAATAATTTTTACTTTCTATTCTTGCTTCATCTGTGAAACTTCATTACAATATTTGCCAAGCTGTTATTTCCTCTATGGGAAAACTTGATGTTTTGAATTATTTCCTATCACTCCTCTTTGGAGACAGGATTTTGCATTTCCCAAATCTACATTGTCATCTCTGTTGGAGGTGAGATACAATATTCATTAAAAAAAACCAAAACAAATAAAAAAACCCAACACTACAGAGATAAAATGTTTGTCCTAAAAAACAAATAGTTTTCTAATAATTTCACCTTTGTTTCCAGGCTCCAACAGCTTTTCATGCTTCAGATCTGAGATGCCATTTCATTGTTGACTGAGGTGCTCCAGTCCCAGTTACTTAATTGTTCTGATCATGCAAGTCTGTAGTGCAGATGATTTGAAGAGGTCCTTCAATCTCAGTGTGAAATTAGCTATACTAGTACATTACATAAATAGAAGCAGCTCTCTAAAGCTTCAAATTACTTGTTTTAAGTTAAGAGTTTTGCTTGCCCCAGCCTACATACTGGTTGGGCTGCACAAAACTTAAGAAACTTAACAACTTGTGAGGTTATAGTAGTTGTAGCCAGGAAATCACTGCTTAATAGGATAAAATCTTTTATTTTATTTGAAGTCCTAGAAGGATCAAATGATACAAATACAGATCTTAACTTTAGACTGAACTTGCTCTATTGAAAGGCAGTCTCTTTAAAGGTAGTTGAACTTTATCTTTCCTCACTTATGTTTGGTTGTTGTGTTTCGGGATTTTTTAATTATAATAATTTCAAGGAATTTGTTTACTTGTCATAAACATTTAAGCCTTTCATTTATCTCTGAAATCCTTTGACAAAGTTGTCTGCAGTACCAGATTTTGCTCCTAACAGGAAAAAAATACGTGTAGATCTCTTGACTGTGCTCCTACAGAAAGTGAGCTGTGGCCTCCGTCAGTGTTGTATGTTCTTTTGAATGCAATGCGTCTCCATTAAAGACTTTTTTCTTCTAACATGGTTTGTTTGCTTTCTAAAAGGAGATCTAAGGAAGTGAATTCATCTTGCAAAAGGAAGGCAACATGAAATGTAGACTTTTCTCCTGTTCTGAACTTACAGTAAACCTTTGTAGAGGGTGCAGTATTGTTGCTAAATAAATGTAGAACCATTGTACTGTGCATGGAAAATAGGGAAAGCAGGGCAAATATGTAAGTGTTCTTGGCTTTAGGAAAAAGATATTGTGGTCAATAACATCTTGCATGTAAGTAAAACAAGAAAGTAACCTATCCCATGTAATGAAATTCAAATAATTTCAAGCCAAAAGGGTATGAAATCCCATTCTTTCCTCCTCACTTTTCTTAGGATGTGGGAACAAAATGCTGTGTATTCTTGTAGATATGAGATGGGAGTTTGAGATTATGACCTTCAGGTCAATAGTGATCAATGAAGTGTCCATAGGAGGATGATACCACTGTTAATTCTCCATTTTTATAGACACATACATCATTTTGTCTCTTAGAGGTCTGAATAAAATAATTCCTAACATCTGTTGATCCAAAATGAATTTGTACTCAGTACAAATTTAGAAGCCAAAGTCTTGAGCATCAATATTAAACTTCTTGTTTTATGGTAGGCGTTTTTTGTCTAACAATAGTGTGCTAGCTAAGGAATAGAATATGCAGCAGCCAAACATTCATGAAACATTAATGACTTTTATTCCATTTATTAGTGTTATGGCTGAATGGGCTTTACATAGCCATAGATATTGGTACTGGGAGCAGTCCCTGTGCTGGTGACATGGATAGTAGGATTGAGTGTACCCTCAGTAAGTTATTGACAACACCAAGCTGTGTGGTGTGGTAACATGCTGGACAGGAGGGATCCCACCCAGAAGGACCTTAATAGGCTTGAGAGGTGTGCCCATGCAAACTTCCTGAAGTTCAAGGCCAAGTGCAAGGTCCTGCACCCAGGTAAGAGCAAGCACAAACATGGGCTGGGTTTGAGAGAGGACAAGATGTCTGAGATGTCTCAGCAGTGTGCACTCAGAGCACAGAAAGCCCAGCTGTGTCTTGGACTCCATCAAAATAAGTGTGGCCAGCAAGAGGGAGGTGATTCTTCCCCTCTACTCCACTCTCATGAGACCCCCACCTGGAGTACTTATGTCCAGGTCTGGGGCCCCTAACACAAGAAAGGCATGGACCTGTTGGAGTAAGTCCAGAGGAGGGCCACTAAGTTAAGCACCTCTCCTATGAAGTCAGGCTGAGAGAGCTGGGAAGGCTCCAGGGAGACCTTACAGCAACCTCCCACTACCTAAACAGGTTTCCAAGAAAAACAGAGATGGACTTCTTATAAGGGTATGCTCTGTTAGGACAAGGGGGAATAGCTTTAAGATGGAGGGTAGGTTTGGATTAGCCATTAGGAAGAAATTCTTCTTTGTGAGGGGTGTGAGGCACTGGAATAGTGGTTAATGGTTGCCCAGAGAAGTTATGGATGCTTCATCCCTGGAAGTGTGTTCAAGGCCAGATTGCATGGGGCCTTAACCTGGTCTACTGGAAGGCGTCCCTGCCTATGGAAGGGGAATTGGAATGAGATGATTGTTAAATGGATCTTTAAGGTCCCTTCAACCAAAAAATTCTAGGATTCTACAATTCTATGATGATTTCTCAAATATCGGAGCCACCACCACAGCCCCAAGAACACAACAAGGGCTACAGCCCAGCTCTGCCACTGCAGCATGGCAGTGAAGAGCAGCTGTCTCTGAGCCATGTCATTCTGCTCCAGTTCCTGCAGCAGCTGAGTCATCTCCTGTCTCAGTGTTTCCTCACGCTGCTGCATGCGCTCACGTGTGACCTCGTCCAGCTCCCTATTGACCATCTGTGGGTGCTGGATGATGATGTTTCGCACCACACTAAAGAACATTCGGGCAGCCATGGCCTGGATGAGGAGGGAGAGAAAGGGTCAAGTAGGTCTGGGAAGGAGTGGGGAGCAGGTATGAGAGCTGCACAGAGCCGGGAGCAGGTAGGAGAAGGAATGAGGCTGTTGGCAGGGGCCTGGGCTCTTGATGCAGGGTGAGAATCAACATTTCTGTCCCAGCTCTTGCCCAGTCCAGCCTCCCCTCACGTGCTTACCTCTGGCCCTGAAAACCAGCCCCACTGTGACCCGTCCCCTAGGATGTCACAGGGCCAGAGCCCATCACAGACATTCCTGGCCCTACCCCGGCTCTGCAGCTTACAGCTGTCCCTGGCAGCCAGAGCCTTGATAGCCTCAAAGGACAGATCCACCTGGCAGGACAGGTAATAGCAGTAGGATACAAGGGTGGCTTCTTCATACTAGGTGAGACGCTGCTGTAAGTTCCCTCCATGATAGAGCCAATGCCTGCCAGCTCCAAGACAAACCCACCACTGGCCAAGGCCAGGCCCATCAGTGATGGTAGTAGCACCTCAGGATAACATATTTAAGAAGGAGCAACCTGTGCAACACCAACAGCTAGGAAACAGAAGTGAGAATATGGGAGAGAAACACCTCTGCAGACCCCCAGGTCAGAGAAGGAGGGGGAGGAGGAGGAGGGGCTCCAGGCACCAGGGCAGAGATTGCTCTGCAGTCCATAGCAAAGTGAGTCAAGATGTGCCCCTGCAGCCCATGGAAGTCCGTGGTGGAGCAGCCTGCAGCCTGTGGACGTGCCTGAAGGAGGCTTTGACTCTGTGGGAAGCCCATGCTGGAACAGGCAAGAGTGTAAAGAGTCTTCCCCTAAGCAGGAAGGAGTGACACTCCCCACAACACCCCATTCCCCTATTTGCTCTGCTCCATGTTTTTGAGAATCTTTTATTTGCTACCTTTGAAAACATAAAACCCAAACTAAAATTAATTAGAACAAGGTATTTCAGACATATTTTACATAATAAAACATGTTTGTTCCTGACAGCATTTTGTGTCCTTTTCCCTATAAGAGAAATAAAGTCATAATCTTGGTTTCATTGGAAGCAAACACCCTGAGCCTTCTCTTCTCCAGACTGGACAGTCCCAGCTCTCTCAACTACTCCTTTAAAAGAGAGATGGTCCAATCTCTTCATCATCCTAACAGCCCTTAGCTGGTCTCTCTCTGGTATGTCCATGTCTCTCTTAACTGAAGAACTCAGAGCTGTACACCAGTGCTCCAGGTGTGGCCTCACCAGTGCTGAATAAAAACGGTAGGATCTCCTTCTACAACTGGCAGTATTCCTCTAAGGCAGCCCAGGATACCATTTGCTTTCCTTGCTGCTACACTGGACAGTTTGGTGTCCACCAGGACCACCATGTCATTTTCTGCCAAGCTGCTTTCCAGCTGGTCTTTCCTGGTGCCTGGGGCTGTTCCTCCCCGTGGGCCAGGCTTTGTGCTTTCCCTTGATGAACTTTTCTGGGCTCGCCTTGGCTCATTTCTCCAGCCTGTTGAAGTCCTTCCTCATGGCAGCACAACCCACTGGAGTATGAGCCACTCCTCCTACTTTTGTGTCATTAGCAACTAATTAGTTAGCTTTTCTAAAGGCGCTAAAAAGTGTGATACCATTGATTGAACAAACTGAAAGAGAACCAACAACCAACCACAAATTGGAATCATGTTTCACCACTAAAAAAAATCATTAAACAATTGCTAACACAGTATTTTTATTTTTTTTTTTTTAGAACTTACTGTTAGATACAGTATCCACTCAATTTATAAAAATATTAATTTCTCCAATTCAAGCATGAGGGAAAGGAACCATATGATCTTGGTTTTGCCTGCAGTCCATGCTCACAAAAAAAGCCTGGCATGGAGGGAAGAAGAGGCAATGCCAAACAGAAAAACTGCTGGTTAACAAGATTTAAAAACACATACCCTTATTAAGACATTAATGAGACAAAGAGTTCTTTGTAGGGGTGGGCAGCATGGGGGGTGTTGTTCAAAGCCCATTTGCATCAGCAGGTTTTAGAGATTTCTTCTGGGACAAATCAGAGAGCTGGGCTATCACCAACAGTAGGGAGTTTAACAAGGGCAGAGTGCTGGATCCTACAGCTGGGAAGGGGCTATCCTGGATGCACATACAGACTGGGAATGAGAGGCTGGAAAGCAATAAGATTTGCTAAGGTGATGAAAGCAATGGCACAGAAAGGGACCTGGAAGATCCTGGTCAACAGGAAGTCGGACATGATCCAGCAGTGCCCTGGCAGTCAGGAGGGCCAGCCCTGTCCTGGGGGACAGCAGGCACAGAATCACAGACGGGCAAGGGAGGGGATTGTCCTGCTCTGTTCTGAGCTGGGGCAGCCTCACCTCAAGTCCACAAAAATTGTATTTATTACCCCGTGTGCAACAAGCAAATAATTACACACTTGAGAGAGACATTATTTATTTTAGAATTGCACAAGCCTGGGTGCTTGGTGGAATTCCACAAATCAAACACACAAGGTACCAAAATTTTTTACAATTTATACATTTTAGCAAATTAAGGAAATGGTGTTCATTGGCTGATAGTTACATAGTTTTCTTATGAATTCATATTCTACTACTGGCTAACAATTCTCTTGCTTCTTATACTAATTAGTCCACATGCCCAATCTATCTCTACTTTTGGGTCGGTGGTCTCTGTGTCAGAAGTTGCAGATCTCCCCCTGCTGGAATCACCTTTGACTCAATTTGAGCTGGTTTCAGCATAATTGCTGAGTTTATTTTATTAGTTTTTCCCTTACCTTGAAAGTTCTACCAAATGTCTGTAGGTCATAAATTCTGCATTCTTTGCTTCCAGTATCAGCCGGCATGCTTTTTCCCAAGCTTTGTTAACCTCCCCCTCGGTCTCAGATCATTGAAGCGTGTCAAGCCCTAAACTTTAGCAAGGCAATTCTACAATCGAGTAATTTGTTCTTCTAGATATCATAGATATCACTAAAGAGTTTGCTTGTTAGGTGCTGTTTCACAAGTTAAACCTCCCTTGTTGACTAGTCTTGAACGTATATATAAAGATCAAACATTAAAGAATATCCCTCAAAAATATTGACAAAAATCTACATTTTTCAACAGTCCTGTGTGCAGTTTTGGGCACCACAATATAAAAATGAAATTAAGCTACTATAGAAGCTCCAAAGGAGAGCAGGGAGGATAATGAAGGGACTGGAGAGTGTTATAAATGAGAAACAAACCCCAATACTTTTATGATTAACTCGAATCTTTTATCAATTATCACAAGAGGAAGCTGTATGAGGAGAGGCAGAGGGCGGCTGCACACTGGAATGGGTTCTCCCGGGAAGCGGTCACAACACTAAGCTTAACAAGAGTTGAAGAAGCATTAGCACAATGCGCCTAGGCACACGGTGTAACTTTTGAGGTGTCCGGTGCAGGAGGTGGACCCGATGACCCTTCCGGGTCCCTTCCCACTCGGGACGTTCCCTCTCCCTCTCAACATGGCGGCCAGCTAGGCCGGCCCGCGCGAACGCGCCTGGGCGTCATTGCTGCGCGTGCGCAAAAAGCATCGCCTTACCCCCCCCGCCCCCCCTTTCCTCGGCGCTGATTGGTCCGAGGGGCGCGCGCCGCAGCCGGTAGCGGGAGCGCCCCGCCCCTCGGCCGTCGGCGTGCGGTTGCCGCGGCAACCAGGGGCCGGAGGTGCGCGCGGGCCGGGGGCTGAGGGGAGAGCGGGGCCGCGCCGGGGTCGCTTCCTCCCGGGAGGGTGCCTGGAGCGGATCCCGGCCCGTGCCCGCCGTCAGAGCCGCCTTCCCACCGGCCGTGCTGGGAGGCGGCTGGTGGCGGGGCCACGGGGCGGGGAGGGCGGTGTGAAATCGCAAGGCTGTAGGTAGGAAGGAGCTGGGGACCGAGGGAGGGAGACCTGCCCGGCTTTCCCTCACTTACTCTGCTGGGTTTAGAAGAAGATCTGAGAAGGGGCTCCGAAAGGTGATTTTATATAACAAGCAAGAAACTCAGTAGAAAAACAAGCAATCCAGTGTCCTTTCAGCCCTCCTTCATCTCCACCTTTTAAAATAAAAGCTAAAAGCAAATCCCGTATGGATAAAGGAGAGCTACTGAACTTCAGATTTGTTTACTAAGAAAGGAAGTTTTCTCTGCCTTCACAGCCTCGACCTTGGCTTTTCTTCAGTTTCCCCTAAATGTAATGCTGGCAGGGATGATTCTCTGTGCGAGGTTTAGCACTGGGATGTTTTTTTGCTGTCTCTTCAGTTTTTCTGATACTCTTTAAATGTGGGGTTTTTGTGTATAAGCTATAACACATAATATACATTGGTAAATGTACTGGCTAAATAGGTGACCTCTCTATTCTGAGTCATTAAGTTATATCTATTAGGGTATCTTTGTTCTCAGATTGTTTATGCATCCTGTTCAATATTAGCCTCTTGCCTTCTTCCCTGTCCTCCATTCTGACATTTATAAGAAACTCACTTATATGAGCCAAAGTTTGGAAAAAAAGAGATGGTAGTGTTGGAGAGCCTCTATGGTATGCCGTAGTGGGAAAAACTCACAGTTTTTGACCGTGCAGAACATGCTGTTGTGTGCATGATGAAAGTGCTGTGCAGATATATGAAGAGTCCTGTAGCTTAAAACCACCTCTTGCAGCCTGTAAAACCTGTTTGGAGTGTCCTATATTTTCTAATTTATAATCAGATTATGAGCTTCCACTAACTAGCTACTATGTGTGAGAATTATGCCTGCTGTGGAGCACTGTGCTCATATTTCTGTATGAAAGATGGAAACTAGGATATAATATTCTTAAGCAAACTTAATCAACAAATCAAATAGAAAAATTATTTTAAATGTTTATTAATATACCAAAACCTGATAAAATATCAATAAATAGCAACAAATAGCAATAAAAGGGGTAGGTTTTTATAAGCAGCATAGCATCACTGTAAATGAAAAGGGCATTGTTTATGATCTGTCAGATTTGAAGTACACATGTAAGCTTTGTTGAAGATCTGGGATACAAGTAGTATAACATTTTCCTTTTTTGTTTTTAAGGCATTCTATAATACTACTTAGAAGAACACGTGGAATACACTATTAAAAGAAGCAGTAGAGCAGCTTGACCTATTATAGAACCATGGTTCGACTAACAGTGGACCTAATTGCTAAAAATGCCGGTCACAAGAATCGTAGTGAAGAGGACTTTGGACAATATCTGCAAAAAATAACTCATCTGAATTTGTCAGATAAAAATATAGATTCAATTGTAAGGGTTTGGGGTTTTTTAGTTATTCCTTTTAAACTGGCTACTCTAATGTTTTGTAGTTACTGTTATGCTGCGAAGTTCATTGTTGGAGAGACAAACAAGGAAAGCCAAGTTTTACAAATTTGTTAACTCGTGGCACAATCTTTTCAATCTGTGATTTATTTCTTAAATTTCAGAGAAAGTCTGGGAAAGGAAAGGAGAGTTCAGGAACAGGAAATAACCCGAGTGAGGTTAACAAATTTGGACTGGTGTAGTGGCTTTTTCAAATTAGCCAGGTTAAAAATATGCTTTTTTTTTTTAATTGCTCTCTGGGGTTTACTCATTTAAAAAATAATCCATGAGCTTTTTATTTCCAAAGACTAAACCTACAAATTTAACCCAGTCCTCCTTCCTCTGAGTTTAATATTAGGAAATGTATACAGGTTTCAATAAATTCTGAGTTAATTCAGATGCCCTCAAGATACTGAGTAGATTTTGAGACTGCTGAGCCCTGAACAACTGCATTGTTGAATTTCTGCTCTAAAAGCATGATTTCAATGAAGAAGAAAATATTTGTTCAGTGTAAACAGATCCCTTCAAGCAAGTGGTTTTATTCAGCCCACTCCTAGGAACATGTGCAGCCATAGGGAGTTGCTAATTGGATTAGTCCTTTTGATGAGGTCTGGTTCATCATCTGCCACAGCAAAGTTTTACAGAAACCTTCTTGAGGAGTGGCCTTTTTAGTTGTTTCATAGGAATATGATCAAAGAAACTCAACATTTGAGTGTAAACTTGGGTGCAGAAATATATTAAAATAGATTGAAGTGCAAGGTTTTGTATAAATCAATAATTCTTTGCCAATAATTGGTTTCCAGTTACATCAGTGCAGTTTAATGGAGACAGCTACAGTAAAACCTGTGCTTTTTTGAAATCCATCTGATGAAGACTAGGAAGGGAATGAAGTCACACTGGATGTGGTGTATTTGCTGGTGATGCCTATAGTCCTCACATTCTGTATGGCAAAATAGTAATGACAGATTTCAGTCTTTAATCTGTAGATAACTGACAATATATAATAACTGTTTTTATCAGAAAAATAGTTTTAAGGAATGTATACTAAAGGTGAAAATTTATAAATCATACATCAGAACTTAAATATAAGAACAATCAATAGGTTCCAGAAGCTGGCAGTGAGTGAACATTAAGTAGCATGTTATTATTTATTTCAGGGTGACCTCTCTTTCTGTAAAAATCTGAGAGTTCTATATTTATATGACAACCAAATAAACCAAATCCAGAACTTGGACTTTGCTTCAAATATAACACACCTTTACCTTCAGAATAATCATATTTCAAGTATAGAAAATCTTTCATCACTGAAAAAACTTGAAAAACTGTAAGTTGAAAATAATATATTTATTTTACTAGTAAAAAGAATAGTTATGATGCTTAAGAAATTTTTAAAATTATCTAGCCATTAAGGCCCTTTCAGCTCTTAAATTTGCTTTTCAAATAGAAATAATTGCTTAATACTTTTTGATGAGATGTTCTGCGATAAAAGTAGTGACTTATCTTGACATATATATATTTGCATTTAAGTAATTTTATTTTTTCATTCCAGCAGTAGTAGTAATAATAATAATAACAATAATAATATTAGTAGATAAAACTGAAAAAAACCTGCTTGAAGCAATTAAGTGTGTATTTTACTTGTATGCTAGGTTATTTACTTTTTCTATAATAATTTCCAAGTATTATTCAATAATGCTTGAAAAATATTTATATATTGAAGCCTTGTGTTTGCTCTTACTTTCAAAGGATATTAAATCTATCTTGTGTTCTGTTCTGTAGGTATTTAGGAGGCAACTATATCACTGTAGTAGAGGGTTTGGATAAAGTAGGAGAACTAAGGGAGCTACATATTGAAAATCAACATCTCCCTCTAGGTGAAAAGCTTCTGTTTGATCCAGTATCTCTTAACTCCCTGGCAGTAAGTACATTTTGAGAATTTCAATGAGCCAATTATCAGGAGATCAGTATTTTTAGGAAAAATTATTAGGGGTTGATCGCTGTTTACCTCCTCTGCCAATTGGTGACATTATTTCAAATTATCCAAAGGGACCCCTACCCTAATTCTCTTATACAAGGAGTCCAGCAAATTCTGCTTCTTTTTTTTTTTTTTCATTATGAAGGATGAAAATGAGAATAAAGAGAGAGAGGAATTAAGGAAGTGTGTGGATGCCCTATGCCAACAGAATGTGAATAAACTAAAAAAGGAGTTGGAATTTATCACTCTTGGTTTTCTTAGTCTGTTTTATTTGTATGAGAATAAATAATTTGTTGATATTTCAGTGATTTGATTTGTATAGTTGTTTATTTATTGACTTTTGTATTTCTGTAGAAAAATGGAAAGGAAAAAAAATGGCACATTTTTTTAAAGTTTTATTAAGAACAATGCGATCGAAAGCATTCAGTTTTAGTTCTTCAGTTCTTCCTTGTGTTATGTCAAGAGTTCAGGAAATCTTTTTGAAGTTGTCTTTCAACATGTTAATTGCTCAGAAAACATAAAACATACAGTTGAAGAGGTTAAAAAGTAGGCTTTATTTGCTAATGGATATAGTTCTGTACTATAAAAATTCCTCTTATTGTATCTCCCATAGTGCAGTCAGGGCTTGATGAGCCTTTTTTTGTGAAGATGAAAAACTCACTAAAAAGTAAATTCCTTTGTTTACATGTATATCATAAATTTTTGACCTAACTCTATTTTTTTCCTGCTTTGAGATTATGTAATCCAAGACATGTATTGCTGCTTTTCTTTAATAGAAATTAGTCATTACTGTGAGAGCATTTGTACTTTGTTCCTTCTATACTGGAGAAATTATCAAAGTAAAGGGAAGTTTTATAGCTATAATCTTCCCAGGATAATAACATTTAATAAACTCTTCCTTGTTTTTCAGCAGGCTAGTCTAGATTTTGTTCTTTGTGGCTTTTATTTAAGGCCTTTTGGTGTGGGGTTTCTTTGTTTTCTATGAAACAACTTTGCTTTCTTGACAATGTAACTTCTCTTTGGAGGCTAAATGTAAAAATATTCTATTTTATCCTTCAAGTATAGTGTTTGGAGCCTTTTAAAGGCATCTCTTTTTACGTCTTCATCTGTTTCTGGCTTTTTTAACGGTGTCAGATATAAAATAGATAAAAAAGCATGAGGCTGTATAACTCTCTGTGTACCACAGGCAAATGTTTTGATGATGACAATGTAATGAATCTGACTGAGAAGATTAAGTTAATTAACTGTGTTTATCAAGATGATACTGGTGATTTCCATCTGCAATGTAGATCTTCATCAAAGTTTTGAAGTGGATTAGTTTTCCTATATAAACTGCTGAGATAGAGATTTTCCAAATAATAGTAAATCATCTGCCCTGTATAATTTTAAAGTGGTTGGATTAGGAGTCCCTTCTCATTTTCTAGAGGTACAAACTTTCCTTTTATGTGAAATTAGATTAGTATTTCTCGAGATAAACACCTCAAACACGTTTAGATACGTATCTAAAATAAAAAGATCACTGAATCTATTTTCTATTACAAATGGCAAAGTGCTGTATGTGACTCAGTACTGTTCCAGAGAAGGGCTAAGGATCAGAGGTATGGATACCAAGAGGTTTGTAGGATCAAGCCTGAAAGAAAAGCAGTGTAGTCCAGCTGTTAAATGAGACTGTGTGGGTAGCACATATGGGCTTCAGATGCAGTCTTGGAGCCCACAGTATAAGAAGAACATGGACCTGCTGCAGCAAGTCCAGAGAGTGCCATGGAGAGGATCAGAGGGCTGAAGCACCTCTCCTATGAAGACAGGCTGAGAAAGTTAGGGTTGTTCAGGCTGGAGAATCCAAGGACACCTTGTATCAGCATTCCAGTACCTAAAAGGGGCTTATAAGAAAGCTGGAGAGGCGCTTTTTGTAAGGATGTGTTGTGATAGGACATGGGATAATGGTCTGCAACTGATCAAGGGCAGGTTTAAATTAGCTATTAGGAAGAAATTCTCTGCTTGTGAGGGTGGTGAGACAGTGGAACAAATTGCACAGAGAAGTTGTAGATGCTCCATCCCTGGAAGTGTTCAAGGCCAGGTTGGATGGAGCTCTGAGCAACCCAGTCTGGTGGAAGGTGTCCCTGCTCATGGCAGGGGTCTGGAACTAGGTGATCTTTAAGGTCCCTTCCAACCCAAACCATTCTATGATTCTGTAAAAAGGCAGTGAGTTTCAATGTATGTTTCATACTTCAAAAATAGAGTTAGTAGCACTTACAGAACTCTGTAAAGAATTTGAATGTGTTTTTAAAAACCCAAAAATTCTGTATTTACTAAGAATTTCTGAAATAATTGAAAAACAGTCTTGCTTTAGTTTCACTTCAAAACCAGAATAAATTACATTTTAGGACAAGGTAGAAAGCCAACATAAAACAATCTGTATGGTATGTGGAGGTGGTGTTTGCATGTTTCTTCATATGTTCGTTCATCTTTTAAGATTATTTCCTGTAATAATTTACAACTTGACTCATACATGGCATGAAAAAAATACTTCTTTTTCTGCTTTTCTTACTTCAGAAATCTTTGTCTGTATTGAATATCAGCAATAACAACATTGATGAATTAGAAGAACTGGCAGTTTTGGAAAATCTTTCTTATCTTAAAGCAGTCGACAATCGACTTAAGCATATCAAGGTATTAAAGTAAATATTTGTTATATGAAGTATGAGTGTTAAGAAATTAGTCATCTTTATCACTAAATATATAAGTAAAAAGAAATGTTACTTCTGCAGTTACTTAATCTGGCTTGTCAGGCTTGCTGTTTTTTCTCATTTAAAAATCTTATGGAGACTAAAAATGGAGAAGCATTTACCTAGGATGTCAAAATTTATATTTTTATTAATTTATACTGAAATGAAGTGGCTTAAATAGTAACCCAAATCACCAAGATAAAGTCTTGATTGATTTAAACTCTTTCATTTCTGGTTTACATAAACATTTTATTTCCTTAGTAAACTTAACTTTCATTGGTTAGTAATTATTAAAATAGCTATTCTTATTACTTCTGAGAACACAGTATATTTTCAACAGATTGTTGAGATAATTTGGTGATTCTCTTTACTAGTGAGGAGATGCAGTATTTTGTGTGCATAACCTATCAGTTGTCTAGCTGAATTTACTCTATTTGGACTCTTAATTTTTTTACATTTTAATATTAGAAAATGTTGAATGAGGCCCTTCTTTTTTACCACAGAACTATCAATGCTTTTCATTTCAAGTCCTGGCTGGCAGTTGTGGTTGAATTTACATCAAAACATGATTCATGTAGGCTTTTGCTGAATAATTAAAATCACATTGAATATGTTGGTTACATCAAAATAGCAAAAAGCTTTTTTCAAATAGGCAATCTCCCCCAAAGATTCCCTTTTTAAAATTAATCCATTTCTAAACAATGCATATTATAGAGATTTTTATATTGGCTCTTTCTTTCTCAGAAATAAAATTTATTTCTGTTGTGATGACCTTAAAAGAAAATTGTTGTAGCCAATTAATTTTAAGAATGAGGATGCCAGTTTGGAGACAGCATTTTCAGTATTTCAAAAACCAATATCCTCTGAAACAGAATGAGAGGACAAAACTACTGCATTATTCAGTAACTGTGTATATATTACTTAATCTTTATTAAATTTCATTATTTAATCATCAGGAAAACCAGAATTATATTTACCCAAATCAGACCTGTAGAGTTGTATGTTACATGGTTACAACTGTTGAAAAATTATGCAATTAGCATTTGAGTTTGCTACGCATTATACTTGGATTAAGCTCCAGTATATTTTGAAAGTGAATGTCCTGTGTGTCTTCTAAGCAATCTCCAAGTTTTGAAATATATGGCACAGGGAAGGTGTTTCTATTCTTATCTTTGCAGACCTGTCTAATTAATTAATATCAAATGTGTTTAATATACGTGTAATGCAGGTGGATATGCAACTTTCCAGCTACAATTACTGAGTTTTGAGGGATTATATTTTGGTAGGTTCTACTGATGTCTAATATAAATTCTTAAATAAATAAAAACCAAACTGCTGAAAAAAGCAGGAAGCCATGAAAAGTATTTTTTTTAAATTCAGTTTTAGTTCAGTGTAAGAGGCTTTAGATCACAGTGGATATGTAGCAGGAAAACAATCTTACACAGCCACTGACTGTTCAAAAAAATAGCTGAGGGAAGTTTTGAGTTTATTTCAAATTTTTTTACATCCCTGAATTTCATGATTGCATGGCATACATTATTCTACAACTGTGAAAGCTGCAAGGATTTTAGGGGTATACAATTCTATACACTTAATTGGTGCTGCTGGCAGAACTTGTTACACACAGCAAAGGCTCTTTCATTCCCCCACCAGCCGCCTCCATTCTCCTCCCTCTTGTCCCTCTGTTACCAAAATTCCGATGTCTGCCTCTTTCTTTTTCATGCCAAAAGCACTATCTCCCCTGTTTTCCCATTCTTGCTTTCCCATCACTGCCATCAAGAACTTCCCCAGGAATGTCTGGCATTGATCAGAGATCCTGGCAATGCCACATGGCAGGGAAGCGTCGGAAAGCTCTGTACCCAGCTGTGCTTCACACAGAACAGAAGCTGTGGAGGAGCTGCCTGTGTCCAAGTAGGTCTGGTGAACTGCAGGAATAACTTGGAATCTTTGTGAAAGAGGAAAATATGAAGGGCATAAGAAATGCATTAAATACAACCTTATGTAGACTTTTCTCACTTTTGTGGTTAGTGTAAATATTTTATACTTAAACATTTTTCTCAGTTTTTTCACTTTATTATGAAAACCCATATTCCTTCGCTTTTCAACCTTGCCACTTTGATTTCAGCATAGCTGAAAATTAGGACTAATAAATTCAAGCACTTAAGGTCCTGGCTAATACAAGGCTTTGTTAGCATAATTAACAGACATCAAGGCATATGAGCTTGACTGAAGTTTCTCTTGACTGAAGTTTATATAATTCAATCTGAACAATGGACAGAAGAGAATCACGTAATTTTTCTGAATTCATGCAAAATAACTATGACTAGCTACCACATGCAAAAAGTATGTTTCAGGTCAGTTATCAAGAATATAATTAATTTTAATAGAATTGGCTTTTCTTTGTTTTCTGTTGCTTGCTATTTCATTTATTCATTGTATTGAGGTTCTGGTTTGCTTTAGTCAGGATCACAAGGTCTCCTAGACTGCGGTGTATTTGGGTTGGAATAAAGGAAATTTTTCAAAACACTATGTCTATTAAAAAACCCCCACAACTATTCCTTTTTACAAAAAGTCAGAATATAAATAATTTATTAAGTTAATTAGTTTTGGAAAGATTATTAGTTGTGTGAGTATTTGGATAGATAGAGAAAAATATAGCTAGAAATACCTGGAAAAATTTGTATTTCCCAAGTCTTTAATTTATTCAACCTCTGCTCAGTATTGATTATGACAAGAGCATATCACAAAAGATGAATTCATTCACTTTAGAATTGAGTCAGGAACAAGAGAAAAATTATAGATTTTCTCAAATAGATTATGACAGCTAATCAAACTGGTGACAAATTGCTGTCTGTAGATGTAACTGGGGCAGTTGAATTAGATGTTTCCAATAAAAACTGGAGCATACTGGTCAAATACCAATTCTTAAATGGCCACCATTAATTGGGAAGAAAGTTATTGCCAGCACTACAGCTGCCTAGTCAGGCACTTGCCCTTCCCCCTCTCCACCCTCCCCAGTGGAATATAATTTGCTCGTCAGTATTTTGTAGCAGACCTCAAAGTGATAGCATGACATGATCATTTATCAAACGGAGCCTGCCCAGAAGAGTGTCTGGTCCCTTTAGTACAGCTTATTGAAAGGCTGGGAAGTGAAAGCACTTTATTAGAGACAGGAAGGCAATGAACAACTAGAGCGTATCGAAAGGGTAATCATATTTCAGCACAGGATTAGTGTGCTCTTAGATAAACATCCACTGGAGTAAGCATGTTCTGGGTCATTTATCAAGTAAGTAACAGCTAACAAAAATCTACAGGACTTTGTATGCATTCATCAAAGTTAAACTGTATACATTTTATTTCAGTAAGAGACAACTTTGTGTTGCAAAACTATTACTTGGAAAAATTCTTTCTAATGAAATCTAGAACACATTACAGACTTCAATGATAGTGTCTGAATACTTAGGTAAAGATAAATAAACATACTTGCTAAATGATTTTTCTTTTTAAGTAAGTCTAGCCTAAAATATTTTGCCCCTAAATTTTGTTTATGATTAAGTGTTAGCACCTAAACTATGGAGGTCATTATGTTGCTATCCTGATGCATGCTGATTAAGCTTTGCTGAATAACATTACGAGAATTATTTACATTTCTTCATGTGGACTGCTCCTCAGAGTTTCTTGAATTGTTTTATCAGTCTTGATCCTCACAGAACCAGACTTTTGCTCTCTAGTTTTCTAAAAATACATTTTTATCACTGAATAACAATAGATGATATCACCATCAACATAGGTAGACCAAAAGTTATATGGTTTGGAGGTATGAAGCTGTGCTGCCACTTTCTCTTCCACGTGATTTTCTAAACATATATTATATAACCCATAGGATATTTCCAAGAAGATTTTCTACCAAGGGAGATGAGCCAGCAAAAGCAGAATTCTCCCTTCTTGTGTTACCCAAGCAATTTTCTAAATTTAAAGGAGCTAAGAGATATCTACTTTGCTAGAGACTTCATTGTTGGCATCAAGCTACAAAGTTTTACACACTCTGCAGTTTAGAATCTGTAACAACATGATTAGTAGATTTTTCCAAATTATTACAACAGTAGAACATAAATCCTCTCTCTCCTATTTATACTTATTTTCTTAAACCGCTCCTTAAGCTTTTCACATATACAAGGAAAGCCTGTCAAGGATGGGAGTTAAATGAAATTTTGGAAAGAAAGCATTTCAGAAAGTAAGGTGTCTGAGTAGAAAGGACTAATCTGCTGAACTTTGCATGTTTTTAACTTGAATTTATTGCATTTAGAAGACAGAGTAGTTTCATCTAGGTCATACTGCCCCTGGGTAACCAGACAGATGGAGAAAGGTATATTTCACTAATTTCACTGTGTAGGCCAATACTATAACTGACCACCCACAGTTAGGTAGGGGGGTTACTGTTTCTCCTGTAAAATAGTTCTATATATATAAAGAGATTCCATTGTGGATTACATGATTTTTAGCCCTTTTTTAAAGTCTGTTCTTCATCTGTATAATGTAGTATTCTTCCACGCACTGATACTCTAAGGGTTCTGTAAGACCTTGGGGATGCATTAACAGACATTGCATATAATAAGAATTTTTTCATTGGTAGTTCCTAGGCTTTGGGTGCTTATCAGTGGGATTGAAGTGATAATTTTCCGTAGCTGGCATTACTGTATTCCTTAAAAATGTCACATCTTCCAACATCATCATTTCTTTTGTGCAGTTTTGATATATTCAGGGAATGCTGTGGACCACTCTGTTTGAAAATGCATATTCTTAATGTGCATACTAATACATGTGAATGGTCTCAATGAAGTTATTTCTGTGTGCAGGATTTGGGCTTGGCTGAACAAATCACATTACTGTTGAATTTTACTCTGGAGTAGGAAACTTAATTACAATGTTCTGTTGTTGTTTCAATTGCAGGATTTGGAAGTTGTATTAAAAAAATGGACAAAACTACGCAGAATAGATCTTACAGGAAACCCCATCTGCCAAAAACCAAAGTACAAGGACAGGATTATAGTACAGTCATTGACTTTAGGTAAAAATTTAAATCAATAGCCCACCTATAACCCCCACTCTTTTAAGAAATAACTGAAAAATTAGTTGGTCTTGAGTAGCACTATGCATGTAAACACAGTTACTGCTACAGATATTTATGTCAAATCATTAATTTTTCATTTATGTAGAAGGCTAAAACTGCTTATGTAATCAACCTTGCAAGCCATCTTGTTTGGCTTTTGGTATTAGTAGTCATAATCATTTGTTTTGTAATAGGTTATTGGTGAGATTTTTACAAGACAATTTTTTGTGTTCGTATTCCAGACGTTGTGAAACTAATTCTCAAAAATCAGTTTTATCTATTCCCCTATCAATCTGTAGTAGTGGCTAATTTGTTTTTGTTGTACAGTAATAGTTGTGCTGATCCCATATTACCATGTTTGAATTTGTCATATAACATTCATCCTCAACCTTATAAGCAGTTCACACTTATGTTGTTTGTGTATTTGTTAATCTTTATGGCACAATTTATATTATTATTTTGCATAAAATTTTAGCATGAAAGGAAGAAGCTGATTCTTCTATATCTAAATATTTATACTGTAGAAATAAGTTAAAAATCTGCTATTTTTTTACTTTTTTGGATAAAGGTGGCAAGTATTTTTAAAGTTATAATTACAGAACTTGGTCTTTCTGAGCACAAAATATTGGCTATTAAGAAAAAGAAAAAGTCTATCTGCACAATGAAAATAACAGTGACTTAGGACAGTTCTAATGCAACCTAAATTTGTGGCCACATGAGGTATGTTATTTGGGCTTGATGCCTAGAGGAGCTGGAACAGAGGCTACACAGAGTTAAGGGGAATAAAATGGATATTTATTGAGAGGCCTTCAAAGGCCACTCCCTGGAAGTATCAGTCGTGGTCCCTGCCTGGATGGCTCCAAGATGGAAGCAAAAGAGGGCTTGGTCATGAGATCTCACATTTTTATAGGTTTTAGTCCATTTGCATGCAGGAGTCAACTGTCCAATTAATAGCCTCAGATCATGAAGTGTCATCCTCCTTGCTTGCTTGCTTGCCCTCCCTCCTCTTTTCACGTTGTTTATGCTTAGGGTCTGAAGTTTGAAGAAATTGTCCTTGAGTCCTCAGCTGGAATAGGACTGTTTTGTCTTCACCACCCAAGCACAACAGAAAAGCACACCCAAGCAGAACAGAAATTTAAAACTTAAGGCATCAGGCTGACTCAAAAATGCAACCAATGAATCACAGAGCATGAGGTCTATGGCACCTAAGTGAGTAAAGTTAACCTTAGAGAGGCAAATCTGTGTGACTGTCTTCAGGATCAGTAGAATTCCTTGATTGCTAAGGCGTGCAGTTTCCCTCTCAACCTGGATTTCTGCATTTATCTATACCCTGTGTAAGAGCATAACTTTTCTGCAGAACTTTGTAGAAAGTCTTGCATTTAACCAAATGTGAAAGATGTATATTTCCCTTGACAGGGATTGTAGATTTTTTTCTTGTAATTAAGACATGTTAACTCACTCTTGCAGCTTGAATATGAATATCAATCTTTACTGGGTATTTTTTTCTTCACCAAAATACTAGAAAAAGAAAAAAAAAAAAGACTTGAAGGGAATTAATATAGAGCCAATACACTTTACATACAACTTTGTATAGCCCTTTAGTTCACTTTGTATCACAGAAAATGTTCTCTTTTGCAGAATCCCTCGATGGGAAAGAAATTCAAGACATGGAAAGACGTTTCTTAATGAATTGGAGAGCCTCCAGAGCTGCCAGGAAAAAAAACAATGAAAGAATGGCAGATGAACATACAGCCTATGCAGAGTTTTGTAAGCAAATTAATCAATTACTTCATGCTTATTTAAAACTTAGAGAAATCATAAAATTACAGCTAAAAATAAATATACTAAGAATTGTTTATAAGACACTTGTACCAGTGATGAGTCCAAAAGACATAAGTAGCAGTTGAGCTTTTCCAATATAAAATTTAATTTTAACACTACTTCATGTATTGTTTCTTTTCCTCACATGCCAATCTCCCAGAAATATGGAAAGGGGTAGCTAGTGCATTCTGAATGTGTAAATATTCACATTTACTTCCATATTTTTAAAATGTTTGCCATTCTAGAATAAACATACCCTAAATATATCAGACTTTTAAAATCTATTTGTTGATACTTATTTGATCTCTGTATGTTGTTAGTCCTTTTAAAGGTCTTTGTAAGATGCATGTCTAGCAGAAGTCCAAGTTTTAAACTTAAAAAGTAAAAAAATGTCTGGAAGGTAAAAAAGCCTTAAACCCCTTTTGAGGTTTTTAGGCAACCTGTTCTTCAAGTGGGAAAACAAAATAGTTTTGAAACTCAAGCAACACCTGAAAGAAACTGAGGTTTTTTAGAAATGGTGGGGACGTTGTGGTATTTAGAGAGTTGACTGCAGGTTAAAAAATAAATTACTTAAAAGCATGTCTTGCAATCTTGCAGGACTTGGAAACAGACATTTAACTTGAAATTATTCAAAATGGTTTGAATTACCATGTTTATAAAATAGAATTGGTGGCACTTACACTGTTGCTTTTGGAAGATAAATTAATATGTTATTTTTGAAGACATGAAGGCTGATGCTCTGCCTGCCAGCACCAGCCTTAAAATAATTGGAGCCTGCTCATTGTTTGGAAGCCATATGTAAATGGCAATGGTTCTGAAATGGCCTTCTGATTAACTACTAATATATTACTGCTATGTAATTGAATTTACTTCCTTTCAAGTAACTCTGTCTGAATGGGAATACCTGTTTTAATATTCACCTTCATCAATGTTTGCAGCACCTTCCATAATTCTATTAAAAGTTTTCCATTCTTAATTATCAAAATTGAGGTATTTTACCTAAAGGTTCATTACACTGTTTTCTGTAACAAGATATATTGGAACCTGTGATCAATCACACTGAATATTAAATACATATGGTTTGACTTGGGATATTGAATTAATTCTTTTTTTCTTCTTGCTTCCTGCAGCTGACTCTGTAACACCTTATCTCGCTCTTCCTTCTCACCACAGTGACTCTGTGAAAGAAAGAATAAATTTTTTAGATTTGGCTCACAAGCTGAAAGTTGAAAGAAAGCCTCTGCCAAGAATCTGTGAAAGAAGAAGTCAGGTGAAACCTCAGGTGTGTTTCTCAAACATCTTCCTTTTAGTTATGCCAGTTATTGCTTGTACAGCTCTTGCTGAATCAGTTAGAAAATGAGTACAGGAAGATAGAAATCTGAAATAATTTTTTTAACCATATTATATTTATTTTCTTTATTTCTTTGAAAGACAGGATAATAGATTTCAGTTTCTGGTTACAAATCAGTGGACTAGCTAATAGTAGTAACTTTAATGTTACTAATTTTAATTGTAATAATTTTCCACAAAGGTAAAATAATATTTAAATTAATTCTCAGAAGTAAGTTAGGGTGTGAGGACCATTGGTGAAGGTTGACACTGTGCCTGGGATCATCTGGAGAAGGAGAAACAATCAGTTTTCATCTTTACTGCTTACTCCTAACAGCCATGCTCCAGTTTCACCTGTGGCAATAGGATACTTAAGTATTTGGGACCTAATATCACTCCTTCCAGATTTTTAATGCTATTTTTAACCTAACAGTTTTATTATTTACCAGCTGAATGAGCCAACAACAACAAAAAAATCATCATTTATACAATGCTGTAGATAAAATAAATAAATACATGCAACTGACATGGGTATTATTTTGTAATTAAATTAGTAAATGTAGTATTCTATTTTACGTCCCAGTTAGAGTTTATTAGTATGTTTGACAGTTTAACTGAGCAACATTTAATGCTATTTTATTCTTGACAACTTACCACTTTCCATTCCATGAGTTTTGTTTCTTCTGATTATTTGTTCTGATTAAAATTAGCTGCCTTTCCATTGAGAAGGGAAGAAGAATTGAAAATCACAAAGATGCTATCTTTCAAATAATCATGTTTGCTCATCACATGACAATGGATATATTCTGGCCTAAAAAAGAAGCTGAATTTGTCATATACGTGCCAGTTATTGAGCTTTTTTCTTTCTCAGAAAGCACAAAGCAGTGGAGCAGTTAAGAATAAGAAGTGCAGGAACAACGTACTTGTTATTATAAAAAAGTAGTAACTGTTAGTACTACTATAGTAGTACATTATTATTTTCCAGTGAATAGTACAGGCTTCTGAAATTTAGAGGGATGCAGACTAATACTCGTGCCATATAATTATGTTTGGGGTTTTGTTAATTCTATTGTAAGATGGGTTTGTCCACATGCTCAGTGTTCTGTTAGCTTTCATGTCATCTCTGCTAGTATCCTGTATTTTGGGCCAGGCTGAGTAAAACCATGCTTTCCATTTACCATTCCCCTTAGTCCTAAAAAAGAATGGAACATGCATATACAAGATCTTTTTCCTGCAAGATCTTCTGATATTCCCTTTGAGACAAAGCATTCTGATTCTGCTTTACAATGGTAAAAGCTGTCCAGTTGCTGAGCTTTGCTTGGCAAATATTTTCTCAGTATTAAAAATCTAGAATAAGATCACGGTTCTGTTGATATCCCTTTTGAGCCTAGAAAAGCAAAGAGAGCATCTTCCAGACTTGATTGAAATAAATTGTCTATATTTTTATTAATTTACATTTGTAAATTAAACAATTTAGGTGTTTTGTTGTTAGTCAAGAAGATTTTTAGTCTGATTTTACAGAAAGGTTAGAAGAAACTGCAGTCAGATGCCACACATTTAATATTTTCTAAAAACTTCATCTTGCTGATGCTGAAGATAGTGAAGGTTGCTGTACCTTACAATTGCATGTGTAATCACTGATCCTGAGAGGTATTCTAACCTTGGTAGTAGAGGAATTCCATAGAAACCAAAGAGTCTTGGGAGTTAAAGGTTTATGAATTCTTTAGAATATTTATTGGGGAAAAAACCCGAAACTTAAAAAAAATAAGAAATATTCATTCTCAGAGCTCATTCAGATACAAAAAAATGACAGATCATAGTATTCCCTTGCCAGATCCACTAATTAGGGTTATACATGAATGTGCCCACAAGTAACAGAAGGAAATTTTTTCAAACTGGACAAATACCTGTATTGTTTAATTGAAATTCAGTATTGGACCAAAGAAATTAGTGGGTTTTAATCCTACCCTTTATGTTAGTCAAATAAATTATTCCAACAGATGTTTCCTCTTTCCTTATACATACTAGGTGATGTTTGACCCTGGTAACTGAAAAACAGGCATTAAATACCTTTTTAACCTACATCTAAGATCCACTGAGGATTGCATGCAGCTTGAGCAATGAAAAAAGCCACTTATTACTAGATTACTGAAATATGTCATTAATCTTTCCTTTTTGATGATATAAAAACAATAGAAATTTTATATTGAATTTTAAGTTGGTTTTGGACATTCAGAGAAAATTATGGATATTGGCAGGAAGTAATTAAAAGAAACAAAATCACTTAACTATTTTAAAGATACTTAATACCTTCCAGTGGGATACACCATTATTAATGTTCCCTGAGTAGAGAAGTTGTTGAAATTTTGATGTTGTAAACTTAATCTGTAACCAGCAGTTTCTGCCCACATTGCCTTACTCATGGAATTAAATATTGTGGTAGGTACTTGTAGTAATTCAGAATGTGGTGGGAAAGTCACCTTTTGTTTCCATCATACGCTATGGGATTAGCAATATGGAAATATCTTTAAATTATACAGTCAGCATATGATAAATACTCTGGATTGTGTCAACTAATCATAAACTACTCTGATGCCAACATGCACATGGTGTATATGTCAAGTTCTAGTCCAAAAGGTAGGAACTTGCAGTGAACAATGTTAGTTCTCCCTCTTCTTAGGCAGATACTTGTATGAACATTGTGTTTATTTAGTTAAATATTTATAAATGCCCTGAGTTGTGGTGATTTGTGTGGTCTGAAATCTACACAGGATAATATATATTTGCTAACAGGTGGGAATGTGCATGTTCTGCATGCATACTGGGCTTTTGTTTATATGAATCTAACTAGCATTATAATAAATAGAATTATTAAGGCCTGTTCTATGAAAAGTTTTTGGGGAGAAATGATACTGAGATGATAATGATATGTATCCAAAACATAAGCTTTGCAATCATACACTTCACGTTACAGAATACAGCTCTCTCATTCGAGAGGGAGGTGGGGAAATATGTTACCTCTGTGTGGCCTAATTCTTCTTTGCTTACTGAGAATCAGTTTCAGCAAACATCTCTAAATTCAGAAATAAAAAATATCCTCAGTCTTAGCTGCAGGAGAAGGAGAAATACAGGTTTAAGATATAAACCAGTGCAGTTTCAGCTGCACACCCTCAAGTTGGTTTTAGCATCTGAAGAGCTTACAAGCACTGCAAATGTGTTCAGAATTAGGTGCTTTAAATACTTAGAAATACCAGCTGAAGCACTTTGCCAGAGCTGAGAGCATGCTTGGAACAGATATGGAGTGCCTTTCCCAGCAGCCCATCTCACTGCCTTTCCTTGGTGATGGTGTTGAAGGAAAAATGTAAACATCTTCTTAGTGAGGTCTAGAAAGTATCAATCAGCATTTAGTGCTGAAGGCTGTGGAAGAAAAATGTAAGGAATTTACTTGCCATTGAATTATTTAGCCATGACATAGGATATGAAAGGAGTCACCACAATGCTAGATATAGTATAAGGATAAAGAGATAAAGTGAAGTTCTGAAATTAAATTGGGTTGCTGAAGCAGAGCCATTTGAATGAAGGTCAGGTATTAGCAGTTTCTGGTTACTGTGGCCCATGTAAAGTCTCAGCAGGCAATTCAGCCAGTTTTAGTGGCTGGTTCCCTTTTTTTGTGTGGAGAATATGCACTACCTGTGAAGGTGAGTGTAAGTACTTTTGCAGAGACATAATTAATATTACAGTAATCTGCACCCTAGTGATATTTTTGGTATCCATGTTTACAGCCTTGCTGAATATGGTGCTGGATGATTCTCCCCATGATCATTCATACTCTGTTCAGAAAGAAAAATATGACTGTCATTACAAACATACGAGACATAAACAATGGCATTGTCTTTTGTCTAAACTTCTTTCAGTAGTGGTAATTTAAAAAAAATCAAGAAGTAGATCTACTATATGCCAAATCTGTAGTACTTAACACTGCCATGTCACCCAGCGTCCTAAAGGTAGTGATAAAAGGCATCCTTTTTTGCCCATGCACTGCCTCCTCACTCCAGTTCTCTGTGCTGCTGCAGGTGCCCAAAGGTGAGAGGGAGTAACCATCTAAGCCACACTGGCAGAACACGTGCACTGATAGACCCCCTGTGCCCTTGAAAAGAGTAAATTCTTATCAAACCACGGACAGAGAGCACATCTGCTGATGAGCAGATTGCCAGCTAGACTGCATACTCCTACATGTCTGGCTTACCAGATAGAGCACAGGCACATTCTTGCTGGGCAATCTGGCAGGAGCACATTCGCTTTCAATAGTCTTCCAGGAGCTAGGGGCTGTTTCCTAGGCGTTTAGAAGACCTAATGGCACGTGTGACTTGTCAGCCACTAACTAGGTGGTCAGCAGCTTACCAGGGCACATCTGGGGCTGCAGGCTGTCACATGCTCTCAAGAGCATTGAAACCCAGACTGTGTGAAACCTTCTACATAAAATACATGAATATTTAGAATGTTTTATGCTGGAAGATCATTGAGTCCAAACACTCTTTCCTATATTTGCCAATATAGGAAAAATTTTCCAATATTTGCCTTCCTGTATCCGGTCACACTCCCCTCTCTGAAAAGTTGAAAGCAGTTGCTTTAACAAACCTGAGGTGAAAACATAGTCACTGTGCGCTCATCTAGCAAGATGAGCTACTACATTTTGGAGGACAGCACTGCAACTGCTAATTCCTTAATAGCAGCTATACCTCCTTAAATTCATTTCCATCACCTTGGGGTATATCCCATCCAGTTGCAAAGACTTGGATATGTCAGATTTACCTTAGTGGTTCCTAAATCGGTCATCAACCACTGTTGGTAGAATTTCCCCCCACCAAAAAACTGTTCCTAGGACTTAAGAGGTGTGAGACCAGGCCTCACCAGTAAAGATTCTGATGCTTTTAGAGCTTCCATTGTACTGTAGGTGTTTTAGAAACACCAAAAGGAAGAAAAATTAGACATCACTGCCCAACTACCTTCCCTGTCAGACCACAGGTAAACACAGAGTGTTTGAGTTACCAATCTAAAGTTCATATTTGAATTTTTAATCCATAGGTGATGAAAAAGATAATATTTTTCTTAAATATCATATTAAATACAGTGCAAGGTGTAAGTTAATTCAATGCTGTATTATTTATTTATATATGTAGTACATATACATATATATATTTATATATAAAATACATATCTTTAAATATGAATAAATAAATAAAATTTTATATGTGTATTTATATGTGCAGTACACAGCACTGCCTCTGATACAGCTTTAAAAGCCATACAGTTCAAAAGTTCTGAGATAGACAGGGGAAAAATAGCCAGACAACTGTCAGTGTTCAAGATGTGTCCATTGATTTTTCAGGATGAGGATTCAGACGTGATCTGTTAATATGGGATAGTATGTGATTGTATTCAGAGTTTAACTGGTAAAAGTGCAACTGAAAGGCTCTCTTCCCTGTTTTTCTTATGATTTTTTTATCTCAGTGTGGTATGCAAAGTAGCTATCCTGACTAACAGAGCTCTGAGGCAAAATTATGAACATTATTACTATTATTACTACTACTACTGCTATTATTATTATTATTATTATTATTATTATTATTATTATTATTATTATGTGAAGCTAATTATTTACAGTCACGAAATTATAAATGCTATATATTGTAACTGGAAACAATACTTTTTACTTTGCTAGGGAAAAAAAAAACAGTGAAAATTTATTTTAAATCACTTGGCCTTGAAGAATTCTAGGAATTCACTGTTAAAAATATTTGAACCTTACCTCTTCAATCAAACAACACTGTAACCAGAGACTACTGAAATTACTGACTACATCTTTCCGTTCTCTTAATTCTGAGCAGAATTAATTGCTGCATCAAAACCAAGATAAATTCAAGCCAGCTGTGAAATGATCCCTGTAATAGATTAATACTTTAAATCCAAAAGAGTTTTGAATCAATAAGCTCTTCCTTTCTTGGAGAGTTAATATGTTAGACTCCCATAGTAACCACTGATTACATGTCCAGTAAAGTTGGATATAATCAGTTATACATAATTTGAAAGAAAATGTTTTGGAATAAAAGACTGAATCTTATCTGATTTCATTTATATGAGAAATTGCTTTGATTATTAATGAGATTTTTTTCCTTATGGGACTTGAAAATTAAAAGTATTTGATACATAGTTATGTAGGAAAAAATGTTAATACCATTTTTTTCCGTGGAAAAAATAATTTTTGTAGTAAAGGAATGTACAATACCCCAAATAGACAGATTCTGTCAATTCAGAATATTCTGGTTCAAGGTTTGGCACTTGGATGAAAAACAAAAGGGCTTTCACTGCAACAGCCAATAACCTTGCAATAGTTAAAGATTTTTCTCATCAGCAGCATTTGATAACACTGCTTATAATTTTTGTAGAAATGGTGAGTGCTCCCAGGAATTGTTAATGACAACAGGAGCAATAGGTGCTCTGTTGTGGTTGTGACATGAAGATCTCACCTGTCTCCTCTGATCTCTCTGATGTAGGTTGACGAGGAATCTGAAGTAACACAGAAGTAGTTTGAATTCTAAAAGCCACAAGTTACAGGAGGTGAAGATCTGGCCATGATTGCTTTTCTCCCTCAAAGCTTACCAAGAAAGATACTGGTGTCTCTTTGGTTATGTTATCTGTGTCTTTTTAATCTCAAAACCAGATAAAATTAAGTATGTTGAACTTTCACTGCTTTCTAAGAACATCCGGAAAAATAAGGGGACTGCTTATTTATTTTGAAGCAATGCTTTGTCTCAAAAGCATGTAAAAACATCAGCACATGCTAGGCTAAACTGGTTGCCTAATTCTTAAACTTTCTCAAGAAATGAACTGTTTTTACCCAGTGCCTTACCTAGCAGTTGCTTCTTTCCCTATGTGGTACTCAGCAGTTGTGCAGAGGCGTGTTCACAGTAGAGTCATGCAATCATTAAGGTTGAAAAGACCTCTAAGATTATGCAGTCCAGCTGTAAACCTAACACTGCCATATTCACCACTAAACCAAGTTGTGGTGAATACCAAACCACACATCTACACATTTTGTAACATTTCCAGGGATGATATTTCCACCATTTCCCTGGACAGCCTATTCTAATGCTTGACCACCCTTCCAACAAATAATTTTTTCTCAACACCCAATCTAAACCTTCCCTGGTGTAACTTTAGGCCATTTCCTCTTGTCTTGTCACCTGTTACTTCAGAGAAAAAGACAGCCCCCACCTCTCTACAACCTCCTTTCAAGCAGAAGGAAGCTATTAGCACATGATTTTTGAGAAGATCTGTAGTACTAAGACATAATTTCCATCATTTGGATTTTTCCAAGTTCTGCTGAATAGTGTGGAACAGTTAGCAAATGAAGTACAAGAAGATTAATGATGTCTGTGCTGATTAATTTTTTGATTGATTCACTTCAAATTCTGTTTGTTTGGCTGCTTTGCACTTGTCTGAGTAAATAAATGCTTGAGACTTCTGATACAGGAAAATTCCAATCCTGCAGATAAGAAAAGGAAAGCCTAGATTACAAATGGCCCCTAGAAAAAAAAAAAAACTTTCCTAACACAGTTTCTCTGTGTGAGTGGCAGCTCAGCATCTTGTGCTTATGGCCTTCTCTGAAATAATAAAGGAATTTTTCCTGAACAAGGAAATCAGGATCTGTCTTTTTCCATGGAATATTTTATGTATTTTGTTAACATTTATAAAGATAAAGAAAATTCGGTACAGATTATTAATATACATTTAACTGCATGCATTCTCCCTTGAATAACGAGATCTTTATCTTCATTATAAAGACCAAGATTTCCAAAGCTAAGGTAGTAAATGAGTGGTAATGCAGTAACGCTGAGGTGCCAATGCTTCTGTTAAAATGTTGTGGTTTAACCCCAGCCAGCAGCCAAGCCCCACACAGCCACTCACTCCCCCTACTGGGACTGGGAAGAGAATAGGAAGAGTAGAAGCTGGAAAACTCATGGGCTGATATAAGGACAGTTTAATAGGGAAAGCAAAAGCCACACATGCAAGCAGAGAAAACCAAGGAATTTAGTCACCACTTCCCATGGGCAGGCAGGTGTTCAGCCATTGACAGGAAACCAGGGGCTCATCACATGCTATGGTTACCTGGGAAGGCAAATGTCAAACATCTAAACCTCCCCCAGCTTCCTCCTTCTTCCCCTACTTCAGATACTGAGCATGATATCATATGGTATGGAATATTCCTTTGGTCAGCTGGGGTGACCTGTCCCAACTTCCCAAGTTGTCTGTTCCCATGTCCCCAGTTTCCTCACCAGCATGACAGTATGAAAAGCAGAAAAGGCTTCATCTCTGTGTTACTACTGCTCAGCAATAACAAAAACATCTCTACATTATCAACCCTGTGTTCAACACTAATCCAAAATACAGCCCTATGTAACCCCACCAGCCACTGTGAAGACAATTAACTCTACCCCACCCGAAAGCAGCATATAAGGCTGGTAAATCATTTGCCTTCAAAATCAGAACAGTGCAAACACAAAATAAAGCTCAGATGTGTAGCTGTTAGTCCCTTGCTGAAATCAGTACTAACTGAGCACGGTATTTCTTTTTCTAGTTGTAGTCATCAATGATATTCAGGTTGAGAAAGACAGAAAACCATACATTAAAATAAAGTTGATCATTTAAGCAATTTCCAAAGAAGAATGTCAGTAGTGTTGGTGAGCATGTTCACAGTGTTAGCTGCTGATTGCTCATTCAGTACAGCACATTAGGAATTCACCTCCTGATCTCTATGTCATGGTGTTATCATTGCATCTTACACTTTCCTCTGCCTTACACACACCTATTTACAACAGTTTAATAGATTACTAGTATTTGTTAATGTGGGTTATGCAGTGTTGGCCACTTAGAGCATGGTGTATTTTTCATAGGTTCTGTGTATTTCTGGATTAAGGATTTTAATTTCTTGTGTGATAAATAGAACATTGAAGACCTGAATTAATTACTCCCGATGCAATATGTGCCATGGGGTTTCACACAGAGAATCCCACAGCCAAGCAACTCATGTCTAGCTAAAGGAAACCCCTTACAAAATCTTGTTACCTTGGTATAATACTTACGCACACACACACATACACAGAATGAAGCCCTTCTGATACATATTTTAAATATATTTTAAAAGTAGTTACTACTGAGAAAATGCTATAAAAAGTGTATTGATATACTGTAATATGGCTTATTTAACATAACTGTGGAATATGCCATGGTTCTGCAGTACATTATCAACATGGCATTTGAAACAAGCGGGGAAAAGTATTTAATTGGAAATCTTCAAAATATTTGTTTGGATTTGGAATCTATTATGCTGAGATTTATCGAAGAAGCAAAAGTTGTGAACTGCAACTTATTTTTACTCTCCTGTGCCTGTGTCCTGCCTTTTATTTGCACCCAGGCTACAGCTGAAATCTGTGGAACCTGACCAGTACAATCTGTGTGTGACTTCCTGCCAGAGCTGTTTTACTCAGACAAGCGATGTTTCTGCTAGTCTCTGTCAGAAGCACCAATAACTGCTGCACCATACCAGCAGGCAAGCACACTTGAGAAATCCTTATACAGAAATGGGAATGGAAGAAAATGAACAAATTGGAAATAAATACCCTGAATGTTTGTGCTGAATTGTAGCCATAAAACCAGAAACTAATTTGACATAAAGGGAGCAGAGTGTACCTGGAAAAACATCATTCTGTCTCTGGTGGAACTTCTTCTTACCTAAATCACACTGGAAATCTGTCTCTTCTGGCATTTCTCAGATTTGAGATATACAGTGGAAGGTAAGGCAGGAAAAGTAATTCTCAGCCATTTGTCTGGGGAAGAAGGAAAAGAAACAGCTGCAGCTATTTCTTACAGCTTTAGATTTAAATAGTGTGTTGATACAAGAAAATAATCTCTGCATGTCTTTGTGCTTATAATGGAGGAGGCGTCATCTGATGGGAGAAAGTCTTGATGGAGCAAAGGACAACTATTTCTACATTTCTATCTCTTTGGGTTTTTAAAATATGTTTAAAGTACACCTTTTTTGGTAACAAGGCCAGCAGCCAGAGTGGTGTCACCAAACACTGCTCAGTTTCTTACTGTGCGATCTCCCTAATCACACTGCAATAAGGTGGATTTGGTTCTGCCTAAACATGGTAATGGGAGTTGCACCATCACTCCTCTTCCAACTCCTTCCATTGGATTTCCTGTACTGAGGCAGAACTCTATGTACAGTTGGAAACTCAGAAAAAAAAATACAATCAGAGCAGAGAAGAGCACAGGACTCACAATCTGCTAATTTAGGGTGGCTGGGAAGTCTCAGGGTGTTGGGACACCTCCTGGAAAGTCTCTGTCAGTGGCATAGTTGAGCATCCCACGGTCCAGTGAGGAGAAGTCTTCCTTGACTAGGCATTATTTAGGTGGGCAGCAGACCTAGAAACCTCCTTGGGGTGTGAGAGAGCTGATCCCCAGACTTGTGTGCTGGTCTCAGTCAGTGCATGTTCGGCACTCACAAGATGACAGAGGAGCCCCTGTGGAGCTGAGGCTGGAAGGCAAGTGTCCCTGCTCCCCAGAGAGTCTGGGATCAGTTCTTCCACATCACACACAGAGTCAGAGTGTTTTCAGTACAAGCTTAAGGATATGTTCAAGAACTGCTTGTTTGAGCCCCAGAGGCTGCCTGAGCAGAGGGATGTCTGTCGGGTGCATTTTTAAAGAGGTTTTGATTGCAGAAAGGATTCAGCAATGCTCACTTGGGCTGGAGGCAGCCCTGGAAACCTTGGGGCCAAAAAAATCATGGCTTAGCAGGGCTGCTTGGAGGCTCCTCCACTGCCCTCCAGGGAACCAGTGTCTTCATTCTGTCGCACCCTGGAGGCCAAAGGATGATCTGTGGTGCCGGTGAAGTCCATCATCGCTGCCGTGTACATAATGACGAGAGTGGCTTTTGTCAGAGTAGCTCCTGATGGCTGAAGGGAAATCGCCACCAAGGCTGCCAGCACCAGGCAAAAGTAAACGTTGAGGCACAATTTCAATACTTAAATTTACAGATTAATTTAAGTACTAAGCTTAGAATTTAGTGCTTAAATTCAGAACCTGTAGAGCAGCCCGACAGCATTCCTTGGCATTCAGCCCCCTCCGGCGCGGCGGAGGCGGCCCCTCGGGGCTATGGATGGAAGCCCGAGGGCAGAAAGCGCGGCGGGGCCTCGGCGGGGCGGTGGGGCCGGGCAGGGCAGGGTCCGGCCCGCGGGCAGACCCCGCTCGTCCCCCCCAGCGCGGCGCGGCTGCAATTCCCGAGCCGGAGAGGTTGGCTGCGGCGGGCGCTGTGCCGGGCCGGGGCTGAAGGCAGGTGTCCGGGTCGCTCTGCGCCGCTCCCGCCCCGCCGGGTCCTCACCGCGCTCGTCCCTTCCCGGGACGTCCAATTACCGCTAAAGTTTGAGTCCTTAATTTTCTTGGCTGCAAACCCGGTAACGAATCGCTCAGACTTTGTTTTTCCACAGCTCCCGAGGCTTGATTTATTGTGTCTCACTTATCGCACAATCGGGCTTCGTTCAAAATGTTATTCTGGGCTAATTCCATACCCCGGTATTTATTTTGACTGTCCCTTCTCATTAGCGTTACTGATTTTTAATCGCTCCCCCGTTCCCTGTTAAATCCCCTCTCTGTCCGCCCGGGCTCGCCGCATCCCGTTCGTGTTTCCATCCCGTGTGGATCGGTCCCGGAGCGGTGTCGGGGCAGCCACGACCCGCTCCACCCGGGAACATCCGCGAGCCGGAGATGCGGCGGCGGAGAGGAGAGAAAGGGTTTGCTTTTGACAGGGCATCGCCTGAGCTCCCAGCCCAGCGATTAAATTTCTCTCCTCCAGCAAAACCGTTACTTTATCCTAAGAAAAACAGCGCGAGCGGGGCGAGCGGCGGCGCGGGGCGGCGGGACCCGCACGGACTCGGGGCCGGGCACGGGGGAGGGCGGGGGTCGAGGAGAACGTGAGGCGATGCCGCCCCGACAGCTCCGTGATTGATGACCCAGCCGCCCGAGAAGGGGCGGTCGCTGTCGCCCAGGCTGGAGGGGGGAGCCCGGAGGCCAGGTGCGACACAGCCCCGCCGCACCCACCGGCCGCGACGGCGTATAAACACCGGGAGCGACGGGACGGGACGGGACGGGACGGGACGGGACAGGACAGGACAGGACAGGACAGGACAGGACAGGACCGGACCGGACCGGACCGGACCGGACGGGACCTCCGCACCGCGGTAGGAGCGGTAAGTTGATCCCCGGCCGGGCACCGCGGGGTCCTGCCAGGTCCCGGACAGCCGGGATGCGGGACCGGAGCGCAGCAGCCGCCGTGGGTCGGCGGAGCCGTGAGCGCCGGTGCTGCCCCCGCACATCAACAGGCAATTCCTACTTCTCTGCTCCGGAGAAAGGGTTTTCGTTACCTGCTCCCGGAGTTGCACAGAGGGCAAGACCTTTTTAAAACCGATGCAAAATAATTCAGATTCACTGTCTTTCGCCCCATAAGGAACAACGGAAAAGTTTATCTAAGGTTTCTTTCCAAATGTTTGTTTTCTGTTTGTGTGCTCTGCTCTGGCGTTTTCCATCTTTTCCTCGTCTGTGTGGGCAGGATGCCTCCATCGCTGTTTCATTCACACAGAATATAAGACTAAAATAAATATTGTGTGGGGGGTTTTTTGGTAAAAGTTGTCAAACCAATCATGTCTTTGTAGTGTGATGTAAAAACACAAATGCATCTGCTTGCATTAGAAATGGTGCACTAGAAGTGCTTGAGAAACAACATAAATACTTTAACTTACTTTCACAGCCCCGTTCCCAACTCTCACAGCATGCCAGTTGTCAAGTGGGCGCTTGCAAAAATTACTGTCATTATTTTAAAAACCAAATCTCTTTCTTGTAAAATTTTAAAAGGGAAATGACCATCACCCAGAGGCTTTTTATTGACTTTAGTTTTTTAGTAGCATTTTTTTGGACCATGAGGTTTGAGCAATGCCTGGGTTTGAAGCACCTGGAATGGGTGTCCTGATTACTCGGAGAGAAGAATGATGCTGCCCAGTGTGCACCAGAAGTGATCCTGGCTGTGGATCCAGGAGTTACCATGGTTTTGCTACATAGATGTACATACCTACAGCAGATCCTTTGTTTTGTGTAGCAGATTTTCCCAGGCTGTTTGCTGTTTGTGTTTGATGGAAAGTCTGACAGCGGACAAATTTAATTCAGAGTGAAATCTTTCATTTCCACAGCTGAAATTTTGTACTTTTCTTCCACAGGCCCAGGATTTTTCTCATATAGATGTGAAGCTCCTAAACCAGAAACTCGTATTTCCAAGGGCACTGAAGGAAATGAGGTTTTTAGGTACGTGCTTTACTATGTACTGTATGCCACTTGAAGTCATTCCAGTTCTAAATGTGGTTATACACCAGCACAGCAAAATCAAAACTGTGTGTAAACCATCCCTGGTCTTGTATTTCAGTAGTGGAGCAGCTATTTCTACTAACCCAATCTGTCCATATCCTTGGGTAATTCAGACTTCTCTAGTAATTGGGAAGGACTTCCTCCTACCAGTGAGATTTTGATGTGATGGTGGTGAGAAATGCTGCTGCTAAACATAAATTATTAGATTCTCCTGCCAGTTTTCATGACTATCTTAAATTATTGTCTTGATGTCATCTCCACAACTACTATTTTTTTAAACTAAAATTCATCCTGATCTGACTGTGCCTTAACACAATGAGCAAACACCAAGAAAAAAAAACATATAACGATTTTTTTTAAAGTTAGAGGCAATAACCAGTATAAGGACCATTTTTCAGCCCTCACTCGAGACAAGCTCATGAAGTCTTAATGTAAGATTTACTTTATACTGATCATAAATACCACAATAAAAAAGAAAAGTGGGATTTTTTTCCTTTGGTTTTGAGTTATAATGTGCACAGAGTATTTCACAAATAATTTCAGTCTAACCTGTACTGCTACTTGAGAGCTCATTACATTATAACACTCTGTCAACCATATCAATAGCAAAATTAATCACACTTAATCACCCAAAATAATAACAATAAAAGTATCTTCTAAATACCATCAAATTATAGCATTGCAAAAAGGATTATTTAGAAACCTTTCCTTGTCTTTGATAGAAATCTTTGACTTCAGTGTGTGCTTGAAACACTTTGCAAAATCAAGAGTTAAGTCTTGTAAATGTAGATATTCAGTAATTTATGTTCATCAATGTTATTTACATTTTTAATTATGCCATATTTGGATGAAATTAAAAGGTTTAATAACTTGTTTCTGCCCTTGTCTAGCCAGGCTGTCACAGGAACAGACACTCCTAACACGTGAAAGCTGGGATCTGGGACACCCACGAGGGCTGCTTGGCTGAGGACAAGAAGATCAGGTATTTTTCTAGCTGAGAAGTGCTGCACTTTGAGGAATATTGATTGAATTGCATTTTTCTGTGGAACTGAATGAATTAAAGGACTGTGAGTTGTATCACAGGCAGAACTGACTGACCAGCTTTACAAAAAGCTGTGAAAAGACTTTGTGGTCACTGTTTTAATTTTTTCCAAAAATAATTTTTTTGTTTGTTTTCTAAAGGTTCTTTTGCCCCCCAATGGCCAAAATACATCTTATGAAATTCTTCTGAAGTTTGAAAATGTAGACGAGAAAGAATAAGCATGCAATTTTTAAAGTAAGGTTATGGGTGGGAAGACAGGAGAAGTCAGTTCTTGATCCTTTAAAATTATGGGCCAAGTTTTGCCCTTCAAAAACTGAGTCCATGCTCTGTGGCTTCACTTACTGATGCATTTGAAAATGATATTTTCCTTTACATAGTCCATGGAGCACTGATCACCTCTAAGACCATTCAAAAAATGATTGCGACTAAAATAGAAAATATACTAACAGTTCCACATCCCAAATAATAGAGAGAATATGTTTTAAAAATTCCCTGTAGCCTAATTTTTGGTTGGTTGTAAAAGGAAACCACTGTGGCAGTGCCTCTGGGTGGTGCCTGTTGGGTTTTCTCAGAAGTAATCTCTGGGCTGTGAGCAACTCAGAGTTTGCTGTGTGTAATACCGTCAAAAAAAAAAATAAATCAAATACTGTTCATTGCAAAGATTTTAACTTCTGTTCTGTACACGTGCGTGATGCTGAATTTGTAAGCAGCGAATGGAAAAGTGGCTCACAGAGCTGCATCCCAGCTTTTCCTAGCACAGGAAATTCCTGCGTTTCTGACCGTCCTTATTATCAGAACAAGGATGAACCTGGCTCCCGCTCTCCGCAGCGTCTTACTTTAGAGATGCTCTTGTTGCTTGCAGGATCCTCCCTGCCGGGGACGTCACCGATGGACTGTGGGCACTTAGCGAGCAGCGAGGAGATCCCCAGCCCGGGCGCGGAGGCCGATTCCCTGCTGCCTTGCCCTGCCGGCAGCAATTCCTGCGTGTCCTTGGCGGGCGGGCCGCGGGCCGGGAGCGCTCCGGGCCGCCCCGCCGCCGCCAACGCCGCCCGGGAGCGCAGCCGGGTGCAGACCCTGCGCCACGCCTTCCTCGAGCTGCAGAAAACTCTGCCCTCCGTGCCCCCCGACACCAAGCTCTCCAAGCTGGATGTGCTCCTCCTGGCCACCACCTACATCGCGCACCTCACCCGCAGCCTTCAGGATGAGGAGGAGTCACCGGGAGAGGGCTTGGGTACGCTCCGCGGGGATGGATATCTCCACCCGGTCAAGGTAGGGGAGCTGAGGAGCAGCTACCACCTCCTGTCAGTGAGTGAGTACACTGGCCTTAGGTACGTAATTGAAACTAAAGATTTCGAGTTCTGTACCTTGCCTAGAGGTATTGCATGGGAATTCCGCCTGGACTAACCGCTGTGCCCAAGTCTAAGGGGTCTGATAGAAATATCTTGGAGCTTTGTTCCTCCAGCTTCAGGGACTTTGCACCAAAATACCAAATCCAGTGTAGTTCCAAACCTGCTAGAACCTGTTTTTTGGGAGTGAAGGTCAGCACCACAGTACTCGCATCTTCTTGGTCTCTGTGTGGAAACCTTGGGGATCCCCACAAACCCAGTGGATCCTGCTGGGAGGGGTCTGTGTGCTGAGGTGACACTGTCCCACAGCTGTGATTCCAGCCACTGCTTTGGTTCTGCTGCCCACGCAGCCCAGTGCGGACAGCGGCGTTAATTACCAGCCATGTGTTAATTACTTCCATGAAAATGCTTTCTGAAGCATTTCTCTGGTTGGCAAACTCTCTTCCCTCTGTATTAAAAAAAAAAAAAAAAAAAAGAAAACACAGCGAAGCAGAAGGGATGAGAAAGGGGAACTGCTCCTGGAGAGGGCAGGGCTGGAAACTGTTTCCAAATGCAGTGGTGCTCACTGACTGATGGGGCTCAGACACTGCGGGGTGTTTTCTTTGGCTCAGCTCACAGGCAGCGAGTTAGAGCACTGGGGTGGTTTATTTTCGGTTTTTTTTTGTTTTTGGGTTTGTTTTTTTTGAGAGTCTGAATTCAGAATGATTTAATTAATTTGTGAAGTAAACTAATTTCTAAAAAGTGCCTAATTCACAGTGAGTTCCTTGTTCACAATGTTGATTGCTGTATTTTACAACATGATGTGAACGTAGGCTTCTGAGGCCATTTAAATGATTAGCAGACTCATAAAGAAAGAAAAACCTCTATATCAATTAGAAGATGGCTATAATTTAAGTTAGAAAATACTGTGATGTATTTCAAAATAAGTTCAAAATAGCTTCTGTTAGTTCCCTCAGTCAGAGTGAAAGGACACAGGTTTTTTATGGTACTTTCTATCAGTTGCCAACTACTACTGCCAGAAGAATAATACTCTTGAATAGTTATTACAGCAGTTAAATGATCCAGAGGCCCATTTCCCAGGCTACTGCAAGACAGCAATACTGGATTCACTTAAGCCATTATTTTTTTTATTAATATATATGATGTGTCACAGTCAAATCCTATTATGTGCTTCAAAAACCCCCAAACGCAGGATATGAGACAACCTTTAAAGTCTTTAATTAAACTGATAGATTAAGCATAGTAAATGCAAATAGTGAGGAAAGTTAAATATCCAAGTATAGCTGTGTGTACACTGAAGGGAAAATACGGTTAATGAGTTTAAACTTGGATGGTTTATTGGTGACAAACTCCTAACATCACACTTGAAATTAAATTACTGAATCAGACTGTACAGTCTTTCTAAGCAAGAATATGCTGCTGCTTTAGGTCTTTGAACAGAAGAGCTGAGATTTATCTGCAGTACTATTGAGTGCCCCTTACCCACAGGAAAGGTGCCAGTCTGTTCCCAAAAGAGTCTTTAAAGACCTGCAGTCTTTTGGAACAACATGTGGCTGCATTTCAGGTATTTTTTCATCCAATGTGTGTGACAAGTCTCTTCAAGCATCCACCTCTCTAGTACTTAACTTGGCACAGCAAATGGAGCTGGATGCTCCCTCCCAAGTTCTGGGTGCCCAGCTGCAGCCACCCACACAACAGGGCTGCTTGCAGTGAGTAACCTGCTGGGCTTAAGAAACTCAAGCTGTCAGAATAAGTATTTAACACCAAGAGTTTAATGCTGCTAGGGGGTCCATGGACATCCAGTGCTCCAGACCCAGGAAGCCACCAACCTTCCCAGAGAGAGAGTCCCACAAGGACCTGCCTTCTAGGGGGTCTCTGGCTGGTCTCCCAGCAGCCGGATAAGCCTCAGCAAGCGGTGGCCATGGCCACAGGTGATCAGCTCTGATCAGTGATTTCATCTCAGCGACTCCAGCTCTGCTTGCCAGGCTGTCCCAGGCTGACCCAGGGACAGAGAGACAGGAACCGTCGCATGGCAAATTCCACAGAGAGTCCTTTATTATCCAGCAGCTCTGTGAAGGGAGCCAGGAACAACTGCTCCCCTCTAAACTGGGGGAAATACTGGGGTTTTTATGGGGGAGAGCAAGGGGGGTACCAAGGGGGAAAGACCAGTGGGTTACAAAGGATTAACATGGGTACTATGGCATGCTGGGATAACAGAAGCTGTCTGAGGATAGCTCACCATGATAAGAAAAGGTGTGCCAACCCAAGGAGCATCCTTCCAGGAGGGCTGAGATAAGCTAATCACATTCAAGGGACATCCCTCCAGGGCAAGGCCATGGTGGAGCTGTGGCAGGCCCATGGGCCTCCACAAAGAGTAACTGATGATTCCAAAAATCAGGGAGTGTAAAGATGAATTGTGGCATCTGAAATAGCTGGAGTTGACAAGAAGTTGAAAGTGCTGAAGACTGCCAGGGTGCAATTACATTAAATTCCTTTAGACTCACAGTCTTCAGCAGCAGCCCCTGTGGTGTTGTGGGGTCCAGTCAGCAGGGATGGGTGTGCCCACAGGGCTGCAACCCCTGCAGGTGCAGGTGTATCCCTGTAGCATCCCTGGTGCCTTGAGAAGGAATTCTTTGTTTTATTCTACTAATAGAACATCTATGACACAAACTGAGCTAGGCTGACTGGCCAGCACGGCCTGCTCCTGTCTGCTGGGGCATGGCAGGGTTGGGAGCTGTACCTCACAACTAATTACCAAAGCAAATATCCAGGCTGAGGATCCCTTATCAAGCTCCAAACATTTTCCAGCAAATGACAAAACAGGAACTGTTTGGTGATAGGAACAGTTTTATATTTTCTCGTACCACAATTTCATGAAATCTTTGCTGAGAACTGCAGTTAGAGTGCAAAGATCCTGAGTGTCTCAGTGCTGTGCTTGTCTCCTCTTTTGCAGAAGTGGCCCATGCGTTCCAGGTTGTACATTGGAGCCACGGGACAGTTTCTGACTCACTCAGCACAAGGAGACAGCGCAAACCATGGGGAATCATCAACATCTTCACACATCTAACCTCCCTCCTTGCTTTCATAAAATGGTTATTTATTACACCTTATATATATATATTTAAGTTAAAAACCAGTATCTACAGACAAACTATACTTCCTGAAATGCTGTTTGTAGAGGAGAAGGAATTGATTCTTAAATGTAATTAATACCTCATTAAGCCAATGTACCACATTATGGGCTTTTGTCATTGCTTTGATGTGAATGAGGGGGACAGGGAGGTGGTGACTGCAGCCAGCACCAATCTGAGCAGCAGCAGCAGCAAGGAGCTGCCTGCAGAGTTAAGTATCCTTGTCCTCTCTGGGACAAGCACCGTGAGAAAAGAGAGGAGGAGTAATGTGCTAGTGGCCAAATACAGGGCAAAACCAGCTGGGGTGAAAAGAGAAAGGCACCTGGTCTTTCTTACCCAGGTTTGCATCCTCCTTTGGTCCAGATTGCATGCCAGTCTTTCTGCAGGTGCTGTACTTGCATTAGCTGTCATCTGCCTACCTTGGGGAGGCTAAAAATAGTATCTGTAATCCCACATAGACTTTCTCCACTGCTTAAAGCCGAGGGCAGAAATCCCCTGACTGCAGCCATAGAGCCAGGCCTGTACCCATGGGACAGTCCTACATGTTTGTAGCTATTGCTGGGAATGTGAATGCATGTTCATGGAGTAAAAATGTGCTGACAGACCTGTCACTCCTGCACAGAGTGCTGTAATTTGGGCACTGCTTGTATCCACCCACAGGACTGTGCTGCATGTTCTGGGCTCAGCCTGTGTTTGCTACCCTGGCACAACCACGAGTCTGCTGATTTCATTTAATGGGTTCACATGCTAGAGCAGGTGACCCCGAAGGGTTGGCTTCTTCATAGCACACTTGATCACTTAAATATGTGTATTTAGGCAAGAAAAGTTGAAACTAAGCACACAAATCTCATCTGTTGTATCTGTTCTGTAAAACACTGTACTTCTCATATGGTTATTGCTGAGGTAAATGTTCTATTAAATATTAGTGAGTATCATATACTTTGTCAGATCTGTTATCAGTTTCTCATTGTACACAAAAATATTCTATATTTATAGATGCTGTCTTCTTTCTGAAGGCTTCATGGTTTAAAATTTAAAATTATGTTTATGAAAACAAAAATATTAGCCAGAAAAACTTGCAAAAAACCACTGTGGTAAAATCTGGAACTCTCAACTGCCTCTGCAGCATTCTGAGCTTTAAACAAGATAATGTACCTGGAAGGGACACTATTCAAGAAAGGAGGAGAAAAAAAGGGTTCTTCAGTGTTTTTAAAAGGCTTATTCCTTTAAATGTCATTGCAAGATTCTGACTGCTTATGCAAGAAGCAGAGGTTCAGCTGGACATCAGGAAGAATTTCTTCACAGAAAGGGCTGTTAAGCATTGGAATGGGCTGCCCAGTGAGGTGGTGGAGTGGCAGATGGTGGAGTCACCATTCCTGGAGCTGTTCAAGAAAAGTCCTGATGTGCCACTTAGTACCGTGATCAAGTTGACAAGGTGGTAATCGGTGAAAGGATCAGTAGTCTCTTCCAACCTAGTTGAGTCTGTAAGCATGAAAAATGCTTTAGCATTAAGGGTTAAAACCATGGAAAGTGGTGAATATAGAATACATCTCTGTCTCTTTATCACTGAGCTGCAAGACCTATATGAGCTTCTCATTGTACATGATAATATTCTGAATTTTTAGATGTTGTCTCCTTTCTGAAGACTTTAAATTTTAAAATTATGTTTAGGAAAAAAGGAAAACAAAAATACTACCAAGAACAACTTTTGTCAAAGAAGTATGGTAAAATCTAGAGCTCTCCACAACCCCTGCAGTATTTACAACTAAATCCTTACAATACTCTGCAGGCAGCCAGAGAATCAGAGCACCAAGCACCAGCTATTTACTGTAGCCATACCCCTAAGACTTTTTTTCGGCATTTAATGGAATTATTAGAGACCTTCAGAATTCCAACAGCAGTTTTTCAGTTAAGAAGAGTTCCCCATATTTATGAGTGGGGATTTTTTTTTTTGCCTTGAGACAGATTATTCTGCATCAGAATTATGCCCTTCCTTCCAGAACCAAGACACCAGTTTAGGCAACACACTCCCTTGACGAGGGTAAGAGCTTTTAGAAATTTACAAGCAGGGTAACAACAGATTCCCCTGAACCTGTTTGCTTCAAACCTGATGTTTGGTTCCACTGCTACATTTCCTAGGAATAGGTCATATCCTCGTATATACTGAAATACAAGAGCCTGGCATTTAACATGAGGAATATGCGCGTGCCCAGCAACACAGCTGGTAAAATATCTGTGCACTGCATCAAAAGGTGGCATTCTTCACGTAGGAACCTAAAGGATCTCGGCAAACCTCGGGCATTGTTATCACAGCTTTTCCCTCGGAGGGATGGGACAGGTCCATGTGGAACTTCCCGCGGCCACAGCAGCGGCGCTGCCCGAGCTCTCCCGGCCGCGAGTAGCCGGAACTCCAAAAGCGCCTGCGGCCACAGATCCGATTCTTTTTTTTTTCTGCTCTTTTTCCCTTCCCTTCCCCCGTGTCCCTCTGCGCGCGCAGCCGGAAGGCGCCGCGCCCGCCCCGCCCATCCCTGGCCCTCGTATTTAGTGGGATCCCGGCGGGAATCGCCCTTTCCGAGCGGGTCGGGCCCGGAGCGGTTGGTGTGCGTGCCTCGGTGGGTGTGTGGATGGATGTGGCTGGACCCTCTTGGCGGCAGATCCAGGGCTGGGAAAGGTGGGGAATGCCCGGGCGTGGGACGTGCCCGTGCTGGTCCGTGCCTCGGGAGCCGTCCCGCCGTGTCCCGGCCTCGGGCGTGGGAGCGGCAGCAGCGGCCGCCGAGCCTGAAGGGCACAAATTGAAAAAGGGGAAATTTAGGTTAGATGATGGAAGGAGATTCTTTGCTGTGAGGGTGGTGAGGCCTTTGGGACAGGAAGGTTGTGAATGCCCCATCCCATGGCGGTGTGTAAAGCCGGGCTGGATGAGGCCTTGAGCAGCCTGGTGTAGTGGGCGGTGTCCCTGGGCAGGAAAGGCGCTGGGACTGGATGGTCGCTAAGGTCCGTTCCAGACATTGAACATTCGGTGTGGATCCGTGCGGTTCTCAGCCGCCCGACCTCCGCCGTGCTCCTTGGAGCAGGTCCTGGCTCGGCAATCCGGGCAGTAGGGCGATTGCTGGCCTTCTCAGAGGATTTAGGAACGCTCCCAGCTGGTTAAGGCCAGAAATCCCGGCACGCCAGGTCAAAGCAATAGCTGCATTCTAAGGAATTGCAGGGATGGTTTGCAGGTGCTCTTTTGCACAGCCAAAGCTGTCGCTGAAGAGGAGCGATGGGCACGCTGCTGTAGCTGTGCCTGTGTTTCCCCCGGTGCTGCGGCTGTGCAGTTCAGGCTGACATTGCAGCCGCACAGCCTGCCCAGAGAGCGGAGACTGGGAGGGACCTAATTACTGTCTGTTGTGTGGTGGTTGCTTGGAGCCGTCTCTTGGCTCATCGAGTCTTGAAAGGAATGACAGATTGGACATCCAAAGACACTTGGTTTTGCTGACAGGTCGTTTTCATCAGCAAATGTCTGTCATAATTCAAGATAAATTACCTTCTTTTTCCTGCTGGGAATTAGGCAAGGGCTGTGAGGTGACCTAGGCTATGCCCTTTTTTGGGTTATAGGCACTGATCCAAACTGGTGGGGTCTGGCAGGACAGGGCCCCAGGAGTACCAGCAGCCTCTGGGATAATGCACTCCTGCATTACAGTCTGAGGTGTGAGTGCTGACCTCAGTTCAACTGGTGGTAAAACATCAGTGAGTTCCCCAGAGTGTTGCATGTGAACTGGGGTTAAAGGCTGTACCCTGCCAGGGTGCTCCTGTCCCCAGCCTGGCTGGTCATTAGGAGCACTGTACTTGTCCTGCAATCAGTCATTCCTCACACTGGAGCTTGTTTTAGGAAAATGGTCATGCTTCTGCTTAACCTTGATGTCAGCTGATGTTCTGTCCCAGGTAATTACAGAGCATGGGGTTTGTGCTTCTTGGACTGCTTACGCTTCCCAAAGAAGTATTAATGCTTTCTGCTGCTGGCTCGGCAGTGGAGCTCTCTGAATAAAACATCATCTTTTCATTGTTTTAGGCAGAAAGTGAAGCTCAGGATGAGTTTATTACTGGCTTTTGGCATCCTCTGTCTGGACTCTGCCATACCTTGCAAGCAGAAAGATGCCACGTGAATTCTGGAGCTACAGAAGTAAGTGTCTCTTACTGCACTTTAAGATGCTGAGGGAAGCATCATGAAATCCAGCTCAAGAGCTCTGAAGTTCTTTAATGGCTTGCAAATTCCCTTAGATGGAAAAAGGAGAAATTTGATTGTATGTATGCTTAAGAGATTGAAGTCGTAACAAAAGGTATTATGGTATGAAATCTAAGACTTGCTCCCCAGAACAAAGTAGGTGCAATCCAAGAATCCCAAGGGAGTCAGAAGGGGGAGGCTTGTATCAGAGAATCTAGTTTTTATTTGGGGAAACATGACTTCTGATTTAAGAATTCATGGATGTTAGTTGAAAGAGAGAGAATTACGTGAAGAGCAGTATGTCCAGATCACAAGACTGGCACTTCAACTGTGTCAGTCTTGGAATATATTCCAAAGGGAAGGGTGACTGTGAGCCTTACTTCTAGAAAGATACTTGGTACTGGGATTTGAATGTGAGAGAGGGACTTGCATTTTTGTGCCCAGACAGAGCTGTTTTTCTCTTGTTCCTGGCTGTACTCAATCTGTTCTGTGCTTAACAGTTAAAACAAAGGCTCTGCTTCAGCTTATGGAAGTGCAACTCTTGAGACAGACCTAACCAATTCCATTGTATTTAGTACCTGGAAAAAGCAGTCTTACATAGGCAGGAAACTGCTGGCATAGTGATGATGACCCTTTGCCGTTTACCCAGCTGAGTGCTGTGATGAGCAGTGTGGTATATCTGATGTGCCAGCTAATCAGTACGGTTTTCCCAGTGTGTGATTTGCCCCTGTCATTTCTGATTTTATTTATTTTTTTCAAGGTTCTGTGACATCAGATGACCACCTCCACTGACTTCCAGCCTTGTGTGTGCACACAGGGCCAAAAGGAGAGTGCACCCACTTCTAGAAGTGTGGGTGTTCAAGGAGGTCAGTTGCTTTTTTACTGTCACAGTACCCAGGCTCCTGCAGGCTGTACTGCCATCCAGGGCACGCCTGAACTGGCCCTGTTGGCAACTGTCCTTTCCTTGTGATACTGTTAGAAGTCTTCCAATTTTCAAGAGCTCATGGGAGAAACCGAGGAGAAGCAAGGATAAAATGTTGTGCTCTTATTGCAGAAAGTCCTTTAATATTGCTTCTCAAAAATAGTGATTTATAAAGGAATTCTATTGCAGTCTACCCTTAAAGACTAGTTTTTCTGGCATAATGATGAGACTTTTGCCGTTTACCCATCTGAATGTTATTTGATGTGTATCTTGAGATCTGAAATGCCAGTGAGGGTAACACCTTTGTATAAGATTGATTAAGGGTGCAGGAAACTAACTCATTGTTATTGTTCTTAGCAGCAGCCTGGAATGTGGAGTTCTAATGCACTTGGAAATGCTTCCATTGTCCTTCCTGCTTGTCAGAAATACTGCTTGGTTCCATAGTATGGCAGTGGAGTAGCTGTTCACTGAAAATGAATAATCCTGGAATGAAGTTCAGTGTAGAGTGTCACTTTAGAAAGAGAAGGGGCCTTATGGGCAGTCTTAGAACTTAGTATGAATTTTTGAGTGTATCAAATAGATGGATCAAAGGTGAATAAGGCAGAGATAAAAATATGGGAAAACTTGTGTTGTCTAAATGAGTGTTTACAGTGTTAGTAGTAGGTATGAATATCTTGGATTTCTGTTTTCAGTAACTTTTTTTTTTTTGTGGCTGCTGTGGGAGCAGAAGCACTCTGATCCTGCTGGATGACATCCTGGGTAGGAGTAACACAAGCCTTAAGTATTTAGCTTGTCCAGATTTGGCAGAAAGTGTACAATTTTACTGCAGCTTTTTTATTTAATGTGTGTCTCTTGGATACAAGGCTTGCTGAGGATTCTGTCTAGTGCTATATCCTTACTAGGAAGATGAAACACAGGAAAGCTCATAGCTGGGGAAGCATACTGTGCTCCAAACACCTCATCTCCTACCATGCACTCTTCATTTGCTTTTACAGTGAGGTAGAGTTGAACTCATTGAGCTACCTTCCTACCAGGTTGTCCAGTATTTTTTTTCCCTAGCTGTAGCACCCTACTATCCCCTGCAGTCTAGATAAAATAACGTAGGAACACTGGGTTTGGCAGGTTGGGGTGGTTTGGTGGGTTTCTTTTGTGGTTTGTTTTGCAGGCTTTTTGGTTTTGTTTGGGTTTTGGTTGCAGAAGCATCTAGCAGCCTTGTCTAATCTCATGTTGCTGTAATGTAAGAAAAGACACAGAACATTAAGTAGTATGATAATACTTCTATATATTTCAAAATCTATACACCATGAGTAATACAGACTGTTGACTTAAACTATGAACAGAACAGTTTTAATGTTCTTAAAACTTAACCCTTTGGGTGATACATTTGAAAGGAAGGAGCAAGAAAAAATGCAGAATTCAGGCAGCTGAAATAAAATACTGGATTCTGAACTGGTGGTTTAATTTTAGTTGCAGTCTTTTTAAAAATCCTGAATCCTAAATTACTCCTTGATTAACTGTGAATGGAGAGTGGTAGCCAGGAAGTGAAGTTATGGTTAGCCAGGTATGGCCATGGATTTCCAGGATGAAGACATCCCTCCTGCCTTCAAATATCTCACAAAACTTGTAATTCAAGTCTGGTTAGCTATGCTTTATTCCTTGGTAAAACATCACTGAACTGTCTTCTAAAGTTTTTAGTAATTTCATATTTCTAACTGCAGCCTCTCAAAAAGCCAAAACCTCAGGCTTTACTTAGAGTGAAGTTTTTACTCTTCATGAGTGTTAATGTGAATTCCTGGGCTGTAGGCAGCAATAAACTTCAGCAGTTGATGGTGACACTGCATGAGGTAAATATCTCTCTGTTGCAGGGAGTTTTCATCACTGAGTTCAAATGGAAATAGAGGATTTGGTGCTACACATAATGCAGATGTGCCTAGGCAAAGAAGAGATTAAGCTGTAAGACTTAATATTTGCTAGTACATTGAGGGGAAAAAAGAGCTGTGATGCAAATTACTTAGTAATGCAATCCTAGATCATAATTCTTACCTGACTTTCAAATCTGTGTGTGAACAAATATGACTGATGCTTAATAAACAAGAAAAAAAAAAACCCTCCAACCCTTGTTTTTGTTTTCCCCAGGGAGGGAAATCTGTCTTTAGTTTAATCTGAGCCAGTGTTAGAGGAGCAGTGCCTTAAATAAACCAGTGTGAAGGACAGACTTGGTGCTGGCCTGTGGCCTTGTTGCGTACAACACTGAGACAAACAGACAGATTTCTCCAATACCAGTCTTTAGCAGTAGAAGTTCTGGATTCTGATTTGAAATTACCTGCTATCACAATCAATGGATGTAGAGTTTTTTTCAGAGTGACAAAACGTGACAGTGATGCATCCAAGACTAAGGAACTGCTGTTGTGCATTATTTACCATGTTTTAAGGTCAGCGATGACTCGAGTAACAAGATGGCAATCACTGCATCTTCCTCAAGTACTGTCTGTCTTAAACTGAGCTTGGCATGAGCCTTAGCCAGTGAAATCCTAAGAGATTAATATAAGCATGTTGAAATAAAACATATTTTATGTTTTGAAATAAATAAAAAAAACACTGCAGGCATGAATGCAATATGTATTGGCCTGTGTCAAGCACTTGTGTAAATTAAAAGTTAACAGTGGCATGGGGTTTTTTTCATAAGTCAGCTGTGCAGTTACACTTACCACTGACAAAATACATATTATGCATTAACTTTTTTGTGCTAAAAAGTGGAACTTGGCGTGTTATCCATTAATACTTATTTTGCTCCCATAATAAAGCTGTATATATTTACACCCCTTTTTTTCTAGATAGCTTTAATGATGATACATGTTTTATAAATAGCTGAGTTGTTTATTGTTTGCTTGTTTGTTTTTCTGGCAAAGTTATTTGAATTTGGGTTTGTTTTAGCAGCATCAATATATAAAATAAATAGCATTCATAAATAGTAAGATTATTTATACTTGAACTTTTCAAAACATGAGTCTTATATAGATTTTTATTAAACAAGCTCCTGAGCAGATAAGCACAATTTCTCTTTGGAAATGGAAAGCAGAACGTACAGAATTTTTAGTGCAGAAGCTGATAATGTCGATCCATGAATGGAATCTCTTCTTACCCTGCGACTTGCAAGATAATAGCCCTGAATGAGACTTTCTGCTTCTGAACTCAGTACAACATGAAGATTCCTAGCAAACAAAATAAACTAGAGAAGAGGACATACATTTTAAATACTTACTGGGAAAATAAGGAGTTGACCTTTTTTTTTTTCCACACCTTTTAATATACCAGCAGCATAGTAATAAAGACTGCACAATATATTCTACCAATAGTTTTAATAGTAAAGACAGTTGTCACCATTTGGCTATGCTGAATAAGGAAAATATGAAGGATAATAATGAGGACAGACCTTGGATACTAAACAGAATTATGGGATGGTTTGGGTTGGAAGGGACTTTGAAGATTATCCCGTTCCAACTCTCCTGCAATGAGCAGGGATACTTTTCACTAGACCAGGTTGCTCAGAGCCCCATCCAACCTAGACTCAAACACTTCTGGGGGGGGGCTATCATCTGTTACTTATACTACAGATATTGACAGTTTGATTAGAATGGAATATTAACTTCTACTGCTTATAAGCTTTTTGGTCAAAAGTAGATACTGGAAATCTGTTCTTACATGAAAGCTAACTTAGTATGTTTTTCCAGAAACGTGCTCAAACTATTTATTTATACTGACCCTTTTCAAGAAGTGAAGCTGCTTTTGTCAATGATCCTAATAGTGCTTGTGGAAATATGGTGGGGGAAAGGGCAGAAAGTGAGTATTAAAAGTCAGCAGACAGCAGAGAGAACCTTCTGTTGCCAAACCCAATATGAGATTCACAAATATAATGCACTTCTAAATTACTGTGTATAATCTGTCACCTCCTCATAATCCTGTGTTCTGAACTGCTGTGAGACTTTGTGCAGCATGGCTTCAGGATTAATGGCTTTTTTCAAGATATGATGTACAACAGGAGAAGACAGGCGACAGGAAGGAAACTCAGTGTAGATCAAGAGTCCAAATCCATCTACAAGGTTAGCTGGAATCAAACTCACATCCTAAAGAAAAGACCCATAGAAAGAAAATATCTGCTTTATTTTGGGCTTTTGACTTGTAGAAGCATCACTGTTTTATATCTGAAATATCCTATATCCACTTATACTGCGAGATTATCTAATGAATTACCTGTAATACTTGGTAAAATTTTGTTTGAATGACACCTCCTTTTTTGGGAAAGCTATCTCATTTTAGAAGATACTTGATTTAAAGTTGCTAAAGTTGTGACTTTCTGGGAAATACTAACAAGTTTTATTGTTTTCATTATTTTATAGGTGGAAATGAACACAAATGATAGCTATAGCACAGTTCCTCTCATAACAAGGCACGTGCTTTACCATCTGTCCAATTAGAAAGTTCTCCTTTTGTATATGTTTCTTTGATGAAGAGTCCACATCTACAAAGGACCAAAAGTTGGTCTGAACTGAAACAGTAACTTGTTGGTCAGCCTCTTCTCCATACTTCTTCCCAGGAATAAATACTGTTGTTGTTCTGCTCTCTAGCACTAGGATAAGACAAAATTCATGAGTTATATGATGGATTTAGCTTAGCTGTAAATTCTGTCTGAAATCAGTCATGATTACGATTTTTGTTGAATTATTATGATTAATAATGTCTGCAGTGTAGCAGATTTAAGTTTACAGGACCTTGGCTTTTTTTGTCCTTGTGTCTTACACATAGCCATTAAAAGCAGCATATGGATTTTTGCAGCATTTCAGGGCCATAAGATAGGGAACAAACCTAGCCTTGAATCTGCATATTTGTTTAGTTCTGTCCCCTCATTTGTTAGGAGGTGGGAGATTACCAGACTGGAGAAGTTCAAGTTTATCCTTTTTATATGAACTTAAGTCTCCTATGTAACAGACGCCACCCTTGGCCAGCACAGCGCTGCAGGCTTGAATGCTGGCACTTCCAGTTCCGTGTTTATCTTTGGACACAGAAGGAAAAATCTCACTGGAAGGTGGGTGTCGTATGCCACGGGGCAGAAGACATAAACTGTAATTCAGAAGCCTGCAGGATTAAATAATTCTGTCAGTCACAAATTGTTAAATTATTCACTTCTAAAAAAACTTAATAAGTATTAAGACTCACTTAGTTGCAACAACAACAAAGCATCTTTAAGATGAAACCAACATCAAAACTAATTGATTAACTTTGAATACCAAAGTAGAAAGGTTCAAGCCTGCTCTCCAACAGCTGTCATCAAGAATGTATTTCTTATGGATTAAACATGAGTTGCAGGAATATTCCTAGGAAACCAAATATGTCTAGTAATTTAATCCCATGTTAACTCCTTTTTCTGTTCTACAGAAACTTTTCCAGTGATTTAAAAAGATTAGTAATTGTGGCCATCTGGGAAAAATGAAAGGCTGGAACTTGCGAGTGCTGCCTTCCTGAATTACACGCTCCCCTCCAATTATTTTGGAGAAAGAAGGTATAAAATATCTTTTTCATCCCCTGAACTATGTTCTTTGGCACAGAGAAGTTGCAAATTGTCTGTCTGGTTCCACAATCAAATTAATGATTTTAAGATGTCAGAGCATGGTTTGTCAGAGCGTGGTTTGCCCTACTATTACAACCTGGGAAAAAATTACTAAGTAAAATTAGTAAGAATTAGTAAGTAGGCTACTGACACATGCAAGATAGTACAAATTACAGTATTGATCATGATTTACAGTGTGCAACAGTTTTAATATAAATCAGATGTTTCGATTCTTTAAACACTGAACTCCTGTTTCTCTTAAGAAATCTTAATCTTAACCTGGGGAAAAAGAAATCTTGCAGTTCACATTTTTAAAAAATTCAACTAATTTCTACAGCTAAATTTTGAAATGGTCAAAGTTCTGGGATTTTTTTTACAACAAAAAAATACCAGTGAATCAGTTCAATAACTTCCAAATGAAAATAAAATTCATGCCACTTTCAGAGATTTTAAATTACAGAAGGAAAAAGTAATCTTGTTTAAATTAATGTAAATCTGAGCATATTGTACTTTCCTGCAGTGTATGTAAAATTGTGTTAACAGTTTATTGTTGCATGAATAGGTAAATAGATAAAAGGCATAGTGAAAAATATTTAAAGCCAACAACAACCAGATTCATAGTCTATGTGTAAAGATAGATGTGAATTCTGATTCCTTATTAGAATGTTTTTTACGAAAAAGATAAAAATGTAAGTATCTATTTATACACTGCTTATTTATTCGAAATGCTAGTAACTGGGAATCAAGAGGGCTTAAATTGACACAAGGTTTGCAAAGTTGGTCCCTTTTTTTTGTTACCATCTTCTGGGACAGCCTTCAGTTTTGATTTTAGAAGAATGTTTTGTCTGAGCTCTGCAAAACTGTGCTAGTTTGAAATTCTTACTATAATCTTATGAGAGTTTTAGGAGGTTTTATAATGAAGTTCTGATCTAGATTTATCATTTGAAAGAAACTAAAATGTCCCGGGGATAAAATTTGAGTATTTCATTAAGTTGGAGCCTTGTATATTCTTTTAAAACAAAGTCTCTAGCTTTTCATGTAAGACCAATCTTAACATCTTTAAAAAGACTAGATTTTAAATTCTAATTTATGTTGGGGGGGAAAAAAAATTCTTTACCTGTCAATTACTAGTGTGTCACTTGTCATAATCAAGAGATCCAGATAATCTGCATTTTCTTTTTCAGATGTCTGTACTAGACTCAGCAATACTGCAAGTTTAAGAGTATTGTAAGTTCCTGGTGGAACAACTTGAGAAGCAAAGATGTTGGCCAGGATGGCAGTAAATCTCCAGCATGAACTTGAAGTCAGTGAGAGCAGATACTTAAAATTGTCACTGACAGAAGAAGGACCTAATGGAAACAAAGAACAGGTGAACAAACACATTAGAGACCTTTGTAGGTATGGTAGAACAAATTACCATTGGAGTCTTGATGCAAAAACCTAACAAGAACAAACATATCTCTATTAAGCACAAATTCAGAATGTAAGCATCTGACACCGTTAATTTTACTGCTAAAAAGGTAGCAGACATGATCTGCTAGAACTGATGGAATAAGAAAGGAAAAACAAACTGAAACATCAGGTTCCTTTTATATAATTTCAAAGTACTTTCCAATGGATAGGAGAAGATGGAAAGAAAAGTTGAAGAACTATAGTCAATAATTAGGGAGCTTCCCAGTGTGTAGAAAATGGGCAAAAGCAGATACTCTCAAATAACAGGAAGTACACATTTCGGACTGTAAGAGGGAAGTCCCTGAGTGGTTTTGTAACCTGGACCTCCGAATATTAAAAAACTGTACAGATTTCTAAGATTTTTTTTCTAGGAGACTTTCCAGGTTTTTTTTTTTAAGTCATTTTTAATGGAACTTTCTTACCATTTGGTTTATAGAGCTGTACACTATTGACTTCTATACATGCAGTTGCTTGTAGGCCATTCTGTACGCAAGCTGGAATTCCTATAATCCTGTAGTGGTTTCCTATTGTCATTTTATTGGCCAGTTCATCTGCAAATAATAAAATACTAAGTGCAGGGGGGCAAAGCTACAGATGTGTTAGAGCATAAAAACAACTTTAAAATCATGATCAGAAAACTACACATTCTGAATGTTTGATTTTGTGATGGAACATTGGCAGTAAACAGCTGGATGCCATTTTAATTATTCAGTGTGAAAGGTAAGGACGGCACACCAGGTGAGGGAAAATAGATTTCATGTTAATGAAAATGGATAGAGCCTTTAGTCCTGCACTGAAAAGAAAATGGATAGTTTTTTGCAAGTGTATTTCCTACTCTGAAACTTGTGGCATCACCACTATGAGTCACTGTCCTATAAAACGTCAGAGAAAAAAATCCAACACAATAAAGAGGAGATACAAACTACACAGATTTCAGAAAGACACACAAACAGCTTTGTGAACCTTTATATTTTTGTGCATCTTAGAAAACCAAATCCCATTTATTTTTTGAAAATGAGAGTTAGATCCAACCATATCTCAATCTCAGCCTGAGAAACACTGTAACCACACTGACCACTAGAGCCAGCTGAAATTTAATGCATGCAACTCTGAATATCTTGACCATAGATTGTTCTATAATTTTTATAATATTTTTAGTATTACTAGTTCTTTCTACTTAGTTTTCAATAAATGAACCATATAATTCCCTAGAGGATTTTTGTTTGCTTGTCTCCATGTTTATTTGGGGTCTTTTTAAGAATTAATGGAAGCATGTTGCTGAGTTGTGATTTTAGTTAGCTATTAGCATTAGAAATCATTTAATGTTTGTAGTGGATGGCAGTGGTAGTAGGAGCCAAAAATCCTGATGGAATGTGGAAAACAGCTAGATTGAAGAAAGATGTTAAATATACAGAAAGTTAGTACAGAACAGCATGACCAAAGGAAGTAGAAAGGAAGCAACAGTTAGAGTAAGACTGCCCAGCTGGCCAGGAGATTTTAATTAAATGAAGGTGTAAAAGTGACACAGTTTTGCTATGTACACTCTGCAATCACCAGTACACACTGCTTTGTCACCTAGCTACTTTTTATAAAATCAAGGGAAGAGTACAGAAAGAACTGCAATATAAGTTACAACTTTTACCATTTTAGCAAAAAAAAAATAAAATAAACGAGCTACAATTTCAAGGGATTATTACGGATCAATTCTAAAACATTTTTGACAGAACTCCAAAGTTCAGCTTACCTCTCAAGAACAATGTAAATGCCTGAATCCTAAAATGTGATTTATCAATGGAATATCCTTTCAAAGCATTCAGTATTTTAGCATCAATCATTTCAACTATTTGTTTATCTTTCAAAACAAAGGCAAAGAAAAAGGTTAATTCTCTTGAAAACATCTGGTTTTTTTTAAAGACTGGTGTGTTTTAAGTGGGCTTTTCCCACTTAAATATTTTGTTTACTTATTGTGTAACAGAAGTAGGAAAGTACCAGATCTAAAAGTAAGATTACATAGATCCTACCACCAAGTACTCTAAATTTCATATCTTCCTGCAGTGGTGAAGAACACAAGCTACACACAAAATCAGTCCTCACTGTAGCAGACTCTGTAGCTCCAGGACAATGCACTCTGATGCACCTAAACCCTAAAAAAAAGTAATAATTTACCAACCATTTAAAAGGAGGGCATAGCTTTATTTTTAGATTTCCTGTGAGGAACAGAAGCAATTAAAATACTAGACAATGAAATTATAAATGTATTATGTGTTTCTTCAGATGAGCCTCCCTTACATATTCCACTAAAATAATACATCTGATTTATTGTGTTGGGCCACGAGATGGCAGTTTCCTACTGCACATTCCCAAGCTGAAGATTTTGGCTGGGTTTTCTTGAGGAGTGAGCCACTGTGGCTTCTGCCTGGGGTGGGAATGACATGGGATATGGGTAGTTTTTATTCAAGGTACGTGTCCTCGTAAAGATGTCTGTATGATTTAATCTGCAGTCTCCAAACTTTGGGATTTTGCATCTCTTTTATAACAGTATGGTGTCTTATAGAGGAAGCAGAAAAAGACAGCCTTAAAAGTACTTGGGGCCTCTCTCTGCAATGGTGCAAACTGTTCAGTAATACACCTCAAAGCAGTAGTTCCACAGCAGTCAAGTACTCATCAGAGCATCACTTTTTCCTTGCTAGAAGCTTTTGCCAGCCACTTAAGCATATTGTTCTGTGGTATTTTTGTATAGACAGAAGCAGTTTCCAAGGAAATAGGTATTTTACTAGTTTAGCTTATTTACTTTTGAGATATTTTATTTTTATTTAAGATATTTAAGATACTAAATATATTCAAGTTATACACATGGCCTATGTTTTCTCCTATCAGCTATCTTCAGCAGTAGGAAAAGGAATTGCTGGCATAGCTAATTCTTCTAAAACATTTAATTATGCTGAGCAAGTCCACTCCTTTCAGTTAAAAAAAATCCTTCAGTGCTCATCACAAAAATGCATGCACAATAAAACTATATAGGAAAATACCTTTGTTAAGCTAGGTTTTTAAGCTCTTATTACCAAATGGATTTAATAGCTTTTTATATTTTTTACTACCTTCAGAGAATGGACAAGTTTCCTCAGTACAAAGAAATCTTGCTCCTTGTGTGTATTTTGTTACAGTTCCCATTGCAATCACTATCCCTTCAGACATGTAAAATCTTTGAGATGTGTAATTAAAGGGATATGTAGAAAGACTCAGGACATAACTTGGTAAAGGTGGCACGTGTGTTGGTTTCAGCAGTATACTGATCTAGCAAGAGACACAATGGCATTGATATAATAAAAACATACTTTTATTTAAAACTGCTTTACTTTTCAATGGACAAACACAATGTGTTACGTAACTGTTAAAAAAATTCAGAAACATGAAGGGTAACTAGGTTTCCTATTAATTAATCTCATAATTGCAATGCAGTAGGGTGAGACTTCCAGCTGTTTTTAATTACAAATAGCACTGCAGCCACAGGGAAAATGAAAACTTAATACAAAAATATTTGTTAATATTTCACTATACTTGGAAGATTCAAGATCTAAATGGAGAAAAACCAATGCAGACTCACCTGGGCTTCTGTCTGCAATTGTTCAATTAATGATAATGTCTTAATAGCTATGAAGCATACCTGTGATGGAAAAATAACTTCATTTTAGAAAGGAGAATCTAGTTAAAATTTAGATCATGCAGTTTTGTCTTCTCATCTATTATACACTTACTGACTGAAAAATCTGTGCAGCTTGTAGGGGATTATGAAGAATATAGTTTCCAAGAGTTGCATCCAATTCAGCAATGTCAGAAGGATTAATTGAAATAATGAAACGATAAACAGCATAACTTTGTTTTGAGTCTGTAGGAGCAAAAAAAGTATTGTAAAATAACACAGATTTGTGTAACACATTATGTATCAATTTAACAAGACTATGTATTAAGTAATACCATTATATTTTTTGCAATCATGCACAAATTTCTGAAGGCCACCACTTCTGTCAAGGTAGACAAGGACAACTTCCCTCATTTTCTGTATTTCAGGATCCATCTTCTAAGATTTTTGCACTCTTTATCCAACTGTGGGAATAAACCATGAAGAAATGATGGCAGCACTGCCCATGCTGTGTAACAGTAATAATAAAGGTACATATTTACAAAGGCACAAAATTAAAATAGTTTCTTTTTCAAACTAGGCAATTCTTGAAGTATTTAAAAAAATGCACTTCAAAGCTCCTTCCAATGAGTGAAGCATACCCTTATTTCTAGAGTAAATTTCTGTAGAATGCTCTTGTGTTTCCATTTTTCTCAGTGAATTATTTCGCTCTCCTAATTCCCTAAGACATGAAATTAAAGTTTCAGTTTAATTTAATCTCCCCTGTAGATATCATAATCAATCTACCAAAAGTAAGTCTTAAAATTTTATCTCTCTTATTTGATAAGTCTGTCATAGCTGTTAAAAGTGAAAGTGGGCAACATTTCATTTCTTAAAATCTGACTTTCCTACTACTCTGCTGTGATCTCCTGTAGCACCCACTTATGGTGCTGATTTTGCACTCATTTCCATGCATGTTCACAGACATTCAATTCTGATTCCCACTGGCAAAGCTTTTACAACTGCAAGAGCTGACCCTGCTCTTTACTGCAGTTTTCATTGTGTATAACCCACGTCTCTTTCTATTTTTTTCTAAGAGTAGGGTCTTGTATCATAAAGCACTACTTTGCAGAATTTTACAAGGGGAATTACTAAGGCAAAAATACAGTATTTTGTATATATCATCTGTTTTCATGTCTTTCATATTTTCTTCTGCAAAATGTGCTTAGTCTTCTCTGTAGACAGCCAATATGAATCAACACTCAAATCTAAGTAAGACAGCTACCTGGTAAAGGATAGGACCTGGAATTGCTGAGCTGATGAGGAATCAAAGCTCACAGCATATGAGAGATTGCCTGTAGGAGTTCAGAGAAATTACTTTGGGAGGACAAACAGATCAACATCCTCGAGGAGTAGCTGGATCCCAGCACAACTTCAGTGTGGCAGCAGTGTAAACCCTGTGGCCTGAGAACTGTGGGCTGAAAAATGATTAGGGCCTGTAGCAACAAAGGTATAAGTTAAAAGACAGTTTATAATAGGGATTCCCCCCGCTCCCCCTAGTGTCTTTGGGACTAGTCCTGTGCAATTACTACTCCATCCCTTGAAGTATTCAGCAAGAAGGGTTTAAAGAAATGTACACGCAGAGATCCACCGGATCTCCATGGATCCTGTGTTACCCGGGCTGGATGGGAAGGACTGAGCTATGGCCCCGCTCATTGTGCAGTCGGCAGCCATCGCCTAAGCTTCGGAAAATAAGGCCTGACCACGGTGATGGTGTTCACCAGCGTCCCCACAGCCTGCTAACCCCACTCCAGCTGTGACTCGGCACGGATACCCAGCACCTCCCGCCTGGCTTCAGCTTCCTGCCATCGGCACCCCTGCCTCACAGAGCTCTCCGCCGGTTATTCACCAGGCTTCCTACTCCTATTCCAGGCCCCGTCCTCACCCGGCCCTGCCGGGGCGGCAGCAGCGGGCACCGCGGGAGCCGGGCCGCCCTCAGCCCCGTACGGGACGGCAGCGAGGGCTCGGCGGCCGCGGGGCGACGCTCCCGACCCCGCGCTCCGCCCTCAGCCCCTCAGCCGCCGGCGGGGGAGAACCACGGCCCGCGGGGCTCGGCCGCGCTGGGGCAGCGCTGGGGCAGCGCCCGAGCTCAGCGCAAGGCCTCAGGGAAGGCGAGTCCCAGCCCGCCCCACAGCCACAGCTGCCCCAGCCCCGCGGCCACCACCGGGACTAGCGACGGCCCCACACGGCTGCTGCCTTCACCCACGGGCAGGGCTCTGTCAGCGTATAAAGTACTGTGGCAGTGTACTTACAGAACCATTTTTTGTCATTAGTACACGTTGCATATTTAACTGTTGCCCTCAGCATGGCAAGCACTCCCAAACTTTTCCGGGAGAGCACCTCTGAACGCTACTTGTGTCCTATTTCAGTTCACATTTTTACAACCATCGTGTGGAATTTCGTGTGGTCTCTCGTTCCCCCCTCAGGCCGAGAGCAGAGACCACAGCAGCGGAGAAAGGCCTGTTCCTTCCTCATGGGATGGGTGCTTGGGCTCCCTCTCTGCAAGGGAAGATACAATCCCCTTCCACTACAAACAGAACAAAACCCCCTGAACTAGTCACAAAAAGGCAAAATTTGCCTCCCTTTATTACTTAGCAGCCAAAACAGGAAAGAAGTAGCACAGGTAGGGGGTTGCTGTGCAAGTCCACTCTCCTCTCTAGGTTTTACCAAGTGTTTCAGATGCCACTTTTCCACCCAGCCCTGGGTGAGGCAGCTACAACACTCCACACAGGTTGGAAACCATCCTCATGGGATGCACAGAGATGTGGAACAAGAACACTGGATACAGAAATACTGTGAGGCTTTAGTGCCTGATGATGAACAGTCTGTTAGCCTTTAGTTCAAAGAACTTAAGTACTTCAAGTGATGTGCTGAACACATTACACTTCACCAAAAAGGCAGTCTGCTGAAGGAAAAAGCTTAATAAGCCATTATTAAGCTGCTCTCACAGAAATAACTTCAACTGCCACACTATTTTTTAAAGGAAAGAACCCCTGAATTATGACCAAAAAAAAAGAAAAAAAACCCCAAAACAACAAAACCCTTCATCTAGTCAGACAGCTAGATATGAACATCTTGGAACACAAGACAAAAATTGAAAAGGGTGCTAGTTCCCACAACAACAATTTCTTAAGTATTCTCTCTCCTTCCCATCCCTCTACAGCACTACCTCTTGGGCATAAAGGTAATTACAGTAGCCACATAATTTCACAGGAATTTCAGGAGGATAGACTAAAAATTCAGTATGAGAATGGATATTTCCTTTCATACCACCAATTTGTTTCCCAGTCCACCAGAAAGCCATGGTAAAAAAAAAAAACAAAAAAACAAAACAAACAACAACAATAAAAAAACCACCAAAACCAAAAAACCCAACAAAACAACACAAAACCCCAAAAACCCCCCTAAACTACCAAATCCCTCCCCTTCCCCACAAACCCCAACCTAAAAAAACCCAGGGCTGTTACTTCCAAGTTATTTTAATGCCAGGGAAACAATTTCACGTAGTTCTGGTTCTGAACAGCTTTTTTCAAACCTTGCAGAAGAAAACTATGGAAAATGAGTACCAAGCCACCATCCTGCTCCCACAAATGATACAGTTCCTTCCTTCCTCCCCTGCCAATGTCAATTCCTACTTTTTACCCAATCACTCCTTCCAAAACCTCATGTAGCAACTGCTAAGCATCACTTAACCACTATGCAGGAGACTGATCTAGAAGATACTCCTTGAGCTACGTAAGGAATCCTGTTTTAATTTTCACTCTTCTAATGTATTGATACATTTATTTAAAAAGAATTACAGTTGGATACACTCGCTCCCCTCTAGGGTCTCAGTTCTTATCAGATCTTGATGCAGTATAAAGAGCATTTATTTTAGCTCCTTATTTTGCCAAAAACAAGGTGACTTAGATACCGAAAATTATGTAACATTCATTCAATTTATGTATCATTATGATGTATCAGTATCTAACCAGACTTCCCTCAAATCAAGGCATTTAACTGAATGTGTTTATGACCAACAGCAACAACAAAAAAAAGACAACAAACCACTGAACATTTTTGGAGTAACAGACAAAAATAAGTTGTTATTTACAAGTAATATATATAATAGAACTACTACCATTATATGCCTTTTATACACTGTAACTGCAGTCAATTTTTGCATTGTTTAAAAAAATTTCCTTAAACAGAAATTGTTCAGAATTGTGTTTGTCCATACACGTGTATGTTATGAGAAATACAATAGCTTTTCACATTTTTAAAATCATCAGTGTTATTTACATTTTCCCCCCAATATCAAGTGAAGATTTAAAAATGGTGCAAACTGAAACACAAAGACAAGTAACTATGAGCACTGAAATACAATCAATTTGGAACATAAAAGTGTTTTAAACTACCAATCTGTGAGAAAAATCCCTAATATTTGGCATGATCATCTCACCAGCCACCCCCAAAATGTCAAAGCTAATTGACTTACTTTTAAAGTAACCATGATTATTGCATATTAGATCTTTGGAGAAGCAGAGCTTAAACCAAAAATATTTTAATGTAGTTGAAATATAGACACTTAGCTCAGGGAAGAAAGAAAAGTAGAACACGTAATAAGTAATGTTATCAAATCAATCCAGTTACTTTGTTCTGTCCTTGCTTTGAGTAATCCCCCATACCTCAGATAATCCAGTTGAGTCAATGGGTACTTCAGCAAGTACAAGAGCAACAATCCAGTTTTATGTGACCAAGTTTTCATTCTGCAAAAGTCCTTTAAGAATCTTGGTCCTTAACTTAAATCATTTAAGTGCTGACAGGTAAATTAACACATATTCCAAACTGGTAACAGAGAAAACATTTACCTTTTTTTAAACCAGGATATACAAAAGACAATTTGCATAGTTACAATTCAAGCACAAAGTCACTGTAAATAAGTACAAAAGCATTTATAAATTTACTAAATTTGCTGCTGTTTTTGCCAGCCAAATTAGATAGGTATGAATGTAAACTCAAAGGGATTGAGGAGAACAGTCAGTGTTTTTACTTAAAAAATACGTAGAGAATGCTTTTTAAAGGATTTAAAAAATATTTTCTGCAGCAGGAACAAACAGTTCAAACCCCAAAGAAAGCCATCCAAAATGCCCAAATTCCTCCTATACAGCAGAGATAGTTTGTTCATAGGTTTGAAACCTACATACAAGACGAGGCACTATTTACGCTATTTTGGAATGTGTCCATAATCCTCACATTTCAATTCAACCCAAGACTTCCAAACCACTCCTTGCTTCTAAGTTCCTAGGAAAACCCATCTTCAGAAGGTGGTGCATAAGAAAATCCAACAAATGCATCATCTGCCTCTAGGACACTGGCATTAACAATGTTGTAGTCAGAAGAAACACAAACTGAGTATGGGACCATTTCTTCTGTGAACACTGCATCAAAATTCCCAATATCATCTGGTCCAACCTAGAAAACAGAAGGATCTGTCAGTTGTCAAGTTAATACAGTGTTTTAAACTTGTGTTTGTCCTTTAGGTTCCAAACTCTCAAGGCTATCTATTTTACTGTTATATTCCATTTAAGTAAAAGAAATTTAAGGAAGAAGACCTCCATCTCAGAAAACAGGTTTTAAAAGGCTGGGGTTTTTTTCATTTAGGTTGGAGTTTTTACCAAATCCTACACTCTTAATGATCCCATAAACCTAAAATATATGAAAAAAGTCTATCCTGGGGAGATTAGCTCAGTTGGTTAGAGCATGGTGCTAGGAACACCAAGTTTATGGCTTCAGTCCCCATATGGGGCATTCACTTAAAAGCTGGACTTGATGAGTGGATGATGAGGGATCCTTGTGGGTCCCTTTCAATTCAGAATATTCTGTGATGAGTGATCTGAGATGCAAACACTAACATCACTGCCACACCGTGGGCACCTACCACATTAGGATTAAATGGTGGTGGAATCTTCTTCTGAAGAAGATCAGTCCAGCTGAGAGATTCGAAGAACGGGTGCTTTTGAATTTCAAGCTGCAGCAAACAATAAAGATTTTACGTATTTCATAATTCCATCACGTGCATCATAGTAAACATTATTTCATACTACATGCACATAGGGAGGTTCTTATGTGCATGTCCTTATAAGTCTGTTTATTCACAATTTACTTTGCAATAAAAGTTGTAGTCAGTAAAAACAGCAATTAAAATTTGTGAGACTGCCCCTGCAAACGGTTTTCCCTTCTAAGATCATACTTTCTGCTTTTAAGCCCTAAAATCAACAACCCTGAAGTCTACCACACGGCAAAAATGTTTTCTGTTAGTATCTGTTCCTGCCTTACAGTTTTGTTAGTTTTTGTAAAGCGTATCACTGTCTGAGAAGCAGCTGCTTCAACAACTCTGCCATATACTTACTATTTAAAGAAGCAGCAAACTGCTACGCTAAATCCTTTCGTCTTGCTCAGTTACAAGGTCCACAGACTAACATAAGGACTGCAAACCAAAGATGACAAAGATCCCACCACCAGTGGACGGAATACAGCTTCTAGAGCATTCCTCATTGCACAGTTCTGAAGACACCTGTAACTTTCTCACATCAACTTTTTGTGAACAAACGTTTTGTTGCTACACTGGGAAAATGTCTGCCATGATTTTAAGGCAAAAAAACCAACCCTGCTGTTTGTATGGAACTACTGTTCCTTCTTTACCCGAGAACTGGTTTCCAAATCATTAGTATTTCCACATGACAGCCTTTTCTTTTGATTATTTCCAGTTTCTCTGTGAACCTACCTCTGTGCACCTTAGTAACTACTACATCAGTATCTGTTTTTCCTTTGCTGGCAGGTACAGCAGCAACCAAGCTCAAAATACCCCACAACAATCATTGCTCTATCCCCAGCAACTTCCAGGGATTGACCCCACTGGTGTCTTTACTGAAGAAATAAAAAGGAGGAAAACAGAGGCAGATGCAGCAATGCAATTTCTGTCTCTAACTATTAATTCTGTGCTGTGTACATTAATTTGGTGAGTCCCTTTAAATTAAACAGGGCTTGATAAATTAGGACATTACTTACAAAGTCTTCTCTTGCTCCAAGTCTGCTTTGCCGATCTTTCTCCAAAAGTTCTTCCAGAATAGACCAGGCTGTAAGACTGATTCCTGGGCGCAAAACCAGGGGTTTATGAAGAATGTTATCGTACATCTCTGCAACATCACGGCAGTAAAAAGGAGGCTAAAAAAATACAAGTTCTACATGAATTTGAAGCCACATGCAGTGTTGTTTCATATGTTATGTATGATCAGTAAATGATTCTGTAAGACATACAAGCTGCTAGCAGCAAAGCAGAAATCTGCTTCCCATGCACTGCTAACTTCTAATTCAGTCATCACCACTGCCAGAACTTTACACTTGATAACTTCCCATCACCCGCCTCCTCTACTTGTAAGGTGTTCTCACACTCAAAAGTAGCCATAGATGCCATCCAGCTTCAAAGCTCCCACTGAACTTGCCTGAAAAGGAATGGGAAAACAAATCCATCTCCCTATTTAAGGTCCTATTGGAGGAGCCAGAACTCAAGAATATTAGAAGAACAGATTCTTACAAGAGTAATTACATATGACTAGAAGAAGCACAGCGAGACTTTTTTGTTGAAAAGCTCAGAGAAAACCTGGGATACCTAAGTAAAAAAAAGAATTTCAATTTTATTTATTGCAAAATTTGACAAAATTTTACTTATGTTTTTGGGTTTGTGTATAATGATTCAGTTTACTCTCAGAGTCCCTCAAAGTGATGCCTACTGTTTTTGCTCATGTTTATGATTTTGTTTTTCCATGTCAAATTCGAAAGAGAAAAATAGCCTCTATGGAAGTACAAGACAATCTGTTAATCGGCTTAAATGGAGTATTCCAATATTAAGAAGAAGTTAGCATCTTTAACAACATTCAAAGGTGATTTCAAATAAAAGGGGAGAAGGGAGGAAAGCAACTTTTAGATATCAGGTACATACCAGCCCATAAAGCATTTCATAAAGAACTGCACCAAGGCACCACCAGTCTACTGTGTTGTCATAGGGCTGCTTTTTAATGACTTCTGGTGCAAGATACTAAAATTATATAAAAAAAAAAAGAGAGTACTTTAGAGAATGAGGCTAGCATGGATAAAACCTAGGGTTTAGTCACTTTACAGTAAACAGTTCCAAGAAAAGTTGCTTTGTAGCAATCAAATGTTTCAGCTACACCTCACTCATGTTTCACTGCCTTCAAAGGTACTTCCTGTAATTTAAAGTATGCTTATCAAATTACCAAATTTTCTAATCCTCTGCTCAGTGAATCCCTCATACATATTCAAGCCTTCCACATTCTAAATTTTCCAGTGAAGTTTTCTCAGTAAAAAGACAACAGTTCAATAATTCAATGAGCAAGTTCAGACTTCCATGGATATGCAATAATTTGCTTGAGTCACAGATATTAATTACCTATAAACTTACTAAGAATCAATGGCAGGATATGGTAAGTAGATTCATACTGACAAATCTGCAGCAGCTGTTACACAAACTAACTGTTCTGTGTCTACCCTGCAGTTAGGAGACATGGGAGAAAACGGTATTTGAAAAGGGCTGGGGAAACAAGAGGAAGGAAGAGTTAAGGCTATGTGGGTAGGAAGCAGTAGATACTGCACATTAATAAGATCAACTAATAGATCTGTAGGGAGCTTGTCTTTGGGCTGGTTTCATCTTGTTAAAAGAATGCAAACCGCCCAGCAGTACAAACACAGTATCTGACCTTCCAGTTACACCAGTATTAATAGCAGTCAACAGTCATTAATTCCTGATTAAAAAACCCATAAAAGTTGTCAACATACTTCTGGCGTCCCACAGAAAGTTGCAGTAGTATCAGAAGTTGCAATCCCTTCTTTACAAAGTCCAAAGTCTGTCAAGACAACATGACCCTGTTTAAGAAAGAGTGATTAAGTTAAAAAGAGAACATGCTTAACATGTGAACACATAGAAGTGTAAATTTTGTGAGGGAAAACAGATAACAGAAGTAATCTTGCATACTTACTAGTGAATCTAGAAGAATGTTTTCTGGTTTTAAATCCCTATTAAAAAAGAAAAGATAGTAAATCAAAACAGCAGTCACATGTGCTTCAGAGGCAAGGGGTTTTATTATTCTTCAGCTGAAAGCTTCAAGTTTTGATGCAATTGTTATGTTCAGGTTTCTTTTAGGAGGAGTCCTTGCAGAGCTTTTTATTTGGTGATTTGTCCTATTTTCAATTTCTGCAGGACAAGGATACATTCCAGAAACTTACCTGTACACTATATTTATGGAGTGTAAGTAGCCCAGTGCACTGGCTATTTCAGCAGCATAAAATCTGGCTCTGTGCTCAGGAAAGGAACGTTCTCTTTGTAAGTGAAAGAACAGCTGTAAATATGCAAATAGGAAATAAGAGCATTACACAGACAAAACAACTCGGGTTAATAACATGTAATTTTACAGTGAAGAGTAATTTGTTTTGTTATCCACTTAAAAAAACTACAATGAAATGGTTTTACTGCATGACTTAAGTCATTACTCTACTCTCTTCCCTGGTTCTCTTTTGTGGCTCAGATGGATAGGTAACTCAAATACATTCCCTTATAATCAGGACTAGTCAAAAGGAACTAGAGTAAATCACTAAGCTGTGAATAGAAGTTGGCAAGACTAAATCATGCAAGATTGCCTCCATGCAGAATATAACCTGGTGTCAAATAAGTCATCTTTCATTTCTGTAAATTCAAAGATTTGCATAATTATTTATAGAATTGTATTCTGAAATAACCTAGATTACTGTGTGAGATGTATATTCCAAGATGATCCACCAATTCTCTCTACTACAGAGAATTGTCTAGCTGCAAATAATCTGAGCAGATACAAAAGTCTAGACAAAGATTAAATCATAAACATACAGATTCAACTATCCTACACACTCAACTTGTAAAGACTTTAAGAAAAATGAAGTTTTCTGGTTTCTGCCTCAAAAGTTCAGGAAAAATAAAAAGCCACCCCAGCTTTCCGACTTTTTCATTCAAATTTGAAAGCTGTTTTGACCAGATTTATTTTGCTTGAAACAATACAAAACTATGTTCTGGCCACAATTCAGGGTAGAGCAGACCAGGATTCTGCTAATACAGTCTAAGTAAGGTGACAGTACATTGGACAGGAGAAATGCCCATCTTGTTCCAACTCGGACACAATAAAATAAACTCAGCTGTCAGTTTCCTTCCTTACCCTTTCAAATATCAGCATCTCACCTAAGGCAGATGCAAGAGGAAGCTAGTGTTACATGGTGAAAAATGTGAACTAAGATTAATTTGTAATATAAGTAACTGTAAAATACAGTATTTGTATCTGACGAGTATGAATACATTTGGATTGAAGTTGTCAATAAGAACAGGAATAGAGTCCAAATAACTACAGAGGTCTGTAGCATCAGCAGAATTTTCGAAACAGGGAGAATGCTGATTACAGCCCATTGTAAATGATCATTTCACTCCTCCCACCTAGAATTAGCAGAATAGACAACTCAAAGTGCAAACAAAACCACCACATACCTCTCCTCCATTAACAAAATCCAGGACAAAGTAAAGCTTTTCTGTTGTTTGGAATGAGTAATGTAATCCAACCAAAAATGGATGTTTCACATTTTTCAAAAGCACATTACGCTCAGCCATAATATGTTTTTGCTGCAAGAAGTAAGAGATCAGTAAGTAAACAGGAATGATTTTGCAATTAAGGGAAAAAGCAAGGGAGGTGGGTGGAAAAAGACTATTGCTCTTAACCTCTTTCCTATTGAGAACAATTTTTTTCTGCAACACTTTGACAGCATAGTATTTCCCATCCAGTTTTCGTTTTGCAAGAAGAACCTGTGAAATTCAAAAAGAAGGAAGAAATGTGATGTTGCAGCTCACATAATGTTGATAATATTTTATAATTTCAGTGTAACTGGAAGGCATTCATGCTATTTTTTCACAATACTATTTCTTTGCTTCTAATACAGTCAGTCAACAATGCAATTGCCAATAGAATGAGCTTACTGTTCAGTAAAAATTTCAAATTTCTCGACAGTGGTATCATGAAAGATTGAATTATAACATTTGTTTTCCTCTATCAAGATAAATTTCAGCTTTTTCGGGGATACATTTTAAAGGTAATTGAATAAAAAAATGACAGCACAAAAAATAATTTGGAAACGGAGATTTCAAGAGGGATTTTGGCATCTTTGTGAAAAATCAGTAATTAATTCACTTTTCCAAGTGCTGTTGCTCACACTGTTCCATATTATCAGAGGTTTCACATATAGTTCATGACAACAAGAGGAAAAGCACGATTTGTACTCCAGCTGCTGCATAAGCATAGGGGTACCTCCCTTCCTCCCTGGGGGAAACAGAGGATCCCAACTGCTCTTAATTAGAAAGGGAAAATCTCCCTTTTGTTAGTCCCAACAAGCGGCTGAGGCAGCCAACAGCTGCACCATGGAAAAAATGGCAGGATCACAAAGCAGCAGCAATGGGGATCCAACAGGACAGTTTATGGGCCACCCTAGAGCAACACCACTTCTGGAACCTTTGGCCAAGTCTCCAGTCACTATCCATGACAAACCAGCAAACACCCTTGCACCACCATTAAGACACAGAAATAAAAGCTCACCTTGCCAAAGCTGCCTTTCCCAATAACTTTGAGGAAATCAAAGTCTGTTGGTTTAGCACTGAAAGATATTTAGGAAGGAGAGAGGTCATCTGGGTAGAAATTACAAGCCTTATAGCTGTACAGCAGTTTAGTGTAGCACAACTGCCTGCAAACACCCTCCTTTTCTTTCATCCACGTAGCACTGCTTCCGTAGACCTGTCCTGAGACACATCTCCCCTTCATTTTGCAATTCCATTTTCCTCAAGGGAAAGTTGCATCCTCTGAGTTTATTAGTAAGTTTAACCTTATGATGTAAAGGAGAAGCAAGATGATTCTTTCATTCTCCATGGTCTAGTTTCTTGTAATTTTAAAATCTCTATTTCCCCCATGACATTTAGTGAAGCTTATATCCAGCAGTCGAAATGCATTCTAAATCTTACATGAGGAAAGGAATGACCAAGTTTGTTATCTGTTCCTTCTTATTTTTTCCATTCTTCCCTCCATCCGATCCTCCCTCATTTTAAATTTCAGTAAGAGAAGGGAGGTCCTAACATCTGCCTCTTCTTGGTGTTTGTATGAATTCACTCTCAGTTTTTCCATTTCCCACATTACCACTCCTTTCAGTTTTTCCCAGGGCTCCCATACTCTTTCCTGAATACAATTCTGTCAGCAAAACAATTATCCATGTTTTCAAATTACAAAACAAGTTACATCACCATACACCTCTCTATCTATTGCCCCTGAAGGGAAGGACTCTTATATTTCATTTCTTAGTTCAATCTATTAACCACTTTCTTCTCTTGCTACAGAACAAATCTGTGAGAAAAGCAAAACCAAAATAGCAGTCATCTCCTAGAGAAGAAAAGCAGATTCATACAGATCTGAGAAGAGAACCCCTTCAGAAGACACCAAACAGAGACACAAGTTACCACTGCAATAACCGCGTTGTAGCATCAACAAGGCAAACTGCTCCTTTGGCATGCAATAAACCAAACCTGTTTTCAGAAGCTGTGGGACCACTCCTGAGGTCAGTCTAACATTTCAGGTTTTAAAATTAATTTTAATCCCATTTAATTAGATTTTTAAATTTACATTAAACTGAATTACATTAAATTCAATTTAATTGAAACCTACTGAGGATTTCCAGATGGTCCCAGGTTGATATTCTGTGAGGTAGAGTTTAACTGTTGGGAAAAACAAAGAGGTTTACTTGTAATGTTTTTTATTCTCTGTTATCTTTCAACCGACTCTGATTTCAAAATACTGAACTAATCTGCTCAATCCACAGTTTTACACTTGTTACACTAGAATTTTAGAGAGATCTAACACCTAGATTGGGAACTGAAATACCTGGCCATCATCACCTTGTCACAAATTCTTTCTACACACATCCTGTTCAAAGGTGAAATATCTGTGTTCATTCAGAGATGAAAAGATCAGAAATAAAATTGAAGACTATTTCAATAAACAACTTGTTCCTCATTCAGAACTTAACCCTTTCTGTACTTGCTTCATGAACATATTTTCTGCCTTTTATTCCAAATTCTCCAAGTTCTTACTAATACAATAATTTTAGACCCACACTGTTTATATAAGAGTAATTAATGAAAGACACAGTGCTTTTAAAAACACAAAAGTGAACATTCTTCCAACCCCAAGAAAAACATTACCAACCTTTTCTATCCTGACATTAAAGGTTAAATAACTCAATTCCTGGAATTCCATGAATCTTACTGGTACACACCCAGGCAGAATTTGTAAATTACAGGGAGCAGAGGAAGCCACTGTCATTTAAATGATTTTCTCCATTTTGTTTTTGATTTAGAAAAGCAGTATTTTTATTCTCATTGTGATTCTGGAAATTATCAGAGAGGAATAAACTGCACTCAAATACAAGTTACCTGGGGACAGGCTGCCAGGCAGCACAAAGCAGTACTCCAGAAGTGTAACATGGCCTAACAGCAGCACTGGCTGCCACTACTCACTGAAATGAGCCAGTGGTACTGGACAGTTTTGAAAGAGCTACTGCAGAAAAGTGATTTTTTTTCTGAAGGCTTTTTTTTTCCTTCCTTGTTGTTTGGCTTCATCATTTATAATAACCATAAGGTGAATTTTCCACCAATAATATGGGGTCCAGGCCATTATGCAGTAGCTCTCTTTTTGGAATTTGTTGTGGAATGACATATCGTTAATTTTCCACAGACAGTTTATATCATTCCGCATTACTTAAAATACCTTTCAGAGGAGGAGGAAACCGGTATTTTAAACTAGTGACTTTGGAAATGAAACATTCAGAACACACTAAATGTCCTGTGGATCACATACAAACCTAAACAACTCTTACATCTTTAACAGGGGCTGAATGAGAAATATTAATGTCATATATTTATGCCAAGTAGTAAGTAATAGAGAAGACAAGCTTAAATATGGCGCTTCTGCCTTCCTGGAAATACTCCTTTTTTCAAACAGCACTGTTTCTGGAGGTTGTAAACTAATTTTCAGAGAATCCATCCATATATATATTGGCTTCTTCAACAAAAGAAACTTCAGACCTCACACAGTGTTATATGTGAAATGAAATCAAATCCATCCTTGCTCCTAAGTGACTTTTAGAAAGACTGCATTTTTTCCCCTGAGAGAATTCTATTTCCCCCCATCTTTAAAAAAGAAGAATGCACAAGCAAACAAAAAGACAAACATTCAGTCTCCCCTGTTCCTTGCCAGATGTTCTTAGCACGAGCCTTTGAACAGACTACAAAAACTCTGACAGCCAAGTTATGACTGAAGTAGTGTTTCTTTAACCCATATAGCAAGGGGAGAATAAGCAAGAAAAAGCCAGCAATCACTTTTGCTCCTCTCAGCAGTTCACATGTGACAGAAAAATAGCTTACAGCCCACAGTGGAACTGAGTTGTTTAAAAGAGCAGGGAGGGGATTTATTGCAAAGTAGTTTCAGTACAGTAGTTTTCAGTAAATAATATACCTAAGAAGATTGCCCTCAAGTAGCTGAAATTTAGAAGACTGTTCTACTTCTGTTCCATTACCTTCCGACTGCTCCTTTCATCTTCATCTTCAGATGGATCCGACTGGTGTTTTGGGTTATCCATCTGAAGAAATGCTCTGACATCTGGGCTAGAAACACAGTTAACTTCATTAGCACACCAATAATCTGCATGATTTTCAGCCATAAACACAGAGCATAGAATTGAACAGCAGCATGCATAGGAGTTACTCATTACAAAGTTTTGTATTTAACTTCTGGTAATTAAGGACTGTGTGCAAGCAATACTTTTTTTTTACAGCAACATAATTGAACTGCCAAGTGTGTTACACAGCACAAACCTTTTCATTTGCAAAAACATGACATATTAAAGTATATGTATGTGAAGACTTCAGAAGGAAACACTGCAGAACTGCATTTGAAGATAATTGTCAGAAGAAAGCATGAGTTCTAAGTGGCTAGCAGTCACCAAGAAACCACGTTTCTTCCAAAAACTGGAAGAGTTTAAATTTTTGTTTTCTAAAATTAATTTAGTTATCCAATACAATAGGGAATGAAGCACATCATCTGTATCCCAAGGAAAGACACATGTTCCAAGGGATACACAGCAGTAACATTCCTCTCCCCATTCACTTTAAAGCAGAAGATGGTGGTCTTGTATTCAAAATTCCTTCTGGCTGGGCACTGTCAAAAACAGTGTTAAGAAATCCTTCCAGTCAGCTGCAGGACACAAATGCCTCAGGAATTAGCTTCCCACAGGTTTTCCACAGTACCCAAGGAGAAGCATTTTATCTTCAGCAGCAGTTTCAAGCTCTGTCTTGGTGGGGGGACAAGGACTGAGAGAAAGGTGGGAAAGTAAGAGAATTCCAAGAACACTAATTTCTTCTTCCAGGAAGGGTTTTCCAACAGATCAAAAGAATGTAACATGCTTCTGAACCACAGCACAAGTAAAGAATAATGTAATATAACTGAGGAAAAATTAATTCCTAAAAAAAAATGGGTATCGTGTATAGCCTGTGTAAACCACTTCAAGAGATTATTTGAATCTTTCAAGTCCCTTCAGTTCACTAAAAGGCAATCTTCTTACCAAGGAAGAAATCTTACCTACATTTCAGAGACTAAGCTGTTTGAGAAGGACTCAGGGCAGCCACTGATAGGAAACTCCACATGAGCCATTCAGTACAAACAAAAGCACTAGCTTACCATGGAGCTGCTCTTTTAATCTGTCCCTAGAATATATAAAATGGGGTGGTTTTACATAAGAAACAGATATAATCGCTATTTTCAATCCATTCACCCTCACACATCTCTGATCAGCAAGGATCAGAAGTAAGAGATGAGCTGTTTCTGACACTTCTCCAGCTCCTGTAATTTCCTGTCAGCACTACTGAACCTACCTCATATCCTAGGCTATCTGAGGCTCCAGTCTTCACCACTTACATTCTGTATTCCTAAGTTCTATTTGAAATATGTTTCAGTTACCTTCAGCCTTTCAGGTTTAAAGCACAGCAACAAGACTTTTCACACAGTTTCCCACCATAATTTCACTTTAATACTTCCCATTTTATATGAACTCCAAATTCTGATCTATTTCAGCATCTGTCTTGTATCCTGAGGCCAGGAAGACAAAAATTACAGTGGTTTGAACACTGTGGTTATACTGGGTCATGATGCAACAATTTAAGTTTCAGAATGTTTGGACATCATAAAATCAAGAATAAAAAGTTGTGGTTAATGCTTTTCACTAGACAGAGCAACAGAAACAGACCTTAATTACCTTTCAGCATTAATTATTCTGGACAATTGGCTGATTAAATAGAGCATGCTGTAATACATCTCAAATAGTTACTATAGTAACTTTGTTCATCACTGAATTCACAGCAGGAAAAACACAAAAATATCAATTCACAGGAAAAGGCTGTACAGTTGCAGGGTATTCCACAATAACCAGAATCATAACTGATTGATGTTGTACTGTTCACATTTGCAATTTTAAAAGCAATGCAAAGAACTCCTGATTAAAAATTAAAAAAAAAAAGTTTAATGTACCAATTTCTCAGGCAAGACTGCAGGATGTTATGCAAAATGCTACAGAGATTGATAGGACTTCTATGCTGTATTAACTCACATGGTTTAACTCAATGTATTTTACAATACATGGAAACTATTCCTAAAATAACCCCACCTATAAAATTAAAAGGACTGAGAAAACCACTTAAAAAGGGATACTCATTATACATGTACATATACTACCAGCAAAAGTTGGTTTTGTCTGTATTTTTATTATTGGCTGAATAAATTTATTTTATGGATTACCTCTGAAATACACAAAACAGTGTCAAGCTCTGCTTAAATACGGTTGCTTATGTAATACTTGTTCTGCATTAGTCTTCCTGCAAAAACATTGTAATACCACACAAAAATTTTGGATGCACACAGAAATATGAACAAACCCAAAAAGGCACACAGATTTTGAAGCAAAATGGTAAAATTAATAGTCAGTGACAGAAGCTTAACATTAAGACACTTTATTTAAATAATGGTGCTCAGCTCCTCCCTCTTCTTGCTATGTTTTCTTAAATAGCAAACCACTGGTATCTTCCTTACAGAAAGCAAAGGTTCAAAAAACCATAATACAGCCAAGTACAGCAACTCTTTAAAAGAAGGCAATAATGTAACATAAGGTTTGCTTTCCCCAGCACGGACTGCAGGTTCCTACAATTCAGGGGTTTCACATTCACTTTTATATTAATCAGATTTTTGAAATCAGAAAAAAATTGTGACTGATTTTCTTGTAAGGACCACATTCATACCCTGCTTCTCACTTACAGAATTGATAACTCATTTCCCCACAGGTTCCAGAGTATTGTCATCCTTGAGTTCTTCAAGTGTTATGCAAATGTTCTCATTAAGGAGCTACTTTGGACTATTTAAAAATAACTTCGTTACATCTTTAACACATCCTCTATTATATGGTTTTTCAAACAGGTTTTCTTTGGACTTGTTCTGATAGACAGCAATTAAATGCATTAATACTTCTTCAGTGAAGACCTACATCTGAGGGGGTGAGCAGCCCACTTTCAGGAGTTGTATAGTGTTTTAGGGAGGTTCACAGTGCTCCCTAGGAACAAACTCCCAGCTCCTATTAAGGACAGCAGTCAGAAAGGGGGGCAGACTATCAGATCTCTATCCCTTCTGCCCTATATATATATATCCCTACCTTTTCTTGGAACACCTGCATTCTACCCATGAGAGCAAGCTGTCTATCACAGTAGGTTTGCTGAGGAAATGCAGCTTGAAGCTAGTCCACTTAATTCCCAGTCTGGACTAAGCCAGTGATCTCACCCTGTATTCCACCTGACAGTGACTGCAGGAAAAACCTTATCAACTGTCACAGGGTCTCTCTAAGCACTCCAATACACCTTAGGTTTCTTCTTGGATTTTTTATCGAGCGAAAAGGTTTGGCTTTGATACAATATTGGAGAAATGTGCCAGACCCAAGAAAAAAAGTCCACTGATGGAAAGTAAAAACACAGTGCTGCGTGTTTCAAAGAATAATGTAAATATTACCATCTTGGACACACTGAATCTAACATTTGTGCTTTTCACTTCAGATGTTCAGGTGCCTTCTCATCCAGAAATGGTAACACCTTGAATCATCCTTAAGCTTTTAGTGAAACCATTCTCCTAAGCAGGACTTCAAATATATGACATGCTGCTACTGGTTTTAATGCTTGAAAGATGCAGTGGAAGGTGGATTTCCTAATGGTTCTGTGAAGAATGCACAACCCACTAAGTCTTCCTTGTACATCACTAACTTTACATAAGTTATTTGACCTAGTTTCAAATTTAATTAGCACATTAAAGCAAAACTAAGAAAGCAAGGATGGACTATCTGTGAAGACTCAAGTCATCACATATCCCTTAAGTAGGTTCTATCAGATTTTACAAAAAATCTGAAGCACCATGATCAAAGATTTGGTATTTCCTCTATAACAACATTCACTGGAACACAGAAAAGTTGACAGATGATATAATTAATTATATGATTTGTTGCAATGCAGCTACAAAAAGTAAAAGCTAACTTCAGAAAAACAATCACCTTGCAGTGATTAAAAGAGAAACAACACAGAAATTATTATAAAATTAAATGCTTTCGGATTGAACTGTGGATTAAAGGCTTCTTCTCCCACTAAATTCACTATTTCTTTAAGAGCGAGGTGGAGAAGAACAGTACAAGACAAACTTTGGTCTCTCTTTGTTGTTGCTATTGTAGAACTCTGCTTAATAAGCTTATTATTGAATACACTTTCATCAGAACCAAACACTATCAGACCAACGTCTTAACCCTGGTTTAAGTCAGTTTAATGGATCAGGCAAGCTAAGTGCCATATTAAAGAACATTGATTCTTCTACAGTTGCATTCAAGCATCAAACAGTTTTAAAAGGTCACAAAAATTTAAGGAGGCAGGTGGATTTGAGGTTTGAGGCCATTTTTTTTTTTAAGCACACCATTTTGTACTGTCCATAACAAAAAAGCACCATTTTACCTCTAGAGAACAAATACAGTATGTTTTGGGGAAAAAAAAAAAAAAGTTAATTGTATATACTGAAAACCAGAGGAGGAGATTCCATAATGACTTTGTTACTGATTTTTTTTCCACTAGTCAAAACAAGTATATATAAAATGCTCCTTTTTACTTTTTTTTTATAATCTAGAAAGGAAAGGAAGTACATATTTCAGGCTGACAGGACATTAAACAGTTCATTTGTTGTGAAAAAAGAAAATCTGCATGCTGCGAACTGCAGTGATATTCTGTTAGTTACTTTTTCCTGTGGGAAGTGGGCAATTTCACAGTACAAACAGGCTAATTAAACAAAGCATATGTATTAAAGACGTTTACTCAACACTAAAGCCAAGCACAGAGCTTTACCATTTTACCAGTTCATGCAACATAGAAAGCTACATGGATTTAGCTGAAGCTTTCAACTGAAAGAAGGCACCTGTTTGCCCTCCAATGGGTTCACACATGAAGTGCTGCTCTCCAGATTTAACTGGAGCTGACTCTGTCCTAACACCACCTCCCATCCTCCACTGGTGGTGGTGAACACACCTGCAGTTCTTCTGCTGGGAACAGTTTAGGTACAAGCTTATCCATCATTTCCTTTAGGCAGCTCAGTTTGGTTATCCCAAACCATCTCAGCGAGCTAATTAAGCCACTTGATTACCGCGCTTTAAACAAGTTCCAGAGCACACACAAACTGCTCTTAACAAAATAAAGGAAAAAAAAACAAAAACGGATGTAGGCAGTGACTGACTGCCAGAAGTGTAGCAGCAAGTGACAGCAGGGCCCTCAAACAGTACAGCCTCTGGCAAAATAAACACCTGCCCTACAGCAACAGTTTACAGTGGAATCTGCACCCCTGGAATTAAGATCAGTTAATTGCCTGCAAATTGATTTGTAGGTTGGTTTTCAGAAAACAAAAACACTTTTATACTCTTCAGTCTGTAGACTTTTCCTGAATGGATGGTCATATAAAGTTTATTTTTTTATACTGAAGAGCTCTGAACAGGTAAAATACATTTTCTGGTTAAATATCTAATTTGCGATTTTGTATTTAATGTATCTTTTCATCTCATGTCTTTTCAACAGCCCTTATAAAACAGAAATGAAACTACTTACTGGTTGCATAGCTCTGGCTGTCTAACTAAATTTTGAATGAATTCATTCAGTCCTGCTCTTCTCTGTTTAATAAAATCTGAAAAAAACAGATTTATTAGAATCATCAGTCAGCTTGTGAAAAAGACTTATTTTCTTATTCAGATTTTTTAGGATTAAAAACAGCAGTTAAAAGGAGACTGGCCCATGACTGATTTAGAACAGGATTGGTTCTACATACAAAAACTGCAAGCTTCAAACATTGAACTGAGCTGAGAGAATAAATTTCAGTGTCTCTGTAATAACACTACATAAAAATGTTGAAAGCCAGGTGGATTAGAAGTGCCACCCTGTGCTTCAAGAACAGTGTGTAACCACAGCGGGCTAACCTGTGCAGCCTTCGTTGCACGGGTGAGCCCTTCAGCACCTGATTCCACAGAAACAAAACCCCCAAGAACCCACAGGCAAAACCTGACATCAGTTGCACAAGTCAAGTTTTTACATGAACAGTCCCACCAAGCAGCATATTTCCATAACATATGTATGGCAGAGGGAAGATTGCACAGTTCATATCCTGCCGGCAGGCACCCAGATAGAGCCATCAAAGGCAACAAAATAAAATACTTTCCTTTAGATTTTGGACATCATCTCCAACATTAAAAAATATAATCCTCAGAATCCCTTCTCTTATCTAAAGCTTGAGACATGTAACTGTTCTGCAGCAACATGGAAAGATACACAAAGGATTTAGAATAGAAAGAGTTCTAACATAAAGTGTAAAATGGAATAATCTTATCTTTCATTACTCTTATCAACAATAACTTGTATGTAAAAAGAATATTTAACTTGTGCACTAACTTTTAAGGTATTCCAATGACTGCCATATCCAGATTACTGATAATTATTAAAATTTTAAATTAAAATTAAATTTTAATGAACAGCTGTACTTAAAATATTAAGAAAGACGTCTATATTGTTTCAGGCATACAACCCCTGAACCCTTCCTAGGGTATTTAATAATCCCAAATCACTGACATCTACCAGAAAGGTAAATTTGCATACATATATTATGGGAGTCACCAACATCAGCAATTTCAGTGTGGCAGATGTTCAGTGTCATCAGTCATTCTAAGTCTACAGGGCTATCCATACTGGTGAAGAAAAAACACCTGTAACATTTGAAATTTTCAGGTTCTGTATTCTGACTGGTTTCTGTTCCATTTTTTCAAGGTAAAACAAGACTAATTTTAAAATAACCTAAGCGACAATAAAATTGGAGCATTTAAATGGCAATTTAAATGACAGGTTTTTTGGCAGATTTTGGGTAGAGGGATGTAAAGGTCTCACTCTGCTGCATTTCAGTGCAGTAGTACAATGCTGCATACCCATAGAGGGACTACAGAAATAAAATACCTCTTCAATATTTGTAAAATATGTAACTTGTTTCAGGAGCCAGCAGACATATTACATCAAAGCTTCAATAAATCAGCATTAAGAAAAATTATTTACATAAGCATCATAGCTGCATCTCCACCCTGCCTCCCAGCAAGAAACATCTTGAGAACTATTTAGTTTCTCATGCTTCAAGGACTTCAGCGTAGTTCACGGAAATTTAAAACAAGTTTGAGGACTTTGTTTTACATATATAATTTTAATAAAATTTTAGTTGAGGTTTTTTTTCCCCATTAAAACTCCAGTTTCCTAAATTTGGCTCCAAGAAATCCACCTGCATATTTGCCTGTACAGCAAACCAGACTGCATGGCATTCTCTGGTCTTCAGCCAGCTCTGAGAACCCCAAGGTCAGAGAAAAGAAACCAGAGCTAAACAATAAGTTCCTCTAGACAAAACACATGTAGAACTTTTGGCAATCATTTACATCTTCATCAGAAGAGAACATCAGAGCTTGGATACTTGTATTTGGTTATTCTAATAAAAAATAAAAGAGAATTTCACATCAGGATCCAGATGATTAACTGCAACTGCCGAACACTAGGTTTGTTTGTCAGAACTTTAAAAACCCCAAACCTACACATTCTAAGAGTTCAACAGCTTTGGATCTATTTGTTCCTCAGCAAAGAAGAAAATGAAACAACTGAAACAGGTGCAGGAGGAGAGGAAACTACAAGCAGTCTGACCATACCAGCAAGCCAGGGGAAGGTGGGAGGGGTCCAAAGAACATGGAGAAAAGCCTGAAGTAAAACTGGCTTGAATGAATAGTACAAACACACAGAGCAATGTCCTGGTTTTCCAATCTGCCTTTTTAATTATTCATCCATGGTGCCACCCAGGTAACTTCAAGGCACTTTACAAGTGACCTTCATTAGTATTTCACTCTGTACAGAGCAAGCTAAATGGGGACCTATACTGGTAACTGGAGCACTACACATTCACACTGGACACGCTTCTGGTTGTTCCACTCCAAGAAGAAGTTCGTTTTCACCTAAACTGTACAAGGAAGCACATTCAGATACAGAGAGTTCTAAAGTCCTCAGAGATAAATCCTTGAGTTATTTAATTTTCCAGAGATGGCTGTGGGGCATGTAACACAAAGAAAAGCTTAAAATGGAAGACATAAAAAGCTTAGGTAGAGCTTGGGGTTTGGCTTTTGATTTTATAGGAGATAGATCACACCTGACAGTTCAGAATCAGAATCCTGAATATGGGAGGGCTGGGAGGAGCTATAGCCTTCAGTGCAAGAGAGGCACTGGGTGACCAAGCAATGCTTTGATCACTATCACAAGGTAAAACACCTACCCACGCTAGTTCCTGCTCTTGACTGAAGCATGACTAAGTGGTTTAGTCACTGTTTTGAGGACCGCTGCAAAACTCATGTAAGACAGCTTCTTGTAGGCTGGAGTGGATCAATTTTCACATAAAGAAACTGACAAAATGAATAACAAGATGATGACATACCCGGATCAAAATTATCTCCAAATATTCTTTTAGCTGGAATCTTCAGGTTCATGGTGGGAAACTGCTTTTTTAGCTGAAAGCAAAACACATAAAATTGGATTGTGCTTAGACATTAAAGTATCTAGAAATAATTGCATTTTGTTTGTTTTCTGATGAGCCATTTGAACACTTGATTATTAGTAATTCTGCTCTGCTATGCCATTTCCTCTGCTCATACACATGAGGGGAAAAAAACATACCCAGAACAATCTGTACTCAGCTTGTTTGCAATAGACATACCCTTTTAAATTCAAAGGCCATCTCATCTTCATCTTATGAACTACTAGAGCAATAGGGCAAAACTATTTCTGACTAGAAAATTTCTGTTAATAAGGATTTGTTCATTGCTTTTGGTACTTCAAAGAAAAACACTTACTTTAGGAGAAACATATCTATCTAGATGTTTTGTGGGTTGTCTTATTATGAACAAAAGCACATTTTATATGTTTTGACAACAACTGAACTGGAAGTTTCATTAAGCTATGATCCCAAGGAACTATAAAAAAAATGTGGAAAAGAAGTGGATTTTGAGTTTGAAATTCAAACAAACTGAAGTTTAAAAAGCCCACTTCACCATTTTCTTCAATTAGGCTCCTATGGTGATTAAATGTGAACACAAACTCCTAAAGAGAGGATTAACTCAAACCATAACACTGCAAGCGTTACTCTGCTATTCTGGCATGATTTCACAGCTTGCTTTTTGCTCACCGTATTGTAGAGTTTATCAAACTCTGCATACCGTCGGAAGACAAACCACTCATTTCTGCCAACAGAGACCAACACTTTGTAAACCTGTAGGAACAAGGACAGTGTTATTGCCCACGAAGCTTAGTAAAACCTCCCAGGTTTAATCTTGTGGTGGAAGTAAGGGCAGGCTGTTAAACTCCTGGTGTAAAAGCACTTATCGAACCATGTATCTCCTACAGCTAAGTCACACAGACATCAACAGAAATGATTAAAAGAACAATTAAAATAATCTGGCACTTCACAGAAAGTATTTTAAACACCAGGTAAGCAAAAACTAACACCAAAACTGATTTAGTGGAGTTCCATAAATTAGTTAATAACCAAAAAGAATACTTGGCTATCAGATAGTCTATCACAATTTAATATGAAATTTTCTAACAACTCAATAATCCATAATAAAGACATTAAAGAAGAAAAGCATTTAAAAATACTGACGACTGCCTTCACCAAAACCTAAAGAGGAAGTACATATGGAAGGTACGAAGATAGCTGTTCATTTGAACACCATGGATACAGAAGAATACTGGCTGATGGCACAATTGTTCAGGGAAGAAAAAATGGTGCTGTGGCTGAAACATAGCCCATATAACATAATACACTGCACTGGGATGAAGGGAGGTATAGTTGGAATCTGCTGCACACTTCTGGCCTCTCAAATGCCATGTCACAGAGCACTTCAGTAACTAAACAGATTTTCGGTCCCTGGATTCATAAATCTGGTTGGCAGCTGTGTGTGCAGCAAGCTTCTCCTGTCTCTCAGGAGATGTCTTCACTTCTCCACTTTCTTGCACTTCCAGTAGGACCTCAGCTATTCCTTCAGGGAAGAGGATGGGTACAGCAAGGAAATGAGTGCAGAGCGCTGCTAATTCCCAACGCAGACAGCTGGACCAGTGCCCCAGTCTCCCTTCTGCCCTGCAACAGCACCTTGGCTCTCACTCTTAACTCTGCAGTGGAAGTGGCAGCCATCACCACTGGCTCCTCAGCCTGAGGGCTGCAGTCAGGCTGTGTTAACTGCTCACATAAGCTGTTCTCAGTCCCAGGCCCTGGGGAACACAGGGAGCTGGATGGAAGCATCCAGCAGAATGATGATGAGACCTTCTAAGAAAACCCACTTTGCCTCGTACTGCTAAACACTTGTTAGCATAAAACCTACCCGTGCCTCTTCAAAGAGTCTCCCTACACTGTAGATAGCAAAAACTTCAGCTGCAAAACTTAAGCACTGTCCTCCTGAACTGGGTCTCATACAGCAATCAAGTCCTGCAGGCAATATTCAAACACAAAACACCTCTGCTCCCCACGATTGCACAGCAAATCAATGCCAACACACTTGAGCAGAGGGCCAAGGCAGATGGGCTGAAAGCACAGATGCAAACGGATCAGAGTGCACAGGCAAGCATAACTCAGGATACGAGATAATATCCACCTCCTTGGCAACTGCTAGATTAAAATTTTTGCTCTCAGAGTAGCTGTAGAACAATGACACAATCAACATTTTTTACACAACACAGTATTAAAAAAACCTGTATGAGATCATCCAATTCACACCACTAACAAAGCTCTTGCACACCCCAAGAAAGGAACAGCTGCAAGTCCAACAGTCATGGACACACTGAGCAGTGAGAAAACACAAAATTTACCACAAATATTCTGGTAAAACCTAAAACCATGACATGTCTGGGCTGTATTACTTCTCTCAGCTACACCTATGTAATGATAAGAGAGATGTGCAATGCTTATTTCTAGAAAGGTAGGGGGAAGGAATCTAACTTAGATAATAACCTTTTTAAGACAAATTATTCCTAATCCAAATTTGGTCTTAAAAGACTCCCTAAACATAGATATGATGCATCTACAACTCATAGTATGTGGGCAAAAACCACAAAGCTTTGAGAAAAATAAAAAGGAAGAAAAAAATAAACAATTCCTGAAAACATCACCATAAAATATCTTCCCAGATACAGACAGAACAGGATCCAGCTATTTCTGGATGCAGTAGGACTTCTTCACAAAAGAAGTCATTGAAATTAAAAGCCTTCAACTCTGTTTGTGGTTGCTCATGCTCCTAGATTAAATGCTTGATTTTTATTAAACAAAAAAAAAAACAAAAAGATAGGCTGTTTTCCAATTTTGACAGAGCAATCAATAAGGTTAGGAAACTATTTATTGTCAACAAATAAAGAAAAAATAGAAACAACTCCAATTTCCACAGGGCTGGGGATTAATATTATATATCACAGGTCTGACACAAAGTTTTCAGATATAATCAGAAAAACAGCACCCTTGAAAGAGATTTTTTAATAAGCCTGTATATGATCTAGGTGTAAAGGGAGATGAGAACAGGTCAGAAGAGAAAATTAAGCCTCAGACATCAAACAGCATAGGGATAAAAGTGAGAAACCCAAAACAAAGCTATTTGTCAAAACAGGCAAAAGAATGACCTAAAATGCAGCAAGGACAGAAAGCAATTAATATATGCTAGATATGGTTCAAAACAAGGAAATATTTTACTCTTTTTATGGAGAAAGTGGATGCTGGATCTTCAGAAAAATGTGGGACAGCAAACTAGTGTGGATTTACATAGAGGCTGGTTGCCATGAATTAAGTGGAAGCAAAAAAAGGCTCCCTGCCAGAACACCCAAAAAATGCAAATATGTAATCATTTGGGGAAAAAAAAAGAAAATAAATTGGTTGTAAACATATCAAAAGTACACAGTATTTAACAAAACCAAATTGAATATTCAATAAAAAGTCATGATAATGCTCAGGAAGAATGAGAAGTTCACTTCCAGAGACAAAACTGAAAAGCTCATTTAATTATCAGAATGATGACTGCACAGAGACATGATTGTTTTTAAAAATGCTTTATCAGAGTAAGTGTGAGGGGGGAAAAGCAGAGCTAGCAAAAGCTAAGTTGCACATACTTGTTTCCATGCCAGCATTAAGTGAGCCATTGGAAGCTTTGAGCTGAAATTCAGATTCTATTCAGACCAGTACGATTCTAGAAGCATCTCAGAAGCAGCAGAGATACACACTGTGAGCAATGGTAAGGTGAAGACTACACAGTCACCTGAAATCTTTCCTAGCCATTATCACTCTGACCTTTCTTCTCACCCCAAGTGAAAACCCTTCTTATTCCTCTTCATAGGAACGGCACTAATGTGGCCATCAAAAGAGACAGTCATACTTAACACAAATTTGTTAAGAACTGTTCCCCCCCCCCTCCCCCCCCCGCACCCCTTTCTCATTCCCTGTCGAAGTCCTGATGGGATCCTGTCATTACACACAGCCATAGAAGAGGGGACACAGCAATAGTGCTGACACGTGCTGGAATTCACAGTTTCTACCATGAAGTTTACTATGACCCCCACTTCTGTTATCAAATCCTAAAATATATGTGATAATATTTGAAAGCTTGGTTGTGAAAGCAGTTCTTGTCAAGCTGCTAATTACTCCTTGGCACAGAAAGCAGAAGCCAGCAAGACGAAGTGTACCCCTGCACAGTGTAAGCTAGGCTGGATTTTTACCCCCCTCCTCCATCAGCTCCCCATTTCTGATGTTTCATATAGCTTTCTAAAGAGTACACCCAAAGAAAGTTCCTTTACACTGCTCAGGCTGTCTCACAAACCTTTAGGTAAAATGGAAACCACAACATTAGTACATGCTCAATGTACCACACTGGCATATTTTACCTGCAGAACTGCCATCACTAAGGCAACAAAGCAAACCTGCCCTGCTCACGTTTAGACTTTCATGAAGGTTTTCCTGCTCACCTGAGTTTCACATGAATGCAGAGGTTTAAGGAATCAATAAAGTTCTCTTTTGTTTATTCCTTTTACCAGCACACTCTTTCCCCAAACTACATCTTGACACACTAGAATCAAACAGCACACTGTTCTTCTCCGAGGAAGGGAGGTGAAGAGGAAAAGGAGACAACATAACTCATAGTAAACCACTGTTTTGTTGTATTCTTCAGATAGCAGCTCCATATAAGGATGTTTGCATTCCTCATCTGAAGAGTGACTAACTCCCTCAATGAAAAAAAACCCTTAGAGGAAGTTGCACAAGAGCAATGAAATAGTTTGAGCCTTCTTAAAGGAAGTATTTTGATCTTGTCATTTATGGTTATATAGAAGCCAAACAAAAATCCATACCACACTACTTTATTTTTCAGTATGCAATGCAAAGAATTTCCCACACAATAGGAAGACTTCACAACCAGAAAGTCAAACTGGGAGGCAAACAAAGGAAGAGGGAGAGAAATGACAAGAAGTGGAAATGGGAACAGGATAGGAAAAAACTCATAAGCATTAGAATCAGAAACAGGAAGGAAGGCAGAAAAAAGGCTTTAAAAAAATGTGATGGTTTATATTTTTTTCATTTTACACAAAAAATTACAATAGTATAATAGGATATATGTGAAAGAATGGACATTAAAACAAATAAATAAACCCCCACAAATAACCAAATCCACACTTTATCCCTTTACAAAATAAAGGTCTTCAATGAAAAATCACGTGGAATGCCAAAAATGGTACCAGGATGTTTCCCCCGTACTTGGATATTTAAATATTTTATACAAGCAAATGCAGCTATTTCAGGGTAAAAATAGGAGAAATTTGTAAAGGCAAGTTCTTTTTGCAGAAAGCAACACAGGTAAATACCAAAATATTCACAACTTTTCACACTGGACTATGGCTAGTACTCACAAGAGCAGGGAAACTGATTTCCATAAAACTATTGAAAATAATATGAAGCTTAGTAGCAGAAGAAAAGAAAGCAGCACTGCTAGGCACCAACAGCCTTTGCCCACAGTGCTTACTCTCTTACATACTTACAGTAAATCTCTTTTTCTTCTCTCTGTGTTCATCAGAGCTGGGAATGCTAACGCTTGGGCAGCTCTCTTTGAGATCCATTGTATGTTTCTTGTGACAAAGTCCTTACAGGACCCTGCTCTGGGTGCTGCAATCAGGTGGTTTCATCAAGGGTACTGATCCAAGATCCGCAGCTTTTCTTGAGAAAATGTGAATTCCATTGTGTTATCTTAAAGTGAACATAGAAAGAAAATTTAAGTACAGGAGTTCTTAACTCACAGTGCCAAAAACCTGTGTGACAACAACTCTTGCTGGCAGGAAATGCACATTAATATGCACATATAAAGCCACAATCATGCCTATTTTCTACATTTTCATGCTTGCAGTCCTTGGTTGTTTCACTGAAATCGCTCACATTCTCCAAGGACACAAGTGCATCCAAAAAAATCACTGAGCTGTGTAGACACACTGGAAACAGATTTGGCCCTGCTATAGAGAATACTTTGTAGGAACAAAGGGCATGAAGAAATAATTGGAGATGACAATTTGGTATCAGACATCTGAGAAATGCCACCAACTTGGACATTCAGAACAATTTATTTCAATGCCAAAGGTTTTCAACTGCATGAGTCTCTACCAGAGGGGCACTTCAGATTTGCCAGAACATGCTGAGTGCATTTAAATGTCACATCAGAAATCAAAGATGACATGAGAAAAACTAAATTTTCATGCAAATTTTAGAGAGGGACACAAACAGCATCATGTGTCTGTTTGAATATTTACCTTCTCTGCCCTTCTTTCACCTTACCAGGGATACTTTGTGTTAGCAGAACACAGGGTGTAGGGTCACCCTTTCCCTTCCGTGGAACAGTTAGGTTTCCTTGCAGAATGTGAGAAGGGCGCAACAGAGGAGACTGAGAATAAAGCCATCAAAAAGGCAGAAAGCTTAGTGTTAGCCAGACACCTCTTCACTCACACAAGGCCCAGTGTTCTTCACACCTTCCCTGAGCACAAGCACATTATTTACTGGACCCCACTGGTGACAACACGGACTTCAGCAACGCTTGGGAGCAGCTACAACCTTCTGTTTTGGCCTGCACAGCAGAGCACAGCCATCTGAACTGCTTCACTGAATGCAGCACAACTTTAGAACAAGATGTGTCTGACTAACTTACAAATATGAAAAGAGTGTTTTAGAAAGAGGGGGACCTCAGGTCTCTCCAAAACAGTCAAAGGAAAAAAGGAGCACCCAGTTCAACATGAACTCCCTATTTTCTTAAAACAGGGAAGTATAAAAGTGAACTCTGTATTTCATATCATAAATTTCCAAAAAGCACAAACTAATCCCATGCAATTCTGCTATTAGAGAGACACCCATATTTATTTTGGCCAAAGCTCCTGGAATCCAGTAAAAAGATTTATTCTTGATACCCAACTCGTCTCAGTCGTTCAACTGACTATTTTTCTTGCCAGATCATCAAAAGCCAGATCATTAAACTTCATGTTGCTCTTTCTCATCTTGCCATTTAAAATTGAGTTAATTTTGAAAGATCTATCTGATGACTTTAACAAAAAGGAATGCTTACAACCACTAAAATCACAGCTAAGTGATAGATCATCCATACTGCAAGATATTCAGAAAATTATTTTGAGCTACAACTGCATTTACTTTAATTTGACTGTTCCCTACTTCACCAATTAGGTAATTACAGTGTTGAGCAGGGTTAAGCTTCTCCCCCACCTTTATTTGACTAGAACACAGTTCATTCAACCCAGTTACACAGACCATGAATTTCAAATTGGTTTCTCTTTTCCTTTGGAAAACTACTGTTAAAAGCTTTATTACAAGGCACACCTTCCACAATTTTATACCAGCATGAGATTAAGAGTGTTCTTCTCCCATTGCCATCTACTAAAATTGAGATGTAAAGGTCAACTGAGCTCTTCTCCATCGTAAGAGGTCCACTAAAACAGTTAATAGGCACCACTTCCAGTAAGTGTTTCACTAAGCTGAGACTTTACTAAGCACTTGTGTCAATCTTTAGCCACTTCAAGTCCAGTATCAGGAACTGAGCATAAGCCCCTGTGCTTTATCTGCCTTACTGCTCATCACAGAAAAACAAGTAAAGCTTTGAAATGGATTAGGTGTTCCCTGATTAATATCACTCACTGTCCTCCTCTTGTAAACCAACGTTAGTTACAAAGGTTTCCAAGATGCCTGTACTCATTTTCACAGTACGGGCTGTATTTCTCTCATCCCTTCAGTTTCTTATTTTTAGTGTCAAAAGAGTTTTAAATGCCAGTACAGGAGTCGTATGGATTAAAAACTGTAGTCTTGGAAGACTGAGCTTTATTTCAGATCTGAAGTTGAAAGATCTCTGAAAAACAAAAGGAGGAAGTGTCAACCAGATTAATTCAGGAAGACTTTATTCATCTTACTGAGGAGAAGAATAAATCATCCGAGAAACCAAAACTGTAATGTTCACATTTCTTTCTTTAAGCTGCCTGGAAGATCACTAGCTGTGATTACTTTCTTTCCCTGAGGCATCTCCCCTGAGCCGTGCCTGGGTCACCAACACTAAGCTGAACTGACAAACTTGGAAGAACTGCATTTTCACTTTGCCACTAAGCTCCAGCAGATCAGAGCTTTCTTTCAATTTCTGTTTGCCTCGAGCATATCAGCTCCTGAGAGCTTCTTACATCTGAACTGCAGGTCTGACTACAGAAATAGGGACAGACTTGCCTTAATCTTTACCATGCTGCAGTTAGGAACACAGCTGTAGTTCAAACAGCAGGTAAAAACCACTAATGCTGAGATAACTACATGAAGTAATAATGGAGAGAAAACAGTAGAGACATTTTAATCCGCAGCTTCAAAAGTGGAAATTGCAGCATTTTGAAGGATGCCAGGTAGGAGTGAGTTTAACAGATGCTGTCAGCAGAGAAGTCTCTGCCTCTGGTTACAGCATTTCCTGGAACTAACAACAAGCAGCCCCTCGGCTCAACTTTGGTAACAGACCAAAAGGGAAAGGAACTTCAGAAAAGCACACATCAAAGTAAGTCTCCTTAGATCAAACTCGGCCACCAGTGAAAGATGTAGGTAAGGTAGATAACCCTCAAGACAAATTAATGCTCAGATCAGTGTTGTTCAGAAACAGCAAAAACTTAAGCTGCTACAGCATGGATGCCTGGAACAGGAGAAAGCACAGAAAAAGTTAGAGTAGATCAGAAGTCACCAGTCCTCCTGGCAGAGTTTCAAGCCTATCAACAGTTACACTGTCCATTCTCTCCATGGGGGCTGTCAAAAAGCCAGCAGTATTTTCACCGTTTCCTGCAGGAAGCCACAACAACATCATTTTTCAGGCTGACCCTTGCCTGCAGTGAAGCAAGGCCATGGCGATAGCAGAACCCTGACACCACAAGAGCACACACAAATCTACTACACCCACAAAGAATGCCTGACTATAAAATCTTCTGTGCAGCCTCTTAATAGCTGTATGCAACAGGCAAATGACATAGTTTAGCAGTATGTGGCATCCTCCTTTTACTCTCTTCTATGTAAGCAAACTGTATTAGAAAAGGTTTCTGAAGTTTAATCAGACTATTTTAATTTGGATTGAAACATTTTCTGTTCTTTTTAAAATGGTAATTGCCTAAAGATGGTATCACTGTACAACCAAAAGATCCTTTTTCTGGGTCCTTATGCTTCAACCTCTCCTAGAATGTCCAAGGCCAGATCAGGCAGCTGTGACCTGGCACCATTCCAGCTGCTGCCAACATTACCTTAAATATCTGCAAGGCCAGGGCAAATCACACTCACTCTTTGAGTAACACAAGGGAAGCAGAGACAAGAGTAGATAAAACCCCCAAAAGACTCTCCCTGCAAGCACTTTTGGAGGAATTGCCAAGATCCATATCCATTGGAACAGAATACAGGGACTTCCCTATACACTAGTCATCTACCCTGAAGGACTTAGCTTGGGACTGAGTCATCATTAAACCATCTGATGAAAATCTCACCTGTGATTCCAATTACAAAAGGAACCTGCATATAAAGAAACTGAAAGCAAGGCACAGTAGGCAGTCCTATTATGCTATAAACTCTATCCTATTTCTTCTAACTTTAGAGAAAGTATCAGCTTTAGCATGCTTTTCACCACTTCCTCAGTCTTCTCCACAAATACACTGATGATGGCTCAACATATCGCTGGACCTTACACAGTCTTGTAGAAAACCCAGAAAGTCAACTTTTTCTCAATCTTTCTATGGAGAAATAGTGTCCCATTTTTGTTACAAGACCGGCAGCTGACACAGGAAATGGGAGACAAGATATCCAGAATCCAGTGCAACAGAAATACAGGATGAAGGACTGTACATGAAGTCAAATGCTTCAGAAAAAGTCAAATGCAAAACACAGATTGCTAATCTCTAAAGAAAGGGGGATAGCCAGAAGCTGATCAACAACAAGGTTCTGGAGAAAACAGATTTCATTCACAAAAGACATCCTTTTAAATATCACATTGCATACAATTTTTAATACAGTAACACTATATACCAGGGCAGATCTTGAACGAGACTTCACCTGAATCAAAAGAGAGAGCACTAACCAAAATACTCTAGTCAATCCCTCTCTTATCTCCACACTCCCTTCTAAGTATGATTTGAAAGTGCTGAGAATTCAGCCCCTGGTATAAAGGAAATAGCCTGCTCCCTGTTTACACATCCACCCACAACCTAGCAGTTTTAAAATTTTCTAGTAGCACCACTCCTCTGCAGCAACATGGGCAAAGTCCAGTTCAACTGAGTCTTTCCTCTCAAAGTCCAATTCAACTGAATCTTTCTACTTAGAGGAAGAACTGCAAGTAAAGTGAAAATGCAATCAAAGGAATGAAGTAAGTAATTACCTTCTTTTTGTCTCTATTGAATTTACTTTGGAGAAGTCAGGCAAACATTACCTTCCCACGACTGTACTGCACCCAAGACCATCCCTTCTGCCCTACCTCCCAAAAGAAGCTGCAGTAAATTACTCTTAACTGGCATATAACAAGATTCATGGCTTGGATTAGACCTATTTGCATTCATATTTATTACATGGTAGAACACAGGTTCCCTGCTGTGGTAAACAAGCCCTGAGTAATAAAACGGGTCTTAAGAACAAATACTGCCAGTAAGAGGCAGTTTTCTTTTAATCCTAAACACATTTCCATAATAATTTCAACTGTAGCCTGTGTCCATAGTACCCACAAGGATCACTACGTGCCTCAGATGGTACAACTTACACAAATAATGGAGTACATTTAAAAACTCCAGTTTGTATTACACTTGCTACGTGCACATTTCTTGGTGTGCTTCCTCAGTCTGCCTGTACACCAGGCCCAATTAAATTTTAAATGTAGATGCCTAAGAATAGCACAGCTCAAGAGCCGCAGTAACAGCACCATAAGCTGCTTTGAAGAGGTCTTACAGACAGCTGACAGCAGCCACCTGCAACATAGTCAGTTCTACATAAGAGGGCAGTCAGACTTCAGTAAACACCAAGCAAATAATCCAGCCTCATTTTACCCCTCTGGCTGAAAATTAAACAAGAGAACACCACATTTCAATTCCAGATATGCTGGACATGTTCTTACATGACCTTCAACAGAAGTCACCAACTGCTCTCCCTGGGTTTTACTACAAACAGAATTCCAATCTGTTTAAGATGGATGTTACTGCTAACACTTTGAACATGTAGAGAGCTCTGAGATTTTATGTACTGTAACCAGCCAAAGGGTAACATCCATATAACAGAATACAGCTGGAATAATGAAATATGAAAATCCAGGCTACAGGCCACAATCCAGAAATCACACTTTTGAAGTCTGGGCTTTACAGAATTGATGGCTGCTTAGAACCATAATGCTGTTGGATAATGAAAAGGCAACAACTTAAACATTGGAATGTAAAAGGCAAGCAAGAGAAAGACCCTTTAGCAATATACTGCATGTCCAATTCACCACCAGTTGATTCATCATGTTACATCAGTGCAGCCACAGCAAGGATTCTATGTCTACTCTTCAGGGACAGTTTACAGACTCCCACAGGTAAGAGCATACACTGAACTCTCACATATTTCCGTCCTGCTCAGAGAATGAGAAGGTTCAGTTCATAAGGATTCACAGATTAGTGGCTTATGTACAGAACGCAGAATTTGGTGCAACAACGTCAGATGTGGTGAGGCTGTAATTTACATCACAGGTGGGAATTCGAGGCTGGAAAGCAATTTTAACACATTATGTTATTATTATTATTATGTTACATTATCATGTAACCACTAGTGCCTACTTCTTCAGCTTTGCAAAGGTTTTTAAAACAAACAGTACTTCTTACTGACGTGGGCAAGTCAATTGTGCTGCATTTCTGATCTAAATGAGGCCCTCAAAGTAACTTTCAAGAAACAGGTCAGTTTTCTAGCTCTAAGTTATAAGAGATACAATGCATGGAGACTACCTTAACAATACTGAACTTTCCAAAGCGCTTTCCAAAAGCTAGTAAGAATTTTCCCTGAAATCCAAAGTATCTAAAAGACTTCAGGAAAACACTCTTCCATATGCAGCTTCTGTTTTTACCATTAGTTCATATTACAGTCATTGAAGAGACTGATGTGCAGGTGAAGAAAAAAAAAAGTCAGAACTATATTTAGACATTGAGACTGAAACACTACTAATGTTAGAACCAAAATAGAGTAACATCAACCCTTAAAAATACAGTCTCATCCTATGTGTCTGTAAAACCACTTGGAATGTCCGAAAGAAGTCATAAACAAACCTTAGCTACAAGGATACTGCAGCAAGTGATATTCACATAAATCTTCAGCTCAGCAAGAACCACAGGGGCACTCAGGTGACTCTGTTGTGTTGTGATGAAATGCACCACCCGCACGACAACGCATCCTAAGTTTAATGGGCAATACGAAAGGCACATTCCATCCCGCAAAACTACCTCAAGTTTACATGCACCAGTTACACCTTTATCAACTGCTAGAGGAGGGAAACTCACATAAACACACACACACAAAAAGGACGAGCTGTCAAAACAGCTTTAGCCATAATACTTTGCAACAGCCTTTTAATTAACCTCCACAAAATTAAATTCCTCAAGGGTACCTGAATCCCGACAAAACAGCATTGCCTAAGACGCTTCAGTGCTGCTGTCTCGAAACAGCAGCACGACCTGGCTGCGAATCACTCGGGGAAGGACGAGAACGACGGTGCAGAGGCCGCCCCGGTTCCCCTCCCTGGGTACCACGAACCCACACCTACCTCCTCCTCTTCCTCCTCCTCCTCCTCACCGGCGCAGCCCCCGGCGTCACCGCACCGCGAGGACCTCGGGAACGAAACCAAGCTTCTCTCGCCTTCACCGCAGCAACTCTTCCTCGGCTCCTCGACTTCTAGGAAGTGAAGGCGTTCCTGCCGTTCCCGGCCCAGCGCCCGCCGCCGCTGCCCCGCGCGGCCATCGCCCGCCCCCGCAGGATAACGAGCCCAGAGCTCGGCGGCCCGGGAAAGGAAAAGCGGCTACGCCCGGGCCGCCCTCTCACTCTCTCTCTCTCTCTCTTCTTCCCTCCCTCCGTCTCTCCTCGCCTGCGTCCCGCCCCTCCCCGCCCGCGGCGCCAGGCCGCCCGCGCAGCCCCGACCGCGGCGTGCCCCGGGCTGAGGGCCGGGGCCGGGAGGTGGCATCCTGCCCCCGTATCTATCTATCTGTCTGTCTATCTATCTATCTGTCTATCTATCTCTCTATCTCTCTATCTCTCTATCCATCCATCCTAAAATAAAACCAAACTTTTAAAAACATACTTTGTTTTAGGGGCCAGTTTCCCCCTCCCCTAATCCCACGGTTTCAGTCCCCTCTCCCCTCCCCAGCCCTTCGGGGGATGCTCGTGCTTCTCTGCTGGGCGTCTCCCCACAGAAACTCTGGAAAAACAGCAACGCTCTGGTAAAAATAACTTAAAAACCCACCTGCGCACACGAGGGGTTCCAGTTTAACTCTTGAGTGTGTGCAGGGGTGCCCACAGCCCACTGGCATTAAACTGGTCATTAAACCAGCCAGCCGCTGTAATGACAGCTCTCCTTCCATGGACAGGAGAAATAACACACGGAACATGACATAGGTTTGTATGGTACCTAGCACTGCTTAGGGAACTATTTCTGCAGCCCCTGAAATTTCAGGGTAAGTTTCAATACTCCTGTTAAAATTCAACCGGACTTCTTAAAATGATGTGTAACTTGGTAAGCTTTCCTGAGCAAATTGAGGCCTGAAAACAGTTATAAAAATTATGGGGGGGGGGGGAGGGGGGGGGGAAGAGCTTCTTTAATGACAGTATCACTCCTCGCTTTATATTTTTAACGAGATCTAGAAGTGTGGGACAAACAGGAGTTAGCATGGATTCTGTTCAACAGAAAAGATCACCACACCCATTAAGTTAAAGCCTCATATTTACTGAGGATCTTGCTATGCTTTCAAAGAAGAAAGAGAAGGCTTAAGAGGCAGGGAATATCTAATGCAAATGGTAACACTCAGGATGAGTTAAAAGCCTATGCCATTTTAGATTCCTCCCTATAAATACCTGAAATATTTCTTGTGATTTCAACGGCAATGTAAAGAATGAGCAACTGTGAAAATATTGCAGCCCGCTCCACTGTATCACCAATGTAACACAAAGGTGTCCCCAAAACCCCACAAGCTGTCATCAGGAACTGTTGTATTGATTATGGAGAAGCCCCATGTTCTACAGGCCTGTCTTCACAAGACTTGTATTTGGGCCTGACAGGACATGACAGTGCTCATTTCAACAGTCTCAGGTATTGGCAAGTATCTGGCAAGAAGCAATTCAGGAGATCCTGTTTCTGAACAGTCCTGCTGCAGAAGTATTCCTGCATAATAGTACACTCATGTAGTCAGGCACTGACAGTCATCCAAGCACTCTCCAAAAACAAATCAGAGAAGCAGTCTGGCAGTTTTTAAAATACGTCATTGTTTGGATTAGTGTGTTGTAACTGTGTACACACAAGCTACAAGTCAACTGGATCACAAGCTTCCACAGGAAGAAATGAGGAATTTTCCCATCTTAACCTGCCCCTTCCTGATTTTGGAGTTTCGTGGTTTTGGATAGGTACTGCTAGGTATTGAGACTTGGCATTGCAGCAACAGCTCGATTTGATCTGGCAAGGTATTTACCTCTGCATTAATGGAGAGGGTTTAAAGAGGCTTTGTTGGGACTTCTCTTGGTGAGCCCCAGACCACAATGATTCTGAACTTCAGTCAGTTAGAATAACTCATTAGCAAATAATTTAGTCAGGTAATCTGTATTCAAGAGCGATTTTACATGCAGTTGTTGAGCACTGTTGTTATTCCACTTCTGTCTGGTTGATAGTTTTCAGTTAATCATTCACTTGTCAGCAGATCAGTTAAATTGAGCTATTGGACTAATTTACAGTACAGCCTCAGCCTAAGAAAGGTGAGAAGATGACCCTGGCTTGGAGAGAATTTAACTCTGTCTCCCTGTCCACACTCTGAGTTTGGCTAAAGAGCGGCTATTTGCCCTTCTTCACACTTAAAATCCCTCTGTGAAGACTGGGCTGTTGAACATTAATTTTATATGGTTCCTCTCCCTATTCTGGCATAGGTAATTAGAGACTAGCAACACTGTACATATCCTTAAATTGTAATTTGCCTGAATGAATTCCACAGCACATCCATCTGTCTAGTGCATCATACAATGCAAAGCACTGTTAAGGTCCTAAAATTTAAATAAATTGTAATTTACAGATTTGCTTGCTGAGCTTTTAAAGGCTAATATTTTAATGTCAAGGTGGATACCTGGTGGTTAACTGCATAGCACAACAGAGAAATGCACGGAACTCAACTTGCTTTTTAGTGAAGTTAAAGGTCAGCATTCATTCTGACATTTTTTGTCCCCAGGAAACTCCCTTGCATTCCCCACTTATATTTTCTGGGCAGTAATACACACAGCGAATCTCATTTGCACTGCTTTGCAGTACTTTGCTTCTAAGGAATGTTACAAATCCATGTAGTGTGCTGCCGTCCCAACTATTTTAAGCCTTTGCTCAAGCAGTATCAGTGATTGGGTAGTGGGGGTGGAAAATATGAGAAAAGGGAAGAGAAATGAGGGACCCATCTCAACCCATTGCAAATGCAAGAGGTCACAGAAATGCAGAGTACCTTTAACATATTTCTCCAAGCCCAGGAAGACCAGGTAGCAACAATATGAACTATTCAATTTGGTTTTTACTGAAAATGTCCTTAAATTAGCATGAAAACCTTGTCCCTGACCAAAGATCAAGAGTCTCATTTTATAACATCAAGAGAACTATACAGGGGAAAAAAAAAAAAACCACAACAAAAAAAACCCAGACCATAAAAAAATCATTGTAAGACAAAGACAAGCAGGAATACAGATGACTTGTTCAAATGCAGCCAGGAGCTTTGCTAATGAATACTGTTCTATATCAATATACCGTGAAACTTTTGTAGATATTCAAATATTCACACAAAAAGCACAACCCAAACCACTTGACAAGCATAGTCCAAAAATTTTAGTTACTTCCAAAACACAGAAGGTCACTGAGCAACAAAATCATTACCTCACTATCACCTTCAAACATTAACACCAGAGCTTTCCATTTCAGTTCTTTCATCTTCAAAGGAGTATCTTAGCCTTTCTCTGTTAACACCAAGCTTTGTATCCTACTCCTCACACTAAGGAAAACACAACCTCCTGGCCCCAGAACAGACTGTTAATAGTCAAGAGGTTTGGACACTACGATGAGATCGTGTTTGGAACTAAAACTACTTCTGTGGCAGTATCTTGCCAACTGTTAACTCCAGTTAAACCAAATGCATCTATTTAAACCCCCCCCAAACATGATACAGTAATAGATATGAAGCAATCTTTTAAATAATTATTGTTAGCCTTTAGCCCATTGAGCCCTGAACTTAGACTTCATTCAGGAAACAACTCACGGCCACTGTAGTTAACATGGCATGTGCCAATTATTTTATTCAGGGAACCCAACTCCCAGCAGGTTGTACCCACCTGCACAGCACTGAGCAGTCTGAGGACACCACCTTTCTGAAGGGTCTCAGGCTGCAATGGATGGGCCTCACAATGACACAGGCACAGCAACTCTGGGATAATACTGTCTAGCACCAGGGATTCTGGCTGCCACAAAGACCCCATAAACATATGCAGATAGAAATGCATCTGCCCTGTTCTATGAGTTACTCTCACGCTGCTTTCCAGCCTCTTGTTTGGCAGCTAACTGGGCTATGTTCACACCCCACTGTCTGATTAGGAATAGAGGAGGCTTGGGCATGGGCCAGCTGGGACCAGGCATGCAGCACTGCAATGTGTGGCACCCGAGACTTGTGTACTGGAGAAAACAGTGTCCTCTTGGATTCCCTGGACTCGTGAGATGACCAGAAAACACAGGCTACCATGGACAACATCAAGTAAGAGAAGACATTCAGTGGGAAAGTGAGCTAGCTGAAAACTTGAGAGTTAAAACTATGGAAGAAATGACAGCTGGGCAAGATTTAAAGCTCACAATGCAGGCACATGCAACAGTATCACCAGGTAACTGTTCTTTACCAAAGCTGGTTTTGTAACACTTAATGAATGTATGCATATTAATAGATTTCATTTAACTCATTTTCACAGTTGCATGCCTGTGCTTATTAGAGGAGTCTGAGTAATGGTTCAGTTTTACATGAGCTGTGGAGAGGAAATGATTTTTTCCCTACTTTCTTTTTGTAGGCTAGATCAGCTACAGAATGTCTTCAGGTGACAGTCTTTCAATTTGAAGGAATGAAATGAATAATTAAAAGACTGATTCATTACAAACATATACTTCAACCACTTCTCCCAAGCAAACTAACCAACCCACCAGAAACTACCACAAGCCACCTAAACACAGCTGAAAGATTCAGTATTATCTTTTGACAAAGCATAAGAACCTGGCAACTAAAAGGAGGCTTCATTCATAGTGACATAGTGAACTGCCAGTTTTCCAGCACTCCAGACACAAAGATGATGATCCATGTATTGCAAGAAGAATGTCCTGAGCACAGAGGTTAATGAATATCAAAACCACGATCTGCAACAACACTACATGGACTCTCCCTTAGCATAGCAAACACCACATATCAAAATGATGGAAAACTATAGAAAAATGGTAGTAAATTGCATCATCTCATGAACATCACAGAGTGTGTATAACATGAACCAGAAAAATGACAGCAGTACCACATCAAAGAAATTCTTCACAGAAGCTCAGAAGAAAACTGGTTTAAATCAACTGAAGCATATACTAAAAAGGAACACTAGTCCACAAGAAAGCATTCTGCCAATAGCAAAAATGAACAATGAAATATCAAAGTAAAACAGCAGTATAAGGCAGTGAAATACCATATCTGCAATTTCAATACACTTACCTCTATTTTCCCAGCTTCATACTCCTCAAGATCTTTACTTTCCTCATGCATACACCAAAATGTATTATTGTTACCATGTATGAAGCACTTTTTCTTGGGTTAGTTTCACTTTTTTTTCAATGATTAGTTTCTAAAAATTACTTAGCATGCAAGGCATTTAAAGTGAATGGTGAATTCAGTGCACATGAACTGTCTGACCCAAACCCTGCTGTTTACATCCCTTTCACTTATCACTCCAATAGCTGGCAGGGTTCCACCAAGGAGGAGACATCATCCAACCATAGCTGTGTCCTTAGGAGAAGCACCGCTATCAGAGTATCTCTTTTTGCCCTCACTCACTGCAAGTGTGCAGTCTGGAGCAGGTACCCAAGTGAAACCTCCATGAACTAGTTCAGCCACCAGAAGATGATCAGTGTGAATGCTGAATTCCTGATAACCTAGTTTACCTTAGTTATCAGTTATGTCAGAGACCTGCAGTGTGGATACTGCCTCAAGCCACCTCCACTTGCTCACATGGAAGCAAAAAAGATAGACATGGATTCCAAGAATACAAGGAATAAAGAAGCACATTGGACCTGGCTTACCACCAAGTCCTGCAAGGGTGAATACACAGATAACAAAATGGAATATATAAATAACAAAAAGGACAAAGATGCCCAGCTGCATTATAGGCATGTAGCAACACATGTGCTTGACATGTCACATATACAGCTTATTGGTACATGCTGACATGTTCTGGGACTACTTTCAGCAGACATGCATAAAACACAGTAATAAATTACTGCACTGGTAAACACTGTGAAGCTGAAGTTATCAAATACAGACCATGAAATATAAATTGCCAAAAACTCTCCTAAGTGACAGCACTGTATGACCTGCATTTTGCTCTCAACACTCTTTGGAATTCCATTTATAAATGCAGTGCTATAAAATAGGTCAAGTCTCTGAGTTTCCAGGAGATCTGAGTAATTTGTGCAAGAAGGTATACCAAAGCTAAGCATAAAAGAAAAAAAAATATCTCTAAGCGGTAATTCTGTATGGATGTTTCTTATTTCAGCCTCCTGAATCCCAGCTACAGCACGTTCTACTAGAATTGCAAATACAGGCTGGGGTGAACAAACATGCTTTGGTAAACAAGTTCTCTGGCACACAATGTTATGTAGGTGGGGTCTACACAGAATGTCAAGACTTCTTCCTCAAACTGTAGAGATGAGCAAGAACACAAGGACCCCTTTTGCATTTTCAAGCTATTTACTGGTATTCTAGTCAAAAGAAACTGAACAAGGGCTTTGGTTTGGGGTGTGTATGTCCCCCCACAGAAGGCTCATAGGCTTTTTCCAAAATAAAAACATTTTAAAGGCAGCCTAGGATCTACAGGATAGGCCAGATTTGTTTTTGCTATTCTATTAATACTTCCAACTGTTTATGGCAAAAGACACATTCATTCCACTAAAGCACTGTTACCCACCAACTCAGAGCAGAAAAAAGGTAGTAACAAAGAAAAAAAAAACCCAACCTACCAAAGCAGGAAGATGTATCTTATAATTCAGAAAGGATACAGTTTTATGACAAATGTTTCAAGAGTTTGTTATTTGCTGACCTTACTTTGCTTACTTGTTTATCAAGTAATTTCCCAAGTTTGCCAGATGTCCAACCCTATTCCTAACCCACAGAGAAGATGTACATTCATCTACTCGCAGAGAGTCTGATCTTTGTTCTCTAAGAATATTTTCATTCTCACATTTTCTGTCCTGGGAACTATGGTGTTTGGAGGGTACATGTGGGTCTGAACTTTCAAGTGAGTTTCAGAAAGGATATATATAAAGATACATCAGCAATATTTTACATAAAGATGCATATGATCCTCTTATACCAGGTAAAACCAGTACAAGAAGCAGGTACAGATGATCAACTTCTGGACTCCACCAAACTAATTTTTTCTTTAACTTATGTTTCTTTTTTATAATATAGCGATCTAGCAGAAGTCAGTTAATGGAATATTGTAAATCTAAGTATGGAGTATAAGCAACAATTAAACTAATCCATCTAATTTCAACACTAATTCAAGGCCACTGTTAGATTATGCAGCTTTAAAAAGGAACGTGGCAGTATTTCATATTTGAAGTCAATAATATTTTGGTGTTAGGTGTGGTGTTGCAGGGTAGGGACCACAAGGAATGAGGCAAGATATTGTAGGTTACAGCATGGAACATGACTACTAGGGAGGAGAATTTATCACAAAATTTTATCTATTGACATTTAGCTTTGATGTACATACAGCCATTTTTAAAGGGACAGTAAGAACCAGATTATTTAAAAGACACGGTATTTTCTTGATGTCATTGTTTGAATTATTCAGATGTTTAACAAGAAAATGTTCCTGCACTATCCAAGCTACTCTTGGATGTATCAAGAGCAAGTCTTATTCAAACTACAGTTTTCTCCAACAATGCTGTACAAATTAAAGCAGTTTTTGCAGTTGACAGCACAATTCCAAGTGTGCACAAGAACATAAAAGAGCAAAATATCAGAGTTTTCTAATTACATGGCAACCTTTGTGTCAACCTGCTTCATTAAATATTTTTATAAATCTTGGAATAAAAGAAAAAAAAATTGTTCTAGAAAGAAGATAAAAGATTTTGCGAAGCCATGAGAACTCAAGACATACATCTCCTGCACTGAAGCTCTTGATAAATACATTGTAATTGCATTGGTATTAAAATATGGGATATGTGTGGAATCTGTATAACATTCAAGAAGATACCAACAATCAACCTGTGTTTGGATGCAATTGCAGTGGTGATGATGATGATCTCCTTACTGGAATGTGCACCATGCCAGCGGATGCTAATAGGAGCAGTGTTGGAGGAGGGTAGTAATACCTCTCACTCTTGGATCCTCTGAAGCATATCCCATGCATGCACTCAAAAAATCTCTCCATGTCACAGCAGCTCTGTTTCCCCTCAGGTCTGGGATGAGTCAGTAGCAGTTTGCTACACCAAATTGCTTCCGATTCAAATGTACCTTTCATTTATTTAAAAAGTGTTGCGGTAACAGCCCTTCAAAATACCCACTTGAGAAATAATGTTTCATTGTTCACTTTTATATAACTATGGTTCTCCCAGGCCTACGCTGCTCTTTTTTTTAAAATTTGTTTTTCTCCAATTTATGCCTTCCCGAAAGCAGCTGTTGCCACACCAGAACCTCAGGGACACCCGCCTGCTGCTGCGGTCACCTCCCTAGGGAGCCTGGGGTGCCGGGCAGTGTCCAGCCAAGGGTCCTCACCACACACCTCTGTTAAAATAAAGCTGGGGTAATTGTGGATATTTTCATCCCTCACCCATCTACCTCCCCTGATTGATTTAGAAGCGCATCCAAAGTCAGAAAATACAACCACTGTTTATTTCTCACTCTTACAGGAATGATGACTAATTTTGAGAAGAGAAATGCAGAAGTAATCAGGATGCTTTTAAAATAACAGTAGGGAAGCTGGCTGTTGCTACTGCTGACTCCTATTTCCAGCATTCCTATAGTCATAATTGCTAAATGAAGTTTGTCATAAACACTTTATTGCATGCACTGTCCTGGTTTCAGCTCGGATAGAGTTCATTTTTGTTCTATTAGTTGGTACAGTACTGTGTTTTGGATGCAGTATGAGAACAGTGTTGATAACACATTGATGTTTTAGTTGTTGCTAAGCAGTGTTTACCCTAAGTCAAGGGCTTTTCACATTCCCATCCTCTGCCACTGAGCAGTGCAAGAGAAACTGGGAGGGACCACAGCTGGGACAGCTGACCTGAACTGGCCAAAGGGATAATACATACCTTAGAACATTATACTCAGCTATAAACTGGGGAAGTTGGCCAGAAGCCACCAATCCCTGCTCAGGGATGGTTGGGCATCAGAGCATGGTGAGCAATTGTATTGTCCATCACTTCTTTCTCTTGGGTTTTATTCCTCTTTCCATTTTCTCCTTTTTCATTCTGCTTCCTATTATTATATTTTACTTTATTTCAATTCTTAAACTTTTTTTACCTCAACCCATGGGTTCTACCTTTCTCCAATTCTCCCCCACGTCCCACCAGGAACAGAGGGAGTGAGCAAGGGGCTAGTTGCCACCTGGGGTTAAACCATAACATGAATCTGCACAGTTAAACTCATACCACATGTTCAAATCTGGTTTATGGCAAGGATGTCCCATGGAAGGAGAGAGGAAAACATACAAAACTCGCACTCCTTTACATTATAACTAAAATAATAATTATTATTCTGAGAATTTCTCTTGTAAAGAAAGAAACTACCCACCAAATAACCCCAAATATATGTTGGGGGGGTGGGGACAAATTTACCACGAAAGTAAGTAAATCAGATACTAGCAAAAGATTATTCCAGAGAATAATGGTTAGTGTCTTCTGAACACATAAACTGTGGAATTTGTCTTACATTTTAACCAGATCCTTTTCTTTTCCAAGTGTGGCAGCACATGTCACAACTTTAATTCAGAGGAAGCCCTGAACTGACAGTCTTCCCACAGCAAGGTGAGTGCCTTTTTTACTCACCCTGGATGTGAAGCAAGTCAATGGTAAGCCTTTAACATCATTGGTGTCACCGAGGGTGAATGTGCAAAGGTTCAGCTGTCTCTTGGGACTGGAATGCAGTACAGCATCCCCCATTCAAAACAACAAGGGGAGGCATTTCAGTTAATTGCTGAGGTCACCCACATCAAGCAGCCCTTCCTTCTGATGGAGTGGTTCAGTTAAAATGTTCTGCTGCCATTGCTGTAATGAGCCAAGGAAATAAATCCATGGTTGGAAGAGTCTGGATCTAGCATCTGACCTTTGTATAGTGTCAACAACTTGTGAAACAAAATCTGGACCATCCCATGAATGGGCTGATGTTACAGACCAGAAATGGAGACTAGATGATCTTTCATGTCCCTTCCCATCCAAACCATTCTGTTATTCAGTAAATCTGAAAGGATACACACTCCTGAGGTTTTAAATTGATGTGTCTCATTACGGTAGATCCATTGTCACTGTGCACAATGACAGACAACAAGCACAATGACAGCCGGCAGGATCTGAAGCCTTGCAAGAACAAGCCATTTGCACTGACAGGGCTAATCAATTTAAACAACAACAAAGCCATTAAAAACCACCTACCAGCACCAGGGTTATTTTCTTGATATCTCAAATCTACATATCAAATAGCTAGCAATTTAGAAGTAAAACCCAAGAGCCTGAACAGGGAATCTACTACCCTGTGGTATCTCTACAGTCACATGGTATAAGGAGCAAAGGCCTGTGAACTAACAGCACTTTAGTTTAGTTTAGACTTAAACTTCTTTTGTTTCAAAATCAGATTGTTTTTTTACATTTAATAAAAGGCAAGGGCCCTTTAGATTTGTTACCAGACAAATGGAAAGCCCAAGAATGTAGCGAAGAGAATGTGAACAGGAGAGACACTAAGAGAGGAGACAAGAAAGAAGCAGCAATTCCTCTACAAAACAACACAACAGGATCATCTGTGCTTGTGCCCTATAAAAATAAACACAAGTATGACAAGATTTATTTGTCAAGACAGACACAGAATGTGAAAACATAGTCAAATTTCTACCAATAAACATAAATTCTGCAGAAGTGCATAGTTATAAGAATCAGCATGGTTAAGGTAGACTTATAATGCAAAAAAAAAAGATACTAGCAACAAAAAGAAAACCTTATTATCAATATGTCTATAGCTTAAGAGAAAGAAAAACCTTCTGGCCCTAGTCAACACATAGAAAAGCTGATGAGAGATGACACCCAGAAGACTATCATATCTAGGACATCAGTCTTCACTAAGGAGGTCAAATGCAAGCAATGACTGGAATAAATAACAGTAATGACAGGTAAGATTTCAGGAGGAATGGGAGAGAGACAGAGAATGTGAATGGAAGCATGTGCATGTCTGCAGAATGGAAAAAAAAACAAGTAAACAAATCAAAACAACAAAAAACAAGTTAAGAATATTAAATACCCAGTGAGTCAGTTTAACTTCAAATCTCTGGGGAAAACAATCCAAAACAGATCAATTAGCAGCACCTGGAAGATAATCCTAAGTAACAGCCAAAAGAGATTTGTTAAATCACTTTGCTAACTTCCTCTGACAGCCTTCCAGAGAGGTAAGAGAGAAATCACAGATGTCACACCTTCCCTTTAGAAAAGCTTTGAAGCTGCCTTGAGATATTTTAACAACCAGGCTACAGATGCAGGAAGAATAAATATTAGTTCTGGATGTGAGGAACAAAGGTTAAATAAACCCTCATCAGGACAGAGTAGTGATCTGGAAGAATGAAGTGAAATGTAGCAGGTTATATGCAAGATATTGCCCGAGACAGGAAACATCTAATATGGAAATATGGGATGGGAAACAAAGCCTTGGACTACAGCAGGTCACAAAGACAAATGTAATGCTGTTCTAAGACAAATATTGCTGTGAGATATAAAACAAGAGTGGAAAACCTGCACATAATCTTCTGAACTCAAAGAAGTCCTTCTACTTCACTCTGTATCTGGACACCTAGGAAAGATGTGGTCCCACGTGTGTGGGTCTAGGGAACAGAAATAAGAATGAAAACTGGTCTAGAAAATGTGACTTATGGGGAAGTGGGATGGACAAGCTAGTGTGGGGTGGGGGAAAACCACTTGAGGGATGGCTGTTACCTTGAAGACTACTTCAAAGAGAAGGGAATTGTCTCTTCAGGACAAGTCCTAATGAGCTTAAAATGAGCACAGAAAAGGTTCAGGTTAATAAGCACTGGAGGAGGGGAGAAAAGAACATGATAAAAATATTGGAAGGATAGTGAAGCAATGGAAGAGATTTCACCAGGAAGGAGCTTTAAAAACAGCTGAAGCAAACACTTCTTCATAAAACACAGATTGCATCTTTGGGGCAGAGACCACTTGAGACTGAGACCTTATGGCTGGGGAATGCTATGGTCGCCAACCAGAAGTGTGGGGAAGAAAACGTGGTTTAGAAACACAGAGAGAAGCACTGAGGGAAGTCAGGTGACAGGCAGCAAACTGGGAAAAACAAAGATGAAAAATGAGACCGCCATTTGCAGGGAGAGTAATTTCAGAGGCGTGTTACATTTTCATGAGCAATGACATACGAGGCTACACCTGAAGTCAAGAGAAAAGGCAGGCTCCAGATACGCAGATCTACTCTTGCTGCAGTTTCTGTTTCAATGCCTACCTTAGCAAATACTGCAGTGCAAGAAAAGCATATCCACAGAGAGGAAAACAGTTGATGTTGAAGATGCAGCACCCACATGACCCATGTTGGCATGGCAGATTGTGCATTGTGCTTCAACCCAGCTTTAGCCTAGTGCTGTGGGCAGGACACCTGGGCCTGGTTCAGTGCTAACAGCACTCCTGAAGAACATCTTCCAGTCTTACTTCATCTGAAAGGAATCCAGCTCATGTTCCCCAAGATCATCCACCAGAGTGAACCACAGGGGATGCACTCCAGAAGCATGCCCCTGAACTGAGCTATTACTGTAACAGAGATTCATTTTAAGCCAAACCAGAGGAATCCAGGGACCAACCATGGCATCCATGTGGCAGAGACCAAAGCAGGGTACACCAGCCATTACAGACCAGAACAACCCTAACCCTAACTCTAGCCCTAACTGCTTTCCTCCACTGTTAGATTGATCTAAATGCTTTGCAGCAACAAGCATGACTGGAGTGGCAGTATTCACTGTCTAGACACCAGGCACTGACTGATTTGAGACAACATATTGACCATTTAAATCGACATCTGATGTGACACATGGACATCTTTGGTAGATCTGTAAATACACCGGAACAACTATCACAATATTTTAACTTAGCAACTGCATTTGCTTTAAAATAACATTGCTAATAACCTGTCTTATTTTTCTTTCTTCCTTTTCTTTAAATGAAGACCTTTGTCTAGGGACTCCCTGACTCATAAATTAAAACAGCAAAACCAAAACAAAGGGCCAAGCACCCAAGTCATCAATCTTTTCTAGCTGCAGAGTCATAGAGCAATAACCAAGACAAAGACTGTTCCAGTTTCTCCTTGCCAGTTCCTAATATCAACATATTTTCATTTCATGAACTTTCTTTTCCTAAAGAAGTGTCAAATTGTGCATATGTCAGTGTGTGTCCCTGTTTAGATTCTGAGCTGCAAGGCTGTCCTCTGTTCCTTCTGCTCTGTAACTTCTGAAATATTCAGCCCCTTCAGATTCCTTCTCAAGGACTGTTTTGTTTCTTACTCTGTGCACATCACACATCCTACATGGTTCCCTGAATAATTATCCAGGATTTGACTAGGTGGTTGATCATAAAATTTCTTTCAGGTAATTTCAAGTGATGCTCCTATGTAAAACAGTAAACTGACTTTTGCATGCATTGACAAGTTTGCACTTTAATTTCTGAGTAAAACCTGTAAGTGTTATGAGATTCCTGCTTCTACCTCTATTTCAATTCTTTATAAATCCATGTTTTATGTGTAAAACCCCACAAACAATGTCAACTAATATCAACAAGTACAATTAAAAGTATTTGCACAGAAATTCAAGATACCTTTTAACACATGAGAGAAGCTACAGAAACCTAGTTTTATTCCCAGATAATTAAACAAGGGGATAAATGGTTGAGGGCATAAAACATAAGAATATCTTAACTGAGGATCTGAGCCAGCTCATGTTGCAGAGCTGTGTCTGCAAGACAGGCATTATTTACACATTCTGGTGAAATACTCCACAGATTTAACGTTTTAAGGCAGTTTATGAATTTCTAATGTCAATTCACATTAAATGTACTTAAACACCCAGATGCTATGACCAAAACTAAATGAATCATAAATCTGAAGTACATCTGAACTGGTGAGGTTAAGTCAAGCTTCTAGTTTAAATTTATATTGCCTTGGATGTGTAAATTAACATCCAAGCAGCAAAATTTACTTTTAATTGGCTTGGACCGTGGATGAACTCCTTCCTTTTTAGTCTGCCTTCTGATTTTAATTGGGTAGAAAGCTACTGTAAATATTTTCTTCTTTTTCACCCCTTCTTCCAAGGTTTTTTACAAACAAGTGAGGTATTGTTTAGCTGCTATGCTCTAGACCCCACACACCCCAAAGCAAAACAGAGAAAAACTATGTGTTCAGATTGCTACAGAGCAGGATTTTATACATTTTCTGATCACACACAAGCAAACAACTTGCCTTCCTCCAAACAAACTGATCAATGCAACTTATAGGGTCTTTCTAGCTTGGCTTCTCATCATCTGTAAGGAGAGAAGAGTAGGCTTGGAAACTTCAGCAAAGGAACCTAAACAGATTTGCTCAGCAGTCTCTGAGTCTCTGGTCAACAGCTCTGTGCTGTTCAAAGCCCAAATACAAGTGCATCACTGTTCTCTCATTTAAATGTAGAATAATTCTAGGATTCATGGCAATGCCAGCTTAAACTTTGCTCTAAAGAAACCCTTTGTTTTCAAATAAATCAGTGCCTGGTTTTAGATAATTCTATAAAGAATCCTATTCATCCACCACATAACCTATTAGTTAACATGAAAAGAGCACCAAAGAGGCAGCCAACCTCCAAAAAATTCTGAAGAAAAGTGAAGTTAAACCAATCTATCTGGCATATGCCTTTAGAGTTACATATAATGTGTGTGGACACACAGACAAGATGTAAAACCTCATTGCAAACAGCACAGTTTTTTCTTGATACAAACACTTTACAACAAGACAGCTGAAAATTTTGTAGCATGCAATCTCTGACCAGAGCACAGTAACTGTCTGGTTTTCCATCACTGCTCAAAGTGTCACAGTATTTTCAAGGGACACAACTAAGGGACAATTTTGGGGTTCTCTGACAGAGAAACCCCATCTGTTTTCTATCACGGCTCTGAAAACCAAAGGATGGCAGGAAAGATTGTTAGTCCCAAAAATTTCAAAGACAACAGATATTCTTCTACCAAAGGCTGATTTGGGAGGGTGAAATTTAGATATTAAAATGCTGCTTAACAGTTTCAATGCTAGTCTGAAGAATCCATGACCCCTTTTAAAGAGCAATTGATGAAAACAAGTTAGTTATTTACAAGATATTTACCATGAGTACTGGAAGATTAAATTAACAGCATTACATTTATTGCTTGAATGAAACATGAGGGCCTAGTATTTGAAAAAAGAAAAAACACCAGGAGGCTAATTGGATAGTTGGATTCTAGGCTATCAGCATCCACAATGACTCCAAATAACCCCCTTCTGTTTCACTTCTTACCTCTCATAAAACATTGCTATATACTTCTTAATGCTACATTCTCTTTTCACTTACCTTTCTATGAAAACATAGCTTTTTTCTTTCCCCCAGTATCTTTAATATATTCAAGATGCACCACTACTATGGCAGCAAGGAAGCAGGAGTCTCCTAGTTCTCTGATGCACTTGTCTTCAAGGCATTTGACAGTCTGGGTATTTTTGTCAGGTAGTTTTTATTTCTGAATTGTCCTAAGTTTTCTCTGTTTTGTAGTTTTTGGCAGCATTTCAAACTTGTAGACTTACTGCATCTTGCTTTTGCAAGGTATGGTTAAGTCCCATCCAAAGGGAGTACAGGAATTATTTTCTTCTTTAATTACCTCCTGTCCTTCTTCTATGCTTTTTCCAGCATTAAAGCACAACACATACCACAAACTGGAAATTCTACCATGGCTGAGTAAATGTATTCATTTTCTGAATGCTCAGTCCTTACTTATTTACTAAACTTAGTATAAAGCATATTTCAGTGTTTGATAGTGATCCCAGTTCATAAATACCTAACACTAGGAATTTACAAACAAAAAAAATGTCTAAACCTAAACTATTATAATACAAACATACAGTAGTTCAGAGTCATGCAGACCAAGTACACTTGCATCCCAACACATGCATCCAACATTCTCCCACTTAAGCAGGAATTACATAGGGTATGGAAGAGGCCAAAACACGGACAGTCATGGGCTGCAGCACATTCTCTAGGTGAGCTGGAAGCAACTGGACTTATTTAGTTAGCCTTGAGAAGAGGCTTGAAGGGCACCTCACAGCAGCCTCCCAAACCTTTGAGAAGGTTACCAAGACAGACTTGCTGGCACATTGCCTGAGAAGGAAAATCCCCACAAGGATAATAGACCACTAGAACAAGGGGGGCTGTGTAGCCTCTCTCTCTGAGTCTTTCAAAACACAGGCAAACACAGCCCTGAGCAGCCCTGTCTGAACACTCAGGGTGAGGAGTTAACTTAAGCTGGCAAGTTAACTCCCCGCCTTCCAAGGTTCCTTCTAACCAGAATGAGAACATGATTTAAGATGTTTAGCCATGAGCTGCACTTACCCATTCAGCTTTTCTTCCTAGTTGAATCCAGAAATGTCATTGTAATGCAGTATTATATACAACACCATGGGACAATAATCTTCACAAGTGCCCATTTTCTCATTAAAATACCAATTTGAGCACAGATGCAAAGCTCTGAAATAGCTAACAAGATAGTTCCTGAAAAATAGAAAAGCATGCAGTTTGCACATATTTAGATATCAGATTTTGCATCTTATATTATATTGATAAATAGCTGGGATTGACTTTAGCTGCAAGGCTCTTCAATTAACACTCAGATATCGGGTATTGCTCCATGGAGCACAGCAAATCTATTCTGATGCACCTGCTGCATTAGCAACATTGAATCCAGGATTGGAGGCAAAGCTCTCCTTGGTCTGATGTCTGTTCCAAAATATTTTGCAATTAACAATATAAGGAAGATCTTTTAAATAGTTCCGTTTCCTCAGTTATTTCACAACAATGAGCAAGTAAGCAAGAGATGGAGAAGCACCATTGAAGGAAAACTAATCCCAAGGGCTGGAAGAGACGGCAGCAGCAGAGCAGCACGATGGTGCCTCACAAGGCAATGGAAATACCTCAGTCCTGCTTCTCATCAGAGGCAAAGAAGCAGAAGTTGGTACCCTTTGGTTTACTCCCTGAGAAACGTAACAGCCTGTAAACTATGCAACTTCTGCACTGGCAGTATTTTGCAATAGTATTTGGCAAGACATTCAGCACTAGCCGCTTGCCAGTTGCCCTCACAGTTTCAAACAAGACTGCCAAGAAGTAAGATGTGACATCTCTTTGAATAAAGGAGCTGTGAAATAAATTTAGACATCAGTCTTGCCTACCCACACTCCCCCAACCCCCAGGTACTTTCCTGCTCTAAACCACAGAAAAACTGCAGTTGCAAAGCAAAGCATTTTGAAGAGGAGGGAATAAGGAAGTTCCTTCTCCTTCTCAGATGATACTCACAGGGTTCCTGAGAAACTGGAGTGAAAAGGTCAGATGAAAGTACAACCTTACTTCTTCCTTTGCTGAAGAGTAGGGAGAAAAAATCCTAATGCAGAACTGGGCATGGGAATGGAGTTATAGGTCAGGACACAAACACACAAATCTGTGGTACAGAACACATAAAACACCACCTAAAAACCCGTATAATATAAAACTGGCAGGGTGACAGCTATTGCCACACAGATACGTTGTGTGAAAGTGGTGGCCCAGGATGGAGATTCCTGCACTGGAAATGGGGCTTTCTGGAAGGAAACACTGGGCACTTTCCCCACTTCAGTTTGCAAGCTTGAACTTCTAAACTGGGACTACAAACAGCTGTCACCACCCGCTCCAGATCCCTGAGACTGTTCTCCTCAGCACAGTTCTCTCATAGAGAAATTAGTCAAGTGTTGATCCTCTCTTGAAGCATAGGGGATGTCATGGAAATTATCACCTCTGGTAATCATCACCAGCAAGCAACCACCAGATCCCAGCCCTCCTCCCAGCAGGACACAAACTGCTGTGACAGAGTCAAGGTTCTGGTGCTCCCTAGCGCTGGCCTTGGGCAACCTGCTTCATCTTCCACGAGGTGGCCCAGGCTGAACACAAGGAGCGAAGTGTGCCCTTCTGCTCGCCTCCTTCAGCCTGTTCAACAGCTGCAGAGGTGACAGGAGATATGGGTTTGAACGCCTGGGGCACAAGGAGCAGGAGCCCAGGTTCAGCCTGCTATATAGACAGATCCTGTCACCAGCAGCTCCCAGAGAAAAGTGTGCACTGGCTCCTCTTCCAGCAGTGTTCCCAAAAGGAAACTGACAACTGCATTTCGAGACACAACCAATGCCATCAGTGCATGTTTACAATGTGCTTGCCAGGTGCCCTACTTTCTTCATCTCCTAAGGGCTTTGATGCTCAACTACAGCAGCTCTAGATAAGGCGCTTAAGAACTTTCTGCTCAAAGGAGATCCAATATGTTTAAGACGCTTTCAGAGTCAGGCAGACACAGTGTTAGGTGGTTTGGAAGATTTGAGGGAATAAATTCTGTTTGAGAATTAGGAATGCAAGCAGGAATCTGATTAAGATATTTTAAAATGTTCTTGCAGCACGTGGAAGCCCTTCAGTTCTACTTTGGAAAGTATGTTTGCTTTGTAGGACTTTTTAGCATATGGATACTACTCAAACTAGAACAAAATGAATCCTTCAATACAAACACTCACAGAGCTAACTTCAAATAAAAACAACATATTGCTTTACTACAGCTCAGTCTATATATGTACATACATTATTTACACTAGTTCCTTGGTCTTTTGAAAGAAAAAATCATAGCAGAATTAATCTTCAACAACTTGGGGATGTCCAAAAATGAAGCCATAAAACCAACCAACAGTGACTTTCCTTTTCGGAAGCACACATTCCTTCAAAATAACATTCTTCTTAATGACAACTTAGACAGCCAAAACAAAAACATAATTTGGAACTGCAAATAAGTGTAATCTGAGCTCTATTTCCATGCAGAAATGCAGGGCATTTGTGTATGAAATGGTTTGTAGCCATGGGACAAAAAAGCCCTAGTTACTTGCATGCAAATTATAAAACTGAAACCATCTGGAAAATGATCTGGGATATATGGAGGATAACCCAGGAGAGAACTGATGAGTGGATGTGGCTAAAGGATCACAGCTTATTAGCAGCTTATCCTGTATGGATGGGATGGAAAATAGGATTTGACATACCCTCTTATACAGTGATGATTAACACGAACCTGCAATTAGCACGCATGACATTTTAGATTGACACATAATTTCCATTATAAACCCTAGATCCCAAGAGAAACAAGAGATGCTTTGCATATCGTTTATTTGCTAATACCTAAGTGATTTTACTTTATATACTTTATTTTGGCCCTCAGCATACCCTACTGAAACATTTTGTTGCTGGGTCAAGTCAGCTTTGGAGGCTTGCAGATATTCCAGCTAGCTAGGCTGAAGCAATTCTGCATATTAAAAACCACCGATCACTATTTTAAACACATGCCATTACAGTCAAATTATCCACCTACTTGTGGATTGACTTTAAACAAGTCAAAAAATGAACAGAGTAGTGATTTTTAAAGTGCTCACATCTTAAAACTATTTAGCTCCCTGCAATACATTATTTTACAAGCAGGGTGGACTAGGGATCACCACTACTGTCCCCCCATAAGTCCTTTGAAGACTTCAAGTCCAGTGAGACTTGAACTTCCAGCTTTGTCAGGATGTCCTTAGAGAATGAGAATGTACACACTGATAATAAAAAGCAACAACTCCTATGGGCTGTTGATTATCAGGATGAAGATCCCCTCAGAACAACATAACCAATGAATTACAAGTCTTGCAGCACTCTGGATGTAGCCCATGTATTCACCAGACTGCATAACTTTCCTCTCCCTCAGGAAATGTTTAATCCTCTTTGAAGATTACAATAGATACTGAATTTATTAGATTAGCATGAAAGAAATTAAATGCAAGGGCTGTCAACATCTATTTTGAGTGTCCAGTATAAATGTCAATGCTGTTTCAATGCTTAGACCACATAATAAAGAGGCTGTAGCACTTACTGGAGAGAAATGCAAAGATCATTAACTGGATTTTGCTGCCAGCTAGTGCATATTTCTGCTCTTCATACAATCTCAAAAATTAAGGGAAAGAGCCTGACAGAATTCAAATTAAAAAAAAAAAAAAGTTTTGCAGGAGCACGTAAGTCTCAGCAAGGGGAAGCCAAGGAGTTCTGACCAGTGCTCACAAAAGCAGTGGGGCAGACTTCCTGCAAGTAACAAAGCCATGCAGGTGAATGTTACTGGATACTCTTTCAAGCTCATACTTCTCTCCTTAATTCAAATCCCTCAAGTCTGTGTCAGAATTTTACCTTCCCATAAAAGACCTGTGCAGGAAGCACCAATATTTTGCAACTTCTTCTGCACAGGAGGAGGAAGCATTATTTTAATTCCCTCCCTGCCTCCAACCTTCTCTTATGCTGAAGGTAAAGAAACAATTCCAACCCTTGCCTCTCTGGCAAAGAGACCACCAGAAAGAGGAACTGCAGATCCAAACCACGTTCACTGCTTTGCCTCTGCAAGGCACAAAGCAAAGCAAGCCAGGGTCTCCTCATCCTGCTGGGACAGAGGTAAAGGACTCTGGAAAAAGGCTCTTTCACCTGCTCTAAATTTAAACGCCCAGCCATTCTTCACCTCTTAAATGTCTGATTCCAGCACAGCGCTACTGTCTTTATGGAGTTAAGTAGTGGAGCTGAAATGGAGTTTGGTGGTGTCCGTAATTGCAACCCAGAAAGCAAACCCTCCCACACCGAGCCAGCCATGCAAAATAAAGCACAGTACGTAAAACTACACATACAGGCAGCAAAAACATTAGGGCAAGGGCACTAGCAGGAGCCAGTAAAGAAAAAAAAAAAAGAAGAAAAAAAAAGGAAAAAAAAAGAGAGGAGAATGCAAAACACTAAATTACTTTAAAAACTTCTTTGCAAATATAATATCTAAAATTATAGCGGCAGGGGAGGGGGGAGCAGAAGTTTCTCCATGTTTTTTTGTTTATTCTCCTGCGAGCACTTTGCCCCCTGTCCGTAAGCGGATCCCGGGCGCTGGAGCCGCACGCCCACGCGGAGCAGCGCTTTCCTGCGGGAACACTTTCAGGAACACTTTCAGCCCCGGCCCCTCCGCAGGAGCCTGGCCAGGGCCGCACCGAACACGCTCCTCAGGAACGCCGGCAAAGCACGCAGGCGTTTTCGGGCTGCAACAAAAGGGAAGCGAAACGTCCCCGAGTCCCGAGTCCCCGGCTGAGTCCCGTGTCCCCGGCTGAGTCCCGAGGCCCCGCGGCTCCGGACGGGCCCTCTCCAGCCCGCCCGTGGGAGGGGGCACGGACCCCTGGACGGCTGCACCCGCCGTACCTGCCTCCCTCTGTCCCTCCGCCGGCCGGGGCGATGTCCGTCCGTCCGTCCGTCCGCCCGCCCGCTCGAGTTGCCGCTTCCTCCTCCCTGCCGCGTCAGCCGCGCTCCTCCCGCCGCGGCCGCGGAATGACGGGCTCCCCTCACGGGGCTGCGCCCACCCCGGGGCGGCCACGGGCCACCGCCGCTCCCCGCCGGCGCAGGCGGGGCTGCTGTCGCTCTCGGTGCCGCTGTCGGTTCCGCTGTCGGTGCCGCCCCCACCGCCCGCCCGCCCCGACCAGCCCCCCCGGGCGGCGGCAGCCGGGGTCAGGCCGGGACGCGCAGCCGGCCCCGCTCCCGCTCGGGGCCCCGCGGCTGCAGCTGCCCGAGGGACCGCAGAGCCTGCGGCTGCCGGCTTGGCGCGGGATGTGCGATCCGAGGGCGGATTACCGCCATGCCCCCGCGGACCCGGCAGATAATCCAGGGCCACGCCGCTCTCCCCACATGCGGCATCCAGCGGGCGAGCAGGCTGCGCCTCGGGAGCGGCTTCCGAGAGCTAGCCGTACTGCCTGGCCGCTGGCAGGGACTGTGCCCCAGCGGGACATACACCGAGCCTGCCCAGGGCCGGCCCGCTCCGTCCGCCGCACGGCTCTCGCACCCCGGCACGGAAAGCGACGGTGGTTTTCGATGCCGATATTTTATCCGCCTGGGCAGCAAAAGTAGATCAGTCGGGCTGGATGGAGAAGAGGGACATCGGAGACGTCAACGAGAGTACAGAAGCATTCTTCCCATTCTGTCCTGTAGGCATTATTTTGCCTTTTTTTCTCAATAATCACCTTCAGTGCTCATTTCTCACAGCAGGATGTAAAAATTGTTACCAGTTTCTCTCAACCAACATTTGTTATCTCTCTCTTGGCTGCTTTTCCATGCTTCCTGGCACACTTTCGTCTCCACAAATTACCACAGGACGCAGCACAGCAAAATTCACCTCACCCGGAATTTGTGCAATCCAGCCTCGAAACGCTTCTATCACGCTTCTATCAGATTCATGGTTCTGGGTATGGCAAACTGAGGTCCCCACATGGGACACCTTAGGAGATGGTACCAGCTTGGATACTTCACAAAATGATGAAAATTTCCAGGAAGGCCTCAGTGAGAGGATGGGAGATGAGGGAGTTTTTTCTAAGCACATCCAGGGCACAGGTGAATTTTTTTGATGGTAATAAGAGGAAGAGAAGAGACTCCTGAGGACAGCAACAGCTCTTGCATCCTGAGATGCTGGAAAGAAGACAGAGGCTATAGTATGGGCAGAAGTGAATCACAGAGAATGAGCTCAATATGATGGTCTGGTATAGTTAATCTGTTGTCATAGTACATTTTAAAAGAATGATCCCTAAATTACAACATCCCTTCAATACAGTTTGGATGGTTCCTTCTTTCCCAGCTTTTATTTAAGCAAATGAGCAAGACAAAAACGTACAGCTAAAAGCCACATCTGTGAGGAAAGGTAGGTATAAGCAGTTCTTGCCAAGATGGTTATGTTTTCACGCAAACTTCCTCTCTTCATTTGGGGATTTTTGCTAACATATTTTAGTGGGAATACTGTTTTAACCCATCATTATACCCAGTCACCTGACTGCACCTAAAATTCATTGCATCCTGAAGGTGGTGGTCGATGGCTCAATGTCCAGGTGAGGACCAGGGCAAATGATGTCCCTTAAGGATCCATACTGAGACCAATGCTCTTCAATGTCTTCACCAGTGACATAGACAAAGGGATTGATTGCAGTTGCAGCAAATTTGCAGATGACACCACGCCAAGTGGTGCTGCTGACAGGCCTAAAGGACAGGATGCCATCCAGGTGGATCTGGCCATGCTCCAGAAGTAGGCCCATGGGAACCTCATGAGGCTCAACAAGGCCAAGTGCAAGACACTATACCTGGGGCAACCTGGTACCAATGCAAGTTGGTGGATGAATGATGGAGAGCACACCTGTGGAAAAGGGCTTGGGGTAGATGAAAAGCTGGATGTGACCCAGCAATATGTTCTTGACAGAAAGCTGACTGTATCCTGGGCTGCATCAAAAGCATTGTGGCCAGCAGGTTGAGAGAGAGGATTCTGACCCCTTCTTTGCTCTAATGAAATCCCACCTGGAGTGATGCATCCAGCTCTGGCATCCCCAACACAGGAAATACATGGACCTGTTGCAACATGTCTTTGTCCAGAAAAAGGAGGTCCTTAAAGACGCTCAGAGGGCTAGAGCACCTCTCCTATGAAGACAGGCTGAGATATAACAATTAGAGATGGAGTTGTTCAACCTGGAGAAGTGAAGACTCTGGGGAGACCTTATAGCACCTTCCAGTACCTAAAGGGGGCCTAAGAGGGACCTGAAGAGGGACTTTTTACAAGGACAGAAAGGGATAGGACAGGGGATAATGGCTTTAAACTAACAGAGGGTAGGCTTACATTAGATATAAGGAAGATAAATTTTATAGTGCAGGTGGTGAAACACTGGAACAGGCTGTCTGTCTGTGAGTGGTAGATTCTCCATCTGTAAAAACATTCAAGTTCTGGCTGGATGGGGCTTTAAGCAATCTGATGGAGCTGAAGATGTCCTTGCTCATTGCAGGCAGGTTCACTAGATGGCCTTTAGAGGAGGTCACTTCCAAACTGAACTATTCTATTATTCTGTGTTTCTGTGATCATTGTAACCTTATGTTTCTCATAAGGCTTGCACACATTTAATGTTATGCACACATGGGTGTCCTTGATCCATCTTGCATGTGTAGTTGTTTAGAATACAGTCACACAGAAAACTATTTTCAGAACAACTTCCAAAAGGCAGATCTCCAGACAAAAAGGTTATGCAGTTTGACCCATTCAGGAGACCCACCCCTGTTATGCAGAAGTAATGCTAAAAAGTGATGAGTGATTCTAGCTATATTATCATTTGGGAGAAAGGGTTTGATTAACACAACTAAACATTTTCTGTAAGGCCTAGATTTTCAGGAATTAATCTGTCAGTATCAGAACCCTATTTCTGCATTGGATTAAACTGGCAGAGACAGGACTGAATAATAGATGTAACCATTCCCTCCTTTCCCTTCTCTCCCAAAGAACCTGAATGAGGAAAAAGTTTTGAAAGGTCTTCTCACATACCAGAACAAAATTAAGAACAAAAAATGTTCTTTCTTTTTCCGTAGAAAGAAAAATCTGTTCCACCCCAAAGTAGCCTATAACCTGATGTATCATGTCAACATACTTGAGCTTCTTACACACTGCATAAAGTGCCTACAGAATTCCTATTTCCAAAGCTCTATCAAGGTATACTTGTATTGTTTATTCCTTATCAGAAATTTAAAAATTTAAAAAGCTCTCATCTTAAGTGAAATCAACTTCAGTTAACTAACAATTACAAGAAACTCTTTCTAGTTTTCCTGCCACTTAAAAGAACACAGAGCTATCACAAAGGAACACAAAAGGTCAGCTGTAAATAGCATATTTTATCAGTTGAGGGGTCTGAAGTGCTGGAAGTCTCTTCTAGTTCTATTTGTGTGCATGTGTCTGTAAAAACACTACAAATCCTTCTTTGACCTGATATTACTCATTTTTTTCCCTGCTTCACGTACACTTTGGCACAAACTAGGCAGCTTGAGAAAGACATGGTCCTCTTGCAGGTGATGGGTTGCCATGTTGACAGCCTGGGGAAAAGTTTCCAGTCTAGACCACAATGTGCAGATGCAGCCGTGGTGGAGTTCCTGAGCAACTGCAAGTTCATGCTCTTTACAAGCTTATTTCTCTCCACCAGAGACTTCTCTGTTGCTAGTCAGGCTACTGCACTCCTCTACAGACACAGCAGAAAACCTAAATATCAAAGAGAATCTTAACCATCTCCACTTCAATGTAAGCAGAGTTCACCTATGGTAAAAGCCTCCCCCACAAAAAAAAAAAAAAAAAAAAGGGAAAAAGTGACTTGCCACTACAGCCAGCCTTTTCTTCTATCTTCTTAGTTTTCCCAGAATAATGGTGTTTTCCTCTTGCTCTGGTATTCTACTGTGAGGACACAAGTACACCCTCAAATCCCTATTGCATTGTCCTCGGTACTAGGAAGCACTAAACTTAGAAAATCTTCAAAAGTTCAGTCTCAGGCTGGCTGCTGAGCAAACAAAGGTAATAGATGTGCCTCATTTGTTTCCTCATGTCTGCTCCATTGTTTGTTTTCTTCTTTTATGCATATCCTTCCAGACAGGTTGATTTGTTTAACTACACAAAGGTCAGTGTCTGAGCAGCACACACCTAAAAGCACCAGCAATACAGAAAGAGCAAACAGAAAAAACAGATTATGATGATGACATTTGGCTTTTAAAGGATAACAAAACTCCTGTCAATATCAACGGTCTGATGCACAGACTGAGGTCTGAGTAAACCCTTTGTATAGTAGCTCAGTAGCTGTGGAGATGATGCATTATCATCTTACTATGAAAGGCCAAACAAATGGGAGAAACATCTTTTGTGAGGTCGCCAGGACTTTTGCCTTCTTGCTCTACTTTCTTTCATTCTCTTTCTTGCTTAACCTCTTTGCATGTGTCCACCTTTCATCCCTTTGCACTTCTTTCCCCATAGCAACTCTGCCTTCATACATCCTACTTCTGCCTGCTCCCACATGAAGAAGCCAGGTAATAGCATGGGCTGAATTTCAGAGGTGAAATTGCAGAGACAAATGGTTGTTAGCTGATGTAGACTTGTAGCAAGATCTCTAGCACTATGGGCTATGAGCCAAAGTAGGGATGAAAGAAATAGAGATAGACTAAGGACAAGTGGAATAAAAGAAGCTTCAAAAGTTTTAAAGTAGAGAGCAAAGTTATATAAGTTGACCTTTTACCTAGGCTTTCTGTTCAGCAGACCTGACAGTACACGCTCAGGCTGGTTAGATCCCCCACAACCACATACTAACGAGGAAATAAATCAATGGTTACGAATCATGAGAAAGGCTTGTTGTGACATGGATTCATCTGCCATTGACTCCATGTTCATGAAGAGGCTCCTGTCTTCAGGCATGTAAATTCCCATTTTTCAGAGCAAGTTCCTGCAGAAATGATAAAGTTAATCTTCAGGAGGCTAGCTAACAGTTCATATTTCTAAGTAGCATAGATATTGACAAGATATAGTTTTGAAAAAACTTTGCTCCATTAATACAGTATAACACATTTTATTTAACATCTGAAATACGGATCACAGCAATTAAGATGAAAGTTTAACACAAATGTCAAATAAAAATAAACTTAAGTGCTTTATTGAGTTCCAGGAACTTAGTTACAAATCACATCTGGGGATCCATACCTCTCATTGTGCCTTCAAGGAAAAATCTTCTCCAGAGTATTGCCATTAGGCTTTTACATCAACACCCAAGTCACAACAGGTACAGAGGAGTAGAGACCACTCTTCTCATAGCCACCACTTTAGGTTGGTTATACTTCCTACACTGTTGCATGCTTTGAGTTTCATACTTCAGTTTGTACTTTGTCAGTGTCATGAGTAAATCTAGATCAGATTTTTGCAGAATTGGAGTTCACGGACAGATATTCAGATGAGTGTAAACAGAGATGTTTCCCAGTCTTAGTTGTTACTAAATAATGGCCACTTGCTGTTTGATCATGAGACATGATAAACACTGGTGCAAGATGTTGCCAAGTTTGTGGGTGATATTTCAGGACATGCAAGCACTTTTGCTTTGCCCCTAACTAAGGGCAGCTTTCAAGTGAGTAAGTACAGTTCTTTCCCTGGAATGGTGAGAGGTATGCAATTAAGCATCATATCCTCTGTCTAGGGAAGTAGTAATCACACTTTATTTTCTTTCCCTTCTTCCAAAACCAACATTTGTTATTCCTCAATCATATCCTCTTACTCAACTGTTGTGACATACTGTGTTGCTATTTCATGCTTTAGTGTGTTCTCTGTAAAGTTCAAAGTTAATTAGACCAGGTTAGCTGCCCTTCAGCTTTTGTTACTGGATGCACTGTAAAACCCATCCCATTCACACCACAAGCCTGTTAAATTTTTGCGTACAAAGTAGAGCCCCTTTTTTGCATTGAGGATCCCTGCTGCTGTGAACTATTTATCATATGAAACATCAGTGATGTTGGCTACAGCATCTGAGAATCAATCTCTGCAAACACAATTAGCTAAAATATTGGAAGACAGTTTATTCTTCAAATCTGAAAAAACTCTTTAAAATTATTTTAAAATTTAAAATATTTTTTAAATTTGAAACTATTTATTTTAAATATATTAAATAACAATTCTCAAACATACATTCAAGAATTATAAGCTATTTGTCTACAAAAAGATAAAAGAAAAAAGGGCAGAATGGTATGTATTGCAAGGGTGAAATATAACTGTTTATCAAGATACCGCCAAATTGAAATCCAAAGAATACAGCAAACAAAATATGAGAGGACATATAATCATCTTACTCAATGCAAACTGTAAGAATTAAGCAGTAAGTTGGAGATCCTAAGTCAAACCCTAAGTCTACTTTTGCTTTTTAACACAGCTGTATAAAAGGGAATTAGGATTAAATCCTACTGGTATAAAGGGAAAAAAAGTGTCATGTGATATAACAATGTAAGTTTCCAAGAAAATGAAATTGAATTAATTTACCAAAGTTTCAGTTCAAGAAAATATCCTGCTCAGAAAACAAATTTATTAAAGTGAAACGGGTTTTTGTTTCTTCTCCTTTTTTCTTTCCATCCTAGCTGTGGTTGCTGTTTTGGGGAACATGAAAACCCCAGCCTCATATGTTTCCCATGAGTTTCTCAGGAAGTAGCAACAATGAGTCAATAGATTTCACAGATACAAAATTTCAAAACCTACCACAAATTCATGGAGGTGTTCTTACCTGTATTAATATAGGAGTTAGGGTCTAAAACCTTAAAAAGAAGAGAATAAGCCATTTGAGTGGTCAAGATTACAAGACTGTAAGGAAGCTGTAGTCCATTTCTAAGTGAAGCGGAGGGGTTACTAAAGTTTATGTATGTAAATTCTTTTATATATGTATCAGCTGGAAGTGTTGTTACTTAATGATTGCTCATCATTAACAGGCACTTTTTCCTGCTCTGCTGATAGTAGGAGTGCAACTTAAAAATTAAATTAATTTTTTTGTTTTCCTTCAGTTTTGTTGTTCTGCTTTCTCATCTTTACTGTCTTCTGTTCTATGAACTTTTCTTCCCTGTAATGCAATTCAGATGCAACCAGACTAAGGAATTGGATGACATCTCTACTGTTAGGAAAAATGTGAAAGAACTGAAGTAACTATTTTTTTTTAAATCTTGCACACAGACATAAGCATAGTGAAATTTATTTATGAGATTGTTGAACTGTACAAGTGAGTAAGAGATATCTGCTAAACCCTGGGTCTTCAGTGTGCTGTAACTCTAGTCTAAAAGCATCCATTTTGTAATCAGGTCTTGCAGAGCTCCAGCAGTAAAGACCCAGCAAATGTCCCAGGTTTGTTCTGACCAACAGTCCATGGATCTGCTGTCAGTAGAGCATATTTCAAACACAGTAGCTTTCTACACCTGAGGTAGCTTATTTGTTGGTGGCAACTGCTGGAAGTTTATGAGAAATCCTTTGGCACCCAATATGAGATGGCTGCTTACAAAAAGTCTGTTTGGGAAGAGTCTGGAGTCTAGGGAGTGACCAAAGCACAGTAATTAAATAGGGATTAGATAAACCTAAATCAATATTAAACCAGTGGTAAAAATGGTTCTCCAGAGAATTTTCAGATCCTATCTGTTCCTAAGGATTTGTCTTTCCTACACCATGACTTGAAAGACAATGTTTTGGGCACAATTACATATCCTCTGCTTTCTTCTCTGTCTTATTCTGGCAACTGTAGTATGTTTACCTGCAGAAGACCTTCTTCAAGGGGTCTGGTATTGTGCAACAAGGAAGAGGTATTGTTGGGATTCCCTTTCTCAGGAGCTGGTGTTTCCTACTCTGCCAGAGACTGCTTAGGTGTCCCCCTGTATCCAGGTTCCACATGCATTTCCTTCTGCCCATGCTACAGAGAGCCTGTGAAGAGATGAGTTGGGAATAATGCTCTTGGAGGGATAACAGTTTCAGTCAAATATTCCTTGATCTGTGGGTCACTATAACACTAGCTATGTCTTTCAGCTCTGCTAACCCACATATAAAAAGGTAATCTCTCAGTCTCTTTTTCTCAAACTCTCATTTTGCTTTTTTCTACTTTTCAGTGTAGCATGTTTTTGTTTGTCTTTGTCAGGAGCACTCCCTCAAATTTCACCTTGAGTGCTGGGCTGGCTACTCCTGGTGTATACAAGTGGTGAACAAAGCTTCACCATCAGAGGAGTGGATTTATCCATCATATTCACAAATAGAAACATAGGAAAGGGTTGTGAGTAGAGCAGACTATTTTTCATGAAGCCATATAATCTCTAACATATTTTTCTTATTTTCTCTATTGCTGTATCATGATTCTTTACTGAGATCTTGACTCATTTACAGTTTCTGTGTTACCTGCCTCAGTTACCTTGTTCTTACATGCTTACAGGAGGACATCCATTCTTTCTCTCAACCTTATTTTTTTCTAGGTCACGATTATTTTATTGTTCATTTAGCTTGGACCTTTTTCTGTTGATTTTCATGTTTCTTGAAATGAGGTACTAACACACTGTGCTTGCTGCAAGTTGCCATGTTGATCCTTTTGTATCCCTGTGACACTCAATCACTGAATCCTTTAAAAGGCTTTGCTTTTTCATAACAATATGATGTGGCTGACTCACAATTAGTTTGTGATTCACTGTATGCCCTGATCCTTTTTGAAAAATGTTTCCAATAAATGTACTCCTTTATCTTGTGATTGTAAGTAAGAATAAAATATTATATGTGCTGATTTCTAATCTTACTTGTTTCACTAGCTTGTCAAGAGTATGTTAAACCACATTTCTCCCTCAAAGTGCTTGCAACTCTTTCCAGCTCAGTGTTTCCCACAAGTTTGGTAAGCATAATCTTGCTTGTAATTAATGAACAGACTGAGGACAGATGCCTGCATAACCTCATTTTGATATGGTTTTACAGTTTGTTAGTGACCAGCTGCTCTGCATATGCTCTGGTTACGTAAGTTTGCTATAATCATGGCTTTTCTATCTAGCACAGCAGTATCAGATCAGTACATTTTCTGCCAGCTTGACTGTAAAGTGCAATGTGAGAGGATACCAAAACTCACGAATGCCAAGATCAGACAGTATCACTTCTTCTCCTGGGTGTGCTCTGCCCCTGCTGAGAGAAAACAGGTGACCACATTGGGTTGGTATTGTCAAACATTCTTAACAGAAATAATGTGCTTGCAGTGTTCTCCTTATATCCCCTTAATTACATTTTACTTTCTGCTTTGGAATCATTGTATTTTTTTCCCCATCCTGCCTTCTGTTTGGTAATTCGATTTAGTGGGGTTTTATTTTGTCATGCCTTTTTTTTTTTTTTTTGAGTTTTGGGGTCAAGGTCATTGTTTCACTAAAGTGATTTTTCTTCACTTAAATATTCTTTAGATCAAGATAGCTTGGGCACATATAACCTCAGTTTTTTTAATGAATGATTCTTCATTTTTACTTCCTTCACAGGCAGTATTATCTAGAAATGTGAAGAGTTCCAAAGGTGCTGTATTGAAGTTATCTTTCATTCACTCTCTTGTTATTTCATCAAATTATGCAACTTGTTTGATACTTTACTCATCTAGATTTGCTCAGATTCAAATCTAGAAAGCCTTCCCCATAGGATGTCTGACATCCTCTATATCGACAGAATCTCTCTCAAACTTTCTACCTGTGAATGAGCTTTCTCCTGCTGATAGCTCTTAGTTTGAGTAGTGAGCTTGACCTTAGTACGATTTAATTTGAAACGCTCTCCTTGAAACTTTATCCCCTGAATCATCCTTATACAGTGCTCTACAGTAAAGTCATACCGTAAGGAGGATCTTTCCTCTGCAGTTACTTGATCCAATTGCCTGATGAGTTCCGGACCTCAGAACAGGCACTCATGTTCTCGATGTGCAAATCACGGTGTCCTGTCTGTCATTCTCCAGCACAGAATGTTCTTCGAGACCAGCATCTGTTTTGTGAACCACCCTACCATGCTTGCTATGTAAATGAACTATCAGTGTGGAAGCAAAACTGCTTATTTGCTGAGGTGTACAATCATGTAGGATGTTCAGCAGCTGGACCCGCTGCCTTTCGTTATTTGGTTAGCCAGAAAAAAAGGCGACAGAGCGACGAAGTGGTGGTGCCTGACAGCGCTGTTGTCTCACCCGTGTAGCGCGGCACTTCCCGGGATGATGGGATGCTGACGAGCTTCTGCTGACACCTACTGCCAGAGCCGAACGCAGCACAACAAGACAGGGGAAGGCGCCGTCCCTCCCACGGGATTCTTGGCGTGCAGCTTTGGATTCGGACTACCGGTGTTGTATGGAAAGAGGTAAATACCACCCATAGTTTTAAGGAAATAAGTTAGATAGACCAGAAATGGCAAAGGCCCCATGACTAATTCCGTGGGATTTTTTTTTTTTGTGGTTGTTTTTCTCTGATAAAATTAGTGAAGGACAAGAGTTGATTGAAAGTCACTTCATGCATTTTCCATGATAGAAGCCAATGAGTTTATAACTGGAAAAAACTCAAAAGCAAAAAGAAAGATTTTACTTTCTTTTTTTTTTTCATAAATGGTACATCTTCATTGTTACTGTGAGTGGTTTTATATCAGATGCAAGAAAAAGCTGCTCTTCAAAGAAATTACTGCACAGTAATAGGCACCTGTTTCTTTGGTTTTGCAAACCTCCTTTTCACTTATTTCAATACTTAGAATCACATCCAAGACAAGGAAGTGTGGTAGAGGATGCCACTTACTGGAAGGTTATTAGTGAACTGCAATGAATTAATGAACACAAGAACTGTAGTTTAGACCTTTAGAGGTGTATAAAGGACCAAGAACCTTCTGAACTATCAGAAAACTAGAAACTATTAGAACATTTGGCTACTGGTGGTAAAGCTATTTGTGCATGTTGGAAGGTGGAGCATTATGCTCAGCTCAATTGCCAAAGGATAGGGCAGCAAACCAGTTGGAAGGGTTCATCTGGTTTCAATTTGAAGTGTTATTACATCTAGTTTAAAAACCCTCAGGAGAAAATTTAAGAATATAGTAGATTTATTTTTCTTTTTTTTTTTTCAGCTTGTTGATCCACTCCCACCATTTTGATTTGTGTATCAGGTTCTCTCCTCTGTCTTCAACTCTGAAAAACACAGGCTCTCAACCTGTGAAATACTTCCAAATTTGAAGCATAATTGTGAGCCAGGCATCACTGCTATGTGCTCTCTGTAAGAAGAATTTGATGTCTTTGTCCCCCATTTATATCCTTGACTTGGCAATTCTTCTGTGCTGGAAATGCTGTTCATTCTTTAAACTGGGTATTTGCAGAGAGAATTTCACTTAGGACCAGACAGTTAATTGGGACGCTTAAATACATGGGATTGTTACAAAGATTTAAGTAAAACTGTAACAGCTGATGACATCAGTGACTGCATACACTGTGAACATACAAATCAATAGGGCAGTGAGTGTGTTAGTTGCTCAACCTATTTTATTTTGAGGCGTTTATCTTTTAGTGTAATGGGATTGTACCATTCGTTCAATTTGTATTTGACAGAGCACTATGGAAGCAGATAAACATTCACAGTAATTGCCATTGAGGCTTCCATATAATCAGGTTACACATCTATGCTAATAACACTTACATTCTCCTTTTTCACAATGGTCTACTGCCCCAAAGATTGATTTTCTGTTGACAGTTTCTGAACACTGACAGTCCTAATGAATCCATTTTGTTTGCCAGTTGTGCTGACATCAATTCACAAAGTGATATTCAGAGTAAAAAAACGTGGGGCCTTCACTTTGCAGAGGAGTTTGCATGTGAAATCAATGTGAAATGTTTTCAATATAGGGCCTCAGAACCAGATTTTGAGCCAAGAAACAAAATGAAAGCATAGGTAAACAAACCCAAACCAGCGTGTCTTGGATGATGAGACTGACCCAGCATGAAAGTCAGCTGTAGAGCTGCTCTTTCTGGACTAGGCTGTACCTGAACCACCATTTGGAACACTGATTTTGCTGCAGCAAAGCCTTTGAGTGGGTTATTTGGATGGTTGTAATTAGTACTGGAACCTCTGCCCAGTATTTCACTTTTCATGTTGTTTTCCTAATGCATTCATGTATTGCTAACACAACATTCCACACTTTGAGCAGCCCAAATTTGGTCTCGTGTGGGAATGACATCAGTGTTAACAGAGGACATCTAATAGTGGTGTAAATTGCTGAACCTGGTGCAATGGCAGCAATTCAAGTTCTGACTCTGTGAAAGCACTGTAGGAAAACATTTTGTAATTTTGGAGGTCATTGGAAGGCAGTAGAAGCGGGATATGGAAGTTATTCAGTTGGATGTATGCAGGACATGAGTTACCAGCCCAGGTCCCCAGGATAAATCAAGTGCTGTTTTTTAACTGCCATTGACTAACTATTAATTAACCCAAAAGTTCATGAAAGCTGAAGTTTCTCAGTGGTCATTCCTGTCCTTCCAGAATACTGCTGGGCTGCACGCTGCCTCTAAGGACCAGGAGATGAGGAGGCCTGTGATCAGCACCCCTCTGGAATACCACAGGTAGCATGGTGGTGAGCACTTGGGCTTTTAACAGTGCCTGCTTAAACGATGAGCAAAACAAGATACGTGGCTCAGCAGCAGTCGGGAAGTGTTGGCTTAACAGGAGCAAGAAGCAGAGCTCACACAACACTCGAAGCTGCTCTGTGCAGTGGAGCACACGCTGTCGTTCTCTCCTTGTAGCTGGTACTACTGATAGTACTTATGATATTATAAATACTATCCAGTTGTGGGTCTACACATGCTTTTTTAGATGCTAGGTTGTCACATCTAAATAAAAAAATGTTGTAACAATGTGCCGGTTTTACCTGGGGGGAGAGCACACTAAGAAGGTTTTCTCCATGAGAACTTCCTCTGTGGATTGATGGGACCAACTGGAGGTTGGTTTAGTTGTTGACAGCCTGAGAAACCAATTGGAAAAGTCGGTTCGCTCCGTGAATCACATTTGAAGCAAGTAAACGCTCGGAAAGCTCCTCTTGCATTTTCGGCCTCTCACAGTGGGCCCCGGGCTAGCCCGGGTCCTTCTAGCGGGGCCCGGCCCAGGCGGGAGCGGCTCCGGAGGCGGCTGGGCCCCGTCTTTAACCAGGGGTCCCAGTGGCCGAGGGGAGCAGAGACCATTGCTGGATTCTCCCCTTTTCCCGGTGTGGCCGTGGCTCGGTGGGGCCCTGCCCTGCCGCCCTCACGGGCTGGGGGGAGGCAGCCGGGCCCGGTTCGGGAGAGCCCCCAGGGCTTTGTGTGCTGGGCAGGGCAGAGGGAGAACCCCCGGGCTGCGGCTGGAGCTGGGGGCGGCTGGAACCGGAGGAAAGCCATGGAGACACAGCCTTGGCACCCATTTCTCCTCTGGATGGACTCTGCGGTTTTCATCCTGTCCCTCCAGCGTGGCCTGGGCACCCTGAGATCCTGACGCAGTTCCAGCATGGCCTGGCACAGCCCCTGGGGGGTTATATTTTTTTTTTTTTCCCCCAATGCTCAGATAAGATTTAGAGACTTTTGTCTTTCCTTGGGTGAGAGGAACACAAAGGATACACCAAAGTCAGTAAAGTAAAAGCTAAGTTTCTAAATGGAAGGAGAATGAGGAGACACCATGAAGGTTGGCTGAAATATCTTTTTGTAAGTTATAGGGGTGGACTGTACTTCACGAAAAAATTCCTTTAAACCATGAAAAAAGAAAGACGGGGATGGGGAGCAAGTTGTAAAGTGTTTGAAGAATCCTTTGCCCCGAGGAAAAGAGGGGGACCTCTGTTCCTGGGAATGAAGTATGAACAGAGGGAAGTGAGCTGAAGAGAACTTTTGCCTTTGAGGAGCTCATCCTTAAAAGTAATACCCCATGACTTTTTAACATGGCCTGCAACTCGGTTCTGAAAAGACTGTGAAGTGGGAGGAAATTCATGATAGCAGATCCCGGGCAGCTGTTAATCATGAAGAAGTGGAGTCAAGAGAGAACTGGTGATTTCCTCTTTTGGTAAAAATCCTTATAGCTAAACAAAAAGAAACTCCTCTCCCTAAAGTGAACTGAAAAAGATTATTTGTGTAAGGAATTGACTGAAGTGTCCCTGTATGTTGTTAAGCTGTTACAAAGGGGGAAAGAGGAACTGGTCTAAAAATCTGTTCTGAATTTATTATTATTATTCTTTGTGTTGTTAATAAAGTTTTTTTTTTCCTTTATTCCCTTTTTAAGTTTTAGGCCTGCTTTACTCCTAATCCTATTTCACAACAAAAGGTAAATATATCACAATTGGCAAACCTTAAACCATTACATGTTCATTGTGGGGTGTGATAATATTGCCATCTTCCCTCTAGCTCACACTTTTGTTTCCTCTCTCCTCTTTCTTGAGTGTACATGAGCTTTCAGAGCCAGGTCAGGCTAAACTGCTAGTCTTGCAGGCTAGGCAGGATCAGCTCTGCAAGGGTTTCAATGAAGAAAACACCAGGTTTTAGCTATCCTTTCTGAGGAACATGTTGAGGTATAGCTGAAGGCTGATAATAACATTCACTTCTTGACAACACAGACCATCTTCTAGTTTATCGTGATCGGTTATTTGGCATGCTGCTCAAGCCTTTTGTTTCTGTTTACCTGGAAACTTCTGTCATTGCTCTTCCAAAGAAACAAGTGCTTCTGAAAAATAATTGCTTTGACCTGGGAATGACCCATTTCCTGAGGGTAAATGACAAAGACGACAGAATAGCAGTGGGTGAAGATCAAACTGAAATTTTTACATATTCCGTCCTGGGCCTGAAATGAATGCCTGGTATTTTGACTGTCAGTGCTTGGTTCTCATCAACGAAGTGGCACAAGTTCAGGTATGTCCTGTTGCTGACAATTAATCATTCTTCTGACCCATTACAATTAGATTTAACTTTGTAATCACTGTGATCTTCAATCCTACTTTCTTGACTGTGATGTTGTTGTTTGTCTGTGAAAATAGCATGGCTCTTGCCATGATCTCTGGTAGGACTCATTGCTACACTCTGCAGGGTACTTACTAACAAGGCAGACACTGTATTTCCTGAATTTTCCTTTAAGACTGCTTAAAGTTTTAGTTACTCGTGTAATCTGTATTCAGTGATACAACACAGAACTTCCTTATACTGTTTGCCAGATACAGTGTATAAAGCTTGTAAATAAAGATGCATTTAATTTGCATAAATTATTTGTTTGCCAGAGAATTGTGATTTTTATCAGAGATTCTGTAATGAAAGTTTATTGTTGCAGAAATTGCTTGGGCAATCAGTCATGATCATAAGTCTGCATATAGCTGAAAAGCTTATAAATATAATTAATCAAAAACATCCATATTAATTAGGGTCAAGCCACCACAAAATATAGATGCCTCTACTGAATATAATTTATCAGTGAAATTAATGTTAGAAAGGAGAAATGTTTTTGACTTTACAGAGTGCCCTCATAAAAGTATCCAGTTGGAGAAGTAAACAAAACATCATAAATTCAATTCACTTTGAGAGTACAAGTGAATTATTTCACCAGGGTGCTCCCTATTATTGACTACAAAGTACTATTAAACAGTAACAGAAGTGTTTATTTCCCTTATGTGAAAGATTGGATTGCTCCAGAGGCCAGCAATGTTACGGAAAAATTCTTTTGACATTTCTTCAAAATGCAGGCCGGCTTAGCACAGGATTGTCACCGGACGATGCCCTGAATGGTGCCCATTCTCAGTAGCTGCTACACAGTTTCACAGAGGACAGAGGCTTCCCTATTTGCATTTTTACTGCGTTCCTGCTACTTATGAAGGGGAGACTAAGGAATGAATGGGCACAGACTGCTGATTTATCCCCAAGTACAAGGCACATTGGCAGGATTGTGGAGCTGGTGATGCTGCTTACCTTACTGTCATACACATTAAAAAGTATTAGCAGGCAAGAATGAAAAATCTGTCTCATAATTTTCCTTGTTTCTTCTTCAAACCTGCCACATATTTTAAAAGATCACATAAAAAAGACACTGTGGAATACATGCATTATATATTTACACACACACAAAGACACATATTTTCTGTGTTTGACAAAGTACTGAAGCTGAAAGGGAATGAGCATGCACAGCTCAGTTGCTGTCACTGGAAGGTGGCAGTGCTCAGCCTGTCACAGGGCCAGGCCCGGAGCCATTTTTTCCCTTAAGCCTGTGATAAAGCACAGAAACAGATTTTTTCTGTATGTATTAATCATCTGAATCTTTATAATTTAAATGTCAGACGCATAAATTACTTTTCATGGAATAATGAAAATGAAACATGCCCTTTGTATTGGAAATTACAAGCACAATACTATCTCTCTAATACAACTCTATGATTTCTATTCTGATTTTAGATCACTTGAGTGACTATAGAATAGGTGAGGCCTTGGGATGTAAATTCCAGATGTTTAGTAGAACAAGGGTGATGGAGGAGGGAGGAAGTGGTATTTTTTTTTTCCTTGTGTTCATAGTGGTATGTCACTGGTACTTGGAAATAACCCTGTGGGGTTCTCCCTTGTCCTCCGACATTCAGCTTTTGTTTTCCTTAGTTGAAGGATGAATCTCTATCTGGAATAGCTTTCAGAGAGCTTAACTCCTCCGTTTGCTGACAGTATCCTTCCTTGAGATCTCCACATGAATACGCTGCCAGCCCACTGTAATTAGGTTGGAAGTTGTGAACATTATTCCATTTCATTTTGGCAAAAGTACCATTTCAGACGGCCGCTGGAGATAACGTAAACGCCAGCTCCGTTCCCTCATTATCTCCTTGCGTAGCACCAGCTGGAGGGATCACTCGTGTTAACAGCTCGCTCTCTCGTCGTCTTGAGCCTTGTCTTGTCGCTATCAGCAGCCGGCAGCCGGGGAACACCTCGGCTCGATAGCTCACCCCCGGGACCGGCAGCCTGGCGCGGCTCCTCGGAAATCGAAACCCCGGCACGGCGGTGCTGAGCTCCAGACGCCCCGTGGAGCTCCAAGGGCGGCCCCAGCCCAGCCGGCGCCGCCCGGGCCTGGCTGCGGTGCCTGTGGGGCAGAGCCGGGGGTCAGAGCCCGTGTGCCCGCGCCTACAGGCAAGGCTGCCTGGCAGGACATTCTGCCTGGCAGGACACGTTGCTTGCCGTGCTTTTGGAAACCGCCGTGCCCGGGGAGCCCTCGGGAGCCCTCCGATTCTCCTTCAGCGGCACTGCTGAGGGGAAGGCTGAGGCCGGGGCCGGCCCCGCCCTGTCCCTTGCTGTCAGCCCCTTGCCGGCAGCAGCCTGTTGGATCTGAGCAGCCTCCCGCTCCCGGAGCCCGCCCCGGGGGACAGGTGACGCGGGAGGGAGCCTCGCTGCGGTGGTCCTGCGGGGCGTGAGCGGGCGGGGGGCGAGGGGGCAGAGGAGGGATGTACACGCGGGGTGGCCACCTCGGACCCGCTCCCGAAGGGGGCAGAGCAGGGATATACGTAGTGTCGCCTCAAATCAGCACCCGAGAGGCGCAAAGGGGAATTTACACGTGGGGTGTCACCTCAGACCAACACCCGAGCGAGACAGAGCAGGAATGTGCACGTGGGGTGTTACCTCACACCCTACCGCCACCCCCAGCGCTCCCGCAGGAAGCGCAACAAGCGCTGCCGAGTGCCCTGCGCGTCCCTCCCAGCCCATCCGTCCGCGGACTACTCTTCCCAGCAACCCCGCCGGGGCTCGCCCCGCCCTCGCCCTCCCTCTCTCCGCCGCGTGGCATCACGGTCTGTGTAGTCTTCTCTCGGCACATACATCCCTTCCTTACACCGCGGCTTGGCGGCGAAAGAAACTATCGCTCCCGTCCGCCCCCGCGGCGCCGCGCGTGCGCCGCCGGCGTGGAAGTGCGCGAGGCCGCGGCGCTGCGGGCACTGAGGCGGCCGAGGGGCGGTGAGAGCGGCGGTGGCTTCCGCGTCGGGCGGGGGGTGGCGGGCGGCGTTCGGTACCGCACGGGCAGTACCGGCAACGGCGGCGTCTGAGAGGCGGCGGTCGTTGTCCGGCGCGCAGGGAATGCGCCTGTGAGGGTGGCGGAGGAGCGGGTGCCGGGTGAAGCCCGGGCGCAGCTGAGCGGAGCGATGTCCCAGCCCCAGCAGCCGCCGCCGCCGTCCCCTCAGCAGCAGCCGCAGCCGCCGCCTCCGTCCGCCTCCAAGAAGCGAGACCGGCGCATCTTCTCGGGTACCTGCCCCGATCCCAAATGCCAGGCGCGGCTGTTTTTTCCGGCGCACGGGCCGCAGGGCAGCGGCAGCATCGAGTGCACGGACTGCGGGCGGCGCCACGAGCAGCGGCAGCTGCTGGCCGTGGAGGAGGTGACGGACCCCGACCTGGTGCTGCACAACCTGCTGCGGAATGCGCTGCTGGGCGTCAGCGGCGCCGGCCCTCCCCGCAGGAACACTGAGCTCGTCAAAGTCAATGGCCTCTCCAACTACCACTGCAAGCTTCTGGCTCCCATCCTGGCCCGCTATGGGATGGACAAGCAGACTGGCAAAGCCAAGCTCCTCACGGAGATGAACCAGGGAGACATCTTTGACTGCTCCCTCCTGGGCGACCGCGCCTTCCTCATCGAGCCGGAGCACGTTGAAACCATGGGTTATGGGAAGGACCGCTCCGGCAGCCTCATCTACCTGCACGACACCCTGGAGGACATCAAGAAGGCCAACAACAGTCAAGAGTGCCTCATTCCTGTCCACGTGGATGGAGATGGCCACTGCCTTGTCCATGCAGTCTCAAGAGCGCTCGTTGGCAGGGAACTATTCTGGCATGCTCTCCGAGAGAATCTAAAGAAGCATTTTGAGGAGAATCTAAGCCACTACAAGGCACTTTTCCATGACTTTATTGATGCTGCAGAGTGGGAGGATATTATCAATGAATGTGACCCTTTGTTTGTTCCTCCAGAAGGTGTGCCAATGGGCCTTAGGAATATTCACATCTTTGGCCTGGCCAATGTGCTTCACCGGCCTATCATCCTGTTAGACTCCCTGAGTGGAATGCGAAGCTCTGGAGACTATTCAGCGACATTTCTCCCTGGTCTCATACCTCTGGAAAAATGCATGGGGAAAGATGGCATGTTGAACAAGCCAATCTGTATTGCGTGGAGTAGCTCAGGACGTAACCATTATATTCCTCTGGTTGGAATAAAAGGTGCTGCTTTACCTAAGCTGCCTAGGAAGCTGCTTCCTAAAGCCTGGGGAGTTCCTCAAGACCTCATCAAAAAGTACATCATGTTAGAGGAGGACGGTGGTTGTATTATTGGAGGAGACAGAAGTTTGCAGGATAAGTACTTGATGAGGCTTGTTGCTGCAATGGAGGAGGTTTTCATGAGTAAACATGGGATCCACCCCAGTCTTGTAGCTGATGTACATCAATATTTCTACAGAAGGACTGGTGTAATAGGGGTCCAGCCCGAAGAGGTCACTGCAGCTGCCAAAAAAGCAGTGATGGACAACCGCCTTCACAGGTGCCTCATCTGTGGGGCTCTTTCAGAGCATCACGTTCCCCCTGAGTGGCTGGCTCCTGGGGGAAAGCTGTATAACCTGGCAAAAAGTACTCATGGCCAGCTAAGGCCTGACAAAAATTACAGTTTTCCCCTCAACAGTTTGGTATGTTCTTACAACCCCGTGAAGGATGTGCTGGTACCAGACTATGGCCTGAGTAATTTGACTGTTTGTAACTGGTGCCACGGTAACTTAATGCGTCGTGTCAGAGAAGATGGGTCTGTTTTGTATATTGATGGAGACAGAACTAATACTAGGTCTTCAGGTGGCAAATGTGGCTGTGGATTCAAGCATTACTGGGAAGGTAAAGAATATGACAATCTGCCTGAAGCTTTTCCTATAACTCTAGAGTGGGGTGGAAGAGTGGTGAGAGAGACTGTCTACTGGTTCCAGTATGAAAGTGACACCTCTTTGAACAGCAACGTGTATGATGTCGCCATGAAACTTGTTACCAAGCACTTCCCTGGTGAATTTGGTAGTGAGATTCTTGTGCAGAAAGTTGTCAACACAATACTGCACCAGACTGCCAAAAAGAACCCTGATGATTATACCCCTGTAAATATCGATGGTGCTCACGCCCAAAGAGCTGATGATGTACAGCAAGGACAAGAAGTAGAGTCGCAACTTCCAACCAAGATCATTTTGACTGGTCAGAAGACTAAAACTTTGCACAAGGAGGAGTTGAACATGAGCAAAGCTGAAAGAACTATTCAGCAGAACATTGCGGACCAGGCTTCTGTAATGCAGAAACGGAAAAGTGAAAAATTGAAACAAGAGCATAAAGGGCAGCCCAGGACTGCTTCTCCTGGGGCTGTTCGTGAGGGGCCCTCATCTGCACCTGCTACACCAACCAAAACCCCGTATTCTCCAACATCTGCAAAAGAGAAGAAAATTCGAATAACCACCAATGATGGGAGGCAGTCGATGCTTACCTTGAAGTGCACTACTACCTTCTTGGAGCTCCAGGAAGGCATAGCAAGAGAATTTAATATTCCCCCGTATTTGCAATGTATTCGCTACGGCTTTCCTCCAAAAGAGCTTCTGCCTCCCAAAGAAGGCATGGAAAACGAGCCCGTTCCTTTGCAGCACGGTGACAGGATTGCCATAGAAATCCTGAAGGGCAAGGAAGAAGGCAGGCAGGCTGCCTCAGCACACTCGGCCCATGCTGTGAAGCACGAAGATGTTGCTGTGACCAGTAAGATCTCATCAAAGGACCTGCAAGAGCAAGTTGACAAGGAGATGTATTCGCTCTGTCTTCTGGCAACCCTCATGGGTAAGGCTGACTTGGTGTTATTCTTCAAAATTTTGTTTTTTCTTCAAAATTTTGTTTTTAAGTAGAAGATAACATGTTGCAAACAGTAGTTACATACACATTTCCCTTTTTCTTAAATCATGGCTAATCAGGTAAATTCCCTTATTCCTTTCTTAGAAGAACATTTAATATACTGTCAGTGACGTTTAGAGGTGTATATATGAGATATATGAGATACTTGTTCTTCCTTTGCTATAAAGTCCTCTTTTTAAAATTGCAGTTTAGAGGTGATTGCCTTGCTTCTGCTGTCTTGTCTCTGTTTTTCCTGCCTCTCATCAGGCACACATTTTGTATGTATGAAAGCTACAGAGTTTTTTTTCCCAACATTTCCCTCGGGTTTCAGGAAATAAATTCAGAACAGAGGTGAGAAAGGGATGCTGAGTGTGTGCTCATTGGAAGTTTGAGGAACAAATTTTCACCTATGTAGTAAGATTAAATCCTGACATTTGGCCCCACAAGGAGTTGTCTTGGTTTAAGTCAAATCAGCTTGACATTTTCTCTGTAGGTAGTCTGTCAGTTTTAAATGAAGATCTGGCATTTTTAAAGAGCTGAGAAAAGTAATATTTCAGAATATAAACAGAAGCAGAAACTGAAGTAATCTAAACATGGATCTCAATTCCAGAGGTTGGATATAGGGTTGCAAAGCTATACTTATAAATTATCAGTCATGTAAATCTGAGTGTGAATAATTTCAGACAAAAGGACTTTTCTCAAGTGTCTGTGTTTTTTATTTTCCTTTTTCAACTCAGGAGACTTGGACCCCTGTTTGTGTATTTTGTTCATCAGGTTTCACAGTTCTTGCTGCTTTCTGGCAGGAAGTACAACTGTAATTATCATACATTCAGCTGTACAAACCAGTTGAATAGTCATGTTTACAGGTTTTGTTTTTTTTTTTGTGGGAGCCTTCTCTTTTGCTGGAGGGATTTGGTGTGGCTAAAGCATGTGATGTTTCAGAAACGAAACAATTACGTAATCGCAGAGTGGTATGTCAGAAGTTCATCAAGCAGAACTTTGATTCTTTTCCAAGTGTGACTGTTTACTCCTGTCTCTTTTACAAGATAGTGTGCTGAATCATTACTCACCTCATCACACTGACATTTACACCCCAGTTCCAAAGTGCAGGAAAAAGTTAGGTTTAAAAGTTGTCTTAATTTTGAGCTAGAGCTTAAAAGAGTGCTTTCCTTGTCTGCAGGAAATACTGCTGGAAGTATAGTTACTGACTTCAAAAAACTTTGGCATGCTTTAAAAATACGTTGGTTACTTGAGCATAAAGGTGTGTCATTATTTTACAGGTGCTTACCCATAAACTGTGAGCTGATCTTGTATGCAGTAATGACTTTTTGTCTTTGACATCACTACTGTTAGATTCTGCTTTAAGAGTGCCAGTTAGAATAGAATTTACCTCACTCTTCTCTGGCTGCATTTATTGTGCATTACTAATACAAGTAAAAGCAGCAGCAGGTGATAAACCAACCAGTTACAAAACCTTATGCAGCTACTGAATAAGATGCTATTATTGTATAATTGCTTTTCTCATTGGATCTTCATTTTCCTTTAAAAAAATACTTGTGGGACAAATCTAGTTACTAGACTGTTCACAATTGTGATTTTTCAACAGATTAACAAACTTCCTAAGTCCTTGCACTTTCTAAGGGTGGCAGTTCCTCAAGGTGGCATATTCAGCCTTTTTGGGACAAGAAGCCTTGTTTTTTCTCAACAAGATTTCTGTACTGCTAAAAACTGCTGTAAAGGTTTGAGAGCCAGCTTTGTAACTTTGTTCTGCTAAAATCGTTCCTGTAATACAGTGAGATTAGAATGTGTAGAGGGGTGATGCTGTTGAGGTAGCTCATTAGGCCAGACACACTTTTCCCTAATGCCCATAGTGGAAGTGTGTCTTCAAACATCTATAATTATTCATTCTGTATGCTTAAAGCATTTTCTTTCATGCAGAGTCTCCTGTAGGCTGAAATATTTTCTTATTTCAGCTACTAAAAATTTTCTTTTCTGGTCTCAGCTACTTACTGGAATTTTAGATCATGTTCTTTAATTTTTCTGTATATAATTTTTAAAAAAGCCCTGGGAAATTAAATACTGTAATTCCTGGACCAATTAACATATTATGAGTGATTTTTTTAAAAGCTTTCTCTTCTTTTTTTTAGTTTAGCTCAAAATACAGAATTCTATAGGGAATTTACTAAAGGAATTGGAGTTTTGCGTTAGCATATTTAAAACATTATATTTTAGGTTTAATTACACTCATGCAGAGGCACTCTGAATATGTGCAAGCCATATATGAATTTATTTTGATTGGCTTGTTTTTCATTGATGAATTCATCCATACACAAGGAATCAAAATAGCCAGGTTTAAATTTAATGTATTATTTGATAACAGGATTTTCTTGGAATTAAACAGCTTGCTTTGAAGCCAGCTGTACTTCCCTGTAACATATGTTTATCAATTGAGTTTTTTAATTGTGTTGCGCTTTGTTCTCTCTGCTGTCTGAAGTGACAGTCCTGGGCTTGCAGCAGCTGCAGGCTAACTTGCACCAGTGAGCAAGGCCTGTTTGTGGGTAGGACAGTCTTGATTTGTTCCCATACCTTAATGTTCTGGGTTGGGATCTGGTCTGGGGAAATGTGTATTGGAGTAGGAACAGTATAATCTGTTTGATAAATGTAGTGTTTTGAGGGAGTTTTTTATCTAAGTAAGTGATCGTCCAAATTAACTTGTGACCTATAAACATCTCGGCACCATGGCAAACAAATCCAAAACAAATGGTAAAGCTCAACTAACAACAAAAATGTTCAAACCTCAAATGTAGTTTAGTTGAGTCACACACACTAGTTCCTCTGATCTGGGAAAGTCCAGTTGTAACTGTGGTCTTTTTTGGTCTTCCAGTGAGAGATGTCTGTCAAAACAGTGTCATTAGTTTGTATTTCTTTCAGTGGCTGATGCTTTTGTATTGTGAGCCTGTTCCCCGTGCTTTCCTGCATATAGTACTTGTTAGTATTGCATAAAAGGTTGTCTAAACAGTGATGCTTCCCTTGTGCAAGGCTTGAAAAATCATGCCCACAGCAACTATATTTTTGTAAAGACAATGGGGGCTTGAGTAATGCCTGGAGTGGGGAGGTGAGTGACAGTTGTGGGGGAGCAGATGAGCAGGAAAGCATACAGAGTCCTGTGCCTCCTGTGCTTTTATTTTCCTTACAACAACAAGCAAAGACGTATTGGTAGGTTATGTTTTACAGCCTCACACCTTGCAGCTATCTCTATCCAAGTAGTACAACCAGTTAACTATAGTTGAAGTTGTACACTTTTTAGTCTTAACAGAAATTTGAGACATGTGGTTACTGAGATTTCAGTCTCTACAGAAGGGGATAATTTCTATCTAAAATATCTTTTTATATTCCCTGAATGTTTGATGGAAAGTGGGATTTTTTTTTCTGAAAATGAGTATGCACAGTAGTTGTTTCTGCATCAGGAGAATGGAATTTTTCAGAACTTTCTGTTTGTACTGCTTAGACAGCTGCAGCACATGTCACTTCTTTGAAGCAGGTAAGTGGTTAGCAAAATAAGGAAAAGGGTATAGGCAAAATGCAGATGTGAACTGATTGAGCAGGTGCTGTTAGGTCACTGATATTCCATCACTGTAACCATTTTTTTCTGTTCTTTATATTCCTTTCCTTAAGTAGTCTAGGTTGGGTTTTTTTTTCTCTCCATGGCATTTAAAGTTGTCACATTTCAATGCCATTTTTGGCATTGTTGGGAAATGCTGGTTATACAGCATTTCAGGGGCCTCATGGTTGGTATTTTGCTTCTAACTCAAGAAAAGCAAGGTACAGACACAGCTTCTGTGCAGCTGCCTGGGTGGACATTTGTGTCTCAGCTGCAGTAGTAAGTCTGCTGTGTGGCAGCTGTGAAATTGAGCTCTGATTTTTGAGAAGGTGTAGAGATGTAGCATTCAAGTTTTAATTAGCAAGGTTATGTGCTTGAATTTCAGAAGTGTGTTAGTAATTTCCTAGTTTAATGTTGAAAGCAGAGGTAGGAAGGGAATGGAGACTCATGTTCAGGGCCTGGAAAAGAACCAGGAGCTGCATCTTGGATCAAATCAAATTTGGAAAACTTTGTACTAGAACATGTAGGATATTTGACTGCAGACAGTGGTATGTTTTTCTGAAAGTCTTTCAGTGTCCCAGGCTCCTGTTCTGTGCATTTACAATAAAAATTCAAATTCTGAATTGCATAGAAGAGAGCAAGCACTCAACTTTTGATTTAAGGAGTTACATTTTCAGCCATTGTCTATAATGTGAAAATACAACAGTTTAATTATAATGTTTGTATTTGATTTTTGCAGGAGAAGATGTTTGGTCTTACGCAAAGGGGCTTCCACAGTTGTTTCAGCAGGGTGGAGTATTCTACAGCATAATGAAGAAAACAACAGGTATTTTTTTGGCTTTGGTTTTATTCCTTCCTTCCTTCATTCCAAATCCTGAAATTTGTAAGTTGGTATTGAGTCACTTGTAAGTGTAAACATTTTTTTAATTCTATTACTATGCTAAATTTTCATTCTTACAATATTGGAGAACTCCTAATGCTCCCTCAGACAGACTAAGAAATCTGCCTAAACCTATTTCATTGAACTTAAACCTCTTCTCTTCTGAAATTTCCACTTCCTGAATTGTACAAACAACTCTTTTTTTAATTTTTTTAATGACAGTATGACCAAAAAAATTAAACTTTTTTTTTTTTTTTTTTTGTTTTCTTATTTTTTTTTCTCCTGTAAAGATCGAACAAGAAAAGCATGGAACTTACTCCTGATAATTTAAGACACTTACTGGATAAGGGGTTTACCTTTCTTGTGTGCTTCTTAGTAGATATTTTATGTGGGGTACTGCATGTTTTAAATTTAAACAATTGGTTAAATTTGTTTTTCATATTCCTAAGATTATTGTTCAAAAGCAAAACTGTCTCCTTGAATTGGTGAATACTGTATCTTGGGCTCTGTACAGAATAACCAAGCAAGTAGAGTATATTTGATTTTTAGGTGGCTTTACAAATACTGTCTACAAAGAATAACAGCTGTTTATTTAGAGAAGAAAGTACTGAGGAGTTATTTTCTCTCTAAGTTTATTTTCTTGATGAAATCTTTGGATTCACAGTTTAGCTTTTGTGGTTTCAGCAGTATAATGGTTCCTTTGCTGCTTGCTTGCTGTCTGATTTTTTCTTAGGCAGTTTTATCAACCTTATCTTACTTATTTCTGGAAATAAATTAAAATGTGTGATGTACTCAATGCTCACTACCACTCACTGAATTATTAACCTAGATTATAGAGTTAGCATGCCAGTGTATTTTATCAGATCTGTTTCCTTTTAGTTTTCCTTCTGCTTACTGTGCTTGTACAGTAACGAGTGGTGTATTGTTTGTGGAAAGTGAATCAGCTTAAACAGTGCCTGATGGAAGGATATTTTTGACCTATTAATGGCTAGCCAGATTTGAAAGCCTGAAATGAATCCAAGGAATTTTAACCCAACTCACAGAAAATGTCTGACTTAAAAGCCATTTTCCCTAGCTTACTGTGTAAGAAATAAGGCTGTAGGAGATAATAGTGTAAAATGCCTGCATACAAAGAAGTGCAATAATTTCAAATATGGACTGTCCTGGTTGGTACAATTCCTGTTTCAGCATTAGCACACTTTTACAATTCCAGTGTGCAACAATCTGACTCATCTTTCTACTTTAAGAAGCTGCTTACCTATTTGTAATCTTTCAGGTAATGTAATAATGCACCTATCATACCTTTGGAACAAAGCTGTCTGTCAACTGTAGGTACTGTTAATCAATGAAAACTTGATTTAATAGATCTTGTTTAAGATCTTACTTTGAGATTTTGGGATTACAGTTTCAGAGGCAGTTTTGGTCAATCATAGGAATTGTTACAGTTCCCTCTTTTGCATATGAGAATTGAGCTGCTAAATTAGGTGCTTAAAATATGTTTTTTCAGGCTAAGAACAGGTAGGTGTTTGAGGTTGAATTTTGTTCTGCATTTTGCCTGTTTGGTTATTGGTTCCCAAGGATATTTAAAGAAAGAAGCTACATGTCTGAAGCTCTCGGAATAAAATCTTCTGTGTAGGTCCTCTGCAACTGTGCACTTGTGAATCAGAAGCTGTGGAGTATGAGTGAAATTGATCAGTAGGTTCATTAGTATAAAACAAATTTAATAACTTACAAGTTATTGAATGACCTTTTCCACTGCTGCCCAAAATACTAATTTTGAAAGCACTGTGTTTGGTAACACAGAAATAGAATTTGCTTCTTGTGTTTTCTTCCCTTCTGAATAATTTCTGGTGGTTTTCTTCAAGAATTTTGAGAATGAGAGGAAAAATCCTGACAGTTTACCTGTTCCTGGCATCTTTTAAGCTGTGTTGTTTTCATTGTAGCTCTCCATGCATAGCTGATGGAACTAAAGTGGAGAGAATGGTTGCAGCCAAGTTTTCATCTGCAGATAGCTTTTAACTCACAGAAAGCCACCATCACTGAAGTGATACCTTACTGCTTTTACTACAGCCTGCATTGACAGAGTTGAAAAAGTTATTTTGTGTTTTACGATGATAAACTATAAAAAATCAATGTTGTTCATTTTTGGCACACAAACTTCAGAACTTGAAATTACCTAGTGAACTTTCAGTTTTAACAGATTGGTCAAATTCTAAGTGGGACAATTAAACAAACAGCAGATCAAAAATATTATCCCTTATGTTTGTTTCGTAAAGGTCAATAGTTATAATCTCCAGGACTACTAAGTACAGTAAACTTGAAACACTTCTGTTAATCTAGCAACACTTCCTCTCAGAGGAGACAAAATAGCAAATTTGAAAATCCTCAGGTTTAGCAGCAGTTAGACAACCAGAAATCCTACTACAGTTCTAACTAGTATGGAAGTAGTCTTAAATAGTATTTCTCCAGATTGTGTTTTGAAATGTTCTCCTTGTCAGTTTTCTGGTTTTGATTTTTTGATGGTTTGGTTTTGTGTAGTTTTGGGGGTGTGGGGTGGTGGTAGTGATGGGGTTTGATTTGTTTTGCATTACTGCAAACACAGAACTGCAAGTCATAGCGGTGTGGTTATTTCATTTTGTAATTGTCTATTCATCAGAGTCATCATGGAAAGCAGCAGCATCTTTGCAGCATACTGTGGTTGTTGTCATATGGCATAAAAGCCATAAAAGTTTTTTCTCCCACAGTAGTAATTTTCAGTGTTTGATTTTATATACTTGGTTCAGTAAATTTAAATACAGTAATTACTGTGTGTTCAGAGCATGCCTTAAAATATGTTAGCACTTTGAATAATTTCTCCTGTCTTTATAGGTTTGGCTGATGGCAAGCACTGCACTTTTCCACATCTGCCTGGTAAAAACTTTGTGTACAATGCAGCAGAAGACAGATTAGAGCTGTGTGTGGATGCTGCTGGGCACTTCCCGATCGGTCCTGATGTTGAAGAGCTGGTCAAAGAGGCCTTAAGTCAAGTGCGAGCAGAAGCTACAAGAAGCAGGGAAGCAAGTCCTTCACATGGAATGCTGAAGCTGGGTAGTGGTGGAGTAGTGAAAAAGAAATCTGAACAACTACATAACATAACTGCATTTCAAGGAAAGGGTCATTCCCTAGGAACTGCATCTAGTAGTCAACAACATGATCAAAGAGCCAGGGAAACACCACTTTTAAGAAAGCATAGCACAGAAACGGACTTCAGTCCTTCTGCTAAAATTGAGCCTTCTGTATTCACAGCTGCTTCTGGTAACAGTGAGCTTATTCGAATTGCTCCAGGAGTTGTGACAATGAGAGACAGCAGGCAGCTTGACCCCACTTTGATTGAGGCACAGAGAAAAAAGTTGCAGGAAATGGTCTCTTCTATTCAGGCTTCAATGGATAGACATTTGCGGGATCAGAATACAGAGCAGTCAGCATCAGTTGATGTATCTCAAAGAAAAGTAGAGGCAGTGAGTTCAACTGCTAAAACTGGGAGCTTTCAGGCTGCCTTACCCGAATCATTCTCTGCACCAGTTGGTACTGAACACTTGAATACTGAATCAGCTGATGGTAACATGGTGAATTCTGTGGGAACATTCCCTGCAAGGTCTAAAGCACAAAAGGGAAATTCTGTTGAGGAGCTTGAGGAGATGGATAGTCAAGATGCAGGAATCACTAATGCAACTGAGCCAATGGATCACTCTTGATAGGTTAAAATCTAATAAGGGTAGAAGAAATTACTGTTCAAATGTAATGTTTATTGGCTGGGCCACACAAAGTGATTAGTTATTAAATCTTGTATGTATGTCAAAGACTATATCATCTTATTCAGTGCATGATAAGCATGTGATTGGCAATAGCTTTCAATATTACCATACTGCTGCCCAGGCTGGCTCTGTTACCTGTAAATTAGTTATTAGGAAATGCACTGAGATAAATATCTGCTGTACATGTGGGTTCTTGAAAATTCTTTGTAATTTTTAATTTCTTGAAAGTCTTAAAATTTAAGCCCATGCAAGGGTCTTAACCATGCTAGCTTAAGGTTACTGGAAGGGCTAGAACAGGCAAAACTAGAAACATGACAAAGTTAATTCTGTCCCAGGTACTTAATTCCAATAAAACAAGACACTATTATAATAAGTTATACATAAATTTCAAAAAGTAACTGAAACTAAACTTCTGCTCAATTTGATAATGCAGCATATACAGTACTTTTAATTACATTTTGCTGGCACTTCTCCAATTTAATAACTTTTTCATTCATATCTTCCTCTCAAATCTTGAAATAAGTGTAACTTTAGGAAACTAAAGTCTAAGTTCTCTTATTGCCAGTTAGAAAGCAAGCTAGAAAAAAAGGCCACACAGCATATGATGAAGATGCCTTGAATGTGCTGTGGTTATGCATGGCTGTCTGAGACAACACAACCATTTTGGTGCTCTGTTGGTAACATGTCTTTATTTCCACCCAAATACCAAACTGGTCAGGTGGTTGTGCAACTTTTAAGACAGTTACGGGAGAGAAATTTGCAATCACAAGTAAAAGCAAATGTTCAATGGCAAATCCATTTCTTTTAGAAGACTTAGATTGCTAGCATTGGTTAGAAATGGCAAAAATGAAATAACTGTCTTCTTAAGAGCAAATTAACAATTTATTGGAAGGAAATGACTCTCCAACACACATTATCCTAAAGCATTTGGTGATAACTGAGCTTTTAGAAGCTCACTGTTTACTCTGTGAGAACAAGGAATACATGCTGTTTCAGTGTCTATATGTCTATAAAGACTACCCACCTCTCTCAGCCTCACTTCAGTTTGTGATGCAGATTTCCCTGCATCAGTGATAATAGAGCTGGTATCCACTTAAGTAGTATGTTCATCAGACCTGTAGTGCTGATTTTTGAGAAGCAGCCATTGTGCTTGCTCCCTGAGGATGGAATGTGTTTCTGATACTGCACTTTGCTTCCTCTCTTCATAATCATTTAAATGCACTATTGTTGCTTCTTCTCATGGTAAAAGAACATTAAATGGATGAAAAGATGTTAATACAGCTTCAAAGGAATTAAGAGTATTTAAATACTGAAGCCTGTGTTTGTCACTTGTAGGTTTTACCAGTTCACAAATGTGGTTTGTGTTGTATATGTTTGTATTCAGAAAAGTCTCCTCACTTTTTACATTTATAATCACATAAACAGTTCTAAGCATTAGTATGATAAAATGTCCCATGAGGAAGGATTTATTTTTGTATGTAGAACTGAAATGAAGTAAGTCACTTAAAGAATAGCCCTTCTTTTCTGTCAAAGTAAATTAAAATGCCTCTGTTGGTTAACTTTTTTATGTAGATGGTACAAATATTTTATGATTTCGTATACTACTTAGAGGTAAAATATATCACATTTTCACAAATAAATGAAAAATGTTAAGATCTCAAAATGTTATCTGGTAAGTTAGCAATTTGGAAACTTGGAATGTATGAAGTAATTGGCTTGCCAGAACTGACCTTGCTGATGCACTGATTAACTGGCAGGGCTTATTCAATGGGAAACAGGATGCACAGGCAGCACCTGGAAGCCTGCCATGACTTCTGAAAACATTTAGTCTCCCATGAATCAGTCTAGCTCGCTGAAGGCTACATCTATATAGAAAATGTTGACTAGAGGCTTGTGCTTTGTCACAGTGTTAGAAGTGACTTGTTCCTGAAAAAATAAATTCAATCGGGAGAGGCTGAGGGGGAGGAATCTCTTGGATCTCTTGCATTTTAGACCAGGTAACCAATGCTTTGACAGTTGTAACCTTTTCTTTAGGAAAAAAAAAGTCTTCCTTGACTGGAAAAATAATGAGCGAGCAGTGTATATGAGAGAATTTCAAGTTTGAAATAAATTGAAATATTTATTGCACATTATTCTTATTTCAAGGAAGAATGCTTACTTCTTTCATGCCTTTCTGGTAAGACTGCAGAAGTCTGTGTGCCTTTTACTGTGTAAAGAGGAAGGCTTGGTTTAGTTTTGACACACTTCCCATTTCAGCAGTAATTTGACATTTTCCTTCTTATCTAAATAGACATAGAAACAGATAATAGCTCTGACTCACCATTAGCATCATCTAGGGCCTACTCAAGTCATGTACATCAGAGCCCTCTAGTTCCTAAAAGAAGGTGGTCTCACAGGACTGGTAAAATGGTGTCAATCACAAGATCCACTGCTGTGAATTCTGGAAGGCAGCATTGTGCATATTTCTTTGCAGTGTTCTTATCTCACGTAGCTTTTTCATGCATTTAATATCAGTGGTTTTGAGAAGGATAGATAGCTTTTGATACTCTCAAGTGAAGCTAAACTTCATCTATGTGCCAGTGAGATGTGTGACTGGGCAGGAGAAGTGAAATAAAGAACACTGAAGTGTAAGTTGGAACAGATGTTTCATTTGGTTGCTGGCAGTGGATGCAAATGTAAGTTGAGACAAATCTGTGTGCCTGTCTAGAGAAGCACCAGTGTGCTTGTTAGAATTCCCTATTAGAGTCAGGGAAATGCTGGTGGGGGACAAGGGCAGGGAAGACTTCAGCTCATTGTGGATGAGATGATGTGTTGGCAGGACTTCTCAAATGTCAAGAATGGTGCCCTGTTCTTGAAAAGTAAAGGCAACCGACCCAAATCCTTGCTACCAATTTGCCTGTGGAAAGAGGTTGTGGTTTTGAGTGCCCAACTTGATCACTTTCTTGTCTGAAGGCCAGCAATCTTCTACACTGCGTCTCATGGCAAAGAAGACACATTATTAGAAAATCCTAAATGTTACTATGGCTTAGTATGTATAACCCAAAGAAAAAATTATTACTAAAAATACAGACCTAGTACAAAAAGAAAAAGGGGAATGAACTAGATTGCTGGTGAGCATTTGGGAAACCTTGGGAGAACAGATCAGTTTTCCAGGGAAATGCAAGACTTTTGCTACTTCAAATGGCTGGCTGCTTAGCAAGGTTGACTTTTTGATAGTGCTGTTTTTCTCTGAATTGTTTGCATTTCAGTGAGGGAAAATAAATAGCAGATTTTCAAATGAAATCAAAGAAATGTATTTGGGATGTCTTCCCTGTTGTAACAAAAACAAAGCAGCTGTGTGCATTGTTGGCTTTGTGAATCCCGTATAGTTTACTAGTCTTGTGCTGGCTGCAAAATACAAGCTAGACATTGCCTCTGACAGAGTGCTCTAGCAGTGTCACAGAGGCACGGTGCCACAGGGCTGTGTGCTAACAACCCTGCGAGGCCAAAATACTTGATTTACAATCTTTCATAAAGTAGAATCTGTTGTCACTGTCACAGGGTTGGTGGAGTTGCTTGCTACTTTTTCAATGTGCTGAAAATTCCAGATAACAAAATTCTTGGTATGTTCACAGTTGGGAGAATAATGTTCCATCTGAATTGCATAGAAAATGAATGATTTAAGAAGATGCCACTGTTATCTCCACATTTGTTTGGCTCCTATTTTTAAATATCAGAATCTACATGCTTTTGTAAAATAATAATAATATGAATATGAAGTTAATACTTTTGTTAAAAAAGGCCACAGCAGAGAGTGGTTTCTTTGTTTTGCTTGTGGATATCAGTTTAGCTTCATGAGGAAGTTGCTTAAGATCTTTAGAATGCAGGATTCCCTCTGAGCCCTTATGCCTGTGGTTGAGCAATAAAAGGTTGAAACAAGAGTGGTATTTTCAGAGTTATTTTACACTTGATGAGGATTATTATTGCCAAGAAATGAAAGAGTGCACTTTTAGGAGGGAATACTATTTAAAGTGTATAAATAGGAATTAAAATAGTGTATATATTTAGAAAATAATCTTTTTAAAAAGTAAGTGCTTTACATGTTGAATTAATAAATTAGCATAGAAACTGTACCATCTTCACAGTACTGGCTGTTACTCAGCAAGGTTTGGTTTGTTTTATTTGTGATTGCTGTACTAATTATATTTGATTTTTTTTTATCTGTAATGTAACAATAGTGTATTATAACAGTATATAGTGTACTATACTACACTTCACTGTACAGTATTTGGAATTTTCTTTGATTGCTATATTAAAACTATAAGTTAAAACATCTGCTTTGGTTTTATAAGGTGTAATTTTTATCTAGCCTTTCACACATTAGCTTGTTTCATTAGTGTTGATTTGCCTATAAAATGAGTCAGTTAAAAATACATTAATTTCTACATTTTTCGTATGAATTGCATTATATTTGCATACATGAATACCAGTACAGAAGTTGAAAAACTGATACAATTCTTAGAGAAGTAAAATCTGATGTTATCCATTTTCCTTTTGTAATGGCTGTTCTTAAAAATAATTTTTTGAGAGAAAAGCTCTTTAAGGAAAAGTTGGGGTTTTTTTACCTCATTCCTATTCTAAATATTTCATTGAGCACACAGGACCTTTGGATTTGAGAGATTTCTAAACCATACGTGTTTCATATATTTGGGACCAAAATTCAAGACCTGAATCTTCGAAGTTATCACAAAGAAGATGTAGAAAAATGCTAACCAAAGCAGCATTTAAGATACCTTGCAACCTGTGATTTGAAACGTTGTCCAAAATGTATTTCAAAGCAAAATTTTAATGTGTGCATGTAATAATTCAAGTATGAATAGTACCATTTGGAAGAACTAGGCTTTTGAAAATTTGGCAATACTCAAAGATGAACATATTGACAACTATTTAAATTATCTCTATGCTTCTCCCGCCAGCTACATGTGGTACTTTGTTTCACAAATTTGCTTTAATCAAAACTTCTGAGCCTAGAAACAAGACATAAAACCCATCTGCAAAACTCTTGTGTTGCTTCTTCCTGGATTTACTGAAAGGCTTTAATTCCGAGTGTGCTAGCATTAAAGCATTCTTTAAAATGATAGGTGTAAATACGGAGTTAATTTTGAAAGCATGTCATATCACGAAGAATTGAAAGTTATCCTTCAGAAGATTTGTATTTGAAAAGCTTAAATGCTTAATGCTAAGATAGAAATTTGCTCATCTTTATTAATACAGTGCTTATAATCTGAGCCAAAAAGAGTACGGAATGTATGAAGCAACAAAGTTTAGTGTGCTTTCAAAGTGTTTTCATTTTACTTCTGCAATTAATTGTACCATTTTAATATCTGTCTAAATTTTTATTTTGTATTGGAGTTGTTTGGTTTGGGTTCTTATTTGTTGTTTGGTTGGTTTGTCTCATTTTTTTTCTTATGCATGTCCACAGCAAGTGGACAGGCTCCCTGTCACCCTAAAACTCCTCAAAATGCAATCTTGTCCCTAGGGCCAGGGTAAGAGTGAACCTTGGATATTCATCCAAGCATGTGTAGTGAGTTAGGGAAGGTGCTTTTGGTATTACAAAGGAATTCAAACACCTTATACTGACTGCAAAAGTTATTTGAAATCATGTTGTTTTGCTTGATCTAGAGGTTTTGATATATGTTGGCTTCTGCTGGTTTGTGTAGTTTTCAGTATTTATTACTCAGAAATGGATAAAGAAAGTAGGTGTTTGGATTCACAGTAGACTTGATGGCCAAGCTGACATTGCAGAAACCCTGTTGCTGCAGCTGGTTTGAAATGGATTATTTGGACTCAGATTGCTTAAATTGAGTATACTGGGTTATTCTGAACATGTATTAACACAGAGGAATTAGGCTTCAGTGTAAGAATGACTTCTGTTGCAGTAACTTTCAGGCACTTTAAGAGGTTTCAGAAAGACTGTTCTGTTGCTGAAAAACATTGATTATGAGATAGCTGCACAGACTTGCATTTGGACTTTATCCACCTCTATTTTTAAAAGACTCCGCTGCAAATAATACTTCTAGTGGCTTGTCTTGCTGCTAGCAAATCTAATTTCACTTCTAAAGTGATCCTGTAGGTCTGGACTGGCTCTGTGCTGTTTGGAAACTTGTATTCAATAACTGAAAAATTAAAAGAAAGCTGGCAGATGGAAGGAAGTTACCAGAAATTATAAGAAGGTTTGAATGATGCTGTGGTTCTTATTAGCCAACAGTCTTTGGAGTCTGGCTGCATGAAATGCACAGTCAATTCTTACAAACCCATAAGGCATGCTTCAAGCAGCTTCTTTCAGAATAAGAAAACTTGATTTTGTAGGCTACTTTGTCAAGTCAGTGCATAAGATTTTCTTTTAAATTAAGTTTCTTTTAGATTATCATATTGTGTAAATGTAGAGCAATAGTTGCCAGACACTACCTCCTGATCCTAAATTCTCCCTTTCCCACATGCATTTCTGCTGCCTCGGCAAATCCTCAAGAGATCTCTTCTGACGCTGGGCTGCCTTTCCTGTTTGCTTTTCATCTGCCTCTTGAACCTTGATTCTATATCCTTTTTACCACGGATGTTTTGGCAAGTTTATTGTCCTCTGTTTATACTGCCCCTCTCAGACAGTAGGAGGCAACAAATTTCACACAAATTAGACTGATGTACAAGAAAACCTTATTACAAGCACAGAAACCTTATATGGCACAGAAAGGAACAAAGGGAGATTCCTGGGAGATTCAAGAGAAGAGAAAGAGAAAGACGAAGAGAAGAGAGAAGAGAGGATTGGTAAGGATGTATCAGTGTTTCTAAAAGTTCACCTTGTAGTTCGGTAGGGCAATCATGATTTATGTTGTTCCATCTCCATGGTTGGAACTTTGGAAGCTGCACTGGCTCACTCCAAATCTGGATATTTCCCTGAAGTCCACTTTTCTCCCAGGAGCAGAAGCTGTCAAACACACACATTTCCACACCGTGGGAGAGAAGGGGTGAGACCTAACCACCCATTTACCCATGATGGTGTAGGTTTTGTGGCAGTGAGAAAAAAGCCAAAACAAACAGAAAAGGCAGGAGCTTAACTTAAACATGTGGGGAATTAAGTAACTCTTATTTCTTTTTGTATGCTCAAATGTGCCCAAGCATTTGTCAGTACATCCCAAATCCTACATCTGAACACTGCACATACAAAAACATGACTTCTTTCTCCACTGTGTCTTTCTCAGAATAAGCTCCTTCCTGGCTTCCTAAGACAGATGCTGGAAATAGCAATTATTTTTGCAGGCAGCAAAGAGAGATACAGAAAATAAAGGTCAAGAGTACCTGCTTCTTTTTGCTTTCAAAATAAGAAAAGTCAAGCCACAGTACAATGGTAAAAATAAAATGCCAGTATTTATTTCTTTGTTCCTTCTGTTTTTCCTAACTGTAACTGCTTCTTTACCCTGCCACATTCACCAACATACTTACTTGGTTTGTTTTCTTCCCTGTATTTGAGGTCAGCTGAGCTAGCCCATTTCCTCCCTCAAAGTCTGGACACTTTGAACTCTCAGGTCTCTATTAAGCCAGCAGCCCAAAAATTCCCAGTTATCTATTGACACTGTAAAAATAATATTTTTTTTTTAATTTAACATTTTCTTTCCAAACCTAACCATGAGGTCTTTTCACAAACTCAGAGAATAATTTGCAGTAACTGAAGACCTCTCATGTACAGCTGTTCTGCCTGGAGAAATGGACCCAGGCTGGAGGTGTGCAGTCTTTTGCATCTGTAAGCACCCTCTGATCTCTCTTCTCTCCTCCTGCTGGAATTCTGCAGGGCATGGGAGCAACACTGCCTTGGATATAGAGTCAAATTACTGTTATGCAAGCAGCAGGGACCAAGCACTCTGGGAGTGCTCTTGTGGTACTGGCAGATTTGTCTGTGTGGTTCTTATTTTTGTAATAAATGTTGGGAGTCTTGTTGCTAGTTTGGAAAGCTGGGGATCAAAATGCTGTTCTGTTTATAAAGTAGTTCTGATTTTTGGGTAGGAAGTTAAGCCAGTGCTTGTCATCTATCACCAGGACACTATTGAATCTAGGCTGAATCCAGGCTTGCCTGAATCTATCTCAGGCAGTTGCCAGGGCACTGTTACTGCTGCCTGCCTGTCAGGTTGGCTCAGTCTGATAGCTTTAGTCCCTTTCTTTAAGAGTAATTGTTTACTCCTGGAGTCGATAAAAATCTAAGAATTAAGTTGACTTCTCTTGCATTTCTAGTGATGACTTGCTAGGATGTAATTCTAAAAGCGTGGGATAATGCTGGTACCTGATTAATAGGTGACTTGCAAATGTCCCCTTTGGTCTCCAAAGTTAAAAATATGTTGGTGAAATACTTTTTAAAAACTATTTGCATACTTGACCAGAATGAATAAAATTATTTCTCCATAATTTTCAAAATAAACAAGTGGCATTTGAGGAATTAGAAAGGTTGTTTAAGAAAGTAGGTTAACATTATAATCTAATCTTGCAGTGTTATCATTACTAATTATTGTGAGAGTTGATAGCAAGATGATAGGTAATGTCTGGGTGTAAATTTAGGAATGTTTTTCCCTCTTTCATTGATTCAAGGCTGTTCCATGTTCAGTCCCTAAAAAGTAATATTTGCCTATAGAGTGCCTCATTTATGTAAATGCTCATGCCATTAAAACCATAGGGGATGTGGTTGCCAAATGAAATTTGTCTCTTCAAATGAATGCTGTCAATCAGTCTAGCTGCCACTGTACTTTGCAGATGAGGTGAGGCTTAGAGCTTGGTTTTGAAGTGACAGCATCCATCTGAGCTGTGCAATGACACCATTTCCTTGCACTCTGTGCAAGAGGATCCTAGTGTTGGTCTCTGGCAGGGCTATATCCCTGGAGCTGCTTTTTTAGTCTTCTGAGCCAGGGTGCTGTGGTTGTTTTTTTCAGTCCAAGGCTTGATTTCAAGGCCACCTCAGAATTCTTTCAATAGTTGTATAGCCTCCTTGATAAGCACATACAGACTGCTTTGGAAACACATTCAAGATGTTTTGTGTGCATGATTGTCAGGGAGGTTAATGCACCAGAATAAATTCTGAGCCCATCCAGATACACTAGATTATTTTGGTATTTTTGTGATATGGTAACCTTTAAGCCTTTTGTTTCCACCCTCCCTACTCCAGCATGAATACTGTCAATACAGTAAAAGTAAAATTCATGAAATCACTAAGTACATGGAATTCTTCTGTGTCTGAACATAGGCTAATCAAATTAGGTGAAGGTAACAGTATTTCTTCCCCTCTGGAAGAGGCTGTGTAAATAGGTTGAGTCCAAATGCCCAGAACTTGCTAACTCTTCTGGGTGAAGAGACTGATCCCTTAAGACTTAACATTTTAGGAAAATGTTATGAGAAGCATTTAGAGAGAATTCCAACAAAATCAGATCATCCATGAATAGAATATTGTCCTTCAGAATCTTTGATGCCAAGCAGATGGAACAAAAATAAAAGAATTAAACAAGACTAAGTATGAGGGCACATAACAAGTTGAAATTGTTCTGAACTGTAGCTTCCTTGAACCGACTGTGACATGACTGGAGTACAGATGACAAGTTGGAATCTTCAGTGGACAAGAACAGATGCAGATAACAAGGTGCTGTCATATGAAAAACTATTTTAATTTAAAAGAGTATCTGGTGTGTATCCTTGTTCTCTTCATTGGGAATTTCTCCAAACATGAGAAGGAAACTCAACCCCACCAGGATGGTGCAAGCAAGAACACCTTGGATGCTGAATGAGTGGTATTGTGACATTGAATTGAGACCAAAGCAAGCAGCTGGGATGAAGACTTGATGGATACACGTGGTTGGATTGACATTTTGGTGTTTCAGCCAATGCTGAGCTCTGAAGATTGCAGTCTTGATTGCAGGATTGAAGATTGGAGCAACTGGTGATAGAGTATTGAAGACTACTAAAAGAAAGTACCTGGTAAAAGACCTGTAAAGTCCTCTACACTGAGCTTTTTCTTTATTTTGCAATCATCAAGTGTTTCTTTTACTTCATAGATCTTAGTTCTGTGAGATTGGCAGCAATTGGTTGGGAAACTGTTTGCTGAGGAAATAAGCATCTTGTTTTCCACAACTGAAAAAAATGATTCTTGAGTTTACTTTGCAGGATTTTTTCTAGATTCTTCTCTCATACTAAGAAGTAAGTTGCCTGCCTTGTTGATTATTTGCACTGAGAATCATCATCACGAAGACTCTGGGTTCCTTTGTTGTAAGGTTTCCAAACAACCTACAGAGAGAACATTTAGGACAGACTGATTATTCTTAACTTCAAGTCAGTTAAGCCTGACTTCAGATGTTAAGCCCTGTGCCTCCCATGGAACATCCATGTACTGCTTTGTTGTCCAGAGAAATGTTAAATTGGCTTCCTTAATTCACAATGAGATTCTGGTGCACAGCAGCAAAGAATTACAAACTTCTGCATGTAGCTTCAGAATTTTTCTATCATTTCCTTGTGACAATAGGCAGTGGGATCATGACTGGTATTTTTTATTCACTACAGCCTTTATCAGGAAATAGATGGAACTCTCACCAAATTGGAGCAGTAAAAAATAGTCTACATATGGATTTAATATATGGTGTTATGGTGTGGTACCTTCATACCACTCCAGCTTGGTGACATTTTTTGAAGCATCAGTGTTGCATGGGAAGGGACCTGTTTCCCAGCAGGAAAAATCTGCTGTTAGTTAAGGTCATAATGAATGCCTAATAGAAGTTTTTCCCCTGCAGATCAGCAGGAAACTGAACAAGAAGTAATAAATAATGGAACAAATGATAGGACCATCACTCTCTCTTCCAGGGCACTATGCCCATTGAATCATCTGGGTAAGAGCAACTGTCTGTCTTTGGAATTGTGTTTTGTTGCAACACCACAAAACCTAAGCAAGATCCAGATGCCAACAGCTGATTCAACTGTTGTTTGGTTTTGATTTGTCAGGAGACCCAACTAAACTAAGGTAATGGGAAAGTGGCAAAAAATGCCACTGGAAGTATGTCCACTGAGACTCAAGGTCTATGAGCTAGGATCTACCTCCTCCTGACATCCTGAACCTGCAGCTATGTCCTTGGATCTGGCCATGTTCTGTGGGTCTGGGCTGGAACTGGGCTCTTCTTTGTCACAAGGGAGTCTTGGGAAGGGCAAACAAAGGCAGAAAGCAGTTTGTACACAATGGGACTCAGATATTGCTCACTGGTGAGTGTCCTATCAAACTAAGCCTGGTGACTTGTGGGCCATGACAACTTGGATGGGATGGGACAGTCCATATCCTGCTAGAGTGACAGCATCTGTATGTGTCTTCTTTCTTTCTTGTAAGGTCTCTGAAGACAGTAGTAGACCTCTGGCTTGGTTTTGTGAAGCTACAAGAAGCTGAGAAATGATAGAGAGGGGGATGCATCTCCATACTTTATTTTTATCTTGTAGGAGCAAAAGAAACTCCAAACATTAGACTTTCACATTAGACCTTCACAGGACAGTAATAGAATTGAAAAAAAAAAGGTGAGGTGTGTATGCATGTGCTTACTGGTGTACTTCAAGGAGAATGTTTATGACTGGATGTCATAACAAACTACATCTTTAGGCAATTATTCTTTTTAACAACAGGACCATCAGTACTTATTATTTTAGCAATTTGCTTCAGCTAATGGTTTCAGGATCTGTTTCCTGCAAATTAGGAACACACGTGTTACTAAGGGAATATACAACATGGTACCTATTTAGACAATAATATTTTTATTTCAGGCTCCTTTCACTTTGAATTAAATATAAATGAGTGCTAAAAGATGCCATTTCATTCTGTATGAGGCTGATGACACAAATCCTGTCTCAGGGTGGTTTTTATTACTTTTTCATTACAGCTTTCACAGTTCAAAGATTCCTGTCGGAGCTTTGATGTGGAGAAACCTGCTGCTTTGTCAGCTCTGGATACTAAAAGTGCATCACAGGGAATGCATGTTGGTGCTGAATACCTCTTAGCAAAGACTACAAATAAATCCCTCAAGCAATTAATTTTATTTGTGAAAGATGCAACGATATTAGTTCGCCCTTGTAACAGTGGGTTTGTGGTACTGGTGAAGTTGGGGTTTTGGTGGTTTATTTTGTGCTTTTTTTTCCCTCCTGCGCCGCGGGGGCTGTGCCGCTGCCTGCAGTTCCCGCGTGTCCGCGCAGGGGGCGCTGCGAGCCCAGCGTTCCCGCCCGCAGGCACTGGGAACATCCACGGTGCTGTGGGGATGTACCGGGAACACCGAAAGTGCTACAGGGATATACCGGGAACAGCCCCAGTGCTGTGGGGATGTGCTGGGAACACTGACAGCGCTGTGGGGATATACTGGGAATATTGACATTGCTGTGGAGATGTACCAGGAATAGCCCCGGTGCTGTGGGGATGTTCTGGGAACATTGACAGCACTGTGGGGATGTACTGGGAACATTGACATTGCTGTGGGGATGTACCAGGAACATCCCCAGTGGTGTGGGGATATACTGGGAATATTGACATTGCTGTGGAGATGTACCAGGAAGAGCCCCAGTGCTGTGGGGATGTACCAGGAAGAGCCCCAGTGCTGTGGGGATGTGCTGGGAACAGCCTCAGTTCTGTGGAGATGCACCAGGAACATTGACATTGAACATTGCTGTGGGGACGTACAGACTCCACAAATGGCTTCCTTTATTCTGAATACTTCTGTGTATTCCATCCTGGTGCACAACAGACTGCCCATGAGCCAGTGGTGTGCCCTGGTGCCCAAGGAGGACAGTGGACACCTGGTGTGCATTAGGAAGAGCACTGCCAGCAGGTCGAGGGAAATCATCCTGCCCCTCTACTGGTGAGGTCACATCTGGAATGCTGTGTGAAGTTCTGGGCTCTTCAGGGCAAGAGAGACAAGGAGCTTCTAGCAGGTCCAGTGGAGGGCTGCAAAGATGATTAAGGGAGTGGGGCACCTCTTTACATACAATTAAAAGCATAACTGGAGCATCTAATATAGTGACAAAGGGGAATGGATTAAAACTAAAAGACAATAGGTTTAGATTAGATATTAGGAAAAAATTATCATCCTTTACTAAGAGTGGTAAGGCACTGGAAGAGGTTGCCTGGAGAACTTGTGGATGCCCCATCCCTGAATGTGTTCCAGGCCAGGTTCGATGGGGCTTTGAGCAAACTGGTCCAGTGGATGGTGTCCCTGCCCATTAGATGATCTTTAAGGTCCCTTCCAACCCAAATTGTTCTATAGCTCCAGCTAAAGACTCGTGTAGGGAAATACCCGGAACACACAGAGTTTCTGCTGGAATGTAGCTTTTTGTTCATGGTGGTGATAGCTTCAGAACATCATTGCCCCTGTGGTGGTGGTGGTGTTTAGCAAATTTCCTTTAGTAAACAATTGGAAAAAAAAGTATTTGGAAAGAAGATGATGGATAAGGAACTGTCCGCTGTTTTGGTGACTTGTTTTGACCACTAAAGCAAAAATCACATTGCAGTTAATAAAAAGTCATGGTTTGGCCCTGTGATGGATGTGAGCACTCCAGTGTCAAGTGAACACCATGACGGACCACCTTTAAATGCCTCCCTTCTGGGTTTTTTTTGACTGTGCAGCTGCCAACAACTGTCTTTAAAGCAGGTGGTCCCACCTTGTTCTCCTGGAAGCTCCGTGGACTCCACGTGTCCATCAGCATAGCCACACGAGGATACTATGCCATGTTTCCACCTGAAAGGAAGCTGTAGCCAGGTGGGGTTCAGCTTCTCCCAGGCAACTAGTGACAGGATGAGAGCACATAGTCTTAAGATGTGCCAGGGGAAGTTTAGGTTAGCCATTAGGAATTTCTTCACGGAAAAGATGACTAAACATCGGAACGGGCTGCCGAGGGAGGTGGTGTAGCCACCGCCCGTGGAGGTATTCAAGGAAAGACTGGATTTGGGACTCAGTGCCACGATGTAGCTGACGGTGGTGTTGTCATACGTTGGACTCGATGATCTGAGAGCTCTTTTCCAACCTAATTCTGTTTGGGGGTGACCTCTTTCCAACAGCCCCGTGCCGCGGCTGGAGCAGGAGCCCCGTAAGAGCCCTGGCTGGCTGGCTGATGGATGAGACCCGCGCTTCCCGCTCCTCAAGCACGCGAGCAACCATGGAGCATGGATTTTTCGGCAAGGGAGGGAAGCGGGAAGCGCTGCCCTCGTCCGCCGGGACAGCTCACCCCCGGCGCGGGAGCGTGAGAAGCCGAGAGCGCCGCGGCCCCGGCGCTGAGCGACCCGCCGGTAGCAGGGCCCAGGGTGCGGGAGCCGCGGTTGGGACTTTGGGCCGTTCGCAGCTTCAGGTCACCGTCCCTGAGCGCGTCTCTGTGCTCCAGCTGCTCTGCGGGAGGGAGATCCAGCTCTAGTTTGGACACACACCAGCAGCAGCACCCGAAAGAAAGGCTTTATACCATGGAGCGAATAACCCGGCCAGCTCCCTTCGATAGCTCAGCTGGTAGAGCGGAGGACTGTAGAGGCGCGGCCCGCGGGAATCCTTAGGTCGCTGGTTCGATTCCGGCTCGAAGGAGGCGCTCGGTTTTGCCGCGCGGGGCCGCCCCGCCGTTACTTTCTCACTCTTTTGCCGTCGGGAGCCGCCGCCGTTGCCGCTGGCGCGGGGGCGGCTCGCGGGCGCTCGCGGCGGGGCGTTGCGGGGCCGCCCCGCCCCGGGCCCGTCACATCGCCCGCCCGCCGGCGCGAGGCCCCGCCCCCTCCCGCCCGGCGCGCGGAGCCGCGTGCGGTCGGCGGCGGCCAATGGGGCGTCAGTCCGCCTGCGCAGATTCAAACGGCGGCTCGCGGGGGGGAGGCTGCGCGCGAGATTCGGGCGGCACCGGCCGAGCGCGCCGCGAGCGCCGGCGGCTGAGCCCGAGCGGCGGTGGCGGCGGCCGGTGCGCGGCGGGGGCCGGGCGGGCACAGGGCAGGGCAGCGGCGCGGAGCGGCCGGGGGACGGAGGGAAGGAGGGCGGCGGGCGCCGCCAAAACCCGCGGCTGCTCTGACAGCATCGGACAGCGAGGCACAGGACGGGCGAGAAAGGGGCCGCTGCGCGCCCCGTCCTTGCGGGCAGCGGCCAGGCCGAGCCATGCCTGACGCGCCGGGGCCGGGCCGGGGCTGAGGGCGGCCGCCGGGGCGCTGCGGGCACAGCGGGGAGCAGCGGGCCCTGGGAGGATCCCTACCCGGCTGGAGGCATTTTCAGCGCCCCGCCACGTCCCTGCCCTGCTGTGAGAGAGGGAGCCCGGACGGCTCGGGGGCTCCGTGCTGCGCCCCGCGGCCGTGGCGGCCCCCCCTATGGTGCGCGCCGAGGATGGCGGAGAGACGGCGCAGGTGAGTGCGGGACCGGGGCGCTCTGCGCTTTCTGGCCCCATCCCCTCCCGGGCAGTGCTGCCTTCCACGCCGCCGCCCCGAGCCCAGGTGCCCCCCCCGCGCCCCGGGATCCCGGCCAGGTGCTCGCTCCGCGCCCCGGGATCCCGGCCAGGTGCCGCCCCGCCCCTCACCGCTGCTCTCGGCCTCCTTCTACCGCCCCGGCCCTCGGCTGTCACTGCCCACCTCCCTCCCCACCTCCCTCCCCCTCCGGCACCCTCGCAGGTATCTCTTGTCCTGGACTGCTGGGCACCACCTCTCGGGTACAAATCCCGCCTTTCCCCTGGCAGCTGCTGTCACTTCTGTGCTTTCGCACAGGTCGTCTTTGTTGTAGCTTACCTGGCAGCTGAGCTTGTCAGTAACAACTGCGTTCTCTCTCCAGTCGCTTTCCATGCTGGTTATTTTCCTTCAGGTGGAGTAATACTTTTTCACCTCCCAAGTGGCTTTGGCACAGCCTTAATGTAAGGTTTGGGCCTGTTGATTCTTCCATTATGTTCAGTGCACCTGCTTTTTCTCATCTGACGTATTCTTTGACTGAAGGTATCGCAATCCAGCCTGAAATATTCCTGTGAGATAACGTTTTTCACTAGAGCTCCAGCAGGTGCCCTAGATGGCTTTCATACATCTTTTGTTGTATTGATATGAAAATGGGTGTGTCTTTGCTTTGTGTTTAGAAGGTGGGTCTTGGAGAGCTGTTTTGTTGCTATGGTTGTTCTTGTCTTAAATCAGTTTCTGTAAAGTTATAAAGACATGTAAGAGGAAGATTAGGATTGAGAAAGGAAAGGATACTTGGTGAGTTAACTGTGGCATCTGGGGTTTGTTGTGAATGCATACTTTTCATTGAATTGGGGGTGATTTCAAGGTTACACATATTAAAACTGCTTCTGCATTTTCCTATGACGTGGAAAAATTATAAGGGAATATTTTTCTTCAAAACTGCAACTAAAACAAGAAAGCAATGCTTTGGTGTTCTAGTTGTGTAAGCCACAAAGGGTTCTGCTTGCAGTGGCTGACTGCTGAAGCTGTCTGTGCTTGGCTGTCTCCAAGAATAGCTCAGAGACAGCATGTTTCCTGGCACTCCTAATCGGCGTTTTGTAGTTTAAGGGACTTTCACCTGTGGTATTACAAGTAGTAGTTTCGTTGTTGTCAAGCTTTAGCTTGTATTATCTCCCATGGCTGTGTAGTGCTTTGATTTAGTGATTGAAAGTACAGTGGGTTGTGGATAGCAGAGGAAGGTTTGGTTAGAGATCGGTAGCCTGAGGCGGATGTTGTGTCAGTGTCTGATGATGGTATCTCCAAAACTAAATCATTGAAGCTGTGAGTTTGCATGAAAGTGACTTCAAGACTTTTAATTTAGGTGTGGAGTAAGGAGAAAGTGTAATTGTTTTGCACCAAAAGGTATTAAGTTTAGTCTTGCATTCATTTAATGTTAAATTGCTCTTGGTTGTTGCATTTGCAAGCTTGATTTTTTCTTTTAGTGGTCTTCGATTCAGATTTGCAAGGACAGTTAGGACAGAGCTCACAAAATATGTTCTTTACTGTCCCAGATGTCTTATTTGATGAAACTTGGTGGCTGCTTTCCACTTTGGTGCAGTATTTTAGGAGTTTCATAACTGTAAAAGAATTGTCGAATGAGCTGTAACAACCCCACGTGTTTAAAAACCTTGTCTTTTTAATTGAAAACTTAAAGCAGTGGTCCCAGTCATTAATCTGGATTTGATTCACAGTCAATCGTAGCACTAGTCTAAACAAGACTCAGGACTAGGTGCTTGTTCAGGTAGAATCGAGGTGCAAGAGAGGCATTGGTGTGGCCATGGGACACGTGTGCAGCTGGAGAATTCCCAGCGCAGGGCTCTGAACTGCAGCTGCCCATGGGGCCCCCACCTTGCCTGGCACTGGTGCTTGCATCAGTGTCACTGCTGTGTACATGGAGCCCCTTCTCTTCTTTTGAATCCCCGTGGCTTTTCATGTAACTGGACACTGCTCCCGAACTAGTTTGTTGTGCAGTGGGTAAGGAGGTTGTGGTGACAAAAGACTTTACAAGAAGGCCTGATTTTAGTTGTAACTGAACTGTATGGTATTATGAGAATTGTATTTTTGGTATTACAGTCCTAAAATAGATCCCTGAAATTTGTCAAATATCTGTGGACAAATGAAAAAAAAAGGAGTTGTTAGGGGGCCTGAAAAACCTGTTACTTCTGAGTTTAAGTTCTCTTTTTGTAAGTCTGAAGCCACTTAATGCAAAGCTCTTAAAGTCATTGTGTTTGCAACTTTTTTTTTTTTAAGTATGGTAAAGACCTTGCTGTTGACCTTCCCACAAGTTTGCTGCCTTGTCTTTCAGCAAGTCAGCAAAGTTTTTATTTGTTTATGTTTTACTGCTGCATCATGGAGCTAAGTAGGGCAAATGCAGACGTGGTATAGGATGTAGAAGCAAGTCTGCAGGATTTGGGTACTTACTATTCTGTGGTAATGCTTTTGAATAAAGTATATTCTCGGTGGCTGACAGAATGGGAAATAGATAATGTGTAAGTGGTTTATCAGCATACTGTGCTGATCATTGCAAAATAATGCATTGCATGTTCTGCTCTTGACACCAGCATAGGTTAATTTCATTTCTGGGGGTGGGATTTTTTTATACTTTTGATTGAAAAAGTGAAGCAGTTGTCAAGGATGAGCAGAAATAATTTTTGTTTTTAACCTGAATTTACGATACTTTTATCGTGCTTTGTACCAATAATAAAATGAAGAAAAAATTGCACTGTGAAACCACTTTTTAATTTAAGCGGCATGTTTGGATGGCAGTCCCTTCTTTGTGCCTTTAGTATAATTAATGCAGGGGCACTGCTGCTCTTGTTGTTGGACCTAGGTTTCCAACATGTGTTTGAATTTATGCTAACATGAGTCACTGACACAGTTTGAGGGATGATTCCATGAAAGTCTTCCCTGTGCCGCCTGTTCGGAAGGCTTTGTTTCTCCAGGCTCTGGAGTTCCACATTTCTCCAGTAGATGGAGCGTGATCTACGCGGAGTCGCAGAGGTGCCTGGCTGCCCTGCCCCTCCGGGTCTGCGCTTGTTGGCTCAGCACCGATGCCAGAGTTATTCCTTCTGAAACCTTTCTGTCTTCTAAGATTTGTATCTAATTCATGTAACACTGAGGCAACGCTTTTAGTCGAGTTAGGAGCCCCCTTAAAATCTCAAGATGAGATTTACTTGTTTGACATTCTTCAGTGTAAAATTCAAAGTTTGTTTCGGTCATGGAGATAGATTGTGAATGTATTTTGCAGTCTAGCAAACTACTCTAATAAGCTCATTCATGTAAAATAAGGATGAAAAAATGTATTAGAAATACATCAATCTTAAAAAGTAGTTTTTACTTCAAATTTAAATCTTGACTTGGAATGAGTTTTTTCTGTTGAGTGTGTGGCCTTGAAGTGAAAATTAATTCAGTACTTTGACATGGTGAGTTGCTGGAGGCAGATCTTGTGACCATGCAAATCCCATATGTCATTTAAGAGCAATGTGTGCAGATTGGAAAAAAACTACAGGTAATTAGAGAAAAATGTTATTCAGAGGTATTTTAAACTCTCTTTTGATCTTCTTCCCTCTTCTGTTGTACTTTGCAGTGAGGAAGATGATGACTTTCAATATATGGATCATGACTATGAGGTACCACAACAAAAAGGTTTGAAGAAGATATGTAGCAAGGTGAAATGGACCCGTGAAGAGGTAATACTTTTTTTTTTTTTTGGCTTTAGTCTGATCCCTGCCTAATTTTCTTAACTCATAAAATATGTTATTATTTAGTATTGTTTTGGGATAGCATGTGAAATTTATTGGCTGAGGTTATGTCTTAACAGGATGAAAGGCTAAAGAAACTGGTGGAACAAAATGGTACAGATGATTGGGCTTTCATTGCTAGTCATCTACAAGTAAGTTGAATCTCTGTTTCAGTTAAGTTCTCTTAATATTTATTTACTTTGGTCATATGTCTGTTTTAGAAATGAAGTGAAAGAGAATCAAAAGCACATAATAAAAGCTATTTTAGAGGATGCTTCTAAAATAGACTTGAGATCTAGCACAGAACTTGAAGAATCTTATTGGCTCAGTCTTCAGTGAAAGTCTGAAATGATCAAAAATACTTTTCTGTTCACACTTGGCGTTTGTTTTTATTATGGAATATATTCCTGTATCTTACTAGTTTCATTACTCGTGGTGGCTGTATCCACAGTTCCCAGGTTGCTTCTGAAGCAGTTGGGAGGGTGTGTTGCATCTGAAATATTACTTGAAAAGAGAGGGATTAATTTCTTAACCACCATCGGCAAAGGGGCACGTGTGTTTTATTTATTTGTGTTCCTTGGGATTTTTTCTTTGTTTGGGCTTAATTTTTTTTTTCAGTGATGACTGCTTCCCTGAGGTGACAATAGAAAGTACCTGCAACTAGAATTTGTGGTGTTTGTTTCTCTTCTGAACAAATGTTATAAAATGCCTGCCGTAAAAACATGGTAGAATATATGGCTGAAATGGTATTCGATATTGAAGTATTAGAAATCAAAAAATTACACCTCCTCCTAACTTTAAGGTTCTTAAAATATTGTGTGGGATGATGTGGTTATATGAAATTCCATTGTAAGGTAAAAAAGGAGTTGAGTTCTAAATGCTGAACACTTATAACTTTGTATTGTTCTCATCATATTTTTGTGCAACTGTGATGCTTCTGATTTTTTTCCAAGTGGCAAAATATAGATATCAGGTATATAAACTCAAAGCTTATAAATTTAAGTCGTGCATAAGCAAATCCATATTCCATACATGTACATTATTCCCTTATAAAAATCAGTGAAATGAATGGATGGCAGAGGAGAATCAAAAAAGTTTTTATATTAAGCTGCTTGAAAATACATTTGGTGATGCTGATATGCAGGTGTAGTATGGAGTTGCATTTAACAGATCTAACATTTAACAGATCTAACAATTCTCCAGCTGAAAACAAATGCTTCTGGTGACAAAAAGCCTGTTGTTCAGCTGGGCCCAAGTGAGGTTGAAAAAACATTCCCCAGTTATCACAGGAAACGTGCGTAATCAGGTGCCTACTGCAGAATCTGTGATGTTGGAAGAAATTTCTGCAAGTCACCTGGTTCACAGCCCCTGCTAAAGCAAGATCAGCTGGTGCAGGATGGCCAGGACAATGTTTGGGTTTGATTGTCTCCACAGATGGAGCCTTCACAGCCTTTTTAGGCAACCTATTGCAACAGCCAAATAATACAGGCTGGCATAATTCACACTTACCTTGTTACTGATGGTCTTTTGGAAAGAAAACCAAGGGTATCTTGAATTGTCAAGGCCCTCAAACTGCTGTGCTTTCAAACCCGCATTTCATTTCTGGACTAGGCACAGGTAAGCTTTCCCTCCATTCTGCCTGAAAAAAAGTAAAGATGGCTTGAAGGTCACTCTCGAGAGAGAATATAGCTTGTAATTGCTTTTGATTTTTTTTTTTTTGTGGTTAAGGCAGACTGAAACGATTATGTTGTTTCATTCCATCATTTGTTTTGCTCTTCTCTCCAAATCATATTATGATTTCAGAAATTTCTGGAAAAACACTAAAAGGCCACAATTTAAAACTCTTTTCCTCAAAATTTCCTATTCTATATTGAGTCTGCATTTTATAGCTTGTCTTCAACAGGAAATGATGATGTTTTGTAAAAAACTGTAGTGTGCTTTTCATCATACAGTAACTACTAGTGATTAGCTTGAAGGTACTGTGTACAATGTCATTTCAGGTGTTAGTGTTCTGGGTATATTTTCTGGTCCTGCAGACTGCTACTTTGTTAACTTCATCTTATCACGGTAAAACCTTTACTTGGTATCCAACAGCTTGCACTGAAGGAAGTAAATAATCATGTCCCAGTGTTAAAAAAGTGTGCTGTCCTGGGGCAGGCTCTTACCTGCATATTTCTAAGCATTGTACCAACCCTTTCATATAGACAGTTTTTAGGAGGCTAAGTGAAGGTTACTCTTCTTTCATAACTGGGAACAATATTTCAAAAGATCCTTAGTGAAGCTACAGAAAAGCACCATCTGTCCTGACCAGCAAAAGCAGTGTTGTTTAATTAGTATGTGTTAACTAAATTTGATCTGAATCTGTTTTCCTTAACACTCTAGTAAAGAGCAGAGAATACATTCATTTAGGATTTAGCAAAAAACTGTATTCTTTTATTTGAAAGAAGAAGTATGTCCTTAAAAGTTTTTTCCCTTATTTAAGTTATAGATAATGTCAAAAATAGATCGACCACAAAGTTTAGAGAAAGTGTGGAGTAATGAGGAAAAAATAATATAAATTTTTCTTTAAAGAAGAGTAAGTTCTGAATTTGATTATCAGGTTAGTACATTGAAGTAATTAGATTAGAGCTTAATGCAAGGGGGCTTTTGTTGTTTTTTTTTTTTTTTTTTTGTAAGAGTTTTTTTATAAGCAAATGGAATAAGAAGTAATAAGGGAGAATTTAACTATTACACTTAAAACAAATTTCTAAATAAATATTTTAATTTGAAATAAGCTAATAATTCATGCTAGAATGTATTTACAGCTTTATGTATTCAAGAGTTTAACAGCTACACTGGTCTTCTACAACTGTTTCAGAATCGTTCAGATTTTCAGTGCCAACATCGATGGCAGAAGGTACTAAACCCAGAATTGATTAAAGGTCCCTGGACTAAAGAAGAAGATCAGAGGGTAACAAAAACTAATTGGTACTCTGCTCTTTAATAAAATTGGCATATGACTGCTAAGAATGTGTACTTTTTTTTAAGTTCCATTCCTATATAATTGATGTCTGATGCATTTTGTGACATGGATACTTTTATTACGTTATGATGCATGAGAAGACAAAAATTCTATCTTAAGTAGATGGGATGCATTTAATTTCCCATTAGTGAGATTGCTGGCTGAATTACTCTAGTTTACCAAGAAGGGGTTGGTTCTCTTAGTAGCACTGAAGATCAAAGGTCTTGTTTACATCTTTTGTTCCTCAGACCCACTGGACATGAAGGGATTGGGAATAAGGGAAATTATTTCATAACATACTGTTACAATCCTGAGATCAGCTCATTTGGTTAGAACCTAGTTCTAATAATGCCATGGTTGTGAGAGTGTTCCCTATATGGGCCATTTGACTCGATGATCCTTGTGGTTTCTTTTCAGCTCAGAATATTCTGTGAAACCATTTATTTATGTAAAGAAGATATCAATGTTTTAGGCTCCTTTTTCACCTTGCTGTTGTTAATCTGTACTGTAGCCTTTTGCCTGTACAACCTGGACTGCCTGGTCGGGAGATGCAAATACAGCTTTCCTGTGGTATTTCAAATTGGTTTCTTGTTCCTACTGTTTAAAACTGTTCTAAGATGTTCTAAACTAGTGTTTGTCAATTTATGAATATGGTCTTCCTAATATATTTTTTACAGTTCTCATTAGTCTTTTAGGAAAAGCTTCTACTTTGTAAAAACTCTCAACCTCCATTTCATTTCTAAAGGTAGAGGTGTGGGTCTTTCCTTATATGAATATTGTTGAAAATACTCAAATGAAATGTCTTTACCAGTTTCTTATTTGGTCTTTCCTAATGTCAGCTTACGCAGTCAGTGATAGAAAGGAAACTTCCAAATGAATGTTTTCATCAGTATATGCGCTACACACAGAGAATTTGGAGTTAGTAATTTTTTGATTTCCTGAAAAAAAATTATTTTTAAACCCCCAATTCACTGTCTGCTTCCTTAGGCCTAATGTAAGTTGACTACTATAATGTTATTCTAAAATGTGAGTTTATCAGTGTTCTCAGCCTTTGATTAGGTAAGTTAGGTTTTATAATTTATAATTTTATAATTTAGGAAATGATAATGTGCTTTTATCTGTATTCCAGGTGATTGAATTAGTTCAGAAGTATGGTCCAAAACGCTGGTCTCTAATTGCAAAACACCTGAAAGGAAGAATAGGCAAGCAGTGCAGAGAAAGATGGCATAACCATCTCAATCCTGAGGTAAAAAAGTCTTCGTGGACAGAAGAAGAGGACAGAATAATCTATGAAGCTCACAAGCGTTTGGGAAACCGATGGGCTGAAATAGCAAAACTTCTTCCTGGAAGGTGCTTTTCAACTCTTTGTGTTAAATGTTGGAATATGAAAAGTGCTCATCTCAGTACCCTTTCAAATCTTAATTTGTTAGTCAGACCATCTGTTGAGGCTTACATCAAAACACAGTTATCTAATAGATGCTAAAAATCTTTAACATTTTGATCTGTATTCTTAAAAAGATGTAAAACCCATAGAGCTCTTAACAGTTTGAAGGTATCTTCCTGACGATTCTTCCTGATCACTTAAACCTCTGTAATAGAGCTGAACTGAATTAACTGCAAGTAATAGTAGAAAAATTATTTTATATCAAACTTGATCTCAATGTGCCGTCATTAATATGCATTTAAGGGCGACTTTCCTGATTTAAGATCTCTTTTTTGGGCAGCACTTGTTGAACTGGACACTTGTAAAAGAAAATCTTAGTAACATTCAAAAGTCTAGGCTTAGGAATCATGCATTGCAAAGTTAGTTGGTTCTTCTGAAGCCTCTAAGTTAAGAATGGATTGTATGCATTGTTTGCCTTATATTTCTTTCAAGTTTCGTTGCCGATTTCTGTGGTTGTGGAAAACAAAATTTTATCGTGTGAAGAGTTTAATGAAATAATTATTTTATGTTGTACTGTTAATTGAAATTCAGTGTTAAGCTGTCCCTTTTTGAATTCAGTTTGTGTGTTCAAGAATTGACTGTCTAGCTGTGCCTTAAGGCATGTCAGCATTTGTTATCTTAGTGTAATGAGGGATGTGTGCTTAAAAATTTTGTGTTTTATTTAAGTGCACAATCTGTGGCTCACAGTAAATTACTTGGAGGAATGAGAAGAGAATGAAGAGAAGAGAATTCTATCTAAATAGAATTTTGGAGAGGGAAGATGAGTTTGACGGAAGAACTCCTATTTACTAACTTGGTTGTTGTCAATAAATCTGACACTCTTAGATAAAGACTGCTAAAGATCATAGCCCTAGAAGATTTGCAGAAACCAGCACTAGTGGGATGAAAAAGGGAAATACTTCTTGGAGTCGACCTTAAATGAAGAATGGGGCTTTAACCAATTTTTGTTACTGTGTACCTCTACCTAAGGCTAGGAATAATAATAATGCTAGTATTTTAATGCAGTTATAGTCTACTCTTGCCTTAATGTTTTCTTAGTGTTAAAAGTGATTTCAGCCTGCTTGTCAAAATGCCATGCCTGTTTTGTCCTATCCATGATTAAGGGCATGAAGAGGTAGTAGGATGTTCATCCACAAAGCTGCACATAAAACGCAGAGTGGGGGTTGCAGGCTGTCAGTTTTAGAAGAGACATCTTCCAGTGGCAAACACCAGCCAAAATGCCTTTATTATGTTGTGGGACAGTGAGGTGATTATCTTAGCTATGGGTACTGCAAATAGATAGCAGAGGCATAAATAACTGTGTTCAATACATTATTCAAAATATCTAAGAAAAAAGGTTCTCCCTCATGATTGCAGTCAGAACCAAGACTTTCTCCTTTTCTTCTTTTAATTTCTGGCACCCTTGAAGTTAGTAGGAGGAGGCTCTAAAGAGAGTAGCTTTCTAGTCATTATGCCGAAACCCTTCTGATAACAGAACTTTCAGTCTAAGCTGCTGGAGCTTTCTGGATTTGTGGCTTCAGATTAACCTACTCTACAAACCCTGTAAATTGTGCTCTATATTAAAATTTGAGATCTGGAAACCAGTCACTGTTTTATACTTTCATTTTAGGACTGATAATTCAATTAAAAATCACTGGAATTCAACAATGCGAAGAAAGGTGGAACAGGAAGGATATTTGCAAAGTGTTATAAAGTCTGAAAGCGCTAGTTCTGCTGAACTTCAGCCCCAACCTTGTCTGACTATGGAACACTTGCACCCTCAGAATCAATTTTATGTGCCTGTTCAGACACACGTAAGTCAAAATTTAGAATAATAAGTATTTCCCAGTTCCATATAATTGATTTGGTTTGAAACAAGAAACAAATCTGAAAGATTGAAGATCTGACTATCTGAGTATTTTTGTGACTTATGGCAACTCAGGATTTGTAAACCATAAATAGTTTATGTATAATAAACTAAAGATAATTTTATTGCCTCCTTTTCTTGAGGGTTTCTAAAATTCTTTGTCTTTTTAGATTCCAGCATATCAATATGCCTCACCAGAAGGCAGCTGTCTAGAACATGCTCCATCTTCTTCCAACATAGTTCAGGTAAATTGTTAACAGCCTTCATAAATTAAAGATAATTTACTGCATAATATTATTCAGTAAAATGAAAAGATGTGTATCTACTAAGTGTCTGTTAGTCTTTATCATTCACCTAAATTTGTATAGGTTCCTCTGTAAGTAAACTTGCTGGTGTAGTTGGTAGTTTTAGGTTGGAAAAGTGAAGCTCTTTCTGTATCCCAGAAACATGATATTTGTGCTTATTTCTGACAGAAATATGGCTTAAAACATAGTCTACTTGTTAAATCTTGAGGCTAAATTGTGGCCTATATTAGTATTACCTAGCTTATGAGAGATTTAAAGACAAGACTTTGCTATTTACATATATGTAATAAATATAACCCTATCTGAAAAACTTAGTTTACTGTGACTTATATTTCTGGCTCAGCTTTTTTGTTCCCATTAGAATTTATTTCTTTCTCACTGATAAACATCTTTCAATCACTTGAAGATGTTCTTTTGCAGAATTCTAAATACTGAAGAATTAAACTTTAAAACAAATAGAAATTGGATATATTATTTCCTTTTGCTTTTTTGGGCTCCCTTAGAATATATCTGAAATTCCTCATGTGGTGCAGAATTAATATAGATCTTGGTTTCTAATATTATGCCTTGGAGGAATTATTGTGAATTTGGAATTAGTAAAAGAAGTATTTTGACACAAGGAATAATACATGTTTTGTTTGTGTTAGGTAGAGGAATTCTGTAGAACTTTCTACCTAGGCTGAACTTTCCCTGCGCAGGTCATCTGTTTCATGTTGAAATTTCTTCCTAGATAATGGTATAAGAATACAAATCACAATGAAGCCTCAAATGGCTTTTGACAGTGTGGATTGTCCTACACAGAAAATTATAAGATACTTTCTGCTCCTTGAAGTACTTTCTAAACTGGTGATAGCATATATCCTCACCTATATTTATAGCAATAATGGAAAGTGTTAAGGAGGTTAAGAACAAACAAACCTATCAAAACCAATTAGTTAATTTTCTTTTCTGATAGTAGTGGTGGGATTGCTTTTATAAATACTGTGTCAGCAAGTGCTGATTTGAAATACTTTCTTGCACAGTTAGTGAGGATAAATAACACAGAATTGTAGAAGGCATATGAAAACACAAGCACATAAACCGGTGTGCCAGCATTTGGTTGTATTAAAGACAGAATGTAGTGACTGGAGATTAGAAAGTGCTTTAGTGTGATAAGTGCTGATAACTTACAGGCCATATTAAAATTCTGCTAAAATACCACCTTACACACCACTTTAACATCAGATCCATCTCCTGGTAATTGGAGTTGTTTCACTTGTGGGTGACTTCTGTATTACAAAATATGATACAACCTGAACAGTTCTGTTCCCTCTCTGTGTGGATTCCTGTTAAAAATACAGCTGTGTTATAAAACAGACTCTTTACTATGAAGAGGTGGTGGAAGTGAAAAATAGTAATGGCTTCTTTCTTAAATTTTTCAGCAGCCATTTATTGATGATGATCCTGATAAAGAAAAGAAAATAAAGGAACTTGAATTGCTACTTATGTCAGCAGAGAATGAAATCAGAAGAAAGCAAATGTCTTCTGTAAGGACTGTAAATTTCTCTAAATATTTGAATATGCATTACTGAGGTTGATCCTCAGAAATTCAGTAATGGTTGTGTGGTTTAGTGTGGTGTTTTTTTCACCTGACCCTCTAAAATCAAGACTATGCTGTTGCATTGAAAAACTAAAATCTATATAGTAGAACTGAGACGACTTATTTTCAGTGCAGTTTTCTAAACTGTGAAGACAGTAAAATGTGACCAGTAATTTGGCAGTTCCTAAGACCCAGTTTTTAATCCTCTTCAGGAGGTGACATATTTGATATCATTGCCATTCAGTTTTATGGATCAGCAATGTTGATCATCTGCTCAGTAAAGAAAGGTGAAAAATTCATGCATTTTGCCCCATTTGATTTCAAAATGTCATGTAGAAAATATTTTCCTCAAACTTCAAGTGTGAGTGCTTGCAATACTGAATATCCACATTTGGACGTGACAAACACTAAATAAATATGCACTATGCACAATTAGTGTTTAAATTCCATGGAATTTCCCTAATTCTGTAGGATTAGGGTGATTTGCAGATGACAGTCACTGATTTCCTCAGAGGGCTGTGCATGTCAGACACCTAACTAACCCGACCATACTGATCACTAGTTTAGGTTACAGGTGAACTTCAGATTTTATGTGGTGGAGTTAGCCCTGGCATTCTATTGAAACAGTGCAGTTCTGCTTATCTAGTAGAATCTGGTTTGCTTCTAGAATTTCAGCGAAAATTAAAATTTATTTCTTGGGTACTAAGCAGTCTATTGAAATGGGATAACCATTTTTAAGTTTACTTAACTGTTAAAATCTGCATTAAAAAACCACAGATCAAACAAACACGCTATAGAAACATTTTCTAATTTTAAATTTAGAAGTTCAGTATTCTATATGGAAGATGACTTAATAATATACTGGTGTTCAGGTACACAGGAAACTTGTATCAGAGATGGCTTCCAATACAGCCCATATTTACCTAAGTTGTGTGTATAAGATATGAATGTGAGGTAAGATAAAAATCTTACACAATTTGAGAATGTTGAGCATATTAATGTAAAGAGAAGACTAACTTCTTTAATTGAAACAGATAATTAGTATTTGAAAATGCCAAAATTAATAGTTACGCCTAGTGTTTCCACAAGTTCCTTTTTTTCCACCTTGCAGTCACATAACTGACTCTTTTCAGCCTCTAAGTTGAATAAGATTAACATGTTTCTTCATAACTTTTTAGCAAGCTGGAAGCTTGTCTTGTTGGTCTGGAAATTTTATCATGGAGGATTGTATGACTAATACACTAAGTAGCCTTGAGGAACAAACAAGTAATTTCTACAGCATGGACGAGACCCGCATCACACCTGTTCAGCAGAATTCACCACCTAAGTATTTGGGTGTAGAAGCAAATAGAATGTTAACACCTCTACAAACCATTCCAGAATTTGCAGAGACACTAGATCTTATGGAAATTGTAAGTTTGTGTTCCTTGTTTAAAAGAAGTGTTTAATTAGGATTGTCAGTTTACATAATATGTGCAAAATATTCTTAAAATTACCTTATTTTGTATTTATCTATAATTTCTGCCTTATCAAGTGATTTATTGCCTGTTTTAAAAGAACTGTGTTTTAAAATATCCAGTGTTTTCCCCCTGCGTCTTTCATACAATCATAATAATTCAGTGTGTGGCTTATGGAGGTAGAGAGCTGATAGACTGGTTTGGACATTCTGAAGTAATCTTGGATGAGCCTGCTTGTGTTTTGCATCTTGCCCCATAGGATCCGGTAGCATGGAGTGATAGCTGTTTTGAGCTTTCCGAGGCTGTTGTATCCCCGGTCAAGCCAGCTCCAGTAAAACTAATGCGGCTTCAACACGGTGAAGGGGCTGCCGAGTGCCAGTATAATGTCGGCGTTATGCTCGATGGCAAAAACCACAGCAGTATCAGTGGGGACGAGGAAACAGTTTTTTCATCAACCTCAAACCTAACTAAGTTCAGCAATCCACCTGCTATCCTGAGAAAGAAGAAGAGATTGCGTGCTGGGCAGTCCCCGGTGACTGATGTGAACGATGGCTTGTGTAACGATGCCGTCAACGTTGCGCTGAAGCGGACGCCAGTGAAAACACTACCATTTTCTCCATCACAGGTGAGCGTATTTTTAAATATGGCTAAACATGAAGATTGTGGTGGGTGGGTTATAAATTTTAAGTAGTGCATCGTAGCCTAAATAAATATGTCGAAAAAGTTCTTAAAGCATCTGCATGATGGTAGATATATTAAAAATGTATCATTAAGTTTAGTATCCTACCCTGCCCAGGTATTAGGATTGGTGGCTGCACTGAACTCAGTGATTTTATGCAGAAAGAAAATCTGACCTGATTGTTTGGGAACTAAAAAACTTTATACTAGAAAATAATAAACAGCAAGCCTGAACGAACTGGGAAAGATGGTACAGGGAGGCTTGATCCATGCATGAGGGCAAAATGGCAAAAAGCAGGTGTTATGGCATGTCAGGGGTATTTATAAACTTGGAGGAGGGGCGGAATTAGGGTGGAGTTTAGGGAGGGGGTCCAATAAAGAAGGGTGATTAGGAATATTAAAATTACTGCAGCAAATAGGAACCAATGATAACAAGGGAAGCAGAGAGCTTTCTGACAGTGATCAACATACTGGAAATGGAGTATTCTGGGAGTGATTTTTTTTTTTACTCGCCCCTATGCTAGGGTTTTCCCACAGTCTTAAGCTGTGGTCATCAGTACTTTTATTGGCACTAACTCCAACAATTAAATAACCTCTGTTTTGAAGACTGATGGTGGGGGGGGGGCAGCAGCAGTGGCAGGCTCTGTCTCAGCTCACACTTTCTCATGCAAATAATTGTTAATAGAGATCTTTTGTCTCTGTGACCTAATTAAGTAGTAGGGGTTTTAAGGAGAAAATCAAGATTTCAGCAATAAGTGTAAGTCAAGAATAGAGTATTGGGTTGTGTCAGTAAAAGTCTTTCAGATTTACATATGTAATTTGGGTGTCTTTGCTGTTCAACGCAATGGAGAATTTTTATCCTGTAAGGTTGCTTTTTTTTTCCTTCTTGCGGTTAGTTTTTCAACACTTGCTCTGGAAATGAACAATTTAACTTTGAAAATCCTGCATTTACATCGACTCCAATCTGTGGGCAGAAAGTTCTTATTACAACTCCTGTACACAAGGAAATAACACCACAAGATCAAAAGGAAAATGTGGGGTAGGTTTATTATGTTAAACATCTGGTGGTGTTATTAAATTAAAGTTTAATAGACGTGGGGTAATGCGATGGTGATTTCAGTACTTTCAGATTAATGGTGGTGATATCTGTTGTTTAAATGAAGGTATTTTAAAATGTTTCTTAGATTAATTTTATTGTGTTGCTAATGATAAGATATTAAAATGCACATATGAACTCTTTTCTATGCTTGAATAGTTTTAGAAGTCCCACAATGAGAAGATCTCTTTTGGGTTCAACACCAAGGACACCAACTCCTTTTAAAAATGCTTTGGCTGCTCAGGAAAAAAAGTATGGTCCTCTCAGACTTATGGTATGTGATGATACTGTTTCTTTTCTTCTTTGTTGAAGTCTAAATGCCCTCTTGGTTTTGAGGCTCTGTAAGCTTCAGGGTGATCTTAGAAAGCATTTTCATATCCTAGAGAACAACTAGAATGTGAATCAAAACCTCTTTGGATGTGGTTGTTACACTACACTGAAGGATATAAATCTGAAGGCATTCTCTTCTTAAATAGTAATTTGGTACATATAATCATTTGATCCACAGTAATCTTAAATCCATCAGTTTCATGTTTGTGAGTTGTTTTAAATTTGCCTATCCTTGCTAACACTGTATTTCTTACAAGGTGGTTGCATAATTGCCTGAAATTATTTTAGTACTTTAGGATTCTGTTTTTTCAAAAGAAAAATTGTAAGTCAGAGAATGAATGGGTGTGGGTCCTCCAGCTGGGTTATCTGGTAAGAGCAGGCTGCCGTAGATGAGTGTGACTGACCTCATTATTTTAAACAACTTTCAGATTGCACTTGAAAAACTGCATTATCTTTGAATCCTCTGGATTGTGTAAGAGCTGAGTTGTTCTTTAGATTTGGTTCTTCTACAGCACTAGGACTGAAACTAGATGTTTACCACAGTGTGATAATCTTGAGTGATGTTTGCAGTTTTCTTCATTCTACATCCCAAAATTGTAGAATAGCAGTTCGTGATCCTCTGATTCTGCTGGCTGTCACACACTTATTTTGGTTTTGTTGACTATGGATAATGTTACCCTTTTTTGTTAGTTTGTTCCAAATGAATTCAATTTTTGTTCTCTTCCTAACCTAGCTAAGGTATGTTAATGCATAATAACTTTTGGAATTCAGGAGACATATGCTTTTCAAATTCTGAAAAGGTTCCAGCCAATATATATTGACTGCTTCTTTTCTGCAAACACAGAAGGTAGCTCAGACTTTGCCACAGGGCTTGGCACCATCTGTGTTACCCTATAGATTCACAGTCCCTCACTATGCAAATGGAGTGGTTTGGCATTCCTGTTTCTGTCCACTATTAACCTCCTGTTCAAAATCAAATTTTGAGGGCTTAAGGGAATTCTTCTCCTGTTGGTACACAAAGGAGCCATCTGTATGGCTTCTGTGAAATTCTGTACTGTACTTAGAACTATCAATGTCTTATTCAAAGATTTGTATTAAAATTGGTATAAATTCTTTTCACAACAACAGTTATACATTTCTAGTATAGTTATTTTAGTATGTTTTAGTGTATCTATACATGTGTTTATGTAAGTATTTAGTATATATGAATTATTTGTATTCCTTTTATCAGTGGATAACCATTTGCTAACAAGTAACTTGTCTTCAATGCTAGTTTACTTTTTTTAGGCATTGTGTGTATATATATATGTCTTATTGGGCTAAAAATAATGTGGAGTAAAATGAACTTAAAATAATCTTCATAGCCTTGAAATGTAGCCCTGTGGTTTTTAACTACAGTACCTTAGGTCCTTTCTTGTTATGTTTTGCAAGATCTCTTTTCTAGCCTACATTAGCTGAAAGTAGAATGTTGTGAGAACTGGCCTCTAATAGACTTACTGTATGTTCTTCTTCAATTTTAATTAATGTTTAGTCACAACCACTTGCCTTCTCGGAGGAAGACATTAGGGAAGTTTTGAAAGAGGAAACTGGAACAGATATATTTCCCAAGGAGGAAGATGACCATTTGTATAAAACCTGCAAGCAGGAGGTAATATGACGATAGTAGTGTCAAATGGGGAATAACTGCTTTTAAATAATATTTTACAATTTTTCTCTGCAAAATGTTTATTTCAGCACAACTTTTCTAAAAAAGTCAGAAAATCACTGGTCCTAGATTCACAAGAAAAGGAAGAGGTTGGAGCCCAGCGCTTGACAGAAGATGATAGTTTAGATGTACAGGTAAGAATTAAGCTAAACTAACTGAAGAGCATAATTGGCAGCAATATTAATATGGCACTGTGTATCTTTTGTTCTGTCCACTAAAATAATTTTTTGGATTGAGGTTGCTAGATGAATGCATCTAGAAAGTGAAAAATACCTTCAGTTTGAAATACTGTTTTAAGTACTTAAGAAATAGGTGAGCATTGGGCTTGAATTCATGCATTAATTTTTCCTTTCATTCCTTCAGAGTAGGTTAAATAAAGTGAATGCTTTACAGGTTTGTAGCAAAGCTCTTTCCATGCTGGTTACCTATAAACTTTAGCATACACAGTTGCTGAAGCTTTCTGTAACATACCAGGAAGATGACATTTGCTCCTGTGCTGTGCATGCTTGAGAGTCTGGCAGACGTGTTCTGAAAATACCTAATTGCATATTAGGCAGCATATTTTTCCTTCACATAGTAGGGGAATACTTTTAAGAAATACCAAGCATGTAGAAGTTTCTGTGCTTCCTCTGCCTAAAGGAATTTGAATACTTCTGCTTCAGCAACCAAGACATGAAGAAATTAGATATGGGGCTATTTTGGTCCTTCTTTCCTTTAAAAAGAAGCTTAATGTTTTTTTCAGTTGAGTAATTGAATAGCTTATTCTTTAGTATTGTAGGAAAGCTTCTTTCTAATGAGTTCTTAATACATGTATGTGTTTAGTGCTTAAAGAGTAAATGTCTGTGATTCTTGATTAGGTTTAAGGCTATATACAGGATGTAGGGGCCAAGGTCTTTTAAAAGACCGTGTAAGGTGCTTAGGTCATACTCCTTTATGGCTGGTTTTCTAAATTTACTTCTGAAGTGCCTCTTAGACTCTGTGCCAAGCCTTGGTATCTTCCTGCTGGGTGTTGGGTGCTCTGCCACCTAGTGGGATTTGCCAGCTTCCCCAGGAACATCTCTTGGGAGGAGCAGCAGTGCTGCAGCCATTCCAGTCATTACCAAAATGCCTGCTGTCATAACAGGTGATGTCTTGTTATGACACATTATTGTGTATCACTGAGTCCAGGTTAAGATATACACCATTATAGCGTGGTCTTTTAAAGGCTGGGGACTGGGGAAAAGTTGGTTTTCCTTCATTTTTATAAGGAATGCTGGTGCAACAAGAACATTCACTCCTAGCAAGAGAGATAGTGGTAAAAATGAAAAATATACCACTCTTTAAGCAGAAATTGTGCATCCATGTGATGATAATTTAGGAATAAAGTTGAGGTAGAATAAATAGTTAAAAGGTGGCTTAATGCAGTTTAAAGGAGTGTTTTTGTAAGCAAGCAAATACTTACGTCACTGTTAATGTGATCTAATTTCTGGTCTTTAAGAATGACATATGTCTTCCACTTTTGTATACTGAAGCTGGATTAATTTCTTTTTATTTCTATAGACTTTTCCAGTATATAAAATTTTTCTTAAATGATCCATCCAGTGCTTATTTCAGTTCTTAAAGCAGTTATCACTGATGTGATTCTACTTTTTTGACTGTAGTTTGCTTGCCCTTACTTTCACAAGGGTTGTCCTGGAAGTGAAAGTGAAAATTTTTTTTCTTTAAAACTATTCTGTAGTTACCACTTTCTGATACATTTTGTTAAGAACCAGATTTGATAATGGTGTGGCTTTAGAGTAAAGAAACTGTACTCAGTGATAACTAAACCCTGCTAGCAGCTGCTTGTTGTACTATGCTTAGTGTTGACTGTGGATCCCAGTATCGTCCAGCCTAGTTCTTCGTACGCTGTTCATTACATTTTCTTTTCAGATTCTTTCCGAAGGTCTTTCTGATACTGTTTGCTTTGTTTACATTTTGGCTTCTCTGAACACAGAAGTTGAAGTCTTTCTGTATTAATTACTAATTATTATTCCTGTTCCCTACTCTCTTTTTTGTCAATAGTCAAAAAATGCGTATACCACATCTTTATTAATGACACCGTTGTTGGAAATACAGGACAACAGATGTAACCTGATATCAGAAAAACAGGATACAAATCCAGCAAACAAAGCAAATGCAGTAATTAAGAAGAAACTGAATGCATGTGCTACAAAAAATGTCAAAATGGAGAAAGCTCTTCAGGTCTGGATGCAAAGAATTCTGTTAGCGGGTTAACAAAGAAATTTTGTATTGTTTTGTTTCTGTCTTGTACTAATGTCTAGAGTTGTTGAAACCAGTGATCCAGTTTCAGTGGTTCCATGATTCTTATTTTTTTTAAGTTGGTCATTTTTCTGCCAAGTGTTTATTCACAGCTAAGTCCTTTAAATACAACCCTGATGTTTCACACTTTTTAGTGGAACAAACTGATGTTTCACTAAGATTTAGATGTGGGGGAAGGGGAAAAAACGGAGTAGGAGAGACCTACAAAACAGTTTTGGGTGCCCAAGACTAGGAGTTAGAAAACTTGACCTGTTGCAAACTAAACTTCTTTTAGGACTTTAGTTTGTCAGGTTTGTCTGGTGCTTGCTCTTCATAATAAGCCCAATGGGATTCATTAAGCAGAGTTTATCTGCAGGTTCTGTTTTGTAATTGTTCTTGTAACAGGCCTGTTCTTTTTCTTCTGTATATTTTCCGTACTGGTAGAACCATGGAACCTAGTTTTCTCTCTGTCCTGATCTCCAGCTTTAAGAAGAGATTCTTTGACCTGATTTTGTACCAATTTGTTTGTCCCATAAGGAGTCAATGTATAAAGTATTTTTGTCTTCTCAGAGTATCTAGACCTTTGTATTAATGAAAGTTTTTTTTAAAAAAACCCAAAAGACAGGACACTTGGAGCCTGATCTTCCATATTCTACTTAATTGCTTTAACAATGACGTTTTTAAGTAGAGAGACAACAGTATTACTTTCTGAATTTTTTCTTATGAGGAAGAAGAACAAAGTTAATTTAACTGTGATATTAAAATTAAAGAAAAAAAATTTCTTCTGCTGTGAATTGCAGCAAAAGGTGAATAAATCTATCTGCTCCAGAGTTTGGCCTTTAGAATACTAAAAAGGGGAGCTTAGTCATAGTATACACACAAATATTTTCATTGAATCATCCTTTTTCCTTTTTCTCTTTCCGCAGAGAAATTCCCTCTCAGTTTTGTTGCCTTTCTTAACCTCAAGTCCCTTCCATGAATCAAGTTCTGCTAAATTTACAGAGAAACTCAAACGGCTAATTTTCTTTGTCAATCAATATGCAGAACTGATCCTTTGGATCAGTTTCTATTTTGATGTGGGAGGGAGAGGATCTTGCATTCTTCATAATGCTACAATCAGCCAGTGTCAGGTACAATTTGGGGCTGAAGCAAATCAGCTCAAGATCCAGTGCATATTGTGAAGATGTAGGCTTTGCTTCATGGAAAAAGTAGGACTAGTAGCTTAATTATTCTTCCATTCATCATTATTTCCAATTCCTTTGCCATTTCTAATATATTCCCCAAAAATCTAACTGTTCTTCTACAGCTGCCACTTGGTTCAGTAAAGTTCTTCACAATCTTCTTTTCCAGCTCCCAAATAATTTTCCTTTCCTTGGTGTCTCCAGACAGCTTTCAGTAATGTGTTTTTCTGCCTGTTGAACTCAGCACATTTAAAGAGGAAGATGCTCAAAGAGATGATAAGTTAATTAGCTTCCCTTTCGTGTATTAATGGTTGAAGTGGTTAGTCTCTATTGAAGAGTCTTTTTCATTTTGTGTGTTAGAACTTGTATAGCATAACCCAGATGCACTGCTGGGGAGCTGGATTAAGGGGCGGCGAGGGAGCTTTGTCACAAGTTGTAGGTATTGTACTGTAGAACTGCATCCTTCTCAGTAAAATATACTATTTCTAGGCTTTAATAATTTGTTATTACTCTGAAACATTGTATGATAATTGCTCAAGTATTCTAGCTTGTTAAAAGAACCTTTTTAACAGAAGTTTATTTTATGCAGCCAAATCGTGACTGGGAGGCAGTTGTTTATGGAAAAACAGAAGACCAACTTATCATGACAGAACAAGCAAGAAGGTATCTGAGCACATACACAGCTACCAACAGCAGTTCGAGGTCTCTGATACTGTGATGGTCTCTGCAGCTGACAACCATCTCTTTCCATTGAAACTGAAACAATGTTGGAGGAGATTCTGATGTGATACTTGGGAATTAAGTCTTTGAGAGAGTCTGCCAAGGGAAACCTTAAAGCTACCTTAAAGCTTCCTTTCTTCTTTTGACTGACAAAGAACAGGCATGAAGCTCTCACATGCTTTACGAAGGGATACTGCAAACAGTTCTGCAATGAATTTTTTAGATATTAAGAGAGTAAACCCCTAAAATATAAAGAAGGGTAAAATACATTGCAGTACTGACAACATACAGTTTTTAGGTCTATTTTTCATATTTATTCTTTTGACTTGCATCGCTTTTTTATCTGTTAGAGCATTTTCAGTATAGAGTAGGTTTATAGGTTGTTACTGGTTTCCAAATGAGCAACATACGTGACTGAACATGCTTTTGCTTATGTAGCATTTTTCTAGTATATAAAGAAACACAATGGAAAGGAGTACAAAGGAAGGATAGAAAGTTGCACTACTAATTTTTTTTTGGTATGCTGCAAAACAATGAAATTAACTACAGTGTTAAATATATTTATTTGCAAATGGTACTAGAAGTAGGCAGAGGGGGGTGAATTAAGTTTAGTGTAAAGCATCAGTATTTTCTGCATAAATCTCAAAATGAGATGATTGTTGAATGTATTGTACAGTATGTAGGAACAAGCAAAATTTTGTAAATTGGAAAGGAGTCTGTTTTTATAATTTATTTCCATTTCAGAGCTTAAATGTAGATATTTATACGTATGCAGGTTGTCTAGAGGCCAATGTTGTTTCCTGTTAAAACAGCTAAAACAAAAAAAAGGACAAGTTTAAAATATATGAAATAGCAGAAGAATTACAGTGGTGAAGTGTAAAAATCTATACCCTATGCTACATCTACATAAGGATTGCACTATAGCCCTAAAATCATGTTGGTCTACAACATAATTACAAGGTATTCCTGTATTATACAGCAACTGTTCCTGTACCTTGTTTAAATATATTTAGAAAGAAATGGTGGGGTCTTATTTGTGACCGAGGAATACTTTGTCCTGCATAGGAACTAAAAACTAATGCATTTTCAATATATATATTTTATTTTTTTTTCTTTAAAGAAACTTGGCACCTTGGATCTCAAAACAATTGTATCTGCACTTAACTTTGACCATTATATACTGACTAAATGTTTGAAGAGCAAAGAGAACATTCTTTTATTTATGAAAAATCTTTGTCCTTATTTAAAGGTATACAGGTCACAACACTTGCTTTAGTTGCCTATTTTAGGTATTTGCACTTATTTTATGTCTTTATTTTTGGTTTTGAAGGAATGTTTTGGTTTGCTTTTGTTGTAGAGATTTTTATGTAGTTAATTTCGAGCAAGTTATAATGGAGTGCTCTCAACAGATAACTGACAGGTAAATAGAATTGTACACTGTAGTTTTAATTATTTATAATTCAAACACTCTTCCTCTCCACTCCCGGGTGTGCTGCTACAGATCGTGGCAGAATCGGCTTGCTGCTATGAGAGATGGAAAGAGCGAGCATCATATGCACTGTATGTAAAATTACACGATGTCAGGTTCTCTAGTTAACTTTATGAGATCAACCAGTACTATGCAGGGTGTGGAAAGTGTTCCTAACACTTTAATATCAAAGATGGTAGGAAAGAATTAATTAATGGAGAATTTTAACATGTGATGAACGGCACAAGGAAGGTAATGGGTTCTTAAAACATTTTTAAAGCATCTCAAAGCTTATACAATCCTTGTTTTTATGAGCTTTTTGATATTGGCTCTGATAGTAGTAGGCACAAAAATTTTTAGCAGTTTTTAATTCACATCAAAATTTTAAGGGGGGTGGGAATCCTATTATAAGCAAGGGATCAGAAAATGCCCATCATGCCAGGATTACTCCTCACCTTGCAAAATTTAGAGGAGTCAATTGGAATTCTTGGCAGTACGAGATTTAGGTGTGCATTACCAGAATGGATTTAACAGCAACCTGTAATGCTGGAGGCAGCATTTCATTCACAAAAAAATGAAATCAGACATTAAGACAGAATGACTATCTAGAATCTGGATGGTATATTGAAGTAGAAATGGTATCGTCAAAACTACCTATACCAAGTTTAAGCATAGATTTATGGTAAGTAGTAATAATTTGTGTTGGTATTGGTTGGGTCGTTTAGTTAACTCCTACTTTGTTGCTTTAGCAGGAAGGTTTTAATCTTTCATATGTCAGGCATCTTATTACTTTTTGAATGTTGTGTGCATTTGCATTTCTTTCAGTTTATAGGTAAGTTGTACATGCAGCAGCCAAACTTGCATGAAACCTAAATACATATTACACCATATTTTTGTTCTAAGATTTGACGTAACGTGCAACAAATGCCTTGTTTATCTTAGTTTTTGTTGTACTACAAACTTTTCTTTTATGTAAGAGAATCTCACAATACAGACCGTGTTAAAGTCAGAAATAAAGCATCTATGTACCAGGTTCCTGTAAGTGTCTTTTGTTTGAAAACTGTAACACTCAGTGCTTGTTAAAGCAGCTGTATGTGTGCCTGTGGAACTGCAAGAGACAGCAGGTGTGGAAATCAGTGGGTTACACAGCAGAGAGTCCCTTGGCAGTACCTGCTTCAATCTGACATGTATGTAAGCCTACTTGTATCTGATTATCAGTTTATATTTGTCTCTCAAAGCTGTAAGACAATTTTTAATGTATAGAAGACAATTTAAGGAATGAGTGCTTTTGTTACATTCCTTTCATTTGTAGAATAGAAGTATTTTAGTGTGTTTGCCTGAGTCCTGGGAGGTAAATGCAAGTGTAAGATGTACAGTGTGATTTTATTTTTTTTCCTCTCCTAAGCAGTTCTCATATACATGTATTAATTTGAGTTAGCGTTAGACTTAAACTCTCTTATTTTGATACAAACATGGGCATTCAATGCAAAATTTCAATTTCCCAGTTTTGTGACAGTATAATGACAATTAGGGTAATGTGTTGAAGGAAAAGGACAAGTGGGACTAACACAAACCACTTCAGAAATAGGTCCTGGTAATTTGTATCATCTAGCTTCAAGATGTATGAACCAACTCATGACTGTTACAGGGGCTTTTCTGGGGATTTGGCTGTCATAGCCACTGTATGAGTAACCTGCAGACATGCTCATGTTTGCACGTGTGAAGTTTTCCATCACTTGGGACAAGTGTGGTGGACTGACAAACTTCTGTTTGTGTCATGGCTGGCTGCTGCTGTCTGAAAAGGGGGCAAAGTGTAGATAGAGAAAAACAAAATCTAATGACGTAGCAAATTCATATTTCTGTATTGTTTTTCCTCAGAGAAACAAAGTAGAGCAAATGGACAGCCAGTAAGGCAGGTTTGGCAGGAACTACAAGCCCAAGTTTTATTATATGAGAGCTCTTCAAGCTTTTCTTATGGGTCTGACTTATAATTGGAAGAAATGGTCTTTAAAGAATTGATTGGTAAGAATAATCCCAGTTCCTACTGCTGTTAATCTACTTTTATGTGAGACTGACTCTACTAGATTTGCACCAAACTAGAACTGATCCAATGCTGTGAGTGAATCAAGCTTTGTGAAATAAGGGTTTTAACACTGAATATGAATGGACCAAGGTTGCACCATACCTGTGACCAAGACACACAATGCCAACAACAAAAATTTTGAAACTGAAATTGATTCTTGCATTTGGTTTTGTGACAAATACTCTAATAAAAGTTCAATACCTAGGCAGAAATTACATTGATGTCTTCTAATGCTAGACCTTGTTTAATTTTTTTTCATAAGTTTCCTTGACATTGGATAAGCTGAAGCTTTACAGGCTTAAATGCTTACTTTGATGAGGAAGCTGTGGATTACTGTTTCTGAGCCAGCAGAGCCAAAAGATTGGTCCCTCCTGAAGCTGCAGCATACTGGTGTTTGTGGCTTCCCCTGAAGACAGCCAGCTTATCCCTCGAGTGGGTTGGATTCCTGCCCTGCAGCTGAAGGGATCCTTGTAGTTCTGCTAGCATGATGTGTTGGAAGAACAGGTAATCTTTGGACATTTATGCACAATCTTACATTTTTGTATGAAGCAAAAATCCAAATGCTCATACTCACGGTATCACCTTAATGAAGAAACCGCAGTAGTGCAGCTTCTGTTTGCATCTGGAGTAAGAGATGTGCAATATGGCATTCTTCAGTTTCAGCTTCTGTCGGTGGTGTGGTTTTCTTAATTTGATTTTCTCTTCTGCTTCATTGCTGTGAGGTCAAGAACTAAAAGGAGCCTTCTGACAGTGCCCACTCTTACCACCCCAGTGATGCAGTTGCTATTGCAATGGGAGTTCTGTCTACCTGCTACTACGTTTTACAGAAATTTTGGGTTCTAATGGGTTTATTTTTGGAGTCCTCTGGATTATTTACATGACCTCTGATTTCCTGTGTCATCACAGCCTCTGATTACAGAAAGAATGGATGCTAATGGCCTTAGTGCAAGCAAGATGGGAATGGGCTGTGTATTGGCTGGCAGTGATGGACACATGTGACTGTCCTGTGTCAGTCTGAGGGGAAGGGGGGCTTTTCTTTTTTGGAGAGGGAGAATTCTGCTTACTTAGCATTTACTTCCTTGCCCACCATTGGCCAGTTACTTGGTCGTAGTTACTTCTTATATAAGTGATGTTTGGTGGTTGCACAACTCTCAGAGCTTCAGAGCATCCCTTAAAGTGTTGTGCACTCTGCGTCAGAATGGTCTGGTTTGGTCAGAGGTTGAGGAATATTTGCTCAGCTTTCTGAGGGTGTGAAGTTTTTGCACCAGTAGGCATTAAATAAAAAGCAATTAAAAGTTTTTCAGTAGGACATGCCAGCAGAGAAGAAGAAAAGTCAGAGAAAAATGCTTGTTGAAGACTGCTCATAAGCAGTGATACAAAGAATCTCAAAAGCCTTCGTAGGAACTGTCTGAACAGCACGAGCTATACCTGCACTTTAGGTGGAAAGAGAGTTTGGAAGAGGAGCGGCTGAAGATGTGCTTCCATGTATGTGTAGGGATGAGCTGGCTTGCACTCATCTCAAAGCCGAGTGGTGTGCGGGCAGACCTTGTCCTTGTTCGCCTACTTCTCACGCCGGCAAGAGAGTGTTTGTGGCACCTCGGTGTCCGACAGGACTCGCCCCGGCGCCGGGGCTGGGGCTGCGCTGCGAAGGCGAAGCGTGAGCGGGGCGAATAGCCGGATAAATCAGCCGCCGGCAATTTACAAATGAATGCCACGTTCTCCTCAGCCATACGGAAGCAGGGGATCAGCGGTGTCTGGAGGGCCCGTGTCACCAGAAGTAGGCCAGTTTGTGCGTCGTCCTGCGCTGGCAAACGGCCAGGCTTTGTGTGCTCCAGACACCAGATGGGAAGCAATTATGAGTGTGACAAGCGGGTCATCTGGCAGACACTCTGTGGACCTGCTGCTGCATAATTTTTGGCGGGAAGACGAGAGTTTTTTCTTTCCCCTGCCCCCCCCGCCCCTTTTTAATTTTTTTCCCCCTATTTTTTGAATTGTTAATACAACAACTCCTTTACCAAACTTTTAGTGACTGGGTATGAAGCATCCTGTGTTTGCTGAGCTGATGCTCCTTTTGTGCCTTGTGGTGAGCACTCTGGGGTGCGAGCATTTTCCCCATGGCCAGCAGTAAGGATGGTTATGCCTGTGTTGGTCCACTGTGTAGTTTGCAAATACTGGCCAGCGGTGCTGGCATGGGTGTTTTAGCCACTTGGCCAGCCAAGCTGGGGCAGAAGAGTTCCAGTGCAGAACAGGAGAAGGAGGGAGCCTGGAAGTTCCTGCAGCTTCGACCTGGTTGTCCAACAGTGAGAGAGAAATTTCCAATCTCCCTGTAGGGCAAGGTAGGGGGGTTGAACCTTTTGGCAGCTGGGGCCAACATGGTTTGTCCTTTGACCATAGTCACTGGCCTGTGAAATGGGGAGTTTTGTGGCCACAGACAAATCAGCTTAGCTGGCTCCAGCTGAGTGTGACAATGCAGCCCCTCGGCTAACAGCCTGTTGCTAATTGCATTGGGCAAATGTGCAAAACATATTACATCTTCCATTGCTTTTGTCTGTCTGGCTGGGGGAAAATGGCAAACATGGCCTGGGTCACCCGAGGTCACCCTTTTCAGGGCACAGTGGAGGCAGCCGAAGTCTGAGCAGGCACAGGGGCTCCAGTGGTCCTGGCCCTGGACAGGAGAGCCATGGCTGGCTGGCAGGAAATGCCTCTCTCCCTGCAGAGTTCCTGAGGAGCCTGGTGACAATGTATGGCATCTGACTCCTGCCCTAAGCAATGGCTCAGGAGCAAACATGAGTATTAACAACATCTCAGGGGGAATTTCTCTTCACCTGAAGTGCTCCCATCTCATGTGTATAGTGAATGGCCCTCAACCATGTGTCTGTAAATAGCTGCACGATCTGAATCCTCTGGAAATCATGTTCAGTAGAGCTTTTAGGTCCAGAGCCTCAGTGCCATTCATGACAGACACTGTCAGCAGTTCTATGGATGGTCCTGTGCAGGGCTGAAAGTTGGAACCAATGATCCTTGGGGGACCCTTTCATCTCGGCATATTTTGTGGTTCTGTAATGTTTCCTTCTGGTAAACATTTCCCCAGGAGTCATCAGGGTCTGTGTTTATAAACCAGCCTGGTCCTGTGTAGGTTAGCATTTTATTCCTTACCCTTGAGGAAAGCAGGAATAAGCATCCATGTTTCTCTCCTTTCCAGGTTTAAATGAGCAGGTAACAGCAAGGTAAGAAGAGAAATGTTGCCCTGAAGAGAATCAGTGGTTGCAAGCACAATTTCAGGGAAGAAACACCTGCAGCCTCTTATCCTGTTCAGCTTTCCCAAGGTTTGGTGCCAGGCTCTGTGATAAGGGAGGTGTGAGCACCCCAGTTCCACCCCAGGTCCCTGCCCCATAGCAGCACAGCACTGCAGGTGGACAAACACTGGATCTGGCTGTCAGCAGCAGTCCTTGTCTACCTCATTCTTCTATGTCCTTTAAACTCTCTTGCTAGAGACTGCCTGCATTAATAGCGAAGGCATGCTCTACAAAGGTGCTTGGAGCCAGGTCTGCTTAAACAGTTAAAAATGCAAATAATTTAAAAGGTTGAAAAAATTAATCATGATTGTGCAATGTCTGACTATGGCAGGATGGGAGAAAAAGATAATACTGATTTAGTTAAAGTCTGTAGAGCTAAGTAAGCAGGACCACCTTGAGTGCCAGCACATCTGTGTCTACTGAGTGCTGATATTGGATGTCATGAAGTTTGGAGCTGAACCCACATGCACACACCCCAAAAGTTCAGGTTGTGGCTGGACCAAAGCACTTGTCATTGTACCCTGGTAACTTTTTTCCCATTAGGCTTTTTAAATTTAATTTTTAAAATTTTATTTCATTTTGAATTTAAAACCTGAGAGATCATTTGGGAGATTTTTCTGTATAATGGCTGGGGACAGAATATTTTCAGGCAGAGTTGTTTGGGATTTTTTGTCTCACAAAGAATGTGATGGCAGGTTAGAAGTGACTACATTGTATCATGATTCTTATGGACCACAGTTTTTTTCTTCTGTGCATAACTCACAACAAAAAGTCTTTCTTTACAGAACATGAATGAAGCTATTGGCTACTGACTTACTTAAGCAGTATGACAGCTGCAAAGCAAGTGGAACATAGATCTTGGAGGGAAGAAAGAACTTCAGACACCTCAATGGCTTTACTCTGTAGCTGTGACCTTCATTTACTGGGTTCATTGCTGGACTTGTTTCCTTTCTGTGACCTCACACGCAGCAGCAGTCAGCTGGTGATGCTAAAAACTCTGGTTGGGTTTGAGTGAGAAAGGAGGGGTTTGGTTCTGAAAGTCTGTTGAAGGTTTAAAATGAATGGGGGAGGCGAGGCATGCAGGCACTGCCCCAACTCTGTGCTGCTCACTCTGTCCCTGCAGCACTCAGGAGCACACAGGTACTCTGCCTGTGCAGGGGAAAACTTGAAAATATTTAATTTTTACTTTTAAAAGTGGTTTAAATCCACACCTGGATACCTTATAGCACTGGAAGATGTTGATGCATTTGTGGGAATATTTTTCTTATCACATTGTGCTGTGTAAAATGTTTTCTGTGAGGAACTTTAATTACCAGACCATGCACTGGAACCAGCTGAGGCTTGTGCAACATAAATAAAACATAGTCAGAGACTCAGAGCCAGCTATTCACGAGGGTGCAGACACAAGGGCTGTTCCTGCCTTGCAGCATGTGGTACACGAGCACCCCCCGTGTCCCGAGGTGCAGTGCTGCCCATGGGTCACAGTGCACACCAGCCTGGGGTGGTGGTGACAGGCAGCCTAAGGTGACACGTGTCCAGCCATCCCAGATGTTTATGGAGCAGCAATAGAATAACTTTGCATAGCACTGTATCCAACATATGATGGAAGTCCTTTTGTTTCTCAGCATTTGACATCAGCCAGGACTCCGTGCCTGCACTGGTTATCCAGATGCAGGAACTTGGATAATAGCAGTGTGCATTTAGCTGCTTAGATCGACTTTGTGCTATTTCCTCATGGGAAATGAAAGGAAATAAAGCCGTTTCTTTTGCAGTGGGTGATGGTGGTTTGTGGTAAGGTTGCTGGCTGGGAGAGGGTGAAGCTAGATGTCCCCTGGCTCAGTGCCTTGGCAGGACACCGCTACACTGTCCCTTGGGAGTGGGTGTTGAGCCACAGGGGAAAGTGTGTGTGTGTCAGTGGGTGGTTTTGTACAACACCTCCCTTATGCAGCAAATGTGAGCAAAGAGCTCCCTGATCATGTCAAGTGTTTCTCTGTAAGGCAGCTGCTGACCCTCGTGTCCTAGAGGGCTGTTGCAGGGCTCATGCATGTGCTACTTTCTCTCTGAAATAATCTGCTTAAACTAGCTCCAGCTGGGAGCACAACTAGATACCAAGGCAGTGACTTGGGAGTTTTCCTTGAGTTCTGTGGCAGAGTTACTACAGGAGTTTTGATAATGATAATGATGACATGATAATTCCTAGAGACAAAAGTGATTATTGCAACTGGGTGACCTGACTGTTTCCATAAATCTGGCTCCATAATCTCATTTATCTCAAACTTCACCCCAAACATCTGGTAAATAGCCTATTATGGTGCATAAAACAATGAGATCAGAGGGTGGAGGGCTTTTTAGCATTTGTCAGATCCTGGGAAAAGGAGGTGTTCAAGTTGCTTTGAGTTCTTCCCAAAAAATATTGCTCCTCATGGTAAGTATCAGGTCCAAAACTGCGAGTGGCTAAACACAGGTTGTGCTGAAGTTCACACTGCTGGGTCCTTTTTGTGAAGTGAGCCCCTTCCTCTGGAGCCTGGGGAGAGGGCTTCCATGGCAGCAGGGCACAGTCCCAGAAGTTACACTGGTGAGAGCCTCCTTCAGCATTTTGATGACTGCATCATGTGCTGGCTTTGTGTTTCAGGTGGAAACCGAGTAGTTCATGGGCTGTCAGGAGCTGTGTGTTAACTTTGTGCCTGTTCTGTCTGAGTTTTGAAACTTACTTTCTCCCATCTTATTATATTAACAGTCAATGTTGAAGTTTTAAGCTCAGTGGCTGTGATGCAATTCTGTGACTTTATAAATACATGTAGGTTTATCACAGCAGAGCAGTTTTGTACCCTATTTTTAGGCACTTGGATTAACTGGAATAGATTTTTATTTTGTCTGCTTTTACCGAGCCTTTAAATGTTTTGCAGAACAGCAATTTGGAATCTTGTTAATACCAAAGCTTGCAAATTGTAAGCTTATTTCCTGAGAGAAATGCAGACACCTATGAGTCAGAAGATTATGGTGCCAGCCAGGTTAGCTGGTGACACAGGGGAGAGATGTGAAGATGGGGCCTGTGTCTGAGTAAAGTAGCATTTAGCTCTGCACACCTGGGTGGTTGCCTGCCTCTTCTCCATTAGAGGATACCCAGAAAGGAAAGGCAGAGATTTCCTATCCTCTGGGAAGAGCATCCACCACCGTCCCACAACTCTGCAGGGTTTCTGAAGGGTTAATGCACCCCCAAAACCTGGTTATGGACCTGGACAACCCTGTGGGGTGACCTGAAGGCTGAGAAAAATTTGTGAAGCTGGCTTGGTGTCAGTGCCACGCTTTGTGTCAGGGCAATGCTCATGTGTGATGTGTGCACAGGTAATTCATGTAGCACTCCAGATGCCTGCTGTGGGGGCTGCTGTGTAGTGGCAAGGCTGCTGTAAGTCAGCTGTTCATGGCTGAAGATAAGAGTTGTGTCGATAAGCCATTTCTCTTGCTTTTGCGCGAAGGCTGTTATCAGCTGGAACGTGCAGTCTTCCTCTTTACCCTGCTATCTGTACAGAGCTGCTGGTGCCAGCTTTAGCAACTGGACTGGGTGAGAAGTGATTTATCTGACCCTTTATTGATGGGGATATTGATGGGGGCTGAGGCTGCTGACCCTCACAATGCTTGGATTTAGAGTGTTTCCACCTCTGCTGATCATGCTGGTTAAGCTTTCCTTACATGGGGGTCTCCAGGCCAGCAGTAGGAAGGAACTTTTTAACCCTGGGAGCTTAAGCTGAGGGCATGGGCTGCAGAGAGGCCCTCGATGTGGCCAGACAATTTTCCACGTGTTGCTACAACAAATGTGTGAGCATGGCATTGACCTGCCCTCCCTGGCATGAGTAGATGTGGGGGGCTGGCTGTGGCATGGCTGGGAATGTCATGAGCCACAGAGGAAGGCAGAATGGGCTGAATCCTTCTGTTCCATGGGGTCCCTCAGAAGGGCCTGCATGGCTGTTTCCCACTCCTTACCCACTGATGGAGGATTGATGTGGACAAGATGGGTGCTGGAGTTGTGGCAATGAGACCATAGCTGCTCTGCACAGCTGGAGTGACTCCTCTGCCACACTGTCTCATTTCTTTAGGTGGTGAAGATCAGGGAAAGCGGGGCATGACCTGAGGAGCTGAACAACCACTGAGCATCTCTGCTTTCCACATGGAGTCCCTGTGTCTGGTGAGAGCCTTTTGCCTGGCTCCAAAACAACCTCACAGCCAGAGTGCATTGGTCAGGTGTCAGCTGAGGAGTATGCACAGAATAAAGGTCCCCTTGCAGCCCTGCGGGGTGGATGACAGCAGCCTTCATTCACAGCCTTGCCTGCCCCACATTAGCTTTGCACAGATCTTTGTCTTTGCTGCATGTGGCTGGTGTGCTGAGGCACAGCTTGTCAGCTGCTGAGAATGTCCATGTCAAAGGGTCTGTCCGTGGAAGAAAATTATTTGAGGCTTATTTATTTTTCTTTTTTTTTTCTCCCCTAGAATATTTGTGTTTCTTTGGCTAATGGGATGACCCACCTCCAGTACATTGTTGTCAGCTAAATAAGTTGGTATTTCCATTTGTAAATGATTAAAAGAAAATGTTAACCAGGCTTGGATTTTTGGATATTTCAATTGAGACTAAATGAATAGACATTGTAAGAGTCTGAATGGTGATGAACACCATTTATAAGAGTTCATTATAGGTAAGTAATGTGAAACCTGAACCGGACTATAGTGTTCAGTTCTGAGGCCTGCAACATAAGAAAGATTTGAATGTGCTGGAGCAAGTCCGGAGGAGGGCCATGAAGATGCTCAGAGGGCTGGAGCTCCTCTCCTAGGGAGAGAGGCTGAGAGAGTTGGGATTGTTCAGCCTGGAGAAGCAATGGCTCCTGGGAAACCTCAGAGCAGCATTCCAGTACCTAAAGGGAGCTACACAAGAGCTGGAGAGGGACTTTTGACAGGGATATGTACAGTTAAGACAATGGGGAATGACTTCAAACTGAAAATAGGGTAGGTTTAGATTAGATATCACAAAGAAATTCTTTACTGTGGGGGTAGTGAGGCACTGAGCAGGTTGCTCAGAGAGATTGTGGATGCCCCATCCCTGGAAGAGTCCAAAGTCAGGGTGGTTTTCAGCAAGCTGGTCTAGTGGAAGGTGTCCCTGTCCATGACAGGGTCTTGGAACTAGATGGTCTTTAAAATACGGCTGTAATTTCTGAAGTTTTTGCTATGTGTAGTGTGGTACTTGTTGCTAAGGCAACACCTTTGATGAGGAGACTGTTGTTTCCTGAGCCCCACCTTTGCTTGTGCTGGCACATCACAGGCAGAGTGTCTGGTTTTGCAGCATCAGCTCCTGACACAACTGTGCCCAGGGCTCACTTCCCCCAAAAGTGCCTCGTCAGACACAGGGGTGAAGAACTCGGCATGGTGCAGGGGCCTTTGCATGTCTCTTCTGCTTTATGGTCCAGTGAATGCCAGCCTCCCCCAAAAAGGGAGCATCAAACAAATAGATTGTGTGCTACCTCTTGCTGTTTCACTGCTATGCAAAACGTGACGGCTCAGTAGGGAAATATCAGTCTAAAATAAAGCAGAGTCAAATGTTTGGCAGGTGAATCTGCAGGACAGGAGGTCTGATGTGGTGAAACACCTGGCTGGGACTGGGGGCTGCCAGCAAGTGTCTACATTGATCTGTTACCTTGGGTCAGCTCTGAGACCTTGTACTACTCCACATGACTTATTAATTAAAAGTTGTTAAATACAGTGTCTCTTTTAGTAGGAACCCCAACCTGATGGCTAAGAAGAGATGTATTATCATTCACACTGCTTCTATTTCATCCTTTCAATGAAATTTTGAAACTGAAATTGATTCTTGCATTTGGTTTTGTGACAAATACTCTGATAAAAGTTCAATACCTAGACAAAAAATAGACAGAGCTGTCCTAGACAGAATTGTTCCTCTATGATCTAAACTCCTAGGGTTTTCTGGGCCTTCATCTCAATGAATTAAATATTCAACTCCTTTTCTTCCTTCTAAATACTTCAGTTTTTATATTAGTGATTTGTGTGCCTATATATTTAAATGAGAGTTCTGCCATTTAAAAAAAGTTCTGAATACCATGTAGCTTCAGGTTAGGGTTGAGAGACCCACAGAGCCTACAGTTCCAGGAGCACTGGGGCTGGAAAAGGTATGTCAAGGTGACCACAGCAGTACCTCAAAATTGCTGCTCATGTCTTTCTAATCTGGGCAACCTGATTTATTCTGAGGATTTCACACAAGATTCTTCCCCGTGTCAATCAGGTTTGGCAGGAATGCCCACTCACCAGAGGCAATTTGGTCACAAGTTTGGCAGAAGGGAATCTCTAAAAACCAGTGGATGTTTTCCCCTGGACAAGTTAGAAGAGGTGGTATTACAATGGCAGGATGAAACGTCTGAGAAACCAAGGGCAGAGAAGTGTAATCTGAGCCTGAGCAAACTCCCTTTAATTGACACAGGCTGGGAAGAAAGTGTGCCAAACAGAACAGGGAAACTGGAAGCTCCAGTCCCTTGATGTGCATAGGGGAGCAGCAGCTTGGTTTATGTTGGATAGCTCACCGATAATGGAAATTGGAACATCTATTGATGGCAGCTCCCAGACTCAAAAACAAATTACTGACATTTTTGGTGGACACTGGGGCTCAGGTATCATCCCTCATTAATCAAGATGCTAGCAGCTGAGGAGCTGTCCCATCCAAAAGGCCCTTGCTTGTAGTGAATGTGTTAGGAGTGTCACAGCCAGTAACTACCACTGCAGTTAGTCTTATGTTACTGGGAGAAGAAGCTACCATAACTGCTACCATGGCAACAGGGCACTTCCCTTTAAGTTTACTGGGACTGGATGGTTTGAAAGGGGGAACTTTGCATGACAGTCTGGGGTGCCAGTGGTCCTGTGGAGCCACCAACCACTGATTTAGACTGTTGCAGATGGCCCCAAATCTTCCTCCTTCAAAACTAACAAATGTCAAACCCTATCCACTAACCCTGGGGGCCTGGGAGGGAATTGCCCCAGTCCTAGAGGACTTGAAAAAAATGGGAACTTGTTATCCCCACTCACTCAGATTCCAGTTCCCCAGTATGACCAGAGTGAAAACCAAATGGTAAGTGGAGATTAACTGTAGACTACTGCTGCCCCAGTGCTGACACAGACCCCTTAACAGCAGCTGTGCCAAACATCACTGAGCTCACAGCCACCAGCCAGGAACAGGCACACAGGGTCATGACCACTGTTGATATTAAAAACATGTTTTGTACGATGCCATTGCAGCAAGGGGATCAACGTCGGTTTGCCTTTGTGCATGGGGGCAACCATACATCTTTACAGGGCTTCCTCAGGGGTGCAAGCATTCACCCACCTTAGCTCACCATGTGCTGGCAAAAGAATTGAAAAAGATACCAGTGGGAGAGGGAGTGAAAGTTTACCAGTACATTGATGATACACTCACAGGAGATAATCATAAGGAGGAGGTTGGGACTACATAGCATAACATCATTACTCACCTGGAAGGTTTAGGGTTTAGCTGCTCACTTGTGAATCATCTCTAGAGTTAATGCCGAGATTCTAAAATCTTGGCATAGATAATTGTGTCTACTTTGACGTCTGTATTGTTTGTGGAGTTTCTTATCAGGGGTCTCATCTGAGAAATCTTACTTGTTTCAATTTTTGTGTGTGCAAGTTCTGATAGTGCAACTTTTCTGACTGAGTAACTTGCAGAAGTATAATTATTCTGCTGATGTTAATGTTTGAGTTCAAATATTTTCTGTGTAAGGCGTGCAGTATTCCCTCAAATAGTGATGTGTCTGTGATTGATTCTTCTGGCAACCCTCTTTGCTATAGGGCCTGTAAAGTGAGATTAAAAGGGGAAGAAAGGCAGGCATGGTGTATCTCAGGTAGTTTTTTTTCATGCATCAGTAGGAATTATTTTATTTATTAGTCTAGCTTAAATTTACTACAGTTTATTTAAATAAAGTGGTATGCAAATTAATTATACATATTTTAGTGAGTAGCTCTACCACAAAGATGGTTTTGAAATAGTGGGGAGAAATTAGAAACTTTTTTTGGGGGGGGAGGAAATGAATTATAAATGACTATAAGTGGGATGGACTGTCATCATACATACTCTTTCTGTCAGATCAGTGCCCTAGTCAGTCTCGAGTTCTGGGGAACACCAAATTATAAATTGACATGAAATATGTCTGAAAAAAATGCATCTTCTCCCAGATGTTTTAAATTATGACAACAGGTTTGTGTCTGGTAGTGCCAGAGGTGATGCTTTTGGCTGCACAGTTAACAACTTTTGTCTTTGGTGGAAAAATTGTAAAGTTCACTTATTTTTGTAATCACTATTTCACATTTTTCTGACGGTGTGTTGGAGTCAACCTAATGCAGCTTTCTGTACAACTTCATCTGGAAAATATATTTCACATCCACATCCTCTTCCCTACTCATGCTGGTGTTTTTAATGCACAGCTAAAGATCAGGTATTCACAGAAGAGTTCCCAGCAGAAGCCAGGTCCTGGAAAAATCTGTGCCAACTCCTGTGGTGTGGACACTCACTGAGACGACACTCCCTGGCTGTTCATACTAAACATAGATGGTGTCTGTAATGGAAGATCCAGAAATGTGACAACTTTTCACCAGTGCTGAGTGACTATGGGCAGTGCAGCAGACAGGGAATGAGTCATCCTCTAATGGAGAGCTGTGAAGTCTGGGTTGGTGGACCATGCCCACACCACATGCTTTTCTCCTTGTATCCTGAATTCTTTCCACTTGCAGTCCTGAGTCACCTTCCCTAGGCTGGACTCCTGAGGTCCTGTGCCATCCACCTCAGGCTGGTGGTTCAGCAGGGGCTCTTCAAAGTCAGGGTTGTGTTTGAGGTAAGTTCAGTGATTTTGTTGACAACTCAATTGGCTTTATTCTCTACCAGAGCCTTAAATCTCTTTCAAGAGTCTCTGTCTTGTCACTCTTATTTGATGGGAGGGAGGTGACACAAACACCGTGTCTGGGATGTGCTTGAGGTCAGGTGTGTAAAAGTGTATCTGATTTCTAACTGCTGACAGTGACAGGGCTTTTCTCTGCACATCTGATAACAAAATGGTTCTATCACCTGTACAATACTGGAGCTGCTCACAAATACACTTTCAGGCTGTGGAGAACAAAGTTCATGTTCTTTGCCATCATGTTCTTTGCTAGCTTTTGTCAGTACCATACACCCACCCCTTTATTTGCCACTAAATGCTTCCCAAAAACTCTAAAGTCTCTGAGACCCATATGTAACCACATGCTACTTGTTTATTTTGTTGTTTGTTTGTTTTTTTTATGAATAGAACATATTTCTAGACCAATAAAATAAATATCTACTACAATACAAAAAAATCTCCACAGCAGTTCTTGGAATACAAGGAAATTAAATGTGTTTCTTGTAAATAGCTCCTTCTCTTGCAGATCAAAATTATAAATAAATAAATAAATAAGGAAAGCATAAATACACATGTCAAGACACAGCAATTAAAAGGAGAAGTATTAATCATTTCCGCCTCCATCCTCATATTTCTCAAAGCTATTAATTAACAAATTAGATATGACTACTATGCAACTTCCTCAGCAAGCAAAACTCTTGTTGCCCTGGAGTGTGTTTGAGTACTTTATGGGCCATGTTAACTACAGGGGCAGGTACCACAGATGTTCACTCTTAATTACACCTAATTCAGTTAATGGACTTTCCCAGTGTCTGTCCATCATCCTTATTTTTCCTTTGTTTAGGAAATGAGACCAAAACCAGGAAGCAGTGATCTGTCTACTCCCTACTCTTTGAAAGTATGTACTGCCATGCAAGGGAGCAGTCCCACTGAATTTACTAGGTTTACCTATATGTGTAAAAATACATATATGGGTTTCTGGCAGGAGTTCTGTGGGTTGAGGAGGAAGCTGAAGTGTGGTTAGTGATATCTGTAAAAATTGTTTCAGGAAACTCTTGGCCATGGCTCCAGCTTGGCTCATCATGGAGGGCCTGATGTTGGCAGGGTGAGGGTGCTCAGACTATTGCACAGGATCAGTGTGCCAGGCTCTAACTTAAAGGTGGGGCGGACCCCTGTGAGAAACATCTCACAGGGAACTGTTCAGGTGTGCAGCCTTCAGTGGGTGTCAGCATTGTTCTCTCATGCCAGAGCAGAGAACACAGGGTTGATACTGGGTGACCACTGCCAGCATGTGGTTCACTGTGTTCTCCTTTCCCAGGGGCAAGAAATAAAAGCAGAGCAGATCATCCCTGTCTCGAGCTGCTGGGCCAGAGAAGGACTTTTACCCCTCATAATGGGGAGGGACAATCTGTGTGGTTTTGAGGTGCACAGTTTTCCTCTGACCAGTTGAACACCTCTGAAGGAGGAGCCTGTGACTGAAGCACTGCTGGGCAGCTGAACAGGAGGGCTGACAGAGGCATTTAATGAAGGTGTAGTGCCTTTCTCTCCTTGGCAGACTCTGGACTGACTTGGCTCTAGCAGCATGAAAAGCCACGGTGCCTTTTGAAGTAAGAACTTCCATTGCCACCCTACTACCATTTCCGCCATGTCCAGCCCTAAACAGGTTTTCCCTGTCATTCTCCTTGCAGCCATCAGGGCTGTACGCTCTGTAAAGCTACTGGCCTTCTCCATTTGTTTTCCCATTTAATGAGCTTTGGTTGCTCAAGCTGTCAAGATGCAAACCTCTCCTGTGTGATGCTCCAGCTTGCTCAACAAAAAAGCCAGAAGACCTGGCTGTCTTTCCCTCCCATCCAGGTGGTCCCTTGGTACTCCTGAGCCGGTGATCCCTGACCAGGGCCAGCTGCCCCCCATTACCATGGCACTGTTTGTGATGACATCTCAGTGCATTTCACTGTGCTGGCTGCAGGCAAGCAAACTTCAGATGTGAGTTCCTTCCCTCTGCTGCTGTCATAGAGTAAATAAAGTAACCTTTATTTTTAATTTATGCTTTGGTGCACTGGCGGTTAGATCAGAGGTCATCATTACTATAAACAACAGGAGATACGCCTCCTCCAACTTTAAATATGAAATTCTGTATTTAGGGAAACCAGTGGTTTTTATAATAACTAGGGGAGCACTCACAGAAGGCAAGTACTGCTCATGAATAATATAATATTGTCCATAACAGTGGTGAAAACTTTTTTTGTAAAACTGTTTTGTCCTTTTTTGAGAGAAAAATTGAAGAGGACCTGACCAGCAATTTCTAAATTGGGAAACAAAAAAAAAAAAAAAAGAGAGAGAAAAAATGTTTTCAAGCAAATTCCTTTAAATACATCTCTTCATAAGCACAAGTCTCTTACATGCAAATATCTTATACTTAGTTACCTAGTTGCACCATTTAGGTACTCTCTTTCCTCCTAGTATTTTGTACACTTAATGTAATATCCTTTACCACATGGATAGGGGGTAAATTGCTGACTACCATTTCACTTACAAGCAGGTTCTAGGCCAGAAAGTATCCCTTGAGGTTACCCTGTTGCTCACAGTTTGATCTGGCAGGACACCTTAAAAACAAAAAATCCCTTGTCACATTGCAAAGTTTGGTACGTATGTTCTCAAACTCACTCAGTTCTGCCCCACTGCTTTAGAATTTTTGCATCCTTTACTCCTGCCTTAAGACATCAAAATTGAAGGAAAAAAGAGATGTTTAGGATGTGTCATATGCCAAGCATATTCCAAGATGAGGTTTTTATCTCATGGAATGAGAGGGGAAAGACAACAAGCAGTGGTGCATGAGAAGTAGATCCCTGGGATTTAATGGCACTCTGTAATCAATCTATTGCAGGAATACACAAACCTCTTCACAGGCTTCTCTTGGTGCAAGTCCGAGCTCATTTAGACAGGACACAGGAGATGGTGAATGGGTCAGCAGCAGTCTCAGCATTGACTCAAGATGTAAATCTAGCGGGATAGTTGGGATTTAGTCTAATGCAACAAGGAAAGGCCATTGAGTTGCATCATATTCACCATTTTAACTTTTGTTGGCCTTTCTCTCACTGTTCTGAGGCAATGACATCAAGTAATAAAAAGGATATCATTTTCCTGGATGAGCTGTGCTGTGTCTGTTCCCTCGTCGATCCTAAAGCACCTTGTCCTGCTAAAGGACCTTCTGCCTTTCCAAGGGATGCTGAGCCTTATCAGTCCGCCTCAAAGGCACTGTTTGTTGCCCCCAGGTACTCTGACTTCTTCTTGTGCTTCATCCACATCTTCCTCAGGAGGCTGGGTGTCCCGTACAGGTTGCCTCCTGTCAGTGGTAGGGAAGCTTCTGCTCCTGGTGGCAGGGCCAGGTCATACTCTGTTGTCTTCCTCCAGTGCTGCCTGTGGCTAACAAATAAAACACAAGATGTGTACAGAGTGCTTTACCCTGGCCCTTCTTCCCTGCTGATGGCAACCAGACACTCAGAACCAAGAGCTGCCGGGCTGAAAAGGTGTGCCCATGCCTGGCCCACCCCTGGGATTGACAAATCTGGAATGAGCAGGGGCTCTGTGGGTCAGGAGGCTGGGATGCTGCACTGTCACCCCTCAGCTTGGCGCCCTTGTTCCGTCACTGTCGGGGGGACACTCACACAAGGGGACGGGCTGCAAGTGGGACTGTTCTAAATGCATCCTCTCTAGCAATTGCCACCCAACAAAGAGAGGAGGGATTGCCCAGGAAGAGAGCTGGGCCCTTCCACCAAAGCCTCAGGGACCATGTGGCAGTGATGAGCTCCACTGGCTGAGGGGAGCTTACATCTCTGTGTGTGGAGTGTGAGGACACTGTGACAATGAGCTGGTTACTGTCCCTCAGCTGACAATGGTGGCATCTCAAATCCCACCCAGATCCATGTCCGTGTTAACTGCCTGGTGATGATTACATTTGTACTGTGGCCAAGCTGTTCCTTAACTGGACATTTTTTTCTTCAATTAATTAAATTTTCTAATTACATTTTAAGGCAAATATTACAGACTTCTTAGGGGGGAAAATTCTTTTATTTTGAATTGCGATGATTTTTTTTTTTTGTGATAAAGTAGAGCTGTAATGGGTGCTGAGGTAGCTTTATAAATAGCCATGGCTGGTAATAAAATCAGCATAACCTTTTCCAATCTCTGCCTGTCTTTGGGAAACAAGAGGCATGTCTGGAGGGTGGGAAGGGACTTACTCTTCCACAGAAGTTTGGTCACGGGTGGGTGAGCCCGTGACAGCCACAGCTTTCACTGTGATATGGGCAACTGGAGATGGAGGAATCTGTGGGTGGACAAAGCACATCATTAGGAAATGCCACTGATGAGTGGGGACACCAGTTCATCTGAGGAAAGAGGTTGTTTTAAGAAAACCAATAAATGCTGTAAATCTCTTAACAAGAGAAAGCAGGTTAAGGATTTGACTGCCCAACTCTCACCCACACAATTACCAGTTGCTCACGTGAATATTCTCACTGAGCTCAGCACAGGACCTGTATGAACGAGAGTTACACCTCCCAAGAAAGAAGGGACACTTGCAGAACTTTTTATTTCCTAGTTTTTACATTTAGCTTCCTGAGGCAGTGAGGTTTTGTGCAGAGTGAGCAGCCTGCCTCTTGCAGCTCCCCACCTCTACAGCTGCAGATGTCTCAGCCATCACAGTTCCTTGAGCACTCAGAGATGTTTCCCTGGTTTGTTGGGTGCTGCTCTTTGGTGTGGGGGCACCCTGGTTATGCTCCTGTTCTGCAACGGCCCCACAAGTGCCTAATCATCCACTTCCTCCTTGTCTTATTTGATCATAAATTGCCTGCCAGAACTGAGTCATGATTTCCCATAAACAGGTCTCTGAGAATAGCATATCCTCCAAGATGGTAAGTTAAAGTGCAAGTTGCCCAGAAATAGAAAAAACTCGTGAGGTGATCTCATTATTTCAGGCAATAAGCACACTTATTGGTGTTACCAGCAATTCTGAAAAAAATGTTAATATTATTGTCATTACCACAACTGGTCTTAAGTTTTCTAGGGTTATTTTTCTATTTTTCCTAGGATTAATCTGAGACTGGGTACATTTAAGTGTGTTTTTCAAGTATCCTAAGACTTAGATATGTTTGAAATCACTTTTGTAAGCATCCTTTGAAATTTAACTATGTTAATTATTGATAGGTTATATTTGATTCATTACACTGAATAACATTAGTTTTAACCATCCTTAAGTATTATACTGTCATTTTTCTTAAGTGTTGCCCAGCTATCAGCTAGCAAACATCCTTCAGCCATCCAAAAGAACCCCTGAAACCATAAAAACTTTGACAGCATAGTCTGGTGTTGGCCAGAAACTATTCTCTTTGAAAAAGTAGTTTTTATTAAATGTAGGGACTTTGAAAATTAGGGGGGCATTGTAAGACAAAGAAGGGAGGGAAAACATTTTAGTTAAGGTGAGTAATTTTTAACCAAAATATTTTTTCTCTCTATTAGAGAACACTTTTTTTGGGTTTGTGTGATAATTTTCCCACCAGCTCTTTATTTATGTTTCTGACTTTGGAGATTATCGTGTCAGGTTGGCATTCTGGAGAAAACAAATTATCTGATGCTTGTTCCACTTGAGAAATTATTTTTTCCCCCGATTTGTGAAATTCCATGAGAGACAAGAGGTTAATTCCTCCCAGTTCTTGCAGATGGCTGAGCATCCAGAACAGGAGCTTGCCTGTTTTTGTCCCACAACTCTCCCTGGCTCCTGAGGGGCCGTTCTCTGTCCTATGCTAGTCTCTGCTCCCACCTGAGGGATCCTCTGGCATGAATTATGTTTCAAGCTTTAACAAAGGCTGTGAAGTCTGCAGGTGCTGCAACAGACTGATGTGCTTTTACTCTGGGACATGCTGATGGGTGCAAGGGTTTAAGATGCACTGCTAGTTGGTCTTGTTCTGTTTGCTTACCAAAGATTTTCTGTCCAACAGATGATTATAGGACTTAGATGACTCTTGTTCAGTAATTCCCACTGCAAAGCATAAGAAACATGATATTAGGTGCAATTATCTCATTGGCACAGCTTGTATGAAAAACCTCCTTCCGTGCAGTAAAACCCAGATATGGATAGAGCCCAGACACAGGTTATAGTCCCACTAGATTTGATTATAGCCAAAAGAGCAGAGTGATCATCTATTGTGATGTCAAAGTAAGTGATTGTGGAACTGCTTAAGTCATTCTGGAAAATCTCTCAGCTTCCTCCTGGATTTTTCAAATGAGATGACAAGCTGTCCTTAGCACACCAAGCTAAGTGGGAGCCCTTTCCCCCTTTGTAAACACTCACATAATCTCCACAGGCAAAGAGCCCAGATGCTGCTCCTCATCCCCCACTGCAGGTTTGTTCTGCCTAGAAGGTCATTCTCTCCTTTCTGTATTGCTCTGGAGAGTTATTTTAACCTGAGCAGAGATGTGTGCTATGTCCAGCCTGTCACGGGGAGGGATTTCCACATTTCTGCCTGTGGCTGAGTGACATCTCTCCTTCTGCTGTCCTCAACTCTGAAGGCTACCCTTCAGTTTCAAGTAATTCAGTTATCAGTAATCTGATAACTTATTCATGGATAAATGCTCACTGACATTCCTGCTCACTGTGCCAAGGAAATAAATGAGTGAGGAATGCAAGATTTTTTCATGAGGCCAAATCCTCCTGTTTGGCTGTGGGAATGTGGACCTCTCTACTGCTGTGTCCAAAGGAATATAAATAATGACAGCAAATATGGAAATAGCCAGGGTGCTGAGAGTGTTGTCTCCAGTATCACTTAGCAATTGGAACTGTCTCCTCCTTCTGGGGGCAATATTTGACTTTGATAAACATCCTAACCAGCTTCCCGCTTCCCGCTCCACCTCCCTCCAGTAATTCCATTAGGTACCTTACTGTATCCCTCACGTCAAACTTAATGCAATTACCTCCTCTCATCTTGCATATTAGGTACTAACAGTATTCAGCAAGTGGATCACCAGTGCTTCAGCTAATGCATATACTTTTTCTTTTTATTTGGTTTTATTTTCTCTCACTGTGATTATTCCCTTCAGCCTGTCCCTCTTATTAGATACAGAAAATGTTATTGTAAACTTTTAGCAAAATATCGAAGCAGAAGAAAGTCCTCATGGCTTCAGGTTTGTAGTTGCTGCCCTCATGGCAGTGGTGGCTGGATGCAGTGTGAATTCCACTTCCAGAAGTGCCTTCTCACATGCTGGAATGGACTGTCCTGCTTTGCTATTTGTGAAAGATGTTGGATGTAGCAATAAACACGCTAATGGCCTCACCTGTGTTCTTTTATTTGTCTGTTTGTTTTTTTTTTTTCTTATTTAAACTTAGAAATTAAGTTCTGCCTACTCATTTCCCTTTCTCCCCCTATGAGACCTGTTTCTCCCTTTTCTGCTCTTCTTTTTAGATTCCTACAGCTTTTCTCTTGTTTTCACTTGTTATCCTTAGCTCTCATCTCCCCTAACAGCAGAGACCAGCAGTCCCTCCTTTCTGCCTCTCTGGCTCTCTGTCATCCTTTATCCTGCCAACCTTTAGGCAGTCCCAGCCACTCCTCCTCCTGTCCCTGCTCCAGTCCTGAAGCTCCAGTTCTTTTTCGGCCATGTCTGGGCTCTGGTCCTGAGATTTTTTGAGATCTTTTCCTATGGTCCCAGGCTCAGTTTCTTCGTTTCCAGTTTCCCAGGCCCCACTCTGGTCAAGTTTGTGTTCTTAATGGGATGGCTTATGTGCAGTGTGGTTGCAGATCAGTGATGTGAGGAACATATACCTTCATGGACCTGCTTTGGAGATTTAGCACCTTTTAACATTCAAATGTCCAACTGCTCTTGGAAAAACATGCCATTTGGGATTTCTTTAAAGGCATATGACTTGACTGCATCTGGGTGATTTTCAAAGGAGAGCAGAAGATGTGTTTTTGATTAAACAGGCCATCCCATATGAAACTGCACAGCCCTGCTCCAGCTTCAGTCTTCCAAACAAAACACACCAGTGTTGGAGGAGCTGAATGGCCACTCTGTTTATGTTTACTCATCTCCTTGGTTTTGTACTGGCAAGCTCTGTTTTTCCTTCACAGTTTCTCGCAAATATGCTGAACAAGCTTTGGTTGCCAAAAAATCAGGTTTGTGGCTTACATCCAGAATCTGAAAATCCATCCCAAATGATTATATTCTGGCTAATTTTAAGCAACTGAACAGGGATCTTATATAATAAGATGACTCAGGCGAACTCAGTAATTTACAATTCATCCTCTCTAAAATATTGTCAGGGAGTGTTTATGACTGAATACAGTGGGTTTATGAACAAACTGAGCAATGCCACGGTCATTATCTCAATAATTCCACCGGATATTTTAAGCGTGGATTTATCCTCCAGGTACATAACAAAGCGCCTGCTTCGCTGCGAACTGGAAGAGTGCAATATCTAAAGATATTCTACAGCCACATAAAAATTAAATAATAGGTAATATATAAATTAAATAATGAAAATAAAAATAAACAATAAATAATTCTGGACTCACCGTGCTGGGCGGTGCCCTTGGCAGGGCAGGGTCCCTGCTGCCTGCCCTGCAGGCAGCCCCCTCCCCGTGCCTCCTCCTCGCCCCTGGCCTGGTACAGCACATGCAGGAGCTCACCTTGGTGGGGCCGCTGGTCCGATACGGCTACCACCTGCAGGGGAAAAACAAACTGCTGGATCCCAGAAACCTGGGAGCTTGGAGCTTTCTGTGCTTTCTGGCACTGACCCCCAGGAGAACACTGCTTTTGACCTGAGGCCTTGGAGAAGGCTTCCAAATCTGAGTGATAGAGTTAGAGTCACAGGTGTGTGATTTCACATGGTGAGAGGTTTTTAGAATATAGTAATAGGTATGGGACAAGATGGAAGTTTTTGGGCGTTGTCTCTTTCTATCTTCTTTTTCCTTCTTCTTCATGATTTCAGGTAGAAGTTTTTGGTTGGATAGTTAGTACTGCACTGCAGGCCACAGACATTTGGTTATTGGGTCAAAAGTAGAAATAATATAGGTATTAGATCTTTACTGGATCATTTAACTTTAAAAGACCTTGTAACTAGCGAGATTCACTCTCCATTTTGCTTGCTTTTAGCTGGTAGCTAGAAGTGTTGCAGAACTCTCTGCACTTTAGATAAGATTTAATAAACAACCAAGCCCAAGCACGAGAAAATTAGTCTCCTTCATGTTTTTAATCCTGACTCTGAGTGAAGATAGAAGAAAAGAAAGACAAGCCACTAATTAGGTGGTGCAGTTAACCCCATTTACAGCAAACCACTCTGTTACACCTGGCCCTGGGGATTAGGTGGTCTGTCCAGGTCATGGGGGAGCTGAAAGGCTGCTTGTTCTTCCTACTTCTTTGCTGTCATCCAAAGGGGATTTTGTCAGGTGGGTACTGTGGGATTTGTGGGATTTTGTTTGGTTCCAGCTTCTGTGCTGTGTATAGCAGTATGGGAAAATCCTGCTGGGTCTTTCTGGGGCTCAGCCGCTTAGTTGAACCTTTTTGTATTCTTCTCAGGAGACTGAAATGTACTCCTTTCCAAGCTCTAGTGAATAGGATATGCCTCTGAGACAGCTCAGATTTATTTTCTTATTGCATCACATCTTGGGCAATCACTCAGACTTATACAACACAAATTACAACTGCTGTTTCCTTATGGTCTCTCTTGTCTTTTGAACTTACATATTGCACCTGATGAATGATTACAGAGGATACGAGGCAGAGAGGAATTGTGCTCCTAGAGATTAATTTTCACAAACAGTAGCTCACACAGAAAAAACTCACTGACAGTTGCAACTTTGAGCATCAGCCACCCCTGGTATCTCCAACAGTCCCTGAAAACACTCATGAACAAATTTAAGTTTTTTTCCAATCAATTACAACTAAGCCATGATACTCACTGTACTGCCACAGGCAACTGGGAAGGCCAGAGCAAATGTGAGTTTGGAAAAACAGGGTTACACCTCAAAGAAGTAGGTTCATCAGGACTCTTATCCAGGATAGTCTGGAAAGAGTTTTCTCAAGAAGATCAAAGTTCTAACAGCAGGGACAGAGTGTTTCATACTTTTTTTTTTTTTTTTATTCTTCCCTAAGGACTTGCTGCTGTCATACAGAGAACCACTTAAACAGGGTGAAAATCCAAACCAGCAAGGAAATAAGACATGTGGCAACTATTCAGACTATTTCCTATTAGACTTACTTACATTGCAAGTTCATGAGAAAAGCAGTTAGTCGCATCTAACTGATGACTGCTAGTTGCTAAGTGGTTTAGATACAAATACAGTTATTTTGTCTCAAAACTGAGACCACCAACTGGGCAGCCTATTGTTGGCATAGAAAAAGCTTTTATTCTGTCTATTGCTCTGCCTTCTAACACACACTCAAGATAAAAACAAGACTCTATTCAAGCATGTCCCCTCACACCAAGTTGTCCATTTCCTCTAATTAAGTTTTAATTCAGTTTGCTATTAATCCACAATATTCTGTGTGTATGATTTTTTACAGAGACATAACAACATATGCAAACCCATGTTTTCCAAAACAGGAAAGAGGAAAAGTCCCAACCTAACCACTTTTAATTCTTTTATCTCCATGTACCCTCAGGAATTTGGACAAGGCTTCATTACCTAAATCCTGCTGTCTGGTACAATGAGGAGCAGAAACTGCCCACCATCAGGCAAAAGTGCTTCTGGAAAAGGCAGGTAAGGCAACCAAAGCCTAATCCAAGGCCGAGTAGGGGTTTTCCCCTATTTCTGCAGATTTTGACACTCAGCCTAACACACTCCATGTGCTGCAAACTACTTAAATACATGTCCAGCGTTCAGTTGAAGGGATACTGTGTCCATGAAGACAAGCACATGCTAAAGGAGGCTGCAGCTGGCTTCCAGCTCTCCTGAACTAAAATTTGGAGCTGCCAACAGAGCTGAGCCTCTGCATTGCTCCAGTGTTTCATAACGAGGGTGCTGCTCATGGTTGTGAGAGGCCACATGTTGCTGCTTAAGCAATAGGCATTGACTCCCTCCCCACTGCCCCTGGAGCAGTTCCAGCACCTTCCCATCCCTCTGCAGCAGCTCCTTACAGGCTGCAGGCTCCTGTGTCCACTCACACCCTGACCACACAAACCTTACAAGTTGCACCACTCCCTTCACCACAGTGACACCAGTGGAGACACCTGTCTTCAGGACTAATATGATGAGACTGTGGCTGGCAGGGGTCTCTAATGGCAGCCCTTGGAGTCTGCCTCATGTGAACTGAGCTCTTCCAGCTTTCAAGGAATGCCACCCAGCTCAGCTTTTCCCACCATCTCTGGAAAAATGTCCAGTGCTCTTGGTCATGCTCAGTCTTTGATGGTGTGTGACAGAAAATGTCATCAACCCTCTGCTACTGAGACACCTGAGGTCACTTATTTTACACTGTCAAAAGAGCAAAGAGCATTTTTGCTCTGGCTGGCTGCAGTCAGCTCCAATCCTGAAAGTGGCTCATTTGATCATTGTAAACCACCATGGACTTGAAACTTAACATTCTGCCTACGTGTTGCACAGGATGAAATACTCTTTAGGGAAAAGAAGTGGATTGTTATTTTGATAAACAGCAAGAATTATTTAGGCACAATGTCTGTGTTTTCAAGATTCCCTGTTACATATGATGTCAGTAATGCCAAACTTTCAATGCAGCAGAACCTGTATAAACAAGTTACAGTGCCATTTTCCATTACAACAGGAGACAACAGTGCAATATCTATAACACATTTTCAGTGAACATCTTTGCAGAATTTGGTTGTAGCACACTTTGGGAGTTCCTTATCTCCTAATTCAAGATTTCACAGTGACTTCGGCTACCTCACCCATTACTGTAATATATAAAGACTTATCTAGGTCAGGAAACTAAACCTGCTGTAGCTCAGATTTGATCTAAACTGGAGCTGACATTTCTCTAGGGTACCTAGGGTAAGGCAGAAGGATCAACTGGGAGTCACTTTTCTTTTCTAGACATACCAGGAAATTTAAATCTTTGCAAATGGCAGAGTCAGCCAAACTGTGCAGAATTAGCAAGCTGCTGTCTAAAAACCTACTGCTTTCAGAACCTGTAAATCCTTTGACTGGCCCAGTCTGTTTGCAGGACACTGACTCTGAAATCAGAGCTCAGCAAACTCTCTTTTTACAGACTTTGCCATGCACAGGAGAGCACTGAGGCCTGGTATATCCACTGTTGGAATTAGCTGTGTTGGAGGGAAGGGGCACAGAGGACACAGGACGGTTACAGAGAGGCTGTTCCAACCATCCTGATCCTGGACGTAAAATCCTGCTGCCAACCAACAGCCATCCAGAAAAGGTGACAATTAACTATCTGGATATTTACTTGGATATTTTTTTTGATTTTTTTTCAAAAAAACTTTGAAAGTTAGAGTGTGAACAACAATGTGCTTGTTAGAGGAGAAAATTCCAGACTTGTAGAGTTAAATTATTTTGATGGCCTAATGCTGAGTAATTGCTAATGTGGCAGCTCTAGCTTGCACAGGGGTATATTCTACTTTCTTGCAAAGCAGACAGATACTGTTGTCCAGACAGTTCTTCTACTCAAGGGATTCTGGGGCTAGAAGAAGAAGAAGAAGAGAAGGGAAGGATCTACTACCACTGGAAATAACTCATAATAGGGCAATGGGAACTGAAAATATATATATTGGTGAAACACTCAGCTGAAAAAAAAAAAGTGCTTCCTCCTTTTTGTCACCCTTCCACAGTCATTACCGTGCTTTTGGGATGAGTTCTTGTATGTGATGGAAGTTACCCCCCACAGTCAGTAATTTGAATGTTAAATCACTTAATGCTTGAGTATTTCTGCTGCGAAAAAAAAGGTCTGACAGATGTCCACGTTGGTTGCTATTTTTGTCCTTGCTGAGGATTAAAGTTGTGCATCCACTGCAATCACCAGAGCAGAAGATTTTGTGTTAGCTGAGGCGTTTCTACAGCTCTGACTGCAGGTGCAGATGTAAAAGTGAAAAATAAACAATCATTCTGCGACTTCTGTGGCTCTAGAAATTGGCAGTAACAGCTTCCTCACAGGCATGTCTATTCCAGTATGTGCCATTTACTTCAGTGCTTGCTTATGAGCTGCAAGCAGCTGCATGCCACTGAAGAAGGGGAATGTCTAAGAGTTGACTGTGCCAGTCACTTTGGTTTGAGAGCCTTCCTTGTTTTTGTAGCTGGAGCTGCAGACCATTCCTCAGGCTTGGTGTTCCCACTGCTAATATGATGCTGCCTGCATCATGACTAAGAGCCAATCAAAGGACATCCTTAACTGGGGTCAGGAAAGCCCCAAAGGAAAAAAAAAAACCCAATCCTCTTAAAGTACAGCAACAAAACAGGGACTTTCTTATTTTCTTAGGCCTTTATGAGTACAGGGCTGCCACAACAGCTGATCCAATCCAAATTAAGTATTAGATGTTTCCATTTAGTAGAAACAACTATCAACTCAGGTTTGGAACAAGATAACAGACATAATATCCACTGATTTTGATATAAGCCATCTGAAATTTTTCAGCTGAATAGTTCTATGAGAAATACTGTCAAAAAAACCCCCAACCAAACAAAAAAGAAGATAAATTATCTGAGCATTTTGTTTCATCAAGTCGGAATAGCTCAGTTTTGGTTTGGACTTTTCTGCTGCTTTTACATTGCATGGAAAAACAGTTATACCAAAGGTTTAACAAATGAAAGTGGAGTATCTCAAAATAGCTTATTTTGAGCAACACTCCAGCAATCTGACTCATCTTCCTTTGGAATGAAGATTAATTTTGAAATCTCAGCCTGAGCTATGAAACAAAACCAACCAAAACCAAGACTGTCACAATTTGGGAAAATACACACATGCACAGCTTTTACCCAAAAAACGAGACATGTTACTGACTCTTCCTGGGGATGACTTCAGGTGTTCTGTGACATATTGGGATCTTGTGATCTGGTTTAATAACCAAAAGACATGGTGGAAGTGAATGAGGTTTATTTTCCAGTGTACAGGTAAGTGTGGTAAGCAGGAGGACCTAGAGTTCTGTGGGGAGATCAGGGAACCAGGAATACAAAGAAAAGGCTCTCTGAAAACGAGGATGGATCTGGGAAGTAGGAAAGGACATGGAAAAAGGGAAAGCCGTGGACCAAAATACTTCAGCAAAGTGCCAGACAAGAGACGGGTCTGTGGTGAGAAGAAATGCTTTGGCAGAAGAGTCTCAAACTTGTAAGAAGTGTTTTGATATGAAGAAGAGTCTGTCATTCCTGCAAATCAGCTAAAAGGACTGTGGAAGGGCTTGTGAATGGCTCAAGTGGATTTAAGGAGGGAAAAATGTCTCTGAAACAAGAAACCTCACACCCATGTGTGAAAGCACCTGAAGTTGCAAGACATTTACTCAGGGCATGACAAATGTTCAGTTATTTTAGTCTGGGGGGTGCCTTGTCTGCAGAGAGTGGGTAAAGCTTCCTCTGTGCTCTCTGCACCGAGGCTGAGGTGAGGGCAGGCAAGCACTGCTGGGAGCAGGGGACAAACATCCATCCTGGGTCTCTCAGTGCCAACTTTAAGGGTCAAAGTTACAGTCCATTGCTTGGCTTTTTTCTCCCAAATTCCCTAGGATACTGGCTACTTGATTAACATGATTATTATTATTATTATTACTTAACACTGATATGATTTGGTATGATTTGCTTACTTTTCATTCCTGCATGTCTCTCTGGACTTACTGTGAAGGCTCTGTGGAAAATAATTAAGTCTGTGATTCCCTCAGATGGCCAGTGTTGATAAGCCACTATGTTCATTTTGACTGGCTCTGCATGGCAAGACCTTATTTGTTTGTGGGGTTTTTTGTTTGGTTGGTTGGTTGTGGCTTTTTTTTGTTTGGTTGGTTTTTTTTGTTTTGTTTTTATTTTTTTGTTTAAAAGCACTTCTGTAAATAAACTGCAGCTTTACAGAAACTCCCGGTTATGTTTCCCACCCAGCTCCCTGCATCAGACATGGATGCACTTCTTTACCCTGGAAGATCTGATTCCCATTTACCCACACCACTTTTGAGGGTATGCATGACCAACTGGAATGCAAAAAACCAATAAAATAAAACAGGGAGAGGGAAGGAGATTTTTCTTACACTCTTTGTTAGGATGTGCTGTGTAGCTTTGGCTCGTCTTCGGGCAGGACTACATGCTGTAAAAAGAAGAACAGGAACATGGTCAAGATGCTGTGGAGGTGGACATGTGCCTCTAAATGTCCTCTGTAAGAATTCACTGGGGGCATGGTGGGGAGAGGGGGGAAGAAGAAACCATTTAAGAAAGATTCCAGCTGAAACAATCCAAAAGAAAATAGCTTCTGATGTGATCTCAGAGCCCATGTTCTAGCTATACAATACAGAAATCCACAGGGCCACAGCCTATCCTGAGTTTCTGCACCTCTCCCATAGGCTTCCAGGAGGAACATTCCTTCTCCTCTCTCAGTTTTGATCTGGCCTGTATATTCACTACTATATTCACTACTGAAATACCTGCCAGTATTTCAGTAGTGAATGAGTAGAGTATACATTAACCTGGAGACTATTATGATTTTGTCTAGTTAGGGACTTGATCAATAAGCTCAGACTCCCCTCATGACATTGTTTCACTTTTACCGTGTGATGTCCGAAGCACAGCATTTGCACTAAGCCAAATATTTTCTCTTTCAATCCTCAAAATTACCTGTTCAGTTCTTTAGCTTGGGACATTTTGCTTAAAGTCTGTTTCTCACTTTTATTTCTTAGACCCATGAAGACACCAAAATCATAGAACCACTATCCAATAGACACAAAGGATGCCAGGGCCATAAGCCAAGCTTTTGTCCGGACTGAAATGATTGGTTTTGGGCGATGGTTTCACTGGACTAAGTGAAGGCTCTTTAAACTTTTGTTGAGTTAGACTTGAAACTGGCTTCACAGACTGTGATACTCCCAGCTCTCCCTCTCATCATATCTTTCCCTTCCTTGTGTTCAGGCTACTGGAGCTCCAGGCTTTAGGCACCAGTGACAGAAACAGGCTTGCAGAAGGCTGCCAAATGTGGAGAATTAGCTCAAATTCTAAAGGCTGACCCTGGGGGCAAGGCATGTGAATGGGGGTTTCCTATTCAGGCTCAGTGTATAATCCAAAGGCTTTGAAGAGCCAGGAAGGTTTGTTACAGGGTGATGAGTGACTCCTACTCCCCAGGTGAGCTTTCCTTTATGTTGTTGGCATACATTTAACTTGCAGTGCTTATTGCTGCTGTGTATTACTGTTTGCAGAGTTTTGGAGCTGTGGAAGCAGCTGAAGGTCATCCAAGGCTGCTTGTTACTGCAGCCAGACTCCTCTCCTCAGATGGCAGGAATAACTGTGATATAATAAGTGACTGGGCTTTGCAGGGTTCTGAACAAACAGAGCTGGCAGTGAGACCAAAGTTACTCTTCCTAGACAGCCTGTGTGTGTCTAACAGCCATCCCTCCACACCCCAGTGAGGATAGAAGCACTGAGCATTAGGAGCCCACTGGCATGGAAATTCTGGCCTGTGCTGTGGCTGTAGTGAAACAGGACAGGAAAATGGGAGGGTCCCTGTGAGCAGCCCATTGCAGCACAGGGCACTTCCACACTGAGCTTGTCACAAGTAAGTTATCTGCCTGCCTAGAGTGTGCTAAGCTGTCAGTATGATTGCAGTCTGTTCTCCACGGGGTGATACCCTCAGGGATCTTTACTGTCTTCTCCTGCAGGTCACGTTCTATATTTTAAACCATAGTGAGTGGGAGACAAACATTATGAAGGTGGGTTGTTTGTTTTTTTTAAACCTAGTAATATGCTGTAAGTTGTTTTTGAAACTACTTCCATCACCTTTACTACTGGAATTTCACTGTGTGAGGACTAAACTAATTGCTCGTAAGCAAAACACTCAAATGAAGAAAAGTTTGATGATGCAAGGAACTATCTTCAAGTCTCTCTGGTATTTTAGGTATTTTATCACACAGTGCAAGGAGTACAGTTTTTAGAGATTTCTACCAGAAGCAAGTGCTCTTGTGCTGTTATAGCTGCTACCCAGGCTAGTGCAAAATGAACAACACATAAATGTGCCTAACAGTAACAAATTTGCCTACTTGCAGAGTACATATGATCCGCAGTCCCTCATCCCCTGTTGTCTGCCAGAATGAGTGGCAAAAGGCTTACAGGGGATGAAGAAAGGCAAGGCATGAAAGGGAAGTCACAGCACCAGCAAACATGCAATTACTTGAATAGGCATTGAAAGAAGGGTGAATCACAGAGGTAGCCAGAAGTGACCCACTTGCGTGGGAATACAATGACAGCAATGAAAACAGTGGGGCTGCGAGGCTGTCCCTGCAAACACAGATTTCTGCAGAGAGCTGGCGAAGCAAGGGAAGAACGAATTCTTGCAGATAATGTATGTGGATTTGCCTGCAAAAGGATGTTTGTATGTATAGCCCAGATTTCAGGCAACAAATACAATTACAGTAATGGTTCACTTTATCATTTCCACTTATATTCCAAAATTAAGCAGCTGAGAGCTCATGCTTGCAGCTTGCAAGTAAAGATCTGATCTGGCCCCACAATTTGTTTTCCCTGCTTTTCCCTTCTTTCTTGTTGCTGAAATATGCAGCCATTGAGTTTAAACTAATTTGTTCAATCAAACGCAGGCTGGGCTTTGTCCGGTTCTTACTCTTCATTAGAAGCAATTAATGTTAATCATGCATTCATTTCCAGGGCATGGCTTTGGAAACGTTCCACTTATTGAGCCAGCAGACTTAAATTCAACATTCATGTACTTCACCCACTTCTAACTGCTCGCAGAACTTCATTCTCTTTTCTATTACACAGAAAAGCCACACAGTTGCAAGCTGTCACTTTAGCAGTTACCTCATAGGTATAGCAACACTGATTCCAGATCTCCCAATTTTGCCAGAACGAAGATTTTACAGAGCCACAGTATTGAATCACCTGCACAGATTAGGTCGAGAAAGCAGCAGCGAGTGCTGGGCTGCAGGCAGAGCACGGCACAGCAGAACAGATGAGCTGCTCTCTTCAAATATTTCCCCACTGCTACACAGCCCATCCCTCTAAAAGACAACATCATAGCAGTTGTTAGATTTTGATGTACTCACATTTGGAAGAAATCACAGTGGTGAAAACTTCTAAATTTTCATCGCTGCAGCTGTAAATCTGGTGCATTTTCCACCTCTCCCTACTGACTGCCTTTCAGCTTCGTGCAACTGCTCTGAACTTCTGGTAAATAGGTTTCACTAATCCAATCTGGCTCTGTGATCATTGTCCAGATCTACAAAGGACAGACTGATGCTGTGATCTCATCTCATTCCATATTCTTCATTGCAACATTTTCTGCTCCCATCTGCCTTTCTATGAATAATATTAACACAAAGATTTAATTTAGCTCTCACTTAAGCCTCTACTCAGATAGGAGCATTTTATTTTACATTTCCTTTTACCAGTGAGGAGAATCCTTGCAATAGATAGCTAATAATTAAAGTCTAATCTATTGGCAAATGTTTAGAGAAGTACTGCAAATATATTTGAAATAAGTTGGGTAAAGTGTGTGCTTTAACACATTCACCATAAAAATTTGCTCCTTACATGTAATGAGGAGATGATTCTAGGTGTATTAAGAAAAGCATTTTGTGCTCTACCTTTTCATTCCATAAACAAATACTGGGATCCTGGGTTTTTCAAAATAAATTTGAAAAGCCTATGTCTAAGAAAGGCAGATGTGCATAGATCTCCATGTCTCTTACTCTTGTGGTTGCAAGGGGAGTAAAGGTGGCTCAGTCATAGATGGGTTCTGACCTGATGGCTCTGGGGCCTAATCCCATATTTATGCACTGCAATAAAGGGTCTTCTTGCCAAAGCTTTAAATTTCTTAATACTCCCATCAGAATTTGCTCCTTCCCCACCTCTATGAATATCATCCCCCTCAACTTCTGGTGACTTAATGCTGCCATGGACACCCAAGACAGAAAATTCTGGCTTGCAGGCTCCAACAACTGATGTAGCTGGAGCACTTTCAAGTGTGAATAATGATATTAAATTATATCAGTCTAATGAATAGCCTTCATCACTACCACGTGTGTGTCTAATTAACACAAAACCAAGCGTTGTCTTCTCCTATAGATGTCTGCCACCAACAGTCCCAGATGGAAAGTGCCAGTGAACATGGGCTGTCAATGTCATAATGATGAACATTTCTTATTTGAAATAGGAAATATTGGTCAAATATACATCCTGAGCCTGGAAGCATTTTGCTTGAGTGGAAGATGTCGCTGTTTCAGGAAAGCAGTGAGCAAAGAGAAGCTGTTGTCACTTGTCACCTCCCAGGGCAGGCTCCTGCTGTCCAGGGGCATCAAAGCCTTTGCAGGGCTGGGGGCATTGTCCCAGGAAACCGTGCCGTGCTCGAAGCAGGCAGTGGGACGGCAATATAATCACCCAAAAGTTCAATTAGTTTTTGATTTATTGCGCCACATGTTCTGCTTGTATGACTGATGTCATTAACATCAGGCTCGGCTGGCGCATTCATCTGTCCCTGCCCGGCTGCCTCTGAAGGCGCACGCACTCAACAGATGGGGAGCTGCACGGGTGCGAAGGCAATTGTTTACCCCCCTATTGTCCCTGTGTCAAGCAATCAACCCAAATCCATTACCCACCGAGAAAAAGATCAGCGCACCGTCCATTCAGCACTGAATGGGGCAGAGGCGGTTATGCAGGAGGCTCTAAAAGCTTTCAAAAGGATAAAAAAAAATAATGAAGACCAACACTGAATAATTGATTAAAAAAAAAAAAGCTATAACAAATCTAACCCACCCTTTATTTCACCTTCAGATATTCAGAGTCCTGTGAGAAGAGGGGCACTTTTGGACCTAAGTCATTGTTTTCCTAATTCTAGGTATGACCTACAGATATTTTCAAATCATAGATGGGGTTTAACATTAGAACAAGTGTTGGGTTCTTCATCCTTTGAGGACTGGTGGGATGTGGAAACTGAAGTGAGACTCTAGAGCTGGTCACTGGCTGGCATTCACTGCATTACAGGGCAGGTAGGCTTTGGACACATCTTTACAAGGCACAGGATGCTCTGGAGACATATCACTGTACAGAGAGGTGATTAAAGGTGCTCACATCACTTTCAAACAGAAAAATAGGGCTCAGGAGGACAGATATAATATGTCTCTTCTGGGGTCCTCATCTGGGAATGAATTCTCCCCTGTCGATGAAAAGGAGTTGGCTTCTTCATTTGTCCAGATCTTGCAGAGTTGTTGAGCACTATGAATGCTCAGAGTTTTGCATGAAATCTTAATGTGGCTTCAAGAGAAGAACTGCACATACTGGGTTACTTTTTGTATACCTTTGTGGGAGATATTTCGGGCAAATGTCCAATGCTGGGTTTAGCTATGAAATTGGTACAATTGTATCTGCAAGAAGTGTACTGCAAAAGCTCTACTGCATGCTACCTGATAAAGAAGTGTAGACAGTAATTTTAGACTTGGAGGAGAAACTCTCCACAATGTCCTACCTAGGAATTGCAGAGCCATGTCAGACAATCTCACATGGTATCTCCTTCCAGCTCCCTACTCGCCTAACAAGAGTCCAGTCTGTGGTGGGAGGAGAAAACCAAACAGTTTTTGATTCTATGATTTTGTTCCCAAATGACATAAAACGTCCAGAAACCAGGCTCAAAATTTTTCTTCTCTCCTAAAGTGAGGAATAAGCTATTAAGTTAATTCACATGGTGTCACTGCAGCCATGAGAAGACCGTAAAAAGTATTTTCCCTGAGTTCTATCTTTCACCCAAGACTCCCAAGAGAACATGTTGAATCCAAATTTCTCCCTGTGGGTTATGATAAAGCAGTTTTTACCAAATATCCACTCTTGGTGTTGATAGTAAAGGATCAAAACATTTCCAGAACAAAGTTACCAAAGGTGTGCAGGGACAACTGAGAAGGAGGAGGAGGTGGAGAAGGAGAACTCCACACACAAGAACAGACACATGCTGTCTGACAAAACACACATCTAACCTTATCTGGGTCTGCAGGAAAGTATTTGATTCTTGCGAATGTGGGTAGAAAGGAGGGAAAGGCAGAGAAGAAGAAATGTTTGCTGCTGAGACTGGAAGGGGAAAAAAAAACAGACTTGAAAACAGCAGAAATCTCAGTAAACCTTGTAAAAATGGCAGAAAAATCCCATAAACTGGTGAAATGTCCCTCTGGGAAGTTGGCAAGAGTGCTTATTCCAAAGCCTGTATCTGTTAGGACATATTTGGAAGACCCAAATGTAGCTGCTTGTCCTGCTTACCAAGTATGCCGAAGCTGGTAAACTTGAAAGGAATCAAATTTAAAAAATATGGTTAGAAAAACCGCAATTAAAACTTTGAGTTATTTAAGATAAGAATCAGAAACCTCTAGACCTTATTTATCCTGGCCTCTGTGAACAAATGAATCCCTTTTCATTGCAGTATTCTTACAGTGAAGTTGTTGGGAAGCAACCTGATACTCTCAATATGTGCAAGGGCGATTGCCAAGGGATTCCCTGGCCCAGGTAGGACAAAGCTTTTCCCAAGGCAGGTCTCTGGCTTCTCCCTGGATCTTCTACCTCTTGCATAAGAGGCAAATCTAATCTGTACTGAGCCACTTGAGCCTATTTCTTACTGTTAGCTGGGCAATATGATAAGGATAAACCCCAGGTATTTTTGGACTGGGATTGTGAGCCAGAGGGATGTGCAGATATTCATTTAAAAATAAGATGGGATAAAACTGCACATGCATACTGCAGGCATCCACTCTAAAACACTTCTGCATGATGCAATGCCAGCAACATTTATTTTTTTTAAGGAAAATTGCTTTGTTTCAGTTTAGGGCCACAGAATTACAACTGCAAATCACTGAAAAGGAAAACCAACCAAAAAAACAAATTATAAAATTAATTTCTCATACATAATCTGTTGTTTTTCTCTGAATGAAAGGAATAGAGACAGATACATTACCAGTAACTTCACCTCATACTCGTAGCAGACAGCAAAACTAGTTCAAAATTGAAATAGCACCACACAGCTTAAAGGTCTGTGAATAAGTGAAGAATTTTCAAAAGTAACATGTGAACTTGCAACTGTGTAGAAGCTGCTGCAACAGATTTTTCCTGAATGGGAATAAGATTGAGGCATTCAAAAAACATTTTGAACTTTAAATTCTCTACAGGGAACCAGGAGAGAGAGATGAAAGAGCTGTGCAGTTTGAAAAGATGAGTGCACAGGCTTCTCTGTTAATCAGAAAAGGAAATACCAGCTAGACCTGGAAGCCAGGCTGAAAGCATCCTCCCACTAGTTACAGAAAGATATTGCAGAATTCTGAAAAAAGAAGAAGAAAAAGAAAAAAAAAAGAAAGGAAAAATCCAAAACTGGTTGGCTTCTCTTATAAAAGTTACATATAGATAATCAGGCATTCACAAATTTGCCCTAAGCTTGTAAAACACACTTTATTAAGTCCATATGATGATTAGGTAGAAACACAATGCCCAGAACCACAAAGTTCCAGTCCCACAGAGCTTGTGCCAGCAGCAGGGATTGCACTAAGCCAGTATTAAAGCTAGGGCCAGGTTGAGCACGTGGAGGCTTACAAGCTTTCATATACTGGTCATGTACTGGTAATCCAGAGAAAGCATTAAAAATGTCAACAAAGGACCAATATGTCCAAACCAGGCTGTGACAACAATAGTTCATTAAGATGCTAATCTTTAACTACATTTGTCCTGGATTTATTAATTTCTCAAGCTAATTGATCAGTGAGGTCTTTATTCCCCTGATAAACCACAGTGATTTTTAGACAGGGTTTATTCACTCCAAATTTTTTCCTTTAAAACATTTTAAGATTATTTTGACTATTGGCTCCTGCTATAAACATATGTATTGTTGGGCAAACAAGCACATTAATCAAAACTTGTCCTGTGGTTCCTGGATTTAGACAGTGGAAGCCCTCTTGCTGCAACTGCATCCTGAGTCTTGCACCTTATGCAGCAAAACCTACTCTTGGCTAACCAGTCACAAAACACTATGGATTTCTCCAATGGACAAGTCTGAAGAGTCAGCTTACATATCTCGTGTGTCCTCACACAGCCATGCAGCTCCTTTTGCCACATGTGATACATGTGCTCCAATGGGGATGAAAGGTCTTTGGAGGGTGTCAGATGGCATTGCCTCCTCTGGCTTAAGCTCTGTGTGAAAATTAGATTAAATTTAAAACAAGAACCATCATTATTTGGACTGAGAGACCATGGGACTAGCAACTTAGGAAACGGGAAGAAGAAGCTGCACTAAAGGCACAAAAACAGGATCAAAAGTATGAGTCCCTTTGTGATCCAGACTCAAGTTATGCAGCCTGTGTGAAGAAGCAAGGTAGCACAGGAGCTGGCACTGTGACAGAGGAGGCTTCAGAATTGCGGTGTCTTTGAAATGTGACTATTTTGAGGTATCTTTTGTGCAACCAGTACATCAAATGACCATAGAGCATACAGGTAAGAGCCTGTATGGGGAGGGGGAAACTCTGATGCTAATTATCCTAAAACAGCTTTTTGCTGAGATGAGGTGATTTATCTGATCTTCCTGCTGGTTTGCTCTTTGTGCTCTCTCCACTGACGCTGCCAGTAGGGGTGTCAAAGATCTTCTGCTGTAAGCACTTGACTTGTTTGTAGGAATCTGATTAAAGTAGATCACCTCAGATAACAAGAGGAATTAATGCTGCAAATACATAGGAGAGGATTTTCAAGCTTATAAGCTACATAGAGGTCAGTACTTTTAAATAAGTCACGCAGTGGCCTCTGAGATCTCTGATTTTCGCAGAACTCGTGATCTTTACTTGTCCTTTCCCTTTATCCTGTTAGCCTTTACACTTCAGCATTTGTCTTTATTATTTCAGTTCTACCTGTAATGTGTTCAGTTGCTCTGTCTAGGAAGGTACTGTACCGAGCTAACCCTGGGAGAAAAAAACTCAAAAGGGAACAGAAGAGAGTTTTTGTAGGCCTTGCTATGGACATGGCTCCTAATAACTATGTAAGTTTAGATTCCTCATCATTCAGGTTTTTATAATATTTTTGAAATGCATATTCTCATTTTAGATGTCCCCCTGAAGCCTGACCCTCTAAATTCCTCCATCCTAGCACTCCAGCTTTTTCTCTCCGTAACATGTAACCATATTATATACTCAGGCTTAACATCTCAGCTGTGAACAACTGCATTCTTATGTCTGCCAGTTCTTCCCAAAGCCTGGCTGGCTGTGTGCACACAGATGTCCCTGGTGAAGGACACACTCAGACCTTTCGTGCCTGTCAGCCAACCCTGTGCTGCCTTTGTTGGGCACCTTGGTGTTTTCAGCTCAGCTCTGTTGGGTAAACCCCTGAATTGGGCTTTACAGTTGGTGACATTATAATTTCTGACATGAGAAGTCACAAAGAGTTACTTTACAAGCAAAACCTGCCTGCCAGCCTCTCTGCTCAGTTTTACAAACTGAGGAGTCCTAACTTTAGGTTTTCCATCTAAAATGCAAGTACAGCAGGTATGAAGTACACCAGCTTGACCACACCAAGAACTAAACCTGGGAAATGGCTGCATGAAAGCTGTGGGACGTGACATTCCAGGATGTCTTAAATGCAAGTGGTGACACTGTGAGTGTGTCTGAATGAGACCTGTGTGCTCCAGAGGCAGGACCAGAGGCTGCAACTTTCCAGGAGGGAACACACAGGTGCCACCACTCACAGAACAGCACCAGCACGGCTTCAACCCTTCCTGGAGAGACTGATCCACTGAAACGCAGAGGCTCTGGGATTTTAGTAGTGCAAGGCAAGTGTAATGAGGCTGTACGTGTTAATTCCCATTTTTCACTGCCTGGATAAGCACATGGTGACAGCTTTCATGAGGCAGGGACCTGTCCATTGGAAAATGGACTATGACCACCAACTCTTGCACATAAACTACTGAGCAATCATCCAGTGGTCACTAGTGAGACACCACAGGTCTGTGCTGGTGACCTAGGGGTGAAATGACTTTCTTTGTCTGTCTGAATCCCTGAAGCATTCAGACTCTGATCAGGGGGGATGTTCTGATCTCAACCACCATTAATCTTCCTTAAGGTGAAAAGGTCAGAAGAGCAAGTTATTCAACGTTTACTGTTTTTTAATTTTTCATGCCAGCAAAAAAACTTTTTTATTCCCAGTGCTGTCTTAAAACATAACAGCAACACTTAAACATCCAAACTTTCAGTCATTTTTTGAAAGTGGTATCAGCTTTTAGATGAATGACAAAGACCATAGACAGTGTCAGCCCCCCACAGCTGTGTCCATAGCCATAACAAGAACGAAACACAATGTTGTCCTTAAATCCCGTAAAGGCAAGAAACAATGCCAGAGAATGAAGAGATAATGTATTGGAGCTGCTGACAATCAGTCTTTAACATGTGTTATCCATTTGACTGCAGGTGTAAATCAGCATTTCAATGTCAACTTGCTAATTTCAGGCTGTATGGTCAAACACCCAGAAAAAGCACAAGTGCACTGTTAAAGTAGGTCAAAGTCACTGCAAGTCAGGGAACACAGAGGAAAAATTCCCAATCAATAAACCATTTTGGGCTCTGAGGTATATATTTAATGATAAAGTAATACTAGATTAAATTAAACATGTAATGGGAGCTCAGACTTCAGTGTCAGCACAACTAATACTCCTTTGCTGCTCAGTTGACTTTGGTGGTGTATGTGCTGCCAGTGTTTGTGGCTGAGGAACCAAGCTGTGCAGCTCTACAGGGTGACACGAATTAACATGAGTTATCTCCAAAGGATACAAGTCACATTTTCTCTGCCTTCATTTAACTATGCCAACACACGGATGTAAATTGATTTTTCCCATTAATTCCCAAGTTCAGAGAACTAAGGAAAACATCTGCTACCATTTGTTGTATTTAGAGTTCTCTGAAAATCGGGTATATGTAATTTTTCAATAGAAACCAAAGACAAAGTATTTTTTTCATCCCCTTCTCCTATTACTTGGAAAGCAGTCAGCTTAAGGACCTGATTAAGACTCCATTGAGCTGTGTCAAATGGTTCTTCCTCTTATTTTTTGGCTGGACAATATTTTATACCAACACACTCATGGCAGCTGTTTCAGTAGTATGGGGGAAAAATAATCTGAATGGCATTTTCGTGGGTTAATGGAAGACTAGAACTGGCAAAGTATAAAACTGCCTTCAGAAATGTTACATCTAAGGGAACTGTAGCCTTCCTAATGATAACCCAGGTGTGGGGCTTTTTTTTTGGCCTCACTTTCTTTGAGAAATTCAGAGCAAGCAGTACAAGGTTCTGCTTATTCTCATGGACCACTACACCTAAAAATTATGCACTAAACATTTTATGACAAACTGACCCTGTGTGATTTCTCATACATACACTGCAGGTTGACAGAAAGTTCGAAAAGATGCATGTGCAAAGAGAGCTGAGCCCTCTGCAAATTTGGTCACTGACAGTCTCACCACATCACTGCTCAGAGAAATCTCTTCTTCCACAGGTGGCCAGATGGTATGTCACATATGAATTCAGACCTTGGGGCAGGATTAGCAGAGATGGCCAGATGTGGAAGACCCTCTTCTCACTGCTCAGGGCTGACTCTGCAGCAGACAAGCAGCTTGTGCAACACTGTGGGAGCTAAGGCTGCTGGATACATCAGGAAAAGGGTGGCACTACTTTCTGCATTCACTAGCTGGTGCTTGGATTTAAACTAAATTCGTTTTTATTTAGGAAGCACAAGACACAAGAGGGATGGTCTGAGGAAAAATGGAGACCCTACCTTTAGACCTTCTGCTGCCTTGCACCAGGCTGCCCTTGTCCCCTCTGCACAGACACGTTTAATGCAGCGATGGATTTATTTGGCTGCAGCTGTTGAATCCAAGGCACACTGCACGTGTCCTGGAGCACAGTGATGCTTAAGCAGATTTACCCAGGGGTTATGGAAAGGGCCAACAAAGAGGTTGGCTGTGTCCCTTAACCATTTTTCTTTCTCATCCATTTTTTCAGGTCTCAGGGAGATGAAAAGCCAACCACAAGACAGAAGATAACAGCCACAGCACAAGAGAGTTCAACAGGAATGAGTATACTTACTAACCTAAGTGTAGTTTCTTCCAAGTTTATTCACACAGGATGATGGTCAGAGTTTTTGAAGATTTAGGCATATTAGGTACATATTTTTTGCCTCATTCTCTTCTTAACTGCTGAGAAAATCAGCACTGGTATGCAAAGAGGCAAGTGAAATGAGGGGATGGACAAACTACTGTAGCAGCTGCTTTCAAATCTATAAATCCCAAGCAGCAATCCTGCAAACTCTACCTTGTGAAGTGAGTGAGTTTTTCATTTGGTACTCCAGATAAAACTATACCCACTGGTAAACTATTTTCACCAGCACTGTGTATGCAATTGTTCATACTTGCTCCCCAAAGCTACTCCAATCAATGTAAATTTGCTGAGTGAGTGATCACATGGGCCAGGGTTTGGGTTGTGTTTACCTGCACAGAGCTCAGAGAATACAAAGTTAAATGCTGCTCTCAAACAAGCTTATTTTTTTTAATTTGCATTTCAGCATAATCTAAAATAGCAGATCCATTACAGAGGGTTTGAGTAACACATCAGTAACAGGAGCCACAAGAAAAAGCCTCTCAGATTTCACACGTGTCCAACCACCACTGGGCACACAGTGTTACCTCAGCTCCCCACAGAAACAGCAGTACAGTGTAATTTAGTAGATAATACATGAAAAACCCCATGTAGCTCTTCAGTTGTGAGTAAAATTACTACTGCCCAGGAGCTAGGATTTGATACCCTGTCACATCATCACTATTTGAAAGACAGTATTCTGGGGCAACTTGAGCTCCCTTGATTTTTCTTCAGAAAATCTCTACTAGTATCTGATAATTGGCAGTGGAGAGTGATGTCCATGGGAGAGATTTCACAATCAATTTCAGCCAGTTGAAGACCTTGATGCAGCCAAAGAGGTGTGGAAAACAGACATGTCCCTTCTTACAGCATCATCTGCTTATGTTAGTTGAGGTATTGCATAAACTCCTTTGTCTCATCTGTAAAATATTGGTGCCAAAGGGGGAATGAGGTTTATTTTATACATATCAGGAGCTGCAGGTTACCTGGAAGTGTGAGGTTCTGTCAGTTGAAAATGCAGCCTGCCAGTAACTGCCATACTGGCACAAAAGGCAGATAAAAAGTGTGCTGGAAGAAGTTATCCTACCTCCCTAAGCAGCCCATCGAAGTGCCCTGCTGCAGTGATGAGATCACATGCTGCTCAGTTCCCCAGAGAGTGTATTCCCCCCAAACACAGCATGACTGCCATGAATTAGGCTCCTGGACAAAAAGATTGTTTCTTCATGAATCTGTACTGCTACCACAGACTGGAGAAAGACAGGAATGGATAGACAAAACAGGCCAAAAGTTTATATAGAACCATGGAATGGTTTGGGCTGGAAGGGATCTCAAAGATCTGGTTCTAACCTCCCCATTATGGGCAGGAACACCTTTCACTAGACTGGATTCAGAGCCTCATCCAGCCTGACTTTGAACAACAGAGTGGGACAAAAGGTTTTGTCAAAAAGTTGTTTTTTCCCAAACGTGTCAGCTTTGCACAATATAGTAAAGAGAATCTCTTGCTATTACATCAGCCTTCATGACAGAGTTACCTGTGGGCAATTCAGCAGATGGGAAGGTTCAGAAGGATGTGGAAATCACATGTGTATCACACAGTGGCAGCACAGTCCCATGGCCACCAAACCCATTCTCATGCTAAAAACAGGTCTTCAACCAGTATCCATCTACCTGTTTTAACTGCACTGAAATGGATCCAGTGCCAATATCCAGTACACACCTGTCCTCAGATTCTAGGACAGCACTAGTTTAATCAGACAAACACACAAATGCAAAGGTGTAAGCACAGAGCCTTCTACTTCAACAGGGTGACTGCAAAGTGCTCCCTCCCAAGCAGAAATAAATATGCACACCATAAGTCACAGGGTTCTTCTCTCATTTGTCTTGTGCTGTGGTAGCAGCATGAATCAGATGCTGAAAGAGTCCAACATGAAGCAGAATCTGATTTAAACAAACTGTATACATAACCACATGAACTTTTTAAATAAAGGAAAATAATATTAAAATTTAGTTTCCTTTCTCCATTCCCCACTTCCTTTTCTCAGTTGACAGTCAACCAGCTGGTTAACTGCTCAGAAGGTTCATGCTCATTCCCACATTTAACCAGTGCTCCCCATGGGGCACTGTACAGCCAAATGCTTCACCACCACTTTTAAATATTGAACCACAGCACACAGCCACTTCCTCAAGCTGGTGGCTGCACTCTGAGGGACAGCACCTGCTCAGCAGAAGAAATTGATACACAGAAAAGCAAGGTACAGCTTCCTTCCACAGAACACAGCAGAAAAAGGGAGACATTGCCTCCAGAGAGACAGAATGACCATGATGGGTGCTGTCTTGCTATGTTATATGGTTCCTGTTGAGTATGTGACCATGCTTTACTCTGGTTTTGCTCCTCTGATGAACACCTTATATAGAGTATAAAAGGAAAGATAAATATATGACAATTACAGAGATTATAAGAGGAAAGATAAATATATGACAATACATGTCAGAATTTTAACCCAAACCAAATTTTCAAGCAGTCTTTTCCAAACAGCTATGAAGTGTGTAGATTTTTCTAAACCAAACAATGAAAAACCACCCCAGTTCAATAGCTTTGTTAGTAAAGCCATATGGTAAAAAGGTGATAAAGCAGAACACAGTAAGCTGACATTTTCTGCAGGGGACTTCCCCTCCCTAATTAAAAATGACCTTCATTATTTCTTAAGTAGCATGACTTTTAAAAGAAAATGATGGATAATTTAAATAGAAACAGAATTTGCAAAATGGTTTGAAATATCCCTTAAAAAAATTTCCACCTTTGACCACCTCTAAAGCACAAAAATGCCTTCAGTAATGCAAGAAATCTGCTCCAACTTTTATGCAAGTCAATACCACTGACTACTGAGCAAGAAAGAAACCACAGTCAAGTCCTCACTTCAAAGCAGTGTTTAGTTCAAGATGAATTACATGACCTTTTGGCAGTGTACAATGGAACAGAAGTCAAAGGTACCCAAATTCTTCCATGCTCCAAACAAGTTCAGTCCCGTATCTATGAGAAACTACCTCTGTGTTAGAACAGACCACACTTTCCAGAACAACATGTTTAAGCTAAAAAAGTTTCATGGAAGCCTCAAAGAGAGCAGATAAGTCTTCTTCTGTTTGGGGACGTGGTGATAGTTTAGTCACTCTCTCCTGCAAGATGAAAGTAAAACTGGATTATAAATGGATACCAATAAAATTAATCAAACAGTAAGTGGATTATGTGTCTCTGTACTAACATACTTCACAGAGAATAATAAGGTTTTGCAATATAAGTAATCAAGTAATTAAAGTTGAAGCATCATCAACTGTACAGTACTTTCAAGAATATATAAGCCAAAATTCTCTATAATTAAATACACAGAAGCAAGATCAGAATGCTGTTCAGTTTCATAGACAAGCACAGCAAACACAGGCCTTCCCCATCTCAGTTGTCAGTACACTGGAGGACACTATCCTGAGAATAGTCCATTTTAAAATTAATTTGCCAGCACTGAACTAAGAGTTAGAGTTTTAGGGATCAAGACTTTCAAAATACTACATTTCTCAAGGCCCAGAAGCTGCTGTAAATGGGGAGAATAAACAGCACTTGTAAGTCAGACTCTGAAAAAGAAACACAGCAAGGGACAGTATGAAACTGCTTAATAAACAGCCCCACACCTTAGAGTCAGAATACTAAGAGTTGTGGTTGGTCTTCATTTAGACACTGATTTCACAGAACACTCAGGTGCTAAACTCTCACTGACTGAAATGAAACTCATGTATGTGCTTTAGTGCTCTGCTTGACAAAATAACTACAAAGGCAGAGGCTGCAATTCAGAAAAGCCCTGTGCTGCTGAGGATGGGGAGCTCCATTAGTGTAGGTACCCAGTTATTGCAGAAGCATTCAGCTGAAAGCGCCTAACATCAGTGTACTCATACTGGTTATGATTAGAACTTTCAGGCTTTCAAAAACCAATGATTTTAACATTTATTGAACTGCAAAGACAGAGTCCAGGCCTACACTAGCAACACATTATCTTTAGATGAGGTGTGTTTTGGCAAGAGAGTTTCTTCTGCTGCAATCTGTTTCAACACCTCCCTTGAGGAAGATGCTGCCCTCCAACTTTAAAGTTCCCCATTTTTTTCACATCTGAGACAGTGGATATCATTTGCTGAGGTCCCTGCCTCAGGCACAGAGTGGGATGCAGGGGAAGGGGCTCCCCCAGTGCCCTGCCCGGGCAGGAGGTTCAGCTGAGCCCCTGGGAGCAAAGCACACCCCACTGCCAGGGCGATGTCCCAGCACAAGGCTGCAGCCACTGCACTTCGCCCCAGCCCTTGTGGCCAGGCTGGATGTGGTTACACAGCGAGCGAGGCTGCCCCGCTGCAAAATCAACGTGAAACAGTGGTCTGCGTGGTGAGAAGGCAGCTGTGAGGTATTCACAGTTCATAATCATGGTTAGCATGGCTCATGGGGAGGCTGAAATGTGCAGCTCTCTGTGCATAATTTTACCGACAGAAGAAGCTTTACTGGTGCATAAGTAGCAATCAAATGGTATCTCTTTCCCCATCCCTGACACCAATGCTGCTACACACAGAGGTCCAGTCAAAGAGAAGACTAAGATTCTTCTATGCAGTTTTGAAACCAAATAGAAAATTCAAATAGCACTAGGGCAATAGTGTGTTGCTTTTTTTCAGGCTCATGATACGCAAAATATAACAACACAGTGCTCAAGTATTCATAAATTCATCATATTAGGACAATCTGGGCCAAAGCCAGTTTTGCAGCTCTGCACACTGAGATGTCCAGAGCTATCTGTAAAATCACACTGGCTGACAGGAGACAGCCAGCCTGACAGCCTGACAGACTGGAGCATTTCCCAGCTCTATTGACAGAAGGCTGCAGACGGGTGTTCCTCCCGTATGCCTCGACACAGAGGCACCATCGCTACCTCTGCACAAGCTTGCTGATATTTGCTGGTGCCCAGACAGCAAGGCCCTGGCTCCCTCAGTCTGACTCAGTGCATTCTGGTCTTGTGCCAAACCGAGCAGCTTCGGTCTCATCACTGGCTCATCCCCATTGTAGCTGCCTCCAGGACACCTGCAGGGGGTAGGGGGGGACAGGGAACAGCCCTTCCACAATCTCTTATTTACAGTGCCCCCATCTCCTCTCAAACACCACCACCCAGCCACCTTGACCTTTGAGACAGCATCTTCTTTGCTAGAATAACTGATGTCTGTAAGATCAATTTCAACAGACCCACTTAGGAAGGGAAATAAAATTCTGTTTTAACTTCAAGCATAGATGTCTGTCCCAACAGAGCTCCCACCCCAAATCCCAACCATCAGATGATGTTTTTCCCTGCAGCCTGCACTTGAGGACATGGAATATACTTGGCAAACATTTTAGTGCTATCACCACTGCATCACATTGCTTTCCTGATGTGAAAGGGCCACTGCTGTGTTACAAAGCAAACCTACTGCAAGATGAAAAGCAAAAAAACTATACCAAAAAATAAACTGTACGGATTAACCTGTGGTTACTAAGAGATTGTTAAGGAACACTGATACATTTGGATCATGTTACATCTCATACAAAAAAAATAAGGGCTGAGAAACTTAAAGTCATCTCATTTTATGCAATACAATTAATCACCAATGCCATAAGAAGACAGAAAAACCCTTCAACATCTTTTGGTGAAGAACCCTTCCCCAGCTATGCAAAACTTGCATTTAGTGATTGTTTTAAAGAAACGTGTTTATCAAAACAAACCCTCCAAATGCCCCATAACAATGTACATGCATAACCTACTTAATGGATGCTCAGAGACCTTAGTTTTCTTCCTGGCTTTGCCATGGCTCTGTTGTGTGGGATCCTACGTAGTTGCACTTTGTGTCACTTTCTCAGGTATAAACAGGAATATTACTATTAATATTTACTGTTAATGTAAATGTTAATGCAACTGTTCTAAGGTGCCCTGAGATTGATGAGTGAGAAGAACCATACAGGATCTGCTGCAAAAAGTGAACAACCTTTTGGCCTAAAAAATGTTCACTTTTTCCATAGTATATATTTCCCTTGCAACATGGTGGAAACAAATACTAGGTCCACAGCATATGAATCAAACTGTCTTTTATCAAGGAAGACTCTGGATTTTGCTTTAAGAGGTGTGTGTTGCTTTTTGCAGTGTCTTTGTGGGCACTGAAACAATAAAGGGCATTACAAGTTTAATCTATATCATCCCAGGGGACCTTATTTCAAATTCTGATGGGGGTCAATAGAACAAAAAAGCCATCTGCGAAGAAAAATGCAACTTCTCAATATGGAAAGTTTAATGCAAAGTGAGTTTGGTCATTCTTACCATACAGCACTTGGCATTAAGGCTTTATCTACAGACCACCTGTACACATAATTAAGAGAATTATGATAAAGCAGTATGTACTACACATATCACAGGCCTATGAAAAAATCCTCTGTTAAAAAACTTAACATTGAAAAAACCCAAAACCAAACACTTGGCCTTTTTTTTTCTGAATCCATGAAATATGAAAGCTGCAGCATGAACTCCATCCTACTGAAAAGAAAAACCTAAGTTGTGGAGTGAAACAAAATACAGTTGACTATCCATAATTTTCTCAATTTAAATAGTTTTTCACGTAGGAATAGAAATAGAACTTGCTGGAAAAGAAACACTTCTGTTTTTGCCAAAATCTGTTCTATTTTATTTGACAAGAAAAACTGTTTTGCTCTCTGTCTTACCTGAGGCAGAGTGCCTTTGACTAATGCAGGGATGTCTGCTTTGGAATAACCAATTGCAGCTAAGCCATCATCAACATTCAGATCAAATAGGAATTTCCGGAGTGTGTCTGCCAAAATAAGCCCCGCATCTTTGATTCTGGCAGTGCGGATGTCAGCTCCTAAAATAAGACATAATGCCTTGACTGTAGGGTGGAGAGAGCAGAGGAAGCCTGTCCTGGACTTAATTTAATCATAATATCAGCTGAATACATATCCATACATAACAGTCTCTGCCCTAAAAGCAACATGAATTAAAAAAAGGAATCAGTCCTCATTTTACAGTTGGAATAGTTTGTGAAAGGTGAAATAAAACAAGATCAGAAACAGGTTAACTGCTGCCAAAAAGACTAACTGCCACATGAGGTTAACTTCCTTTCCCTCTGTGCTTACAGGGAGAAGCACTTTTCAGTCTGACTAACTGCTGGGAGGAAAGAAGCTAATGCATGAACGTCAATAGTATTTATTTGTATGGACAGTGTGCCAAATGCTAACTTCATTTTAAGGCTTTGAGTTTGCTGACATCTAGAGGACTGTTCCGTTCAATTGCATATTCACAGAGGACTACAGCATGTAGGCTAAAAAAGGCAGGAGACAGCAGGGCAGTGTTCAGTGGGTTGACTAAATTCTTGATTTATTGCTGTTCAAATATGTGCTGACTTGTGTAGGGTCCTGTAGAACTCAAGAGGAGGAATGGCTCTCTTGGAAACATCTACTGAACAATAATGAAAACAACAATATAAAATGAAAGATTATAAGTATTTCTCACAGAATAGCTTGAGTTCTCTTCCTCAATGAATGTTTAGGACTTACTTAAAAATAAATAATAAAAGAATGTCCAGACAGGAGACCCAAGGTCCCCCATATGATTTCTTTCAAAGTAACCCAAGCTAAATTGGTTCTCTGTGTAACCTCAATGATGTTACACCAGAACTATGTTAGGTCCAAGTACCATACTGAGAGATGAGTAAGAGCAACACACAGCTACAGAAAAAATATCTTCTGTGATCCTCACGCAGCTCAGTGTAACATTCAAAGGGAGTTAAGTAAACAGGAGACCCAGAAGCTCACTTGAAGAGCTCAGATACTTAGGTAGTAAGACTGGTAGTAATGTAGCAAATAATGTCTGGGAAAAACTGATGAATAAGATATGACCATCTTGTATGAAGTCTTGTGCTGTTGGGGCTATGCCATGAAGTCTGAGTTTATCCTGGGTTTTGCTGTAGAGGGATAACTAGGACATAAACTTACTATCTTCAGAGAGTAAAGTAAAAGGGAAAGGGAGAAGGATAAAACATGGCAGTAAATGTGATTGGCAGTTTTAAAATATTGCTAGGGTTCTAGTACTTTCTTTTTGCTCAACCTAAAAGATACATCAGTCTCTTATTGCACTTAGAAAACCTCTGGCCACATGCCCACCTATTCCAACTGTTCAAGAATCCACCCAGGGAGGTACTAAACTTTTTCTGGCTGTACCCAAATTCAAAGCTGTACATACACACAACATAACTATTTAGTAATCTGCTTCATGTCATAAAATACCTTCTAAGTCATTGCATTTGGCAACATGACAGATTTGAACCAGCTACTGTAGTCAGTTGGACTCTGGAGTGGATTAGAAGTAAACACCCCAGACGCGACTTAATAAATTCAATCCCACGTGACACGTTTTCAGCAGAATCCCATTCCAGCAAGGCACACAGTGACGTAGTTAAAATTTCCACTGAGAAAATTAACAGAATTTTTAGAAACTGAATTTATGGAAGAAGTTAATACCACAAAACCTAAAGGAACTGCTTTTTACTCACTTGTTTTAAATCAAGAGCCAGAGCTGAAATTTTCTCATATGCTGTGCTGACTAGTTATCCAGACACATTTTCTTAATCTAATTTTAGTTGTGTGTTATTGCTGTAGGAACACAGATATCTATTATCTTAGTATATGATTCCATCTAGGTTTGTATTTTGGTTTTGACCATAGCCAGGACAGCATACTTTAGAGGATGCCTGAACAAACTCACAGACCATTCATGAAACAAACAGAACTTTCACCCAATGTAGTTTTTCTGACTATGTTGTTTTACACCCTCTATAAAATACTGTGATATTTTCATTGTCTGTATAAAAGTCCCATTCTTTCCTGAGACCCCCAATGCTTTGAGATTACTTACACAATCAAGTCATACATCTGACTGGACTGCTGTGACTTGCATACAGAAGGCTGACCATACAAGGACTGGACACAGATTTTCCAAATACCAGGAGAGTTGACCTAACCACTTTTTCTGCACTACCTGCACTGCTGTGCATGTGGCTTTGACCAGCCATGTGGCTTAGCCAGCATGGGTAGTAGCAGCAGTGTAGCCACGACACAAAAACTTGTGCAGGCAAAACCCCTGACCTTAGACGTGAATAAATCAGCTCAGTGCAGAGCCATGCTGTCACAGCTAGACTGCTAACAGCTCTGAGATTACATCACTGCAAGCTGGTTTATTACACACAGTCATGCCAGAGGTATAATAAAGAGCTATCCTTCCTCTTAGGACACCCTTTGGTGATGGGCTACACACATAACAAGGCACTGTATGAGAAAATAACCTTTAAATGAGCTGTCAGCATTTGCTTTTATTCTGCTAAAAAGCAGAAAAGGCCATTTTGTTCATTAATCTCTTCTTGGCCATTACATATGTGTCCACAGAAGAGCTGCTCCAGGAAAAGCTTTCCCTTGATATCAGCCACTGAGAAATTCTAACACCTACAAACAAGTTTAGGCCTACATTAGAAAGACCAAAACTCACAGCTGTGTGCTATGCAAAAAGAGCAGGAGTAATTTGTATACCACTGTTCTAATTCACTGCCACAGCAGGGAATTTGTTAGGCAAAATTCTTCCTTTTAGCTAATAAATGCCCCTGAGTACTGTTTCACTTTATGGTAACTACTCTTCATAAAGCACCAAGAGTTCTGCCAGTCACAACTATTCTTGTTTGATTTGCAACAGACCTCCAGTTAATTTCAGCTGTCCACTTTTCTGGCCAAGAACCAGATTTCTCCAGCTTTCTCCTCTAATCACATCATTCAATATCAAAATTCAGCATTATTCTATCTTATTTGCATTACAACTAATTCTAGAATCTTGTTGTTTTTAAACTTAAACCCCTCCCAACAACCAATGGCAACTGCTTGCACACAACTTTTTTCAATCCTGAAATGTCATTTTGGAAAGAATTCCATTTGTACACAAGAACTGTACCCACAGATTCCTACCTAGAATCTCTGCAACTTCTAAATGCCGCTCAGGATGTATCTGTGCTGTGAAAGCAAACACTGCTGGGGATGTCAGCACCACAGAAAGGCCATGTGGCTGGGGAAAAAAAAAACAAGAAAAAACACCCAACACATTAACAGGACACATACTTTTAAGTTCAATGGACTTTAACGCTCATTAATGACAGATAACAGATATTTGAAACGTAAAATAAAAACCCAAAAATAAACAAGTTTTACCACTAAAGAGTGATCCACATTATAATCCTTTGGTTTATAAGTTTTCACCAAACCAGAAATAGGGTAAGACATTCCATGGCTGGAACAGAGAGCAGAGAGAGAGTGGTTAGGGCAGCTCTCCCGGTATTTGGAAAATTTATGTTCAGTCCCTTTTGTGGTCAGTTTTCAGTATGCAAGTCTCTTCAGTACAGATTCTCAGAAGGTATTGACTGGTATGTTGTGGATATTAGGCACAGACAACCCTCATCCCTCTGCACCTCAGGGACCTAGCTGTAAAAAACAGTAACTCCTTACTTTGTGAGCGTGAAGTTATGTTACTTCACTGACTGGAATGAAAGATGTTCAGTTCCTAAAGTAATGTAGATGTGCCAAAAAATCATAGTCTGCATACCTATGTGCTCACACTGTCTGAGAAAAATAAACTTTAATTTTAAGATATAATTAAAAGAACAGACTTGCTCAAAGAAAAAAGTGAAAGGAAGGTCTCTGAAGAGACTGACTGCTAATAACTTCTGCACACAATTCACTTTTAGCCTTTTCTTCTCTGAGATTTTCATCCAAATGACATTATATTTCCTTGCATTATTAATTACAGCTCATTTCAGACTGCTGATTGCCTATCCCACAGACAAACTTACAGATAATTGCACCAGTTCAGGAAAAACTCAAGATTACATCATTGTTGTTTCACTGCGGAACAGCTGGCACAAAATCTAACATTTTAAATGTCATTGACTTTTTTACTTTTGTTTTTACTACTAAGGAAGGTAAAGAAGGCTGTGTTCTGTAATTTTCATGTGACTGGTTTTGAGTATACAACCCAGAATAGACAATCCTTGTGCATATGAGTGACAACAGCTCATCAGTTTGTCACAACACAAGTCCTTCAGCATCACTGGCCAGGCTACAATTGCTTATTCTACATTCAGCAACAAGGGCAGAAACATCTTGGACAATCCGAAACCATCACCAGCTGTAAGCTGACCTTAGATGGGGTTGCTATTTCTCTGTACTCACCAGAGATGAACACCAGCATTGCCAAAGCCAATACCAGCAAAAGCACTTGCCAGGTGCATGTTGGCTCTTGCTTCACGGTCTTCAGGGTTTCTGATGGCTCTGTGCACCATGGAGGGAAATGGTACCAATGAATTCACAAACAGATTGGTGATTCAGGAGGGAAAAGGGAGAGAGGGCTTCTTTATGGACAGATACAAAAAATCTAAAAGACAAGCTGGGATAGAAATGCTGGAAATGGAATCAAGTCACACTTTGGTAAAAGAACAATCCTGCATCTGGATCACTTAAGTAGATCATACTGGTTCAGTGAAGGGCAAGCTTCCTTTCACTTTTCCAAAACACAAGTAAACAGAGTGAATTAAACCACATTCAATTCAGTGGTAAATTTAAAAATTCTACTTGGAATCTTTGGTAGCTCTATGTATGGCTCCAGGATCACTCCAGCTTTCTCACCATCTCATTAGGTGGTGCTCTAGACCCCACCACCTGTGTGGGAAGAAGACAGGATTCCCTGCCTTCCTCTGCCTCAGGATCCCTGCGTAGTTTGACAGTCTCATGAATAGATTCCAAAGGAACAAAACCCAACTATTTTGACTAATAGGTACTGAGAAAAGTTTTTTACAAAAAACCCCCACACTGATCTTCAATAGAAGTGCACATGGTATGCAAAAGCTATAAAGAAGCTAAAACTTTATTGACAGGAATCAAAACCGACTCCCAACTAAGTCAAAACCTATTCTAAACTGAAGGTCTCCTAAGAATGAGCAGGTTTGCAAAAAAATGCATAATTTTGCACATTTGTAAGAGCATGTCATTACCTTCTTGATGGATGTGCAAGTGTATCAATTTACACCTGAAGGCCACAGAAATAACAACAGCAGTATTTTATTCAGTTTGTTACATATTCCTCTTATACTGTCATAGAATGAAGATTTTTGAAAAAAATATGTAAATGCTGCTCCCATATTAACTGAACAGGTTGAAATACCTTTAACTGAGGACCTCTGAAACAGATTCACAGAGGCATTAAAAAGCTTCCTCCTCAAGACAAACTACTAATCCCAACTTTACTCTGAATTTTATTTGAGAAATATTTTGCTTTATTTAAGAAAAATCCAGGGTAGAAAACAAAAGCTTAATGTTGCTGCTTGCCTCATTCTAGCCTGAAATTTACGTTCTTGCAAGCGTCCGTTTTAGGTCAGTGGGAACTGGGCACACCGCAGGGGAGGGGGCTGTTAAATGTGTTGTTACCTTTTGAGATATTTAGCGACGACGCGCAGAGCGTGCAGAGCCCAGACATCGCTGACGGGGTTGCTGCCTTGGTAGGCTGGGCGGTCCACGGGGTTGGAAGGGCAGGGGCTGCGCTTGTTGTAAGGGAGAGCAGTGTATGATTCCAGGGCATGGCTAGCAGAAAGATTAAGAAATTAATTATTTAAGGAGGAGAGCTTCATTTTACTGCCCCGCTGTCCTTTGAATGAAGGTTCGTATTTCTGGTGTCCAACAGTTGCTGAAACAAGAGATACAATCTCACAGACAACTGGAAGAATGCTGGGCCAGCACCTCCAGAGCAGTTCCTCTCCAACAAACACACAGAAGGCAATCTAAACACAGTCCCCTCCTATCAGCTCATACCAAGTCTGGTTGGATGCACCAGCACCTGTAGTGTTTTTCACTGAAGAGGGCTGTACGTATGCAAGGAGTGCATTTCCTTTCTGTAGGACAGGAACCATAAGAGGCTTTAGCACTGGAAACTTCATAAGGTACTTTTCTTTTAGAAGTACTGAAAAAATTATGGGTATGATATTAAAGCTAAGTGGAACTGCCAATAGTCTAATTTCTCAGATACTCATGAATCTGACCACATAAAGAAGGGGCACTGCTAGCATGGCTCCATTAAGATGAACAAAATTACAGACAAACCATTTTCATTGATGAACAAATGCCTTTTTTCCATTACAGACACTGCAGGCTGGGGTCCTTCACCACGCTTGAGAAGTCACAGTTTCATTACATATCTATTACTTTAATATAAATAGCACCTACAAGCAAAGCAAGCTCTGACTCTCCAAAGAGAAATATCAATGCATTTTGTTGGTTTAAGATTTTGCACCAAGTGAAAAAAATTTTGTGCCAACTGAAAAGCAAACTATGAGATTGGTTCCAAAGATGACCATGTCTGGGTGAAGACCTGCTCATATCTCACAAGTTGTTACAAATTTTTCTTGACACATCATGGCTTTTGTTAGAAAATTCTTGTTCTCTATTCCCTGCCATGTCTGTGATTCATGATAAATGCCATTACAATTGTGATTAATCATCTATCTCCATGACCCCATCTTTCCTGACAAGAGCTATTCTGGAAGCAAACAGTTTCTCCAGTGCACTGCAAAAACATTCAAATTTCTGCAAATGCAAAATTTGTTTCTGTACATTCTGAGGGAGGCAGTGAAACTAAGGAAGAGGAAAGACTGACAGACCTCACCTTAACAAGAACAGCAAACAGAGAAAAAAGACCATCCTCTTGTGCTCTCAAAAGACATTTTTTCTACAATCATCATAGCAAAAATACAAAATTTAAATAAATTCAAGTAGCAACCTATGCAGAAAACTCACCAAAGTACATCAAAGCCACAGTTGGCCACGATTCGTTCAGGCATAGACAGTGTGTGTAAAGGATCAATGATGCCTAATGTTGGCTTAATGGCTCTTGAAGCAATACCTGCAACGTGTAAAGGGAAGAAAAATCAGTTAAGGATGTTTTGCAACAAAATAGGACAGGATAAGCTTCATGCTCAAAACAAGATGATGAGGAGGGAAAAAATATTTGAAACTATGAACATGAAAGCAAAGTGAGAGAAGAGAGAGTAGGGAGTATTTATGAATGTAAGATGCATGATGAAGTCTCTCTGAAAGAGCATATAATTTGAGACTTTTGCTTGAAGTGGATTATAGCAGACAATGTTCTCTCTCTGTTTGCAGCCCTCCCTGAGCAGCCTTACAAAATGTCTGTGGCATCAGCAGTATTCTTAGATTTTTATCTTCTGTGGACCCTCAGAGGGCAATACTGGTTTGTATCTACAATCAGTTGCTATTGCCAATTGCTGTCCTCAGCATCTGTAATAACCATGTCTTTGTATTTCAGTTATGGGCACAAAGATGTAGCTCTGAGAGAGAGAGACAGACAGACAGAGAGACAGACTGACTACGTATAGACTACAAAAACTCTTGAGCTATTGTCAAACCTCCTTAGCATACCCATCTGGGTCCCAAGTTCTGCAGACTGTGTGGCATATAAAATCCACATGTTCAGAAGCAAAACCTTAAAACAGCTATGAAGCTCAAGACGACATTTTAGCCTTAATATTTATTTGCCAGGGATGAAAAGGCCAAAGGAAGACAGTGTCCCTCACTCACACAGCATCCCAGGCCTGAGGTTTCCAAAGTCAGGAAAAGGAACATTTGGTTGCAATTACACAACAAAGGAACAGAAGTCTTAAAAGTAGAAACAAAAATACAGAGGAAATAAGGAACAGTTGGTTGACCCTGAATATAAGTAGAAATTTCCTTTGCAATTAACATTTTTTGCCATTTAAGGACTTGAAAGATTTTAGTTTCCTGTTTTGCCTTCAAACTATAATCCACTGTATTACATAGGTATTTCATTATGTTAATTTGCTATAAATTTGATTCAAGGAGAAAACTTTTAAGCTTTTAAAAGTTGCCTGTGGCAGTTGAATAAAACAAAAGACACCTGAAATGACATGCATTATCCTTTCCTTTCAAGGCAGGGAAATAACAAAGACATTGGGAAACCAATTGTCTTGAATAACACACAAAAAAACCGCCAAAAAACAAACAAAAAAACCCCATAACAAAGCACCAAAACCTCACCAGTTTTAACTTTTAGTTCTTTGAAGTCAAAAATGGCAACACCAGTGGTTTCACTTCCAGTGCCAGATGTTGTAGGAACTTAAAAGGAAGAATAGGGATAACAACAAATAATAAGAAATAGATAATACTGCAAAATAAATAATAAACCCACCCAAAATACAGGACCCAGGAAATCTTGGAGGTATGCCTGATCCAAAGCCAACAGATCAAAGGGAAACTGCTACTTTGATCTCTTTTCTCAGTAAATGAGTCTAACTAAGCCAAACAAGACAAAGTAATGATAAAAGTAATGATAAAACCTGATTTTACCTCCACTGAATTAAACAGGAAAATGACTGCTGAATACAACTAGAGGAGAAGTAAACCCAAAGGAAGCTGAAACAGCCACAGTAAACTGATTTCAGTAGAAATATCCAAGAGTGTAGAATATTTCACCTTGCCCCAAATCTCCACACACTCTCCTCATGCTTTACCTGCAATAAGTGGCTTGAGGGGCACAGTGACAGGCTTCCCTTTCCCAATAGGAGCATTGACATAATCCAGGAATTCTGATGAAGGGCTGGCTGCATACAGGTTGGCAGCTTTACAGGTGTCCATTACAGACCCACCTCCAACAGCAACATAGGCATCAAACTCTCCCTTTTTAGCAAATTGAATGGCATCCAGGAAACTTAGAACACAAGAAAGATTTTCAAATTAGTCAGGACAAAACCAGTACACAGGGAAACTAACTATCAAGACCAGCATGCAGACCACAAGGAGGTGTTTAAAAAGCCATAAGGAATCCTCTAAAAGGCCTAGGCATTATTTGGAGTGTGCACTGTCAGAAGTAAATTGTACCTTTGGTCTGTTGGCTCCACACGGACATTATCATACATTTGAAAGTTTATACCATATTTTGCCAAGGAATTCAATACTGCATTTACAGGAGGGAGCCTGGAGAGGTTTTTATCTGTCATCAAACAAACTCTTCTAGCGCCAAGATTTTGCAGGTCCTACAATAACGAATCAAACAACCAAACAATTGGTATAAAATCGTACATTTCACTATTTAAACACTAATCCAAATCAACTGAACCATTTGATAATAATAAAACACTGACTTAAAAATAGTTGGTTATTGTAAAAGGTTTTATACCGTATCAGCTGATGAAAAAGACCATTAACCATGTACATGGAGAATACAGAAAGCAGAACAAAGTTTAAAGCTGCCAAATTTATATAGTTGAAGTCTTATGATAGAAGAAAACTAAAGTTGTTGAACCACATGGAACCACTTTAAACTACAGTAAAATATAAAAAAAAAATTAGATTTTTTTTCCCCTCAGTTCCTGTGAGAATAAAAAAGCCTTCTCACTGGTTGTCTCCACTAACTGCCTAGCAAAGCACAGCATTAAAATCTTGAAAATGTAATGCTGAATATTAATTTATTGATGAAAAATCAAAATGAGGTGGGAAAAGAAAGAAAAATAATGCTACAGCCTAACCTTTGCTAAATTGTCACAACAGCTATACAATATGTAAAAATTATTCTAGTGCTGTTTAAAGGCAGGTTCTGTCTAATTCAATTTACTGTCTATAAGACTATAATCTTATTTCACAGATTTTCAGATAAAAAAGAGATCTATTAATGCTAGAAATGCCAAAAATGAGGAAAAATAATAAATTTAAAAAGCCGGTGATAAAAGCCTACTGGAACAATATAATTAGGTGAACCATCTCATACTGCTGAAACAAAAATTCTACACTTACACAGGGCAAGCTAAGAGCTGAATGAATATCTAGCTAATTGAATAGAAAGTCTCTGATTCATTTTAATGAGTGCTAGAAAGATGAAAGCGACCCTGAGAAACTCCTGGTGCGTCACCAGGATTCAAAACTTTCTGAATTAAATTCCCTGTCAGAGAAAAACATTGTTTCATACTTCTAGCAAATTATCAATCACCCAGTTATCCCCTGAGCTGCATTTCATATACCACAGCAGCACTGATGCACCATGCTTCTGTTCTTTAACCAACTGTATACTCCAACCTTTCTTTCTACATTGATACATGGGACCACACCATTTATAAGCTTTCCTTTATAATATGGATTAGATAGCACTGGCAGTCCTTTAGAAAATAACTTTTCACCTGTGATGACCTTACACCATGGCAGCTTACCATGCCAATCTCTTTTGTAACTCCTTCTCCATATCGGATGTTTGAAATGGCCATCTATAAAAAAAAAAAAAGAACATTTATTTTTCTTGACAAAAATGACATCTGGCCCTACTAATTCGAAGTGAAATATAAATATTTAATAATGTAAGTATTTATTAAATGCCATATTTATCAATAAGTGTTGTAAATGGAATATATTTTATTATTAAATCTACCTCAAATGCATAGTCTGTATTCCCCAGGGTGGGCCGTTCAGGGACTGGAATGGAAATAAAACAGTAGAATTAGGGAACAATAAGTTATTTAAATCTATTTCTCAGAGTTGACAGATTCTCTTGCTTTTATAATTACTAATATATTTCCACAGGTCATCTCAGCATGTCTGGTTAACAGTTACCCATCTCATCCCTTGCTCTTTATGAGATTAAATGATCCAAGTATTTGACCTGACCCATAAAATTCAACAAAAAAAGAGAGTTTTTTCAAGTTCTTTCAAGAATTAAGTATTTCTCATAAAAACTCAATAAATTAGCAGGACGGTTGCATGAGAGTTTGTTTGCAGTCTACAAAGACCAGAACAGCACATAAAAAAGTAGAACTGAGTATGTGTAGAGCACTCAGGCTGCTACATACAAGCTGAGAGGTGCTAGAAATGTGTAGGGGCTACATGATAACCTTCAGAACAACATTTAAGACAAATTAATGAGAATTTGAATCCTCTTTATGTACCTGGATAGAAAACACCTTATGTATGCATGGGAGCAATACTAACAGGTGTTTACACTTCTTTTTACTTCTGCCTAGTCCTGAACTTGCAGGTGAAACTGAATTTTTTGCTAGAAAATTACTGCATGCACTGCTAATAATAAATGTGTTACTGTTAACTTTAATTAGAAGACAATTTATAAGGACTGTATTTCAGTCACAGCTTATTTCTACCATGTCATTTTCATGTGAATTATCACAAAACTCAATTTCTGGCATATCCTGATTTTGCCACAGAGTGAAGCAAACTACCTCAGCTGACATTGCCCATTCTTCTCCAAGAAAAGTTCAGGCGAAGCATTCTGCTCTTCCTGCCGAAGTCAGGCCCTATGTCTGCTATATTAATTGAAAATATGCAATTTGGATTCTGATCCAATGAGTGAAGCCATGATAATGAGTCTTACAGACACGCTGGGGTGCACTGAAGCACTGACCCACAACAGTAACAGATAGATGTATTAAAACCCTTTATGTACTTTCTATTCAAGCACAGGCCAGCTGCTATCAGCTCTTTCATTGCCACCTCTTGCCAGCCTGTACATGTTTGACCTCTCCTGGAGCTGGAGTCTGCTGTACTTTCAGTCATTAATTTGACAGGCTAAGGACATGTCCAAACCATTTACCCTCTTGCTTTCCGATAGTACAATAGATGCCCTGCTGTTTCATTCTTGAACCAAACTTAATTTTCAGGGCAATTTTTACCGAGTTCAAAAATTGCACTATTTCCTTGAACACTGCCAAGAAAAAAAAAAAAAAATTCGTTCCCCCCAGCTATAGTCACTGTTCAGTCAATTCCTACAATTTAGAGATTTACTGAACTGATATCATTTTGCTTCACTATAGACTCTATCGCTGCCTAAAACTTTCAGAGAGGGTTCTTAACTCAGGCTTCAGTTTAGCAAGAGCTTAGTTTGAATTGATAATGACTGAGTACACCATCAAGCAGAAAAGCCAAAGAATGAAATTCTATTTCTCAGCTGCACTATTGTCTTGCTGTAATCATGGTCTTGGGCAAAACGTGTATCTGAACATATAAATAGCTTTTCCATACGTAAAATGACAACACCAATTCTTTAAGAAGTGTTCTAAGCATGTGAAACTGTGCTAGAGTTACACATTACTGAAATTATGGTCCAAACCACTGATTTTTTAGTGGATCTGGAGACTTACCAGCTATCTGGAGGCTGACAGATACCTATTGTCCTAGGCTCCCTACAGTCCACACAAACAGAAACTCCTTCCAGGGTGACTTGGGTTACTCAGTGGAGCTCCCCTGTCTTAAGTTAGATGCATTCTTGGGACTGACTCTATAAAAAGCCTATAGATATTTTATTCCCCAGGCCAATTCACACCTTTATAAAAAGCCACTTTTTATCTATATCGCTTCCTGTCTCTTTTCTGATGTAACAGGCGTGTACCCAAAAGTAGATCTAAAGTTAAGATGGTTCAGGGGATGACAGCCAGAGCAAAGCTCAGATCAACAGGCCCCAGAGCAGAGGGAAGGAGGGGACAGGAGGCGGTAACTTCCGTGGGAACAGTGGTTTATATGGGAACAGTGACTCTCTCTAACAAGAACCACTACCATTGTACAGCTGCAAAATAACAGGCTGTTTACTTTCTCCTTTAGATTGTCCCTTCCCACCTGTTACCTGCACCCTTTGCCCATGTTACACGGACACACACAAACCTGTGCAGGACTATGGTCTCCTACAGAATTATTTTGGACAAAAAAAGTCTTACCTTGGGAATAAGTGTGGCCATGGCTCGGGCACCGACAACTAGTTAAAATGTTTAAAAAAAATAATATATTATTAACAAAGGAAGACGAAAGCGGAAAACTAAAGCTTTACGTCCTAAAAGTCCCCTGTAAGCACCCATTCCAAGGGCCTGCAGCTGAGCCCGGAGGTGTGCAGCGGGAGCGGGCACGGGGGGCGGAGCCGCCGCCGCTTTTCGCTTTCCAGCCTCGGCCGCCGGCCCCGGGAAGGGACCCCGGGAAGGGACCCCGGGAAGGGACCCGTGCCCCGTCCCGCCGCACTCACGCTGCCCGCTCCAGCTGCCGCAGCAGGCGGGACACCCGCGCCCGCCCCGCCGCCATGGCCCGGATCTTGGCACGGCCGGGACGGGGCCCGGGATGGGACGGGGCCCGGGATGGGACGGGGCCCAGGATGGGACGGGGCCGGGCCGGCGGCAGCGCCTCCTCCCGGGACAGCACCCGGCGCACGGGTGACCGAACGGGGACTCTCACGGGTGAGGCGAGAAGTGGCCGCATTCAGCAGCCCACGGTCTTACATTGTCAAAACCCAACTCACGCCTGTTTTAAGGCAAACAATATCGGGTTGCTGAATTATAGCGCAGAACGCTAATGAAGAGCGACTGAAATCTAATTAGGACTGAGTCCGTGTCGTATATTTGTCGCGGAAAAGTACCGAGAGTAATGGAATTGCAAAACGAAAATGATAAAAAAAACCCCAGTGGTCCTGAAATTAAGCGAATAACTTCCAACTTCAGTTGCGCCCAGTTTCAGGATGGGGAGGAACGGTCCTAAACTGAGACACAAGAAACTTCACCTCAGCATGAGGAATTTCTTCCCATTGAGGGTGGCAGAGCACTGGAACAGGCTGCCCGGGGTGGTCGTAGAATCTCCCTCTCTGGAAACATCCAAAACCCACCTGGACACATTCCTGTGTCACCTGCTCTAGGCAGCCCTGCCTTGGCAGGGATATCTTGGATAAGATGATCTCCAGAGGTCCCTTCCAACCATAAAAATTTTGTAATTCTATGAAATCACAGTTAATGACAGTGCAGGATGGATCAAAATTTTACAACCAAATTTTTAAGCTGTAAGCTATGCTGCTTAATTGCCAGCAATGTATACCAGCATTAAGCAAAGGAAACATTGGATTCTGACAAAGCATAATTTTTCTGTTGTAACAGAAGTATTTTGCCTTTGCATACTCTTTATGTCTTACTAGATGATCTTTAAGGTCCCTTCCAACCCATACCAATGATTCTATGAGCAGATCAGATGAGCCTAAAACTCACAATTTTGCAAGGTGCTGCGCTTGGGAAAGCAGGTTAGTGGGCTGCTCCAGCTCCCACATGAAGCTGCATAACCTTTATCCACTTGTGAGAGCCAGAAAGTGGCAACACGATAGAAGCACCCACACCTGTGCTCAGCTGCCAACTTTGCTGCTGGAGATGAACACACTTCATGGATATTGGTGCAGAAAATTGACCAGTAGCCTTGTGAGCAGCACAGAATTCTCATCAGCTGTGCATATGTATGAGAAAAGAGCCCTTCTCTCTGGCTGAGCATATACAAGACATGCCATAAGGAAACGCCCGGAAGATCAGAAATCTGGAATGTCTCTCTGCAAAAACCTTTTCCCCCTGTCCAAGTGTTTGCTGTCCTTGCCTTTCCTTGATACTTACACTGAAGGTTGATAACTGAGGGTTGTGCCAAGACCATTTCTGCCACTGACAAGCCCAAAGCAGCCTGCAGCACTGCAGACTGCTGAGCACACGGGCAAGAAGCACCAGAGAGGGGCAGAGAACACATTTTGTGCAAGGCCCGTAGGCTGGGCACTGGTCAGTTTATCAGTGCCTTCCAACCTCCAAAGTGTACTTACCCTTTCTACCCTCAGCAGTTCCCCTACACAAAGGTTTTGCTTCCTAATGCTTTTTACTGAAGCTGTCATCCTAACTGAAGTGCTACAGAATGAGACAAGAGAACTGCTGAGGTCACCCAGCTTTTTCAAAAACTCACTCGCAGCGAGGCATTACAATATTAACCACTCAATCTCAGTTTGAAAACCTAATTTAACTGACATCACCGAAACTTGTTTTACTAACTTTATCACCAGGGAATAGCACCTTCCCTGTAGCTAAGCCACACATTAAGACCACAGATTCTTTTTTTTGAAGTACACTTGAAGTACATGTGACACTACAAAATTCAAAAGAATAATGGAATGAAGTCCAAGAGAATTTCTACTACCTGCTCTCAAACTGCTGAGTAGATACTGTAATATTATTTCTATAAAATGATGGATTACTGTTACTACAGGTTGAAATTTAAGTTTTAGCCTGTACAATACACACATTTTTCTGCTGAACTCAATGGCTGATCAGCAGTTTCGAATTCCTTTTTTCATCAACAAAATGTTCTAGAAAAATCTGTACAATTTCTTAGGCCCTGCAATAAATCGTTGAGTAAGTTTCCATGTTCTTTTCGTGACTGAACCTGAACACCACAGAGCTGAATGGCAGAAGCTGAATTACAGAGTAAGAGCTCCACCGTCAGGCCACTTGCTCAAGGCAGAGAGCAGCAGCCACATCCTTCAACGGGACCTGTGGCTGCTACTCCATCAAAACTCTCGGTCATATCTGCGGTCCAAGTCCCAGCTACCTGAAAACGGGACAGGGCTGCTCAGCTTTTGTCCTGGCAGAAATGCTGCAGGCCAACTGTGAAACATTACCTGTGAAACAAGTCACTGTGAAACACCCAGCACGGGGGAACCGGGGCTCCCGATCCCCTTCACAGCACAGCGATTTCCCTTGGATGGAGAATACAGCCCTCCTTGTCTACCAACTAAGAGGCAAACGCAGAATGTTTTAGAAAGGTCAGAACGCATTTATTGACAAATACGTGTGTGAATAGAGCACCGGGCAGGAGGCTGGCAGCGACAGTCCCGTCCCACGCCTCGGTGGGCATCCCCAGCCCGTGCTACACACTGTCCCTCACGCCTTCTTTCTCCTGCCCCCGCCGGTGCCACCGCCCGCAGGCTTCTGCTGCTGGGGCTGCCGCCGGCCTCCGCTCTTCTTGCCGCTGCGCCCAGGCCGCTGCTGCCGGCGGCCGCGCTTGCCCCGCTTCGACTGCTTCTTGCCCTTGTTGGCTGCGGCCGCCTCGGCTTCCTCCTGCCGCATCTGCTTGTTGACGGCACGGGTGATGTCGAGCACCGGCTTCTTGCTGCCCATGTCCCGCAGCAGCTCCAGCTGCCGGCTGCGCTCGGCCGCCAGGTTGCCCAGCAGCGGCTCGAAGCGGCGCTTCTTGCCGCCGCTGCGGGAGGGCGGCTCCGCCGACTCCTTCGGCAGGCGCGGCTGGAAGCGGCCGAGCGAGGCGGTGGAGACGCGGGCGACGCGGGCGACCCTGCGCAGCTCGTCGCGGTCCTGGTGGCCGGTGGGGTGCAGGGGCGCGGCGGGCACGGCGCTCCCGGCGCGGTGGGCTCGGGCCAGGTTGCGCAGCCGGTTCAGCTCGTTGCGCGCCACCCGCTCCCGCTTCTCCCGCCGCAGCCGGGCGAACTGGTCCTCCTCGGGGTCGGCGCCCGCCGGCACCTCCGCCAGCCAGGCGCGGGACGGGTCTCCGCCCGCCCGCCGGTAGCCCCAGCGCCGCCGCCACTCCTTGGCCTGCTCGTCCCACACCAGCGAGGTTTTCTTCTTGCGGCGGATGCCTTTCAGCCGCGCGAACTGCTCCCAGCGCGTCGGCGGCCGCGGTTTCGGCGGCGGTTTCTCCCGCGGCAGGCGGAATGCGGGCTCGGGCAGCTGCGCCACCAGCGGGCCCCCGGCGCCGCCGGCGCGCTCGGCCGGCAGCTCCCAGAGCCGGGACACGAGCAGCTGCGTGTTGTCGCGTGCCAGGGCCCGCAGCAGAGCCTCCCGCCGCGGGCCGGACCCGCGCAGCGCAGCCGCCGACGGGGGGTTGCGGTCCACCGCTAGCAAATTGCCCAGGTCGTACTCCAGCTCCAGTTCCTTTTCCACCGTGATGCTCCGCCGCTTCTCCGCCTCCTGCTCCTCGGCGGCCGCCAGCACCGCCTCCACCCGCACGGCCGCCATGGCGGCGGCTCCACGTGCGAGCGGCGCCGCCGCTGCCCCGGGAATGAGGCAAAGCTCCGCCGGGTCAGCGCGCCGGAACCGTCGTGGCGGAACCGCCGTCTCCTGGGGCGGGACGGGCGCGGTGCCCGCCGGGAGATGTAGTCCCGCCGCGCCGGCCCACCAGAGGGAGCCGTGGCTCCCTCCGCCGCGGTGTCACCGCGCCTCAGCCGGACTGCCGGGGACCCGCCGCCGCGGCTTATGGGCTTGTGCTTCCAGTCACGGAATCACAGGATCAATTGGGCTCGAAAAGCGGGCTGAGGACATCAAGTCCAAACTGTGACCAAACATAAGCATGTCAGTCAGACCAGGACACTGAGTGCCACGTCCAGTGGCATTTTCATTAAAAACCTTTAGGGACAGTGACTCCACCACCTCCCTGGGCAGCCCGTTTCAGTGTTTAATCACCCTGTGAAGAAATTATTTCTAATAATCCACCTGAACCTCCCTTGGTGGAGTTTAAGATTATGTTTTCTTGTCCTGTCAGTAGTTGTCTGGCAGAAGAGGCCAAATTCCCCCTGGCTACAACCTCCTTTCACCTAGTTGTAGAGAAGGATAAGATCACCCCTGAGCCTCTTCTCCCGGTAAAACGACCCCGGCTCTTTATGGGACTTCTTCACCTTCTGCACCCTTCACCTATGATACTGATGAAATCCTCAGTGACTCCCAGGCGGGTGTTCTTTGGGGTTCAGAGTGCCCCCAAATCTGTCTCCTACTGCTACCGTGAGAGGTGCTGAGGTGGAAAATATGTAGGAGGAGTCAGCACATGAGGGCAGGCAAATGCCAAAAGCAGAGAGGTAGGGCCATAGTAGAATCAACGGGGCCTGCAGCTTCCCTCACCTTTGCCTGTGCTCAGGACGTGCCATGGCATCCAAACACAGACTGTGACACACTAACACACTTTTTTTTTTTTGGTATGTGGTTTTATTTTTTTAATGATTTTTTAAAGCATATTATTCTTTCTGATGCTCCTTGCTGTAGAGCAGTCCCACTAAGTGCTCCTGACAGGATCAAAATTCAAGTGCTGTATTGCAGCTCCACCAAGACTGACACAGGTGCTGTGGATAAATCTCCCCTTAGAGAAGGGAGGGGAGGAATAGCATTTGGGAAGCCCGTATCATCTGACAGATGTCTCAACAGACATAATTATAAGTGAGGTGATTGGGGTGATATGGTGTGCTCCCAAAGGTCAGCTGGGTCAGAGGTACCTCCATGCTATTTTTAAACAAATGGGCTACAGAAGAATCCTTTTATAGCTATACCGTGATTTGGCTTGTGTGGCCATGATATTTTGAGCTGATCCCTGGTGCCCTAAAAACAAGCTCATGGTAGCACTTAGCTGCAGTAGAGGGAAATGATGGGTGTTTTTATATAAAGTACAATTCTCTTCTAAGTTATTATCCCATCTTTGCCTTTACATTAGTTTTGGAGTGTTGGAAATGATTCTGAGTAATGCCAGAGCAGTATTGTTTGAAATGAAGCAAAACTCCGTGTTTTTAAGGTGAGGACAAATAGCCGATTCTCAAATTCTAATGGCTAGCATAACACAACTTACCCACAGGCTAACCAGGAATTTTTTCTCCCCCAAGTCAGCCGTTTTGAACACGATTTGTATACTGTGGAGCAATAGAATCCCTGTGTATTTAAATCCAATCTGGTTGGCATGGGCTATTTTCTTATTTACCACAAGATGGCAATGGATAATATTTTGTACCCTGTCTTGCCAGCTCATACTTTCACCTGGAATTGCAGATAAAATTAATTTAAAAGACAGTTCTCTGAAGAGGTACTATCTAGATTTAGGCATAAATTTAAACTTTTGAATGCAAGATCCACCATTTTGGCAGTCTGGTTAATACCTTTACACTGATCCAGTTTCCCTCCTGTTTTATCCTTACACAGCAAACTCTTGGAGTTCATTTGGTCTGTATTTATACAAAGTCCAGAATGCTTCAGGTAGGTGCCTTGGGCTGAGAGGACATAATTGGTACTATGTATTGCACTCCCAAAGTTGCTTGAACTGTTAATGATTACCACTGGAATAGCAGAAGGAGTGCATGCCAGGAATTGATCTTCTTCTTCTACCTGAAAACATGTAGAGGAATCTCAGAAAGTAAAAATTATTTTCTGGAAGCTGCTGTACTGATCTGAATTCCAGCCTTTTTATGTGTTCCAGGAATCTGCACCTCAGAGTGCGATCCTGCTTTTAGCATTTGCAGTTTGTGGTTTCATGGTGTGGATGGGAAGGTGGTAGTTGGAAGAATATTGGAAAAGATTTGTAAACAGAAATTTGTAAATAGTCGTGGATATTTTGGGAAACTGCCCCATGCTGAGGAGGTGCTTCTGAGCTTACTGTAGCAGTCAGAGCCATACTCTGAGCTTGTACTCCCACTTTAGAGCTGGGGATTACAGCCAGGTACATGGCTTCTGTTAAGGGAATAGATGTGTTTGTACTTCTGCAAATCTGGGCTTTCCAAAAGGTGAAACCAATGTTCAGTTATAGAAACACCTTTTAGGAAATTAATGTTTTTATTATCTCATGTACAATTCAGCTTTTAAAAAAAGACTTTTCCATCAATTTTTAAAAGAATGAATTTTTAGAAGTGTTTCTTCATTTGATCATCTATTTTCTGGGGTTCCTGTGTTCCTTTTGGCATATTTAATATCACGTTTCACAGACTGCCTGTGGGTTGTGGTCAGCTATAGGGCTTGACAACAGCTAACTGTGGGCACTTACAATCCATAGATAATTGAACAATTTCATCATTGCTCTTCCTTTCCCTGAGGTACTTTATCTCTTCAGGCTGAACAGTAGCAATACATGCTAATACATACAAAGTGCAGTTTTTCTTTGGGGTGAAGAAGGCTGTAGAGTTTGTTTTTGTTTGTTTGATTGTTTGTTTTAAATCTAACCACATGAAAAATTCAGCCTTCTGAGAAACATAAGATGGCAGAGTATAATTTGCAGAAACACTTGTCCAAAAGATTATTTGAAAGCATAATGCAGGATATATGTGATGAAAAAAAACCCCTACATCATCAACATGATATACTGTCAAGTTTGTTTTTCTTGTGAGAAAGAATAAGGAATTATCCTACTTAACTTTTATTTTTGTAGTTTCTGTTCAGCTGGGCTGCAGCTTGAATTTTGTGTTTGATAGGAGCTGCTCTAATGTACAGGATTCATGTCTCACTGTTAGTGATACCATTAACTTAGATTTACTCTTCAAACTTTTGCCAATTACCTCTGGATGGCAGTAGATGTAGTTATAAGATGATTCAATCAATTCATAAGCCTGCTGTGAGGATTGTTATGAACACTTTTATGGGGCAAACTCAAAGTGCTGATAATTTTGGAAAATAGTAGAAAGTGCCCTTAAAATATCCACACTATCTCCGAATCATTCCCTTCCACTGACTTTGTTCAGTACATTCTGAAATAAAAATCTGTGCTGTAGGATTTCTTTCATATAAGGGACGAGTTGTTTGCTCACTGAAACTATATAAAGTGCAACAATTTGTGGGCACAATTCTGCTTCCTGACACATTTTTTTTTACCCCTGTAAGGTACATTTCATGTACATTTCAGCATGTATCCTATTTCCTGGGACATATAAGTGCCTTTTCAGTCCAAATAACAAAACACAGGAATGCAAATTTGGCTAAACAGGGACTCTTTCCTAGTCGCTAGTCCATATAATGTGAAAAAACTGTCTGTAAGGCAAAGACTTGAGGTACTATCTTTAGTAAAATGCATGAGTTGACTTCAGCAGTGTAACAAAAATACATCTGGTAATCAGAGCTTTTCCTATTGCAAGAATTATATTACTCATTAAAGATAATGGGGCATTCCTTTTCATGTTATCATCACTGAAAGGCCTTACTAGGAATCTCACAGGGGACATGCTTAATTCTGAGCAAGTTGTGTTGATGGTGATGATATTATCTGTGTTCACTTCAAAACATTTCTGGTTGATTTGTAAATGAGCAGATTTAAATTTCCTGTCCAAAGATTTTATGTTATTATAGCAGAATGCTGTATTTATTTAAAAAAAAAAAAGTGTGCAGATGAAACTCAGGAGGCTGTAGCTCTTATTCCAAAACCTAAGACTAGGTGGTTTGGAATGCAGTTACAAGTGGACAACTAAGCAGAGCCTGATTTTGGTGCAGAAGCCAGAGCACAGATAGCTGGTGAGATAGCAGGGAGATTTGGATGACTGCAGGCACTGTGGAAAGTGATGGATAGACCAGAATCTATTTTCATCATTTGACTGGTTGTGACTGTGTGGTTTCACTGAACTGATTTTGGGTAAACAAAACAAAGCTAAGCTAATTTGAGGCCTTCCCAAGTGCTTGATGCCTATCGTGCTATGCATTAGGGAATCAGACTGAGAACAGATTGTGATGTGGTTTGCTTTTTTTACGAGCTTAACTGTGACCTGATTTTTGTTTGAGAAAGTTTTCTTGTAGCACAGTCTTAATATTAGAAATACCAGCAATGGTGTGGCTTGGTTTTGTTGGGTGTTTTTTAGGATCATTTAAAGAAATGAGAACTTTCAGGCAGTGATGGAAAGAATGGCAACATAGTAACACATTCCTGTTCCAGGGTCAGTCCTTCTTATCATCTGTGTAGAGTAGACCTACTTTTTGGCATGAGACTACTTCTGCAAGTTAAAAAAAGCCAATGAACACATTTCCTTCTTTTAGAACAAATCTGTCATGCTCAGAGATTTGTCCTTGATTAAGTCTGCACTTGTAAACAGAAGAACAAAACAAGTTCCTCTGTTCTTGGGTTAGGTTCATGGTTGGAATTATCTCAAATACTGGAAGCGAGAGGAAATATGTAAGTCTTCATCCATGACATAAAAGATGAGCCATAGTGATTACTGATTTTTGTTGACAGAAGGACACGACAAATTAAATGGAACAAGAGTTTCAATAACATGAATCTGAGAGAAGGGCAAATATATGTCTGCTGGCAATGACCATGCCAGTTCCTATATTCTCTTGCTTTTGTAAGTCAGAAATAATCCATGTCCCAGCAGTGGCCTGCTTGGGACATGTTCTCAGTAGAAAATCTCATCCTTTTATGTGCATGTACAGATACTCCATGCATGTGATTAAACCTATGCAGATAGCAGTATTCACATATGCAAGAGATATAAATATTGATTTTGGTAAAGGAAAACACCTGATCTTAAAGCAAGATGATGTAATGCACTCAGGATTATAATTCTTCAGAAACCTTTCGGGGTAATTTGAACTGAGGCTAGACATAGGTTCAGGCATCATTTCATACACACCACAACCAGTTCATGCACCTCAGCTGCCTGGATCTTGCCCCAGCCCTTGCTGCATGACGTAGAGATTCTTGCTGAAGTCCTGCTTGCCAACGGTGTTTTCAAAACCTCAGCACTACTTGACAGCAAGAGAAAGGCTTCCCAAACATGGTTTATAACCTTTTATCCTCCATTTTTCCATACATCAACAAGACCAATCTGTCAGGATGGAATTTTGTCCTCTGTATTTTTAGACCATTTTGTTCTTAAAGCTACCTTAAATACTTCAAGGTCTTGCTAACACATTTCCAGTTGATAGTTATTAATGAAATGGGAAAATAGTCTTAGTTTAGATCTTTCTGTACACATAAATAGGGCTCTTTAAATGTTCAGTCCAAGATATTAAGGAGGATTTCAACCACATGTAACCACAGGTGACTTTTGTAATACAAGAATCATCTGTAAACTTCTGTGAGCTTCTACCTAGTATGTATATTGTGGCTTAGAGTAAATTAGGAGAAATTCTGTTAAACAAATATTCATTTTTAATGTCATACAGCCTAGGGCTGTGGCTCTACATTGTTATCAAGTGAGGACACCTTTGGTTAAAATAGTTCTTATGCTGAAAAAGAAGTCCTAGAGATTAACATAGTCAATTCACACATTTTAGGCCATGCTCACAGGGTTGCTGAATCAGCATAGCTTCTGGGGTAGGGTGGGAGTGTGAATTCCTGGCTACGCATTTGAGAGGGAACAGCAATCTCTCAAACTGCCTTTTTTTTTTCCCCGTTTTTTCCCTCCCCCCCCTTCTTTTTTTTGCCTCGGGAAATTAGCCACAGCTTGCCTCACAATCAGGGATGGCTGTCCTTGGAGAAGCAATCATGGTTTGTACCTATACAGACTACCAAACCTCTTCTTGAAGAAGTCTGTCTTGTAATGGTGGCTTAACTGCTCATGTAGCTGCAGAGATCTCCCATGCCTCTTCCTGTAGCAACCAGAGCTCACAGCTTGCTGTGTTCAGGGAAAATGGCAGCAATTTACTGTTGCCTTATTATAATATGCTGTAAACTAAACAAGTTGCTACACAGACTGCTCAGTCATTCCTGCAAAAGATTTAGGAACATCTCACATGGGTGGAGTGGGAATTACTGGATGCAGGAATGATGTTGGCCATCACAAGGTAATCTTCCTGCTGCTGCTGCTGCTGCTGCTGAATCAGAACCCTCAGAGCTGAGGCAGGAAATCCCTGTCCTAATCTGCAGTCAGGGCTCTTGAGTCCTTGGAGGGGATGAGACTCCGAGCTGCTCAGAGCCTCCCTCATGCTGCCACAAACCCAAATCAGCTGTTCTGCACAGTGCATCTTTATTCTTTCTCTTTTCTGCAATGTGCCTCTGTTCCTCAGCAACTGCACTTACATGATAAGGGACAAAACAATATAGATTCTCAGTTTCCAGAATCCTACAGGTACTGTGGGAACTGCTCAATCAGAAATTTTTCTGAGTTACTGAGGAAATTTTAAAGCAGGACAGAACAATTTTGTCCATAGCAGTAGTTAGGAGCAATAAAATGAAAATCAATAAATATATTCACACAATAAACCAAAGTGTCAAAATAGAAGGTCTGCTTCTTTAGCCAAGGGTGCATGAATGACTTAATCCACAACACTGTTAACTGTTGTTTTAAAACCTGCAGAATTCTCATACAATTTGTGTTCAGTCTTTGCTTCCTGGACTACCTGTCAGTGTGAGGTACTGTATGGAAACACAAGTGACTACATTTTTGCTCCTTGTTGTCCCTTTCTCTATAACATTTACAGCGCCAAGCATATACATTCTCTAGCTACCCACGTATCCCTGACTCTGACAAAGGATACCTTCCTTTTCTCTTGAAGGTGATGCTACACCTGCATCCTCTCTGGGTTTCCAAATACTTGCTTTGCTCCATCCAGAATACGCTATCTGGAGTGCCTTGGAGATTCCCTGTAAAAACAATCACCTGGAGCTTTGTCTTCCTCTCATCACTTTCATTCCTTTCTGTCGTTCCTTCTTCTTTACTGCATTAAAGCATATGTGGGATTATAGGATGGTTTGGGCTGGAAGGAACCTTGAGAGTCCACCTAGTCCTTCCTGCCTGCAATGAGCAGGGACATCTTCAGTTTAACCTACAAAGCCCGTTAATCCTACTCTATTTACTTACTTGCCCCTTTATTTGAAGCTGCTCTTCATAACCTGTGCTCTACCCTGATCATGCCTATTAGTGTTTCTAATTACTTCTGTGATGCACCAAGCTTGAATTCCCATGCTCTGTGAGGAAATCTTGCTACAGCCTGTCTCTGGACTGGTTTGTTGGTGGGCAGAGCAGCCACTTTCAATGTCCAAGTGTGTCAGAGCATGAGTTTCTGGTGCAGGTCTACAGAGCATTTTTGGGACCTGGCAAACATACTTACTAAATTGTGTGAGTAAGGCAGGCTGAACTTTCCTATAATACACTGATGTAAATGAATGATAAGTGTGAATGGTGTGGTAAGTGTGAGAAACAGGTGCTGGTAAGTTTGAGAAAGAGCTGATGGTAAGTTTGAGAAATAGTTGAGTTGTGAATTAAGCTTGTGACTCAACCCTTATTAATGTTACTGGTCAATTACAGGATCATGGAAAATCCCAGCTGTACATTTGCTGTGGGCAGTGTTGTGTATTGGAAAGCAGTTGCTTTCCACTCACTTGGTAAGACCTTTCTTGGGTTTTGTAGCCTACACCAACGAAAATACACACATCTACAATCAGAGAGAGTAAATGAAAGAAGAGGAAAGCTACATGGAAAAATACTTCATAAATGCCTCTTAGAAGATCAGTAGGGAAGAAGGAGGTGAGCAACATCTCTTTAAATGAATGGTTTGAATGATCACAGCTTTTCCTTCATTCCAATTTACTCAAGCTGTGCAAAACAGCTCTGAGTAAAGCATATTCTCATTATGGTTTTGCTGATTAGAGAAAGAAAGAAACAACCCAGTTGATGATTTAAGACTGGACAGAGAATATTCACAGATTGTGTTCAGGCTATGGATTATTATGATGGAAGCATCTGACACTAAGCCTGTCTTTTAAATAAACCCTCTAAATTCAAACAACTTGCACAAAATAAAACAAAAAAAGTAGATGGATACTATCAAACAACTTATTAGACAAAAACACTGGGTTTGGATGGGAAATTCAAAGATTTGTGATCATCATCTCAATGGATTTAGCAGTGTTTTTCAAGGTGGCATGTAGTCTTTGTTTTACATATAGGGAAAATGCACTTTGCAGTGTTGATTGCTGTCCTCTGGGGTAAAGTTGGATCTTGCTTTTATGCTTTTGCATTTAAGTTTGCATTTTCTGTGTAAATTACACTAGTTTAAAATTGCATACATATAGAAAGAATATATCCTTGTAAACCTGTTTTCCTGCCTCCCTTCAGCTAACTACTTTTGTTTTGGAAGTTAGCCATTTGTGTTAGCCCAAGCAGACCATATCAAGCATGAATATATGAACTTTATGAGCTGAAGCTTCAATCCCTTAATTTTAGAAACCCGCCATTTTTTAATATGCAGATTAGCTGAGATGTGATCAAACAGGACACAGGCTATGCTTCTGTATTGGTCTCATTATAAATTTGGAAAATTCAGCAGATTGTTGCAAACTTGCTCTTTGCAAAAAGCCCAGATGAACAAGCCCCCGAAGTGACTTGAAATACTCCTTTGTTTTGCTGTCTTGCAGGGTGGTGGCACGACAGCAATCTTCAAGGAAAAGTTTCTATCACATTATGTGTCTGTCTGAAAACGGAGGGGATGACAGAGCTTTCAGGGTCCAGAAAACACATTTTGACATTAAATGTGTAGCAAACTTTTGCTGTAGCAGCACTAAAAGCGCACTAATATGTTACCACTTGTGTTATATAGAGAAGAGCAAAATGTAGCTAGGTTTCCCACTTGTTGTGGGCAGTGAGTGGGGGTTTGCCAAGATAATCAGAGCTAATGCTAGATGAGAGCTGTTCGCACAAATCAAAACACGCTGACTGCTATCTTGCTTCATCCTTAGCTAAACTAGGTGGGGAAACTCCTCATGTTTGCAGCCTCATTCAGGAAGGTACTCAGGCAACTGAAGAGTTCTACTGATTTAAGGGTTTGAAGTGAGGTTTGCATTTAACTGCGTGTTTTGAAAGCAAAATTCTCCAGTAAAGTACATCGCTGAGCACAAAATTAAAAAGCCCTGCATTCTCACCATGATATCAGCATGAAGGAGCATGGGTACAAATAGAGCATGGATTGTTGGATGTATGAACTGTTTCAACATACACAACTTTTGGGAAGTGCCTCACATGGACACTTTGTGTATTTATTTTCAGTGTGAGTCTACTCATGTTCCTTGTAGAGTTTCTCAGTAAAATTGTTCTCTGCTAACATTAGTACAACAGAGTCCTCAAGTAACTGCTAACTATGTATATCACTTTATAAAAACTAAAAAATGCAAGGCCATATATTATGTTAATTACCACTTCTGGAAGCAGAAGTGCTCTTGTGACCTTTTTCTGTATGGTACAAACTATTTTTTGAGAGGTTATTTAAATTCATTATGAAAGCTGTGTGGGATTTCTATCCAGAAAGCTTTTACAAACCAAATTCTCTCATTCCTACTGTACAGGTCTACAGCCTGAGGTTTGGCAGGAGTAACTTGGTGTTGCCTTGAGTTACATCGGCTTTGCCAGCTCCCTGAGCCTGCTTTTGTGCACAGCCTGTCAGTGAGACTAATTAGAAGGCCACAGCTTTACAGCATCAGCTCAGAGAGTTGTTCTGTTTTGTCTGTTTCTGAGGATACAGTTAGGGCACAGTTAGGTACAAAGATGTAGCTAATTGTCTGAGTATCTGCAAGATGCAGGTGGGTACTCCCAGAGAGAACAATTAAGCTAAGTTGTTGAAAAAGGGTGTGGAAGGGGAAAAAAATAATGCAGATACTTCAGGAAGGCAGCTTTTCCCACCTATTCCCTTCACTTTCCTGAGATTTTTTTTTGTTTTCCCAAGATAAAACATTGGTGTTTGTGGGCTAGAAGGATTGTGTCAAGAATTCAAAAATCACACATTTGCAGCAACGTGAAAGGGAAGGACCTCCAGAAGGTGCAGTGATGATAACTGTGCCTCTAAGACATCCTCATTTTTGGTTGGCTCTCCAGACTTTTTATTCTTTGTGCTGTCCCCAGAAAATTCTCAAATGTGCCTACGTCTTTCTTAGGCTTTGATACCCCAAATGAAAGTCAGTAACATAACTCCCAAGTCTGGCCAATGGATGTCCTGCCTTCCTTTTAGTACCCCAAAGAGTAAGAATGGTTTGGGGTTTTTTTTCCCTCATTTTTTTTCCAGAATCACATGCTTGGTTCTTATTCAGCTCATGAGACAGTATAACATTATTTTGTGCACAACTGCTGCCTAGTGAGAGGTTCCCCCTTCTAGAATATAATACAAGATGCAGTATAATATACTCCATATTAAATTAAATTGGAAGCAATAAATGAGCATCTCAATAATATATTAACTCTTGCAATCTCAACCTATATAAGATGACTAAGGCCTCATGGACCAACATTGTACTTGCATTGTACAAATGAATATAATATTGAACATGTAGATCAAGTGAGGAGCAAAATAGCAAACAGACCGAGTGAACCCATCTGAATTCTTCACTCAGAAGTGAAACTGGCAGGGAATTGTGAAGCTGGCAGAGAACTGGGAGAAAGGACTGCAAAGCTTCAGAATTTTCTAGGGTGCTGCCTAGAAAGGCAGGGTGAACAATCCCTTTGGCTGCCACAAATGGCAAGTCCTGTAGTGGTGATCAACAACACTTTTTGTGGAAACCTGAAGTAGACCATAAAGTTCTCAACAAAGACATTTTAAAATGTCAAGAATGCTGCAATTGACAACAGAATGTCACTTAGGAAAAAGCACATCTTGACACTAAAGCAGATGGCAGATGAGACAATTAAGCACTATGTCATATAGCTGTACAATAAAGCAAAGTCATATGAATTTGACCAGATAGAAGCCTAATTAGTGGTAAATAATTTATCTCCTAACATGTCACCAGGTGAAAACAGGGTATGGGAAACTCCTCTACCATGAATAGTTGGGGCTGGCATGACCTAATGAAAAACTGTGCTCTGTTCCTTTTTATAAATTCAGAATTTGTAGTGGAACTGTCTTTCAAAAAGAAGACCTAGGCTGTCAGAGTTTTGAAAAGTGTGTATGAACAAAATACTATCTATTCTAACACTACAAAGCATGTAGCCATTTAAATGGAACACTACTGCTCATTGAATCTAATTTAAAATTTTCTTATTCTGTTTTCCCATTTGCACAGTCCGGTGGATTTAAATGGATTTCTTTGTTTTTCACTTTTGTGTAAATGAAATGGGTATTGTCATCCTGAAACAGGAGTGAAAATTTATGTGCAACAGCCTGATTCTCATTTAGTAAGAGATTACTTTGAACTTCTCTAACTGTGTAACAGAATTGTGAAACAAATGTGAATGTAATCTATATAGGCAATCTATATGAGATGCAAAATAGATTTTGTATCAGAAAGCATTAAGACTGAAAATTGCTTTGCTCCTTAGGACCTGAGCATAGATGAATTAATTTCTACTTGCATATGCACTGTTATGGTGAGCCGAAATTTAACTGGAGGCCTACAGGCAGTTAGAATTAGAAATTAGAGTATTTACATACTCATAAACTTAGTCTAAAAAGAAAATGAGATCCACCTAGTCCCTCATTAATTTCCAGGTGTCTTCTTGTTAGTTACCTTTGTTTTATCAAGTACTTTGTAAAACATGATTAGTCTTTACAGAATACTGAAATTTTATTAGGAACTACCTTGAGTTTAATTTGAACAATAATTCATTTATTGGGAAATATTACTGAGAAGCACTTGACAATAAAGATCTCTAAATACTTAAAATTCAACTGCCGGAGAGGATCTCATCACATTAGGAAGCAATCAACCATCTTGAGACAGGTTAATAAAAGCATCTTAAACTCATCATCAAAAGGCACTCTTGATTTCCATTATTAGGCACAGGACTCTGAATGATTCATTGATCACATTTTCTCTGTTCAACAAAAATATAATGAGCTGAAAGGTTTCAAGATATGCAACATGAGAGGATTTTTTTCCTGCCTCACAACTACATTTGACAGATGACCTTTAGTCTTTCTTTCACATTAGTGAGATATTTAACAAAATAATACAGATACATTTTTCAGTGTTATCTGATGCACATGTTCACAGAATCCTCTATTTGGTACCACACAGTAAACAGATAAAAGAATCTTCTGTAAATGCCTTCATTATAAATAAATACCCCGCTTTCAGCTTTCCTCTTCCAGTAAGATCACAAGGTTTAAAAGCCTCAGAATGATTCTGTGAATGCATGTAGTTAACCTGATGCTGTTTCACAGAGAAGTTGGTGCATGAGTAGATATACAGGATGTTTGCAGGAAGGTTGTGTCCTTTGTTTGCATCCCTTCCATCCAGCCAGCCAACAACTGCACCTGGATCTCCGAAGTACAAGAGGTTCTATGCATTTTGGTTCACACCTTTGCTGTTGTGTACCTTAGGGAATGGACTGTGGCTTGCCTTTCCATGCTGAGTGCACCTGAAATTTCCTGGCTGAGGTACAAATAACAAGGGAGCTATGACACTGAGGACATCTTCAGCCAAGTGCTCACCCAGGGTCCTGGGCAGATTTGCACAGTCTTTGCAGAAATACTGCTGTCAGCACCAGACCTGGCAGCTGAAGGTGACTCAAGTATGAGCTGCAGTCACACCTCTGGATCATGGCAACGTTCCCATTTTTACTGCTTCTTTAGCCTGGCAAGTATCTTATCCTGCTGAAACTTCAGGTCACAGATGTTGTGGAGGGCACAAGATTGCGCAAAGGTGTTAAGAGAGCTACATCACCCCAGAGCTCCTCACTAGTATGTCAGTGGTGCTCACTGCAACCTCACTCTGTCTGCTGTGCAGGTAGAAGCTGAAGTTATTCCACTGAAGTCAATGAGCTTGAAAAACATGGCCTTGTCTGTCTGAAGACCTTTCTCTGCAGAGTAGAAAGGAGCAAGGGGAGTTGTTCTGCTGGGATGAGCTGGCACCCCTGCACTCTGCAGGTGGGTATGGGGAGGGAGGTGAGAAGTAGGCAGAGGGCATCAAGGAACAGCTGGCAGAACATGGTGAGCTCAAGGTCACTTGGCTGTTGGCCCAAATCCATCCAAAAATACCAAAACCCAGCAATTAGTCAGGCTGTCAATTCCAAAGCAAGCGAGCAAACAAACAAACAAAAACAAAACAAAAGCCCATGGAAATAGCTGAGACATGCATTTGTTCAGCAGGGTATCTGGGTTCTCCTAGCACTCTTTAGAAGGCCACCATTGACAGAAACTGGGACCATCCCTGTTCATTGCCTACCTAATAATCGTGGATTGAACTCCGTGTCATTTTATTTGAACACCTGCATGAAAACAGATTCACAAGTATGTTCTCAAACAGATTAGGGATTCCTGGTGATTTTTCAACTTCTCTTGGGATGAAGAGGTGGAAGGCTGAAGGCAGCAATGCTTTGATACAAGATGCCTGCTAAAGTGTGTGGTACAAGCTCTGAAGAGAAGATTTTCCTGTCTCTAAGGCTTTTACAAGGTTCCATCAATTTTGAAACATTTGAATCTTTCTTTCCCCCCTCTATTAATAAACACAAATATGTGGAAAATTACCCTAATCTTCTTCCAAAGAGGATGTGCCTCCAGAATCACTTCCAGTACCGGGGACCTCAGAATTCTGCTACCATATTTAGAGGCGATAAAAACAGTCCTTGCATTTCTGACCAAAATGCAAATATAGCCTATTTCTTTCTGCCAACTGAAAATGCACCTTTTTATTTCATTCAATTTTGTTTAAATCTAACTTTGTTCCCAACTTTTCATTCTATAAATGTCTCTTTCACAATAATTATTTAAATAAAGTGGGACAGTGCCCAATTTAGTGAACTGAATTAGTATGCTCCTTAATGTGCCTGCCATTGTCATTCTGCTAGGGCTTGTGCTCTGTTTCCATTACAATTTCTCCCTGACTTTCGTGAATTTACACAAGACCTGAACCCAGCCTGTGAAGGACAGTTTACCACAGGCAGTTTTATTTTGCAAATTTAAATGGACATAATTGCTATTCCTACATGATTTTTCAAACTTTTCAAGCTGGAGGGAATACACTGGTTTCTACTTGGCCAGGCTTTATGGTTAGAAACTGGCAGTAGGTGTCAGTGATACCCTGAGACTTCTCAGCCTGTCTTGTGTCTTGTGGTGTGGCAGGTCTTGGTTTCCAAAACATTGAGCTGATGTTTAGCTTAGCAGCATGACATCTTTTTCTGTGGTGGGCACCTCTCTCTGGGAGGTGGGAAACATGGAGCTCAAGAGTCCCTGGAAACATCAAGAAGCAGAAGAGACCACGCAGGAGCGTGGGGTATGTTACTGTGTTAGTAACCTCAACTAGCTTTAGGTGCCTGCAATCTTGAGAGCCTGGTTATTCAGGCTGCTTCTAAAGCCAGTGGAGGGAAACAAGAAACACCAAGAGACTCTGGATAACTTCCTTGAGACAAGACAAAACTTGCCCTAGAAGTGCTTGTTTCTCTTCAACAATCTTAGTGACAATTTGAGTAACCCGAGTATAGCCCTCATTAGTAGGTGTCACAGGTAGGTGAGGTGATCCTGTCTTTGTTTTGTGGGACCTCAATAGGAAGAGACCATTCAAGGTACAATTTATATATTCTCTGTCCAGAGCATTTTTTCTCAGTTCCCTCTTTTTTTTTTTTCTTCTGAAGAAGCTATTTTTTAATCCTCCACACTCCTTTACTGTTTCTTTTCATCCCTTGTTTAAAATTTTTATTCATGGTTTATTTTTCTGCTACACTTCAGTGCTTTGGGATGAGGATGAGTCTTATATAAGGGTTTGGCAATGAGGTTAAGGAATTCCTTGAAAATATTTGCATATCTCCTGAGGTTTAAAGGCAAAAAGCAGGCCAGTAAACTGGACAGACTCATTTGACTGCCCTTGCTGAATGCTCCTCTCTTGCCCCACCTGTGTGTCACTCAATTTCAGTCCTTGACCTGAAGGTTTCAGATGCAGTCGATAATCCCAACTAAGATCTGGAGAAGGTGTTGTGCACAGTAGTGAGACAGGTTTTATCTGGTGTGCTCTCCTACCAGTGATCTTCTGTCCTACCTGGAATTTCTCATGGCAGATTTATGTGTTTCATCCACTGCCAGGAGGCTCATGCACTGGGACTCTCAGGGTGTAGTGATGATGGAGCTAAACCCCCTCCCCTGGTTTAGAGGCTGGGTGCTGCTGAAAGAGGTTGGTGGTGACATTTTCTGCCCCTGTCTCCTTACCTGTGGAACCATGTACTTCCCATGTCCCAGAGGCACTTGTCTGACCTCAGAGTGAGTATACTCAAGGGATGGACTAGCAGAAAATCACATTAAAAATATATAAGTTTTTCTGTGAGGGAAAGAGGAGATTTCTGCTCTTTGTTCTCTTTGAAGCTGTGGGCTTTCAGGTACAGCAGTGCTGTGCTCTGGGAGACAGTGTAAAAGCAGTATATACGTCTAGAAAATATCTGTGAAGAGGTAGTACACAATGATCCAGGTCAGTTCCTTCAGAAATTTCCTGTTGTCTTCAGTGGCTCTGGATTTCATGCTGTTTCCCTGCTGCTGTGTTTCTATAATGCTGTCAGTATTCTCCTGCTTACTCTGCATGGTCAAAGACCAAGATACTATAAAACATTTCAGTACAACACTAAAACCAGGGGTGCCCCTGCACTGTAAAGCACTTTTACAACTATGCTTCATGTATTGTTATAACACCAGGCTGCACTCTGCTTCTGCTCACACTACTGAAATTCAGGAGTGATTCCTAAAACATCTGTAGATCAGGTCTTTGGATCCAGCCATGAAAGAAATATGGGGGAATAAAGGTCTGCATCAGCTTTTACTTTCTCTTCTTGCATCCTGTGAGGCTGAAGTTCAGTGTGACTTGCCTGAACAATATTGTGCTGCTGGTGTGTGAGGGCAAGTAGTTCTGGGCTTTGCAAAAGGGGAAGTCAGATTGTGTCAGTGTCCTCACAGGCTCAGCCAGGTCCTGTTATATGAGAAACGGTGGCCAGTATTAAGGTGGCTGGCCAAAGCCTCTTCACTTCTCCATAGCAGATCTGAGCCTGTCCCATGCCTGAAGCACAACACCCCTGCTCATATTTGCTGTTGCTTCTCCTTAGAGAATTCACAGGATTACCTGTCAAAGATAAATTAGGAGTGTAATCCCAGCAGATTTGTTCACACATGCAAATCAATGCAGGGTTTGTTTTTTGGTTGCATTTTTTGTTGTTGTTTTGTTTGTTTAGTTTTTGAGGGTGGCTAGTAACATTTGTTCAACTGTATTCTTTACACTCAAGCTATAAAAATCAGCAAATTAAGGCTGAGCATGAAGCCACATAACATAAAATCAAAAAGTGACAGCAGAAATGTTTCAGTATTCACCCACCACTTGAACAAAGGGATAGGGAATAGTGGCTTGTTTCAGAAAGACTGTTGTAATGATCCAGCCTAACAAACCGTAAAGTCCAGTCCTCTTTAGAGTCCTTTACAGTTTTGCAAGTCAAAATGCTTGTTTTTTCCTCGAGTTGTAAAGGAGGAATCATGGTGGTACAAGACAATCCAGTTTGAAGGGAAAACACTGTAGCTCTTCCTCCCTCTGACTATAAAGGAAGGCTCTTGCAATGGTCGATTGAGCACAAAAACTTTGAAGATGTGGACTACCACAAACGTAGAAAATTATATTATACATGTCTGCAAGTTTCATATTCAGTCAGCCTGTTTGCAGATGTGGATGAACATTATATATGCATTTAACACATCCTGCTTTCATTGCAAATCCCCTTTCTATTTGCCCAGTGTCTGTCATGATCTGGGTGCACACATTTTGAGATAAAGATCCAACAACTTGGTTGGATTGTGATTCCCCAGTAGGGGCCATTTATTTTTTAGTCTGCCAGATCTTTCATTGCATATGTCTGTGATGTGCAGCTGTGAGTCAGTCTGCATTTTGGGGATGTCAGAGCTGGACACGCTGGGGCATTCAGCATCTACCGCCTGGACAGTCTGTCCTTGACTCTGTTCCCTTTCAAGAGAATTGCATAAATTTGAAATTTTTCATTCCTTCCTGTTACAAAATCAATTTCCATATCAATATGTTTTGTGAATTAGTCATTTTCCCCTAGCCCTAAATGTATGATCTCTCTTGGAACTGAGATGCCAATCCCTTTAATTTTTACAAACTAGTCTTGTTTCTTTAGTGTAGGGATATGTTCTTATCCAAAAGTCTCTGGAAGTAATTCCATTCTTCATGCATACATCCTCCTGAAGCGTCAACTGCAAAAGCCATTTATCTTCATTTCCTGTTCCAAAACTGGAGGGCAACGTTACTGTGTACCAATTACTGCCTTGTACTGCTCTCTACCTCTCAGGTGCATTTCAAGTCGACCTTATAACTCTGTTTTGATTTAGAAATGGTCCCAGCAGTGGTTGCACATTTGAGGTGACGAATGGTAATCTGTCCTTGCTGCTCTGTAAGAGCCAGCCTAATGGAGCTGGAGGCAGCTGGAAGCCACTGCAGCATGCTTTACATCAGGTTAAGGCCTGGGCTGCACCAGGGCTCCTGCAGCTGGAGCTTGTTTGTGTGATCTCCCAGCACAGGAGAAATCATATTTCTACAAACTGTATGAAAAAAGATAAATGAAGTGAAGATTGTCTTCCGTAGGAGCAGCTGTGCTCACAGAAGATGTTTTTGTAGTGATGAACCAAACGGTGAGGTTTTGCACCCTGAGCAGACCCTGCTCTTCTTGGACTGTTCATGGCAGAGAGGTGGTGCAGTCAGGGGCATCCTGAACTCCGTGCCACTGCTTAGCTTGTGCCACTGCCTGCTCAAGCACATCTCATGCCTGATGGTGAAGTTCTGTGCTTTCTTGCCACTGTGCACAGAACTGACTGAAAAACCAGAGCTGAGAACAGAAGTTAATGAAGTTCATAACAAATTAAATCTCTCTTTTTTTTGAGTATACCTACTTTTGTATTTGGGATGTCCTAGCTTGAGAGTCCCTTCTGTCAGTATGCAGCTTTAGAAGAAAAAAAACAATATAAATATATATTATTTTCATAATATTAAAATAAATTATCTATTTGAAAATAATAATAATAATTTTTCATTGGATATTTTTTAAAACTGTTATTATATTTTTGACTGGATAATTGTATCTATTTTTTAAATTTTATTTTTTAAATTTTATTTTTTAACTTCAGAGACAAAAGAAAAAAACATCCTGGAATGTACTTCTAGAAAAACAATCCAAAACTGGTGAGTCAAATGCTCTGTTACTGCACCAAACAAAGGGGAAGTGACATCGTTCATTAAAAGTAAAACAACTCAAAATCTTTCAACATAGCAAATTATTTAGGTGTATCTATCTGACTTGATGGTAATGTCTGTACTGTGGTCTAGACCAAAAAAAACCCCCAAACAAACAAAAAACAAAAAAACCCCAAACAAAAAACAACAACAAAAAAACAAACAAAAAACCAACCAACCAACCAAAAAACAAACAACCCCCCCCTCCCCCCAAAAAAAACTCCAACTCTGTCCTCCTATGTTTACTTCTGAACTACTTTAGTATTCTCACATCCCCCTGGCTTTGCTGTTTGCACTACTCCTGACAGAACGTTTGGGTAAATGCAAGAGAAAGAGGGGATTGTATAGCAGTTTGACAGCTCTAATTATGAATATTTAAGAGCTGCTTAAATGTGCTCTCTTTATCACCTAATTTCCTATCAATGACAGCATTGGAAGCACTTGTCTCATTTTTCAAATCAAAGCTTCCTCAAGCAAAATGCTTGGAGACTGAATAGCTTATGTAATCTATTAATCACAGAGGGTGGGAAAAGATCCATCAAGTGCTTCAGATAGTTTGAGAGTGTTCCATCCTTGTACAGATGAGTGCGTTTGCCTCCTTTGAATGATCTTTGTGATTCTTCCTCATCCAGAAATGGTTTCAGATTTCTCTTCCTTCAACATTGCATCAAATAATAGCTGAAGATTTATAAAAAGAGTAAATTCTGATTGGGGTTAGACAAAGATAGGAGGAAATAATAGTCATATATTGTTTCCCTAAAGAGGGATAGCTCTTACTCTGCTTCCAGGGAGTCAAGTTTCATTGAAACAGTGTTACAGTTTAGATGGAAAAGTGTGACCACTGCAACTTTGCAATGAACTTTCGTGATTTGAGACAGAAACAGTGTTGTTGGTTGGTGTTTATTCTGTGATTACTGTTACTTTCTGTACTTGAGGTTAACTTCGGCCATAATGGTAGAATGACCCAATTAATTTTATGGGAGTTTTGTTCTTTATTCATTTAATGAAGTGTCTTCTCCTTACTACATAATGTCCACCAGACTCTCCCCAGTAATGACATAAATTCTGAAGGATGTGCTTAACTGATGCAGCTGAGGAAGGGAGAAGTCTTCAAAGGTGTGCAGGCCATACCCAGCTAAGTAATAGGCTGGCCTTCTGCCTCCTGTGGAGCTTGTGATGGCACAGCTGTGTGATAGCTTCCCCAGCTTTTTGAAGGAGCTTGTTTGCAGTGCTTGTTTCCTCCTGTTTTCTTCCTCGTTTCCTCTGTTACAACTTGTGAATTTACTATCCACATGCTACTGGAAGATGGCATGAAACAAAAAACTCAAAACTTCACTTTCCTACTGTTACTAGGGGAGAATATCATTCCTCCTGGTCTCATCAAATATAGGAAGATGGTAACAAGAGGAGACAATTTCCAGACAGGAGATGTGTGGAATTTGAAAGTCATGTCTGCCTTTGTTAGGTAAGAGCAAGGGGGGGGAGAAAAAGTTTAAATTTGGAAGCAGAGAAAAAAGAGAAGAATGAAAGAAATGGTTTGGGAAAATGAAGAGCAGATTCAGAACATCTTCACATACACTGACACAGCTGGATAAAAGCGTCCTTGAGCTCAGAAATGCCTAATTCCACAACTCCCATTTAAATGACTAAGATCTGCATTGAGTCACCTAAGAATGGACATCTTACCAAAGAAATCCACACCTGAAAATTTTAAATTTTTGTTTTCATAAAGTTTTGTTTTATATCCTATATTTAGTTTTCATCTTCATGGGTCTAAACTTAGAAATATTCCTGTCCAGCTATCAAGCTAGAGGAAGCTACAGAAAAAATAAGAATAAAAACCTTTTAGAGTTCTGCTATTAACTGTTTCTAACACTTCGGCCATTGATTATGTTTCTACTTTTCCAGAAAAATGGTTGCTTTAATTTGCTTCTGATTCACAGTCAGCTTTCATAACACAGCAATTTGTTTCTCACCATTTCTCCCTGTTTAAGAGAGAATCTGTGTACAATCCTATACTCCCATTGCTATGTGCCTTGCTGTTAATGCATTCCTTCAGAAAGTCTTTAAAAACACCTTAAAACAGAGCTACAGTTTTAATTATGTAAGGCTTTTGTTGTTGTTGAGGAAAGGAAGACCGCCTAACAAAGCAAAACAGGATGCCCTTTGTTGGAAGGATGAACTGTGTTCTGAAATATCTACCAGAATTGTGGATTTCCTGCTGAGTGACAGGTGAGATACTGAAGAGGGCAGGTTGCAGCCAAATACTGAGTTTGGCCTCAAAGAGAGGATATAAACCTAACTGCACTTCACTGGTTGACAGAAATTAATAGAGACCCTGTGCATTTGGCTGTGAGGAAGAATATGAGTCTGCTTGAATTTTTCAGTCAAAATTACTAGTTTTTGTTAATTGAAATGATTAGCACCCAAGGCATATTAACTGTGCTCTTCAGCCTAGTGTAAATGAGCTCGCAGAATCATGTCCGTTTTGCAAAGTTTAAAGTGGGTCAAAAATTAAATTGAATCAGTGACCTTTTCCAGTAGTTTTCCCAGGGGCAAAGCAGAATTTGTCATGCACCCAAGTAATCTATTTTCTTTTTGCAACGTTCTCTCTTCTGTGGGGATTTTCAGCAGTCTCCAAACTTTGGCACCCAAGTTCTGCTGGTCACAGCTTGTGTCACAGCCTGGAAACACTTCAATAACTCTACTGACACAATGCAACTAGTGCTCCTTCAGACCCAGAGAATGAAATAAGCCCAGGCTTGCAGAATGTCTAAGATGGGAAGGGACCTGGAGGACACCTGTTCAACCCCTTATTCAAGCAGAGTCACCACATTGCCCAGGATCATGTCCAGATGGCTTTTGAATATCTCCAAGATGAAGACTCCATGACCTTCCTGGACAACTTGGGTGTAGTCACTCTCACAGTGAAAAGGTTTTTCCTGATATTCAGAGGGAACATCTTGTGTTTCAGTTTGTGCCATTGCCTCTGGTTCTGGCAGTGGACACCACTGAAAAGAGTCTGTCTCTGTCCTTGTGACACCCTCCACCTTTACATCACTTCATGTGAAGATATTGTATTATTGTATTAATCACCTTAACAAACTTCCATGCATAATTAGTGGGGGTGTATGATGCAGAGAGCAGGAAGAAATATTTCAATAGGCTTTTGATGAGCTGATGTATAAAGAGGCAAATGAATTATGTAATTTCTACTAATTTTTCACTGGAATCCATAGTTACTTGGGGTATAAGAACAAGAACAAAGAACTTTGATACCACAACCCTCCGTGCCAATTAATGTTTGTGGTTTATATCAGGCAGCCATTTGATGAAGTAAATAATAACTGATGCAGAAACTGAAGTGCTAATTTCTCCTCTCTCGAGTGAGTGCTCTACACATCTGATTAGAGGCTCTCATGTATTCTTTCTGTCTACACTTTCTTCTCTCTGCCTTCAGAAAGGGATCTGGAGAAATGTTGTGTAAAGCTGAGAGTGGGTCACTGAGCCCAAGTCTCCCACCTGCTGACTGATTGTTGCTTCAACTAAATTGCTGGGAAAAAGTGAGAAAACTTCTCCTCTTTTCTGTTTTTGTGGGGCCTTTATGTATTAGGTCACACAGAGATTTTCTTCTTGAATGATTCAAGTGCTGCAGAGAGCTGTTGGTTTGTAGTTCCCAGGAGGATGCAGACAGGAGCCAAGGAGCTGGGAATTAATTTTGCCAGGACTGGGTTACTTCTGAGAAGATGCAAGTGCAGATTTTTACACTGTGGTTTTATGTGCACTGTAGCTGCCCTCAGTGTTAGTTAGTCCTTACACTAGGAACTTGAACTAGGATCATGTGCTGTAGTCTTTAGTCATCTCTGGCACAGCCACATCTCTGAAAACAAATGCTGGGACAAATCCCATCCCACTTTAGCTGGTTATAACTATCTTGGGGCTGAGACCAATTGTATGAGGTTCTACAAGGCAAGCTGCAAAGTCCTGCATGTGGATCACAACAACGCCATGCAATGCTGCAGGTTTGGGGCAGAGTGGCTGGAAAGTGGGCAAGAGGGAAAAGACCTGGAAGTGCTGGAAGCTGCATGTCAGCCACAATACATCTAGGTGGCCAAGAAGGCCACTGCATCCTGGCTATACCAGGAACAGTGTGGCCAGCAGGAACAGGGCAGTGTGATTGTCCCCCTGTACTCAACACTGGTGTGGCCACATCTTGAATCCTGTATTCAGTTTTAGGCTCCTCACTACAAGAAGGACATTGAGGGGCTGGAGCATGTCCAGAGAAGAGCAATGGAGCAGGTGAAGGATCTGGAGCATGTCTGATGAGGAGCAGTTGAGGAAGCTGGGATTGTTTAGCCTAAATAAAAAAAAGGTCTGGGGGGACCTATAACCCTCTTCAGCAACCTGAAAGGAGTTTGTACTGACGCAGAAGTTGGTCTCTTCTCCCAGGTAACAAGTGACAGGACAAGAGGAAATGTCCCAAATTTGCACCAGGGGAGGTCTAGATATGGCACGTAGAGATGTGGTTTAGCTTTAGGTTGGATGGCAGTGCTGGGTTAACTGCTGGACTCAATGGTTTCAGAGGGCTTTTCCAACCTTAACGATTCCATGATACTATCTAGGTTCCTCTACAAAAGAGGTTCCTCAACTCACCTGAAATGAGCTGAACTGCCTCTGGAGCTTCTGTCTCACCACTGCTGGCAGAGGGAGTGCAGGCAGTTAGCTGAGCAGGTCACCTGGAGAGGGATCTATAGGCAATTACAACTGGGTGCCTACAAGTAGGACACTCTGTGGTGTCGTCTGGTGACTAAACTCCTGTATACAACTACTTGAAATTCCTCAGAAAATCAAATGCACTTGGCCAGGGCTGGCAGATATGCTATAGGACCCACAGGAGACATGAACCCTTCCGAAGCAGCAGCTGGTCAGGAGGGGTATACTAGGGCATCCTGAAAGAATAGCAAGATGTCCATCCTTGGACAGAGGAATCAACCACCCACTCAGAGCAGACAGTGTAGCTTACTGTCAGAGATCTGTGCAAATCCCTCTGAATCCTGGGGGTTTGGCAGACTGGGCTCAGGACCAGCTTAGATGTGGCTATCCCTGTGGGATCACAGGGTTCTTAGCTAATGGTGGTTTCCATTGCCATGTCTGCTCAGCTCCTCTTTCCTGGATGCTCCAAAAAAGTGCTCAGTGTCAGCAGGGCTTCCACCCTGCCTATCCTGCTGCTAACTCTGAAGGGGATCCCAGCTCCCCTGCCAAAGCAGACTCCCTCTTGCTCTTCCCTGACACTCAAGGTAGTGATTTAGCCCACCAAAAGCAAACAAATTTTGTCTGGGCAGACCTTTACCTCCCCTGACTGTATTGATTAAAGCTCTGCTGGTAGTGATGGGAGGCTCAGACACTTGTCTCCCATGGCAACATCTGTCACAGCTGAATTCAAGTGTCTGAAACCAAAGAGGAGTTTCACTTTTACCATAGACAGTCAGTGTTCAGTGTAGCTTCCTTGGCATAGGTGTTCAGAGATGACCCATTCTATGGAAGGGCTGGAGGTATCCTGCAGGAGCTGTGGGGAGTCTGTGTCTTGCTGGAGCAGTGCAGGAGGCTGGGTGGCAGAGCCTAAGGGATCTCATGTGGGACCAGGTTCTCACATTCAGGCAGATGGCTTCTGCCCTTAAAATCACTGGAGGTGAATCTCTCATGGAAAGCCTGATGCTCTTTAGCCTTGAACTCCTGTTCTTCTATGCAAACTGAACACAAAATGCCTTGCACCTGCTGCTGTGGGTCCGAGTCAGAATGACTGCATGGGGCCAAGCAGCGGGGAACCAGCTGGGGACCCACTGCCCCAGCCAGGATCCCAGCAGCTGGGGGACAGCCGTGGGCTTCAGGCACATCTCTGGGCATAGCTTGAGGCTAGGACAAGTGTTAGTCCATAGTGGGGGTCAGGATGTGGCCCACTGGGGGAAACTAAACATGGCCTGGGATGGCTGGGCTGTGTTCTGGCCATGTTCTCCCATGGGCATGGGAGATTCTGTGCTGGCTGTGCAGCCTCTGAGCTGCCCTGGTGGCAGCACCCAGAGCAGGGGATGCCTCAGGGGGTCCTGCTGCTGTCACTGTGGTTCCTTGAAGCTCTACAGCTCCTTTCCCAACCATCTCTGTGTGTCCACTGCCCCCTTTAAAGCACCTGAGCTGCAGATTTCTGCCCCAAAAATGCATCTATTCTTCCTTTTGACCACAGTGAAGATCAGAGCAAAAGCATAGAATCTGCTTTCTCAAGTTATAAACTTGCTTCAGACACATTTTGTTGTTACTGACATAAATGACAGTATGTTACAAGGGCATGCACTTGTTTGATGCCCTTTGTGTGTAGAGCAGTGCATAAAATTTTAATTCTGCTGCATGATGTTTTTTGCAAAAGGAGTGCAAAACCCACCATCAGTCTACATAATTTCCAGTTGTATATTAGTGAGATTTTGCAACAGTTCTCTGATGAAGATGTTCCTAAAATAACTGTATGGATCCTGCATCTTATCCACAGCTGCATCAGAGGATGTGTGGGAGGTGTCAACAAAGACACTAGGTGGATTTGAATGTCTAATTAGTGGAATGGGAACTTTGTTAATTATTTTCAAGAATATAACTATTCTAAGAAATGTTTAAGATAAACTTTTTTCCCCCCTATATTATAGACAAGATAATGACACTGAGGAAATTGGCTGAACACCTATCAAAGGCACTTGCTTGACCACGAGGGGATCATCTTACTCATTATTGTGCATAGAACAATATGTTACTTTTACTTTTGTGTTAAAACATTTACTCTACCTCAGGATCCTGCTATCCTTCCTTGGAAAGGAAAACAAAGGCAGTCTTCAACATAATTCAAGAAATAAGACAAATGAATTGAAATACCTGGGTATTTAGACAGGAGCTAATTTCAATATTTTATGTATGTCTATAAGTCTAAATCTGTATTTGTAACATTCTCTTTTCCTTCCAGATGTAGATGCTGAAAGACCTGACATTTAGCTCTTTTTCAGTATAGGGCAGTTTTGGTAACAACCATTTTTGTAAGAGGAGTGAGTTTTGTGGGTTTAGGTCAGCAGGAAATGTGTTAAAAACTTTCATAGCTAAATTTTCTTTTCCCAGTGAATGGGGTTTTGAGTAAATGATTCAACAGTGTTATGATTTTTCATATTTTAAGCAGTTTTTACACACTTTTTATACTGAAGGTAGTGCAATATCCTTTGAACTCCTTTGATTCCAATTTTATCAAAAGTAGTCTTCAAAAGTGGTCTAAATTAATATTCTCTGCTGGGGAGTTGTGGAAGATGCTATTTTTATGTATTTTTGTTCTTAATTGTTGGTTTAAATTGGACTTTTTCAAGTTGAAACTCTCTCCAGTTTGGGTGCAAGTCTTCATTTAGGCTTGGTTGGGTTCACATTTTCCATTAGGTCTTGTGCAAAGTTTTATGAAAATATTTGCAAGATGTAAAATGACATTTGGAAGTGAAATGATGAAAGATTATAACTGATGGAAAAGGAAAAGAGCTAGACTTTTGGGATGATGGCCACATGGGTGAACTAAGGGTAGGAGAAATCAGAACACAGATTACTTAGCTGGCCTCTGGCCAATGTTGCTCTCCACCCCCAGGAAACCCATGAACAAAGGAGCAACCCCAGATGATGTTGTGACTATCAGTTCTATCTCCCATTTTGGGGGGATGTGATGGACATCATTTTAATGTGAGGACTCACATTAAAAAAAAAAAATAGAAAATTTATTAGTGCCAGAAAGTCTGGGGAGACCTGAGAGTGCTACCTGCAGTGTCAGGTGAATAAGAATTTATCAGCTCCCAAGTGTGGTGTTTCCTTTTTGTTGGTATTGGCTGCATTTTTAAAAAGTTGATTTTCATGGCACTGATTTGTAACAATCATGTTTAGTCATGCTGCCTAGGTTTAATTAAAATTGAATTTTCTCTAACTAGTCTAAAGTATAGTTTTATGTGTTTGCTCTTCCTATTGCCTGGGCTGAACTCATTTCTTTCCACATCTCTTGGGCAAAGGAAATCAGATCCATGCCACATCTCTTCATTGAAACAGAAACCTGTATCCAGTTGTCTATTATAGCTCACATGTAATTACTTGTCTAGGGTAAGAGGGAGGGTGTGGAAGGACAGTGTTACTTATGGGTGAGTCTCCCAGTTGAGTTTTTTCTAGCCTTTTCATTTCTTGATTTCCAGTTTTCTTCTGCAGTTCTAGCACAACCTTTGTTAGACTGCTGACACTGCTAACAGTGTGACCATTCATTGCTCTGACAGGTCCTTTGCCTCCTGCTTACTTCTCTGTATTCTTTGCTTGTGGAAAAACCCTTCTTTACCTTTGCTAAAAGACCTTTCTAGTTGTCTTGCTGTGTTTGGCTGGAAGTTGAACAGTAATAAAAAGGTATTTATTCCTAACCCAAGCTTTAATTATTCAGTTAAGACCTGCCTGCCCTGTCCCACCAAAAAACCCCCAACAAACCCAAGCCCTTACAAATTCTAAAAACCCCCTAAACCCAAAGCAGGAAATGGATTTAAACAGTTGCATAAGCTAGGGGAAGGTTAGAATGGAGTAAGGGCCAGGTGAAATATACTTTGGCTTTGAACAGAGGTGCTGTGTGGAAGGTCTTGTGGGCTCTATGCACTGGCAGTTTCTCTGCCATGTAACCCAGCTTGCTCTGTCACATGAACAAAATCAACAAGAGCATGTGTGTGCAAAAGGTCATGAGACTGGATGTAGCAGGAAGGGGAGGCAGCAGGTCACAGATGGCTAGAACAATTTCTCTGGCTTCCAATCTGACCCTGCCGACATTTCTGTGTCTCTTGCAGAAGATGAATTAGTCTTCAGGCTGGCTGGCTCTAACCCAAACATTCTAGGCCAAGTACCCCTGCTATACATCATCTTCAGATATGTTCAGAAGGTCAATGAGGCAGGCAGTTCCATACCTGTAGTAGCCTCTGCTCCCTGATTGCAGGGTCTCAAGTTGAGAATCCCAAGGATATTTGTTCTGATGTCATGTCAGGGTAGGCAAAGCACAGATCTCTAATGCTTGGGATGGCCTTTGCAGGTGGTCAGGGTTAGCAGAATGGTGTTGATTTACAGTACTTGATAATCTGGTGTCCCATAAACTGGAAAAAGACTTGCATGGTGACAGGACAAGACACTACAGACACAAGTTATTTCAGGGGAAATTCTGTTTGGATACATGAAAACAAAAGTCACGATGAGAACAGTAAAACATTGGAAGAGGGTGCACAAAGTAGTGGTGGCATCTCCCTCACTACAAGTGAGTTCCTCAAGCATTGACTTGATGGAGACTTTGGCAACCTAATCTGAAGCCTTGCTTTTGAAGGGCAGTAGGATAAAGGGATCTCCAGAGGCACCTCACACCTTGGTTTCTGTATGTTTTGCAGGTGTACCATAATCTCTTTGAAAGAGGGAAAAAATTTTGAAAGTAGAAGGAACATACCAGGAATAAATCAGACTAGTGAAATGAAAAGGACAATATTGCTGTGTGACTGTAAGCATGGGATGAACTATGGGTAAAAGCAGACATAACTGCACAGACCAGGGTTTGGAATTAAAAACGACATTTCCCTGGTTGTAATAAAAATTACTACCCGAAGTTAAAGCAAAAGCTGCTTGATAGGATCAAGTCTCCTGCATCACCTAATTAGTCTTTATAATCTTCTGCTCCTTAGATGCTGATTCTGTCATGGCTTATACTTGCAGTTGCAGCAAGACCAGATGAAAAATTGAAAAATGAAAGGGATGCACAGAGAAAAACCACCCTCTTCCCAGAAAGAGTATGTATCATGGAAGCCACTTATTATTATATTGTCCCATTGCTCATGTTGAGTCCTGTATCTAAAAATAGAAATCCCATTAATAAAGATAAATAAATGGCATGTTTAACACAATCAAATTAAATGTATAAGTCTTAAGCAAGGATCCTGGTAACAATGTTAATTCATTAAACTACAGGTGGTCTCACCATGAGGACATTATATGAAAGTGTCACTCATTAATAATCTTTTCCTGTCACTTTTAAATTAAATAATTTATAGGGCTCCTGTGCATTTCCTCTGCTGATTAACCAGCTTGCTATTACATACTACTGCAGGAGGTAGAAGTCCTCAATATTATCAAACCTGATTTCTGATTTACATGAATTGCATCCTGTTCTCCATGTTTCATATTACCTTGCTAGTAAACTACAGCTGATACAGGCTTAGATTTAGAACACAAAGATATTTTCATTTTAAAATATGAAAGATTTCAGAATTAACTCTTTCTTTGTCTAACTGACAAATTCCCAGAGTAGGACCTCAGGTAAGTATAAATCTAAGCAACTGCAATTTAATCCAGTAGATCAATGACAGCTTATTCCTGCTGAGTGACTGTCCATGCTTAGCTTACAGCTACAGTCACAAGCACAGCATGAGAAAAGAGTGGGAAGTGAGTTGTTAGTGGAGGCCAAAGGCAATTTGTTATTTAAAAGTTCAAATGCATTTGTAACAGCCCTGAAGTTACACCCTGCTCCTGCTGATGGACCTACAGCAGTTTGGAGCTCTAGAGTGAAGTCAGTGGCATAACCACTGTGGGTTTCAACCATGACCTAATCACTGAATTACAGTTTGAATGGTGCCAGCCATTGTTCTGCTGCTCTCCTCCCAGCTGTTTGTTCCATTTCCACTTCCATGTGCAGCTGGCTCCAGTTTATCTTTCTGTAGCTTCCTCATGCCAGTTTTAAACTCACTGACTGTAGGTCTAAGCAACTTCACAGCATCTACTAAATAAACTGTTTTATTCCACCACGTCCCCAGGCAGTCTGTTCCAGTGCTTTAAAAGCCTTTCTGGTTTATAAAAAAAAAATAAATATATATATATAAATTCCTAATATCTAATCTTAACCTTCCCTGTTTCAACATGACAGTATTTCCTCTTGTCCTACTTGTCCTATCATGTGCTACCTGGGAGACTCTCACCTGGCTACAGACTGCTCTCAGGTAGCTGTAGAGAATGACAGGGTCCCTTCTGAACCTCTACTGCTCCAGCCTAAACACCCCCAGCTGCCTCAGCTGCTCCTCAGGACACTTGTGTTTCAGACCCTTCACCAGCTCTGCTGCCCTTCTTTGGACCCACTCCAGCATCCCAAATGTATTGCCTGTAGTGAGCGGCCTAAAACTGATCACAGGATTCAAGGAGTGGCCTTGACACTGCCAAGGACAAGGGATGAGGATGTCCCGACAGCTTATCTGCTTTCTCCAGCTCTCACAAACCCATCTCATAAGAATTTTAGCTTTCCTGCCTTCCAGAGCCCTAAGCACATTCCCCGATTCAGTGCTGGTGCACCTGAGGGCAGTCCCTAGCCCTGTGGTCATGGAATTGATGTGGCCAGAACTGAACCAAACCACTCTGGGCATGTCTGACCCTGTTTACACTCACTGGATCTGATCTTGACCCTCACCTGTGGGCTGACATCCTGTCCTAATACTGGACCATCCCCAGGGACGTGCCTGATGCCTGGAGCTGAGGCTACCACAGTGTCCCCTGACTGCTCTGATCTTGTCTGGAGTTGGACAGGATGGGCTGCCAGGGTCTGTCCTGCTGTGCTGAGATACACAGCAATGTTCCACTGCTTCCCAAGGAGAGCCCAGATCTTTTAGTGCCTGGCAGTCCCCAGCTGTCATCTTCTTACAAGCTACACTGCCAATAGACAGGAGTGGGGACCACATACATCAGCCTCCAGGGTCACCTGTATTGTTAGGAGCAGACAGAATACAGTTCATAATATTGGTTATTATGCAGCCTGAGAAGCCCAGACCTTCCTCTTCCCCCACCAGCCCTGCCCAGCTTGGCAGAGACCGTGAGCTACCACTGTCAAACTCATGAGTCCACTTGTGACCGAAAGGAGATGGGGAAAGATCATCCCTGTCACCTCTTTATCAACAGCAATGACACATTGTAGGAAACTGCTGTCTGTCGCCAGCAAGGTGGCAAGAAACTCATGAATTATTTATAAGTTCAATTAGTTGACATGGGCAAAGAGTGGTGAGGGCTGTAAAATAATTACTTATTGATTTCCCTTTTCTTCCTCAAACTGCCTCATGATTTTGGCGTGAGACAGCAAAAGCACAAGGGCTTGGGAGCCTGGTTGCTGTCCCTTCTGGTTACAGTGCAGCTGGCATTACAAATAATGAGTCTTCAGCTCTGGGCATGTCCAAATATTGGTGCTGGCACAACAGACAGAATAACTTTATTTGCTACAGCACAGATGCTGTTACCCCATTATTTTCTACAGGCATGTTAAGCAACGATCAATAACTCTCTGTCTGCTTATGGCATTTGGAAATCTCTGGGGACTTCTTATGACACTCATTTGTTTTTCACACTTGCCATTAAATTGTATTCAAAATGCCCCAGACCTTCAAAAGGTGGCTACATCTTGGCAGCATATTAAAAAGTATTTTTGGTGTGTATTTAAGAGGGGACTCATTTTTGTGCATATTGATACTAATAAAAAAATCTGCCCAACTTCAGAATATGACAGACTATGATACTCTTACAAAGAGCGAGGGAAGGCCAGTAGCCCATTTTAAGATCATTCAGAATTCTGCACGACTTCAGTAAACTTCTACAACTACTTCATTTTTATTGCTATAGGTAGAGGTTTAGTTGCTGTAGGTATATATGTGATAAGTATAGATAGGTGACGGTATAGATATCACAAACACTCTTTTGCTGATTTGTCATTGTAGGGCACTGCACTTGGCTGCGGGAGCTCTTCAATGAATTTTTAATTAACTCTTCTGAAATGTAAAGTAAATTGCAAAACAAACAAATGCCAAATGATGAGTTATTTCAAGTAAATCTAAAGCTTTAAGAACATTATTGGAAGAAAAATAATCAAATCACCTCGTAATCCTGTGGGAAATTCATGTTCTAGGGTAATGGCGTGACTAAGAATTTGTATCATGGCTCAGGACTTCCTGCATTTTGAAGCACAACAGTTCTTGAATTTTTTGACTGCTGTCAAACTGCAAGTTAGAAAATTATATTAGTCATCACAGTCTATGGTCAGGAAAACGTCAGGTCCACTGAAAATCATTTCTAAGAATGGAAGAATAGGGAGACATTTCTATCATAGGACTAGCCTGAGGTGGGCAAAAGTGGATGTGACAGGCACTGACATTTAAACCTTGAATCAAAGTTATAGGTTTGAAGAGGGAAACAAGATTTTTTTTAGCTGGGGACTACCATCTCTTCTATGACCTATTTGCTGGTTACTCAACTCCTAGGTTCCAGTAGCACAGGGATATTTGCTCATCTGTACTGGTCAAAGATGTTTCCTGATCAGATTTAGCAACTTGTGTAAGTAAACAGCAGCAAGGTGGATTCACCCCACTAGCTTTACAGCACCACTCATGCCACTTTTCTTGATGCTATTGTTGGTGTGGTGCAATGATGAATGACCAGCTTGTATCCAGCTCTTGCACTAACTAACCACTGACAACAACAGGAAAATCAAGTTTAGGACCTTCTGTGTATGGTTGACCCTGATTAACAATTAAGCCCCCACCCAACCATTCACTCTCTCCCTTCCTTCAGTGGGATGGGGGAGAGGAGAAAAAGTGAGAAAGCTGCTAGGTTGAGATAAATACAGTTTAGTCAGTGAAAGGATGAGAGATATAAAGAGAGGAAAAAAATAATCTGAAGGATAATCATCCCAAAGGTGCCAAGTCAGTCTCTGAGCAATGGCTAGTTTGGAAAGTAGCCATTTGAAAACTGGTCTTTCCAGGTTTTATTGCTGAGCCTGAAGTTATATGGTGTGGAAAATCCCTTTGGGTAATTCCAGTCAGCTGTCCCACCACCAAACCTCTTGCCCACCCCCAGCCTGCTCCCCAGGAGGCTGAGCCAGGAACAGAGAAAGTACTGCTCAGCAATAGCTAAAAGATTGGTGTGTTACCAACACTGTTTTAGTCACAAATTCAAACCACAGCACCATGTGAAATGCTCTGAAGAAAGCTAACTCTATCCCAGACCAACCCAGCAGAATTTCATACCCATGCTTGCTTGTTAAATGCCTGGACTGAGATTCTGGTTCACCTCCAGCTCTCTTCTTCTCATCCTGCAGGGCCAAGTCACAGCCTGACCAGAAGTTAGAGTGAAGGTGGGTCTGGATATGAGCTTACTAGAAATCATGTTTGTTCCTGTCTTGTCTGGTGACTCTGTAGTGACTGTGGTCCTGCTGATGGTGAGTATCACTGTGAAACCACCCTGGAGAATTTCTAGCAGAGCAAGAAAATTACATATAACTGAGCAGAATACTCTGACTGGAACCTTCAAATGTCAAAAGATACAAAATTACAGGACTAGGTTGCCCATACAATGCCTGTGTGGAGGATTATCACAACCTTCTTGCTTGCCCTATGACTGTTTTCAGTTTCAGAGTAATACACCACTTTTTATCATGGGCAACTTTAATTCAAGCATTTTCTTAAGTGCTTGCCTGTGCAACATTAATGTTCTCAGCAGTTTCTATTTAATATGATGTGGGTGAGCTCTGGATATTTGCAAGAGGTTTTTTATACTTTTTGTTTCTTTCTTTTCAATAAAACATGTTTTCAGGAAGCAGAATTGAAAAGTATTGTGTTAAGTGGGGTCAGAATGAGAAATGTCAAGATCTTATTAAAAAGCATTCATAGTCTGGTCATTCAGCTCAGCCAGTAGGTCTAAATTTTTCTTGCAATATGCTTGGGAAGTAAGCTTCTTCAGAAGCTAAATGTTAGCAGGAAATTAGGGGAAAGTTTCCAGCAGTTAAAGACTCTTATGTTCAAGTGTTATTTTGAAAATATTTCTGGTTAAGTGCTAACACATTTTCAAGTGTCATTTTACAGGTATGATGGCATTTCATGTGGGAGGTGAGCGTACACCAACAACAGCACTACTCCCTCAGCATGACACATATGTTCATTTTGTGTGCTGGAACAGTATGGTTTTATGGGCACCTTGTCAATACCTACATTGGCACAGTTCACAGAGTAATCCTTTGGGGAATGTAAATTTAATTACTGTCAGAGTGCTTACAGGCATTTTTGCACATCAAATACAAATACATAAATAAAAAAGTAAGGCAAACTTTTCAGTAAGGACACTTGCTATCAGCAGTGGCTGCAAGTTCTGCTGTTGACTGCCTATCAGCTCCCCAGTCCCCATTTGTGGGTCTGGATGCAGAAGTAAAGCCCAACCACACCACTGGACAGGCCAGTTTTTGCCAAGTTGCAGGAACAAGGTAAGCATAGCTGCCAGTAGATATGTTTAGTCTGGAAGGGGAGTTCTGACTGGCTGAGGGAAAAGGTCAGAGCCTTCAACAAGACTGTCCACCAGGTGCTCTTGTGGTGGGTGTTTGACAAAGCTTAGTGTACCCCTGAGAGGGATTACGTGGCTTTTGGAGGAGAGCTTTCCCTGGGGTCCTACCTTTGTTTTTCCTGCAGTGGCAAAGGACAATCTTTACATCATTCTGCCCACTACCTTTTTTTCCTCAGTCCTTCTTATATTGACACCATGGCCTTTTTCTTCTTGGCAATTCTTTACTTATGCAGTTTAGCAGCTGGTAGTAGCGAGATGTCAAAGGTCACAGCAAATGCATAAATTTTACCACCTTCTATTCTGACTGTAGGATTTATCCTCTTAGCACTGGCCTCTCTGGAACACCAAAGAGGCAGTAAGTTTATCCATTGACTAATAAGTTTATGTACTTTTTTCTGTAGCAGAATTCTGCTGCTGTTTAGGTAGTTATAAACCATAACAGGCTTTATTAAGTTAATATAAACACAGCACTTTGAACAAGCAAACCTTTGTAATAGTTAATGCATCTAGCACACTGTATAAAGTAATATCCAAAGTGACACTGCAAAAATATTTTTCCTCTTTTCTTGCTTCTAAATGTCTTTGTAATTTTCTGTGAACTCAGAGTTCTTGAATAAAGATGCTGTAAAAATAGAGGCATTTGCTAATGTTCAAAATTAGGGCTGCATGATGACTGTCAAAATGGGGAACAAATTGTGTTCAGGTTGAGCCATGTGTAATTGTAATCCTTTTGTTTTCATGGAAGTGTAAATCTTAAGCATATGGATGGCAGTGGCTCCTGTTTAGACCAGTAACTCAAGGGCAAGAGCATTCCTTACGACAAGGTGGGAGATGCTGGGTCAGCTTTAGCCTCTGCAAAGCAGTTTTGATATCCACGTTTCTAAGTGTCTCAGAGATTGTTTTAATGTGTGGATTTTTGAGGTGGAGAGGCAGTTGGGAGATGGTGGGAAAAGTTTCCCAGTTACTCTTTGTCCCTGTTATTTCCTTGTGTACAAACAATGGAATACCAACACAAACAGGAGACAAACCCAGATGCCCTGTCACACTGTTGGGACAACCTGTCATTTGGTTGCCCACCAAGGAAGACTTTGCAAATCAGGCTGCAGCCTCTGTCTCTCCAATCACTTACTGCAAAACAGACCAGCCTGAAAAGGAAAACAGCCTGGATATCTCTTGCCTACTTTTTAGGCCATTTGAGAATAGTGCAGCTGAAGTATGTTCATGCCCAGTGGTGGCCCTATTAAGGGTAGGAATTTCAAGAAAAACTCCTCTATCCCCCAGCTACCTCCAGTAGACTGCTCTCAGGTAGTGCAATCCCAACTGGGAGCTGTACAGGACACTGGGCAAACATATGCAGAAAGTAACTAATGTGCCTCATGTTTAGGGTCATTAGAAAAACTGAAGGTCTTCCCCCCTCAAAAAAATGTAGTACTAAGCAGTTAAGTTATATTAGGACTTTTCTTGCCTTCTTCACCCTTTGCTCCTTTCTAGGGAAGCCTCATATTTAGGACGTTCTCTGGATTCACCTCCTGTCAGACAGGTGTTTCATATCCAAAGAAGAATCTTTAGAGATCCCAGTCTAATTGATTATAGACTAGTGTGCAAGCACTATTAATAATTTTAATTAAAATAATGCTGGGCTGATTGACCTTTTCCCTCTCAGAAGTGCCAGTCCTTGCTGTATTTTCTGCTGAGAGGTCTCATAGACTTCTTCTGAAGGGGAGTACTCTACCATTGTATGAAAGGGAAGAAATCCAATGACCTTGAGATCAGGAAAGTATTTTCATCTGTTTAGATGGATTTTGCACAAAGCTCCATGGTAAATGATGTTTATGTATCACATTTATGGATGTTTTACCTCTTGATTTATGCCTGAAATAAATATGCTTAAACCCTGGCTGTTATACAGCATGAAAAGTATACCACATGGATTTTCTTCTCTCTTAACATAAATTCTTGCTGGTCATAAGCCCAGTGATGTCACTGGTACTATACACAAACCTTATTCAGGCAGAAGAATGAAGAATGAAAGTTATGGACTGATTTATATTAGCTGAGGACAGAACTGGCATGCTTTATTTTAACAGCTCAGATGCAGAAGTTCTCTTCATCTTTAATTAATAAGCCACTTGCAATCAAACATTCACCAGATGAAGCCCCAGAGGAAAATTTGAATAAATATGTTATTGTTTCTATATCTTAGATGCATAAACATTTGATGACATGAAATCTTCTGGCAATTAACATTTAATACAGAGCATGTTTGTATATTTTCTTTTAAAAAAACACATTATCTTTCAAGGATAAACGCATTTACTTTTCTTTTTCATCACATCCTAATTTATTTCAGGTTATCTTTAAAAAAAATTTACTTCTACCATATATTCATCAACATCAGAAGATACAAGGCATAAATTAAAACATTTCACTTACATTTGCTCAAATATAAAAAGAATTATAAATATTTATCAGCAAATTTCAGTATCTTGCCAAACAAAAATGTAGAAGTCCATTTTTAAAGGGAAAAGTAGTGAAATGCTTGTATAACAGCATGAATGCTGCTATACATGCTGCTGGTCTAAGTCTATTTTTAATAACTTAATATCTTTGGCTTTGTTTTCCCTCTCCTTGCTTTCCCCCCAAGATTTGGTCTCTTTTCTCCATGGTGATGCCCAAAGTGTAAGATACCCAAAAGATGCAGGTGTTTTAATATTCAGTATCCTGGAACTGACAGGCAGCATACAGAATTCTGTATGCTTGGTGTCAGGGCAACAGGGGCTCCTAGTTTGAATTTTGTAGGGATTAAGACAATAATAGTCAGCAAGAACAAATGTAAGGAAGGGAGTAGTGAAGAGTGAATAGGCATGCTAGAAGATCTGGGAAAGAGGATTTCAGGGAGCTTCAATTTGATGTGACTCAGAAAAGCTCACAAGGATTCCTGATGAGAAGACATGAAATACAATCTAAAGAGCCATTTATTGACTTGCGGTTTCTACATTACAATGAAAATTTGGATACCATCCTTCTTTGCAAAACCCATTTCTTTGGCAAGCTTTGAAAAATCCTGGTGTTTGGAGTAATTTTAATTGGGCGTAATAACATTTGACATGTGAACAGAAACTAGCCCCTGTGAGTAAAGGTGTTTTTCTCTGATGTTCAGTGAGGCAAAATTTTTGAAACCTTTGCTTTTCTCCTTGTATGCTTTGACAAAACTGGTGAGGTGTTTTTTAAACATTGCATATCTTAATACTGTTCAGGGACCTATCAAATAATCTGAACAAGTTGCAGACCTATTTTTTTACAAAGTGCTGTGTGCTGGAAGTCTGAAAATACAATACTGTTGTTCAAATAGCAGGAAGCATTCTGGAACATTGTGATGATGGGTCAGGAAGAAATGGGAAACTGGGTCTGAATAAGGAGTCAGCTAGGGAGGATTTATTAACTTCAGGATATGCTGAGTCACCTGCTTGATTTTTGTGGGTACCAGTGAGAACAAAGTCTTCCCAGTATCTTAAAAGGCAGATAAGTGCTGAATGTGCCCAAGGAATCTGGGAGCCTTTTTGCTTGGGCTGGGAGAAAAACAGCAAGGATTTGCACAGACTTCAACAGATAGGTAAGTTCTTCACCCCTCTAACCCTAGATGGGAAAGAGAAAACCATTAGACCACTGGAAGATGTTATGGATATATTTAAAGTAAAGGTCACTGAATTAATTTATTTCTGTTGGGGACTGAGATCCCTCCCTTTCAGAAGTGGGTACTGTAAAAGTCAGCTTGGGCCTTTCAGGTATAGGTGTAGCGCATCATTCTGAGAAAGGTCAGAGCAAGCAACAGTTCCTCTTCTTGAAAGGTATCAAGAAAGAAATAAGCTTCTATTAAAACTTGTTCTGCAAAGTTTTGCCAAGAATTTGAGCAGAGTATGTTCAAATGTAAACATGAGGTTTTCCTCGTGGGAAAATTCTCGGTCTTTCAGGTATTGTTAGGTATAGTGAGCCAATCTGTTAGACAAGATCTGTCTAATGATAAACCAGAGCTAAACCATTTTAAAATGAGAACCTAATAGTATTACTTACTAAAGGTACATTTGTTTTTCCACCAGTTAATGAGCGCAAAACTTTAAAATTTTTTAAAAAAATCAGATGGAGCCATGAAAATTAAGAATGAACAGTGCAGGATATTGTCAATTTGATGTGGCTGGAAGAGTTTTTTACTCCTGCTGTAGATTAAATAAATGTGTATTAGTGGAATTCGTAAAATATGGAGTACTTTTTATGTCAGTGGTTACTCTCTTTAAATAAAGTAATTCTACTACTGCCATTTTGTAACATTAAAAGCAATGAGTGATATTAAAATGATAATCTGGAAATGTGCCCACAGTTTGGTATAAGCACGTAAAAAATTATGAGAATGTGATTCAGAGGTACAAAAATCAGTTCAAAAGAAGTGTATCTGTCAACCTACAAGTGCTTTTTATATATTGATTAAGAAATTTTGTACACAACATACAGAACTGAGTATTGTGAATTGTTTGTTGTTAATTAGATCTCTATGTTAAATACAAATGCTATTCAAGGACATATTTATAATCTTTCAGGAGGACATAATTTATAGCCATACACCTGTAGTTTTTGGTGCATCAGACTTAATTTTCTGGGTAACTGTGGAGTCTATTGCAAATCCAAGAATAGTTTCAGGAACAGGGTGAAAGATTCCAACTAACTTATCTTTTACAGATATTTACATCAGACAGAATATTTGTATCTGTATTGATAAATATAAATAGAAAATTCTGGCCCAATAATCTCCTGTTTGCATTCACCATTCAGGAGTAAAATCACATGCTACCACTGGACTGTTGAGAAAGAGAATCTAGCATTTTTTCTGCTTGCTTTTCAAGCCCAACATTTCTGGCAATATGGACCATAAAGACTCCATGATTTGCTGATGATCAGGTTCTGTCAAAATTAACTAAGAACTAGACTGGTTATGACTTTAAACTGGAAGAAAAGCAAGAAATCCATGCAAGCATGTTTGTCTGCTTGATAGTCAATCTCTTGCTTCAGCTGAGTTGATTTTAGTAAAGCTGAACTTCCCTTTTGTCACATCCTTCTTTTTGCTCCAGACTAATACACTCTCTTAATGAATGATGTCCATAGGTGCTATCAGAGCCTGCCCAAAGGCAGTTGTTCTGGTGCAAGATTTGTTCTGATGAGAACTCATCCACCTTAGAAATCTGTAGCTCTTGAGCCATCATGGTAGAGTTACAATGACAAGATGATCCTGGGGTAGTTGCAGGTGGGCTGATGGAGACTGGTGCAGGTAACTGGAGAGGTTGTCCTGAATCTGGAATGGAATTAGGTGGCACTTGGACCAGGTGTCTTGAGAAAGGCCAACCTGTGTCTGGCCATTTGCATCACTTAATTGGTGTCCCAGGATTTGCTGTTGGCATCTTCCATCTCCCCAGGTTTTTGGTACCTTGTTTCATTGTTTACAGCTTGTCGGAGGGATTGGGTTAATCCAATCAATTCACTTGGCAATCAGTGGGCACAGGTTTTGAAGGAGTGTTGAGATACCCAAATTCTGCAGAATTTCTTTGGAGGTTGGGTGTCTGCCTCCCACAGGCTCTTTTGAATAACACTTCCATAACTTCTCAGTGAAATATAAGGGTGGAGGGAGTGGAGTCCAGAATTGGCTAAGAATTGCAGTAATAACTTAAGTAACTTCAAATGAGGTAAATACTAAATATAAATTTCCAGTTTGACACAGAATCCACTGACAGCACCATAATCTCAGATCCTTCCATCATGCATGATTATAAGCACTCATTGGCATGAGACACCTATCTGTCACATTTATAGTTAGAAGCAGTGGAGGCAGCTGACATCTGACAGGGATGAGGCAGACCTGACAGGCACCCCCACCTTGGCTTGCTGCTCCTCTTCCTTTCATTCCTGTCTTTCAGAGGCTGGTATGGCATCTCCTCCCTATGGCATAGGCTCTGCTTGCCTGGGTCTCACTGCCACTGGAGGGAAATGTGCTTTTATGGGGTTATTTCACAGCCTTACTGCTATTCTCATGGCAGCCATCAAGCAACGGGTCTTTGGAATGGGCAAGTAAGTTCTGCCCATATTCAGTTTAGTCAGGGTCAGGGACTTGTCTGTTTTCCCTTTAAGAACTCAGCAGTAGGAGACTTTTTTTCTGAGCACAGACTTGGGAATGGAGATTGCTTCAGCCTTCTGTATTTACCAGCTCAAAAATGCCATAATCCTTCCAGACCAAGCTTGGTGCCAGATCTCTGCTATGAGGAACATGCAGTCTCTGAGCTGGTTAGCACTAAAAAAATCAGTCCTACATTATTGTGGGAGAAAAATAGCTGAATAATGACTAAATAAGTGTTTTTGACTCTGTTTCTTGTTTCCTTCCTTGAAGAGGATAATATCTGCCCTTTTCCTGGCAAAGCTCACTTCTTTCCTCACACTTGTTTACTGCTCGAAGTATCACCTTGGTGGAGGTCATTGTCCATCCACACCCACTCTCATGATTCACACAATTCTCATCAGCAGACAGAGAAAAGAATCAGTCCAGAAGCTGGTGTTATCCTGTTCCCTGAACACAATTAATAACGTTAAAAGAGTTTCTAACTTTTCTCAACATACTTATAGAATTGTTTCTAAAATAACTTCAACAAACCAAGGGAGCACAGTGAATGCAGTCAGTGGTGGGTGGATGAATGAATGTTCAGATCAACATTCATCTTATTTCTAGGATATCCTCTAATTTTTTGCTAAAATTTGCTGTGAAAATGACTAAGAATTTCTAAGAGTTGATCTCATTCTATTAGACTGATATCTAAAGCCAAGAACTGTCAATCAATTTTGACTGTGATACCTAACAGACAACTGTCCTATTTATTCTCTAAGCTACGCCATAACCATGACACTTTTATGGTCTTCCCATTGCTGAAACAAGGAAACAGATTCCTCTTATTTTCTTATACCGCATAAATCTAAAATTACACTACTGTTGAAACCAGTGGCAGAATTTGGCCTGTCAACGTTTTACGAGTTTTAAGAACAGCGAGGAATAGAAAAGAAGTCTGTTGCCTCCAACTTTAGTAGAGGAACTTTATCTATCAGGCAGCTTCTGTAGTCTACCTGCAGTTGATTGATGTTAGCTTTATAATGATGATCGATTAGATCATCAGTGTCATCCTTAGAAAGAATGTACTTTAGCTAATGACATCAGTTGACTAATAGATTCCTGTTTAAATGTCAAGGGACCAGAGAAAGACAGTCTGCTAAGTACTTACATTATACCTATTGAAAAAAATCACATCGAGTCTACCATACAAAGGACTTTTGTGCCATAGTTATAAGCCTTGTATTTCCTCTACTACCCACAAGCAAATGCTGCTCTAAGTTACAACAGTGTAAAGCTGAGGGTTACTCCATTTGTCTTCAAGGTTCGGATCAGTCTTTCTAGACACCACAAGGTATAAATCACTAAGCTGTCACCTAAATGTTTCTTTCCCTCCTGTCATTACAGAGGGCACATATCCAGCCCTGAAAGCAGAGGTGCAGAAGTTAGCTCCTTTGTCCCCTGTTGCCTCAGAAAAAAAATCTTTTGGCTTATATTTTTCTCTTCCAGTTTGCTTGCTTTTGGATAAATTCAAATGCCCTTCTTTAAATTATATACATTTCCTGTGAGCATTTAGAGACTATCTTCCATCACTGTTGCTGTAAACAAACTACTTTTCGCCTTTGCCTCAAGCAGAAGATTCCAGGTGGATTTTACACTAATGGTATGCACAAGTTAATGACTCCAGTCAGCTATATTATGCAATGAAATTTCCAAACATAACATCCAATTGATTTTAAAATTAGCAGTCAAGGAAACACTTGCTTAATGTGGATTTAGAATAGGTAAGTATGAATGGGAATGCCATTCAATTACTACCTAATTTATGGAGAAGTACACTTTATGACAAGATATGGCTAAACTTCAGCTAATACCAGGAGGTGGTTGAATGAAGGGCACACTATTTTACAGGCAGATATGTAATTGTGCAGTAGAAGAAAAAATTGTACTTTGAACTTGAAACAAAATCTACAGAATTGTGAGCAAACCACTTTATTTTGATGGCAAGTCTAACAACTTTGTTATGCTGAAATTGAATTAGTAGACAAATTTATTCCTTTTCAGAAAACCACTGCCACTGCAAAAGTAAGGTGCAAAGCTGATAAAAGCAGCGTTACAGATACATATGTAGATTTCATTGTTCCCAAACATGTATGCATTAAATTTAGTTGCCCACTTGGCAACAGTTATATTTTTATAACTGGAATTTGAATGTGCTTAAGTAAATGTATTATTTTCACAGCTCTGGCTCACTTGAGTCAAAAAACTTTGTCAGAAGTTGACTACAGATGCTTCCCGAGAAAAACAAACAAACCAAAATTACCGAGTGAGGATATTTGCTTAGAGATAATTACAAATTTAATTGCTGCTGACATTCAGTTCACTTGACCATGTTACTTCTGGAGCAGGCTGATCCAAGGGGAATGTTGCAGGCAGTGGCAAGGAAAAAGGTGAATTGGCAGTGCTGATTCCTCGGGGAATCAGAGGAGAGTCTCTACCTGAGAGTCTCTACCTGAACCAAAATCTTTAAATGCCACTGAGCTCTCAGGGAGGTGGAGTAGGGTGAGAGCTTTGTGGAGGAGAGACACTCTTCCTTGTTTACCACTGACCAGGGCAGGGGAGGAAGGAATCCAGGGAAATAAATATTCAGGACAATATTCCATCATGCCAGCAAAAATCAGGAGGATGAAACACAGAGGACAGTGTGAGTATTCACAGCATTGCATTTTACTTAAATAATCTTTTAATAATTTAAGTTGATTAGGTTATTCAATTCAAATTCACCCCAAAAGACTTTTATTGGACTGGACCCTGACTGGCAGTGCACAATCTGCTACCTCCTGAATTTACTCCAAGGTTTTTTCCGCTGGCATCTTTGGCCCTCAGTCGTCCTGAATTACAATGTATGAGCATTTACAGGTTGGTGCTAACTTTTCTTTGCTTGCATCAAACTATCTGGCACTGCTGAGAAGGCAAAGACAAAAGCAGTCTAGGGACTAATGCAGCCATGACCTTCCTGGATGTTGAGAAGGATTTTTTTTGTGGAGGTGTGTGCTTTTCGTGGTGCTATGTAACCTGGCAAGTCCTGAGGAAGTTTTGAATGAGCTAGAAAAGCTCATTTCCACTCCCAGAAAAGCTTAGTTACAGCAGCATGACACTCAGTAAAGAAGGCTGTGGGAAATCTGTCCTGGATGTGTCTCTGCCAGTAGAAGATGTATTGCCCCAGGTTTCCAGTGCTACCCACACTTGAGGGCTGCAGCTCTGATCTGCTTACCCAACCACCTGTGCAAGAGCTCCCACCTCTGTGAAAATGAGCAAAATAAGTCCAAATCTGATGTCTAGATTTGTTTTTTTGATTGACTTGGCTAACACAAGCAGCTCTGTGGGCAGCAATAGTGAAGCTATTTACGTGACCTACCAGTCTTTGTAAGCTGGGAAATCGTGGAAAATGGTGAGCTGTACCCACAGTAATGGGCTGCAAGGAGCTTTGTGTCTCTGGCTCCAGCATCCCCACATACAAAGACGTGGGTTTTCTCTTAGAGAAGGGCTGCAGCTCTCTAAAGATGCTCCAAGGTGCGCTGGAAGAGCTCAGAGTAAGAGTTCTTATCTGTAAGAGTGTGAGGTACGGTTCATACGTATCTGAGTTCAGCAGACATTGAGCTGAACCAAAATCCAGCTAGTTTTGATTCAAATATGCTGAGATTCTCCACAGCACCAAACTTCTAGAAAAAACAGCTGTGTACCTGATGCTGCTTAGGCTCTGCTGTGACCCAGCATAGTTCAGAGAGGAGATAAAATACTGCTACGAAAGTAACAACTCAATAAGTGCTGTGAGTTTGAAATTCAAACAGTTATCATAATGAAAGTGATTACAATATAACTTAAAAGACCTGGCTAAGAGCTGTTCTTTTTGCAATTTAAGGACAAAGAGATGCATTCATTGGCTCATTGCATGTTTAACAGTTTGCTCAATTTCACCTTTATCATTCCTAGGAAATAGGATCATACTGAGAATGTCTTTTTGCATGAAGAAAAAAAAAAATCTTGAAAGATAATGTCTATCTAACTATCTGTTAATTTAAGTCTTTAAAAGAAAATCATACATTGCAAGCACCAATCTAGACCTATATAACATATGAAGAAGAATTTGGCATTTAGGAAGGTTTTTAAAATTAAGATTATTTTTTAGCATTTTATTTTCCAAGGTGAAAAATTAACTTTTAACAGTGGATTTTGCAGAAGCATTACTTTCAGATTTCCTGCTCAATGCCTCATGCTGTGACTCACAGTGTGCAGTTGTATAGGTCACATCAGACTCCTTTCTTTAAGGAAAACATGATGTCACATGTGCGGCCCAGTGAGATGTGTCAGAGCACATGAGGGGTCATGCCTGAAATGTGACAGAAATAGTTCTCAAATTCACTTAAAATCTAGGGACAAACAGCAAAGTGCTAGACAAAGTTGTCGCATGATTTTAATAGTACTAATTCTTATGCTTTTCTACAGCACACTTTTAATCCTGAAATGGGACCAATTCTGAACAAAGTAATAATTTTCTTTTTTAGGCATGGTATAGCAGGAATTTTTTTTCTTGAAGAAATAATGAGTGAAATTGAATCTCTTGCTTAGTGACCTATGTAGATTTAGTCTAAAACATAAAAACTTGTCAGCTTATGGGACTCTTAGGTTTATGGTTTTCATTTCACTTGATGTCGTGCTGAGTTTTGCTTCAGCAATAACACTAAAAGGAAGGTACCACTTATGAATCTCTGTCCTTAAAGATGTTCAAAAGCTGCCTGGACACATTACTGGGCAACTGACTCTAAGTGGCCCTCCTGAGCACAGGGGTTGGACCAAATGCCTTCCAGAGGTTCCTTCCAGCTTCAACCATTCTCTGCTTCTTTGGAATCAGCATCACTACATTGATCTACAGCTACAAACATATCCTGAAACTACAACTAAAGACTTAGAAATTTTTTTAGATTTAGACTCTCCGATGACCACCAGGCCTGTGCAATTCTTGGATCAGGTATTAAATACCTATTACTGTGGCTTCCCAAGCACTTTGAGCAATGTCTTTGTCTGCTTGCAGGTTGATTTCCTACAGAGTAGCACCAGTGATGAGAAAAAGATTTGGGTTAAAATAGACTGACAGTAATCATATTTAAATTATTCTCCCTCTGAAACTATGAGCACATATATATATGCATTTCATGAATTAATAAAAATTTTACTTTTATTTTCCTAAGCATAGACATATAGTTCTCCATAATATACTTTATGCAAGTGGTTTCTGTCATCATCTCAATTATAGTTTATGGTTAATATTTAATCCCAAAGTTTCTTACAAAATAAAGAAATCCACTTCACAATACACCTTTCTGATAAACCTTTGACCAGATCTGCTCAAAAGCCTGGACAATATTTGTCTTTGCTTGAGTCCAGGTCTGTCCTGTTGCATGCATGCTATAGATTAGCTTCTGTATGTGGTAATAAACTGTTCCTAATTGCTCATCTAGATAAACCATTGCAGCTCTTTTTTCTCTCAGTTGTGTTGCATTGATGCAATATTTTTTCCTCTTTGCTTGCACTGTGACAATAAAATTATGTACTGTGCCCATGTCGTGAGTCTATTCAACAATACAGCATTATTGTCTTTATATTTAAAAATTTCACTCAGGATTTCTAAATATTCCTTAACACAGCAACTCTTAATGGGAACAGTTGTCAGATGAAAGTTATTATCTCTGAGTTCTGTGCTTATTAGCATTTAGAGGCCTCTTTGGAGTAATTAATTGTCCTTTCCTATTGAAAATCTCCATTGTTTGGTAGAACTGCCAGGTTTTTTGAAGTGTGGGACCAAAATTCATTTGATCTTGTTGCCTAAAAAAATAGTCTTTAATTTCCTGACTCTTCTGTGAGAACAAGTGTGGTTAAAAAGGGCTGATTGCTCTTTTCTAGTACTGCCATTGGAGCTATGTTCAGGGAGATGCAAGTCATCATTTCTTCCTCTCCTAAGCTCTTCTAAAATGTCACTCTTGACATGTACTGTATATACATTGCAAAGTGTGCCCAGATCCCAGATTTAGGCTTTTATCCAAACCTCTGGTCTGGCCAAGTTTTGGAGTTTATTGCACATAATCCATGCACATTCTTTGCTTCTATTCTGGCACATTAGTTCAGAGAGAGTTTGATGCAAAGGGGTTATAGAAACATATCCCAGAGTCCTTAATACCCCTTCAGTAGAGCCACTTGAAGGACTAGCTCATGGGAGAACCTGTCTGCCTGTCAGCCACCTCAGCCTGAGCCTGCCTCTGGCGTGTCCCAGGCTGAACTCGGGTTTTCCCATGGGAGGTGACTGGCTTTACTGGGCTCCTAGCTGTCTCCTGCTTGCTGAGAGGAGGAGATAACATTCTCATTCTCTTTGACTCTTATGACATCCAGGTTTGCTGAAGCTAAATCAGAAAAGGTGCAGAAAGGGAAAGCCAGGCTCTGCAGGGGCCAGCAGGCTGTGGCACAGCTGGTGGCGAGGCTGAGAATGAGAGCAGGACTGGACAGTGCACAGCAAGCACTGCGTGCTGCATTAAAATTATTTATGTGTTAACAAATAGATCTGTTCATACAGCACAGGCTCAGTGGGAAACCACCTGGGCCAGTGCCCAAGGAGCAGCAGCCAGAGCTGTACCCCAGTTTATAGGTGAGGAGGGACCAGTGTAGGCACATCTGGCCAGGAGGCAGGGAGTTCTTGGGCTACAGACTGAGTCACCAACAGGTTCCTGCCTGACCAGTCTGGCCACCATGGGCTTTGTAGTTTTGTAAAGTCAGATTACAGAGTCATGAAAGGTTAAATCCCAAGTAGAATACATTCACTGCTTTTCAGCAGCACATCAGGCTCCGTGAATAACACTCCATCCCAAACCCTTGTTTCTGTTTGTTCCCTGCTCCTATCTATATTCAGAAGAAAGGGGAAGCTAGCTCCTTAAAATATTTATAAAGCATTTTGTGCAACTAGTCTAAGTTCTAAATTTAACTTTCCCCCTAAAGCCACAAGACACTTTTGGTAATAAATTCGCTCTTTTTTTCCTATTTGGGAAGGAAAAAAAATTGTTTATTTTTAACAATTCAGTTCAGAGGAAAAATTATAGCATGGTGAATAGCAAGTAAATTAACAATTCTCTCTATTATCCAAACCAGCAGGTCTTCTATTAACAAGGGCAATTTGTGGCCCCTGGATTATAAAATCTATCAGGCAGCTCATTTTTCTTTAATTTTAGGGAATTAAGTAATTATAAATGAGTCAAAAGCTGCATGTATGACTTATATTTACCTGTGTTGTATTGATTTAGCTGATTTAATACCACTTTCTTACTCTTTATGACTTATTTTTTGAAGCTGAGGTTGCTGATTTTGTGTAATTTATCCCAGATTAAGGACAGTTATTAAAGACTCTCTCCAGCAAATCTGATGCAGACAGCACCTTAATTCTTGCTTTAAGAAATGAGCTTAGACAGCCTGACACTCAGCCAAATTGGGAACATAGTCTGGGAAATACTGCATCTATTCTGTTTTGTCTGCAAAGTTAATGGAAGACTTGGTTTTTTAATCAGGTGTGTATGGAGCAACTGGTGGGTCAACTGGACAAGGCAGCTCAAATGAAACTTAAATACAGGAGTTAACATGTCCCCTTTCTGAGTCTGGATTTTATTCAATTTAGTAGAAAGTTTTAAGTAGTACACAGCAGAGGCTGTGTACCATTGTGCACCAGATGGGACTGAAGAGAAAACATCCATCTCTGTATTTTGCCTTTCTGAAAAAAGAGACATAATTGAATTTTTCTTTGCCAGTAGGTTTTGACTATCTGATGGCCATACACAGGAAGCAGGAAACCTTGCATTTGATTTCTTCTAGGTCTCTTGACTGTCTGTAAATATATGTGCTGCATGTCAGCCTCCAACTCTGTGATCCCAAGACAGGAGCAGCTACACGTGTATATGCACCTCGAGCTCTTGTTCTGAGTGGGTGCTATTAAGTGGAGTCAGATTCAAACCAGTCAGTGCTGGGAAGACAAGAGTCTGAGCCGGGGAAAAGGGGAGCATGAAGAAATGATACTACAGCCATTGGCTTTACCAGCTCCTGCAGCTCTAGAGGCACGTGGAGCCCTGCAGAATTCAAAACAGGCTTGAATTGCGCCACAGTCTAGGCCAGTTTCTTGGAGACAGAAGAAAACTGAATGAGTGTGAAGGCATGTTGGCAAGCCTTAGGGTAATTGAAGGTCTGTTTTATGACATAGGTGCAGGACTAGAACTCTTCTTCATAAATTCAAACAGCAGTCAATGGCACTGCTGGATTGTGTCATTCTTCCTTTGAAGATTAAAAGAATTGAGTGGCTGAGATTAAAGTATACTTTTACTGTGTGAAGGCATAAAATCCACCTACTCAAAGAATTAGATGAGTCATTGAAAAATTCAGTGCATCCATACATTACTTTTTAAACACAAACAAATTCTGAATAAACCATGGCAGTGAGTTCAAAAAGACTCTAAGTGGGCATACACTTACAAGCATTTGGTTGAAAACATTTATGGTGAAGCTAATTCGGTACCATCAAGGGCAAAAAAATTATGAAGATGGGTGTGAAAATGGAGAATGAAGATGGGTTAATAAAGATGATAGGAAAATAGGTTTGAAGATTTAAAGCCAGAAAACATCTTTAGATCATCTAGCCTGAAACTCTTTTTCATTGCATGCAGGTGCAGGACATGCAGGTCATCATCACCTCAAAGTTGAATTCAGCAGCATGTTTAATGAAAGACCTCCCAGAAATACACCGAGTCCTGATCTGAAAGCACTTGAGAATTGGAGATCCTTGATCTTGACTAGTCAGTCTAGGACAATGGTGGCCTGGTTTCATGGTAAGAAGAGTGCCTCTGCTCTGACTGGGAGCTGTGTGGCCCAGGTTTTCCTCCAGTGCCAGCTCTAGGCAAGGTGAGCAGATGTGGGTATAGCGTGTGCGGGGCTGCTGGCTCCTGAACGCGCTCAGTAAACACCATCCCAGGGGCTACACATCCCCAACAAAGAGACTAAATCAGTATGTTCCAAATCCTGTGCTCATGCTCTTGGCCTTGTAAATGTCAGCAGTCTGTTGTCTCTGTGATGAGATACAGATGTGTTGATTTTCAGACCTTTACTACCCTGTTTGCTTTAAGACACTCCACACATGGACTGCACTGCCTGGGCCTCATCTGGAAAAGAAGAAATTTGGTTGCACACATGTCAGTGCTCCTTCAGCTCTGCTGCCTTATCCTCGGGATGACACACATTGCAGGTGATATAATGTTTTCTTCCAGACCTTGGGAGCAGACTTGTTAGTCACTGGAGAACTCAGCACAACTCAATTAAATTTCTTCCACTACTTAATTGACATTTAGTCAGCTGGGAAGCAAACAACACCAACAGAAAACAGTCCTTCCCTTCAGTTAAGATCTTATGAAACTTCATAACATTCCAACTGGCCAAATGTGAGGAAGAAATGAGGAAAATCTAATTAGACATTGCATGGTCTCTCCTTCAAGATTAAATGTAATGAATTTGTGGTTACAGCTTCCCTTGAGGATCCTCCTACTCATGTCAGGCACACAGAAGTGTTAAAACATCTGTGACAGAATGGTGCATAACATAATATGCAATCTGTGTCACGAGACTGGGGTTAACTCTTCCAGCCAAAGAAGGTGATGTGTCTGCTGAATGCTTGAGGCTCTGAGCATCTGTGATAAACTTAATCTCTGAAAGTGAGATGGGCATGGACAGCCATTGCCACAGTAATGTGAGGCACGCCTTGGCTTTGGATGTTGTAGGAGATTGCTCTTGAGAGCAATGCAGGGCAGTGTGACTGTCTTTGGGAGCACTACCTTCTAACAGTCAGTTTCCAGCACTTAGCAAATAAGACCATTCTTTGAGCCATTGTGGTTTATTTCCTAACAATCCCTGAAATCATGCAAACTTAAGAAACATCTAGTTGTCAGGATGCTGCTGCCTCTTAGCCAAATACTGTGATGTTGGGACACAAAATGTATTAAATCTCCCTTTTCTCCCGAACACAAAGAGGGAGTTAATCAAGAAACAGTAGATGAAACTTGACTCCAACAGACTTTTAATAATCTCTCAGGGGTGTTTGTCTTAAGCATTGTAGAGGAACTTGGTCAAGTGCAAATTTCTTTCTGGTAGTCTGTGGACTGATCTCTAGCCTTTTGTAACCTACCAAAAGTGAGTTGCAAAATGGATGCTAACAACTGTTAAAAAGAAATGTGTGCACACTCCTTGTTTGTTGGGAATGCAACACGAGGAAGGACAAAAAAGCTTTCACGTAGTTTTCACCACACCTAAATCTCATGTGGTGCCATTGCACAAGATGGTCCATGGATTTTAACTTTATTTTATTTTTCAGAAGGGTAGACTGGTTCTTGTTAAGTAAGTTTGAAGAAGATTGCACCAAATGAAAATACAACACAGACAGTGCAAATCTGGTTTTAAAAATCTTGTTCAGAGAGATGTTATGATCACCTTTCCAAATGAAGAGATACATTTAAGAACTTATAACTTGGGCTTGATCTGAAGTATTTCATTAGTGGTTTGGATGATGGAATAGAGAATATACCTGTTAGACCTGCATATGACTCCTATCTGGGAGGGGCAGAATGAACGACAAAAGATTGAAGTGTTCTTAACAATTTTTTTTTTAAAAGCCCCACACTGGTCTAAAAAGCTACAGCCCAATAAGCAAAATTTTATTATTAGGAAGAAAAAGACACAAACCTAAAATGAGTGTCTTCAGTAGACATATATCTACTTAAAGAAGCCTAGGAATTGCAACAGATCTCTACAGAACTTGTGTGACTTTTTTAGATTAAAAAAAATGCAGATAACATCCTGGGATGTGTGACAAGGAGTGTTTTACTCACTCATGATAAGGCATCACTTTAGTCTTGTGTCCAGTCTCATGTCCAGTCTCATGTCCACCATCCTGTGAGGGAGTTGTAGAGTCTAGAGGAGAATAGAGTATGGGGGAATGCAATCCTAGGAAACAAAGTGTCTGTGGGCAGATGAAAGCAACCTAGAGGGATTAATACGAAGACCAAGTGAAACACAGTCGCAGTCTTCAGGTAATGTTTTGATAGGATGAAAACTCATGGGCTGTGCTGATGTTGTGGTTAGGTCTTAGGAAACTTTGGCAATGGTAAGGGAAGATTAATGTGAGAGGCTGCAGAATCTCTGATCCTTCCTTGATGCAAGACAATGGTGTGGTGTTTCTCAGCCAGGAGCATCAGACAGGTGTTGTGTGTGGATGCACAGCTGCCAGCTGCATAGGTGTCCTACCCACCTTCTGCTCCACCACAGTCAACAAGGAATAATTTATGGTGCATTTCATATATTCTACCTTCCATTTTCACTTGGATTGAGCTTCCAATATCCAAAGTACTGAGTTTTCCATCTCACACTTCCACTGCTTGCCTTTATTTTAACTGCTAATAATCTGCTTGAGAACACTTTTCTGTGCAAGTTCTTTATGGTTTCATACCAAATGGGAGCTTTAAACTCAGTTTCTGAGTCTGAATTTGCAGCAGCAGCAAGGAAAAAAAAATCTTTCATCACATCCTTTGGAAAGCACAGGAGAAGGCCTCTATAATTCAGATATTAGGGAGCATAGTAAGAATTACTGACAAAACTGAGGTTCACAGTGCCTGTAAAGCAGGTAGGGCTGCTGAGTATGTAGGAATCAATAACAGAGACAAGTAGCACTATGCAGAAAGTGGCATTTAGGAGCAGTCCCTTGAGATAAGTACATTTATGGTGGTGTTAGCCAGGTCTGGCTGAGGGGAAAAACATGCCCAAAGAAACTTGACTTGTATTACATTATCATAACTTCAGCTTCAGCCCCAATGGTCTTCATCTTCTCTACACTGGTATTGATTAAACTCTTGTCACATGAAATATTGATTTCAACTGAATTATTTCTCTTCAGACAATACTAAGGAGGCGATCTGTCCTGATGAATGTAGGAGGTCTATGTGTCCTTCGGAAAATATATAGAGGTAGCCTGCCCTTCCAGCATTGATTATTGTTTCAATACATGCAGGAACAGGAAAGCATTATGCATGTGCATTTCCCAATGGCTAGTTTCAGCACTAAAGCGAGAAGTAACATTTGCATTCCTTAAAGAACTGATTGAGATTCTAAAAACAGATTGGAAACTTAATGGTAAGAAAGGCACAGCTTGAAAGTCTTTACTTTTTGGCATGAAAGCATGGACCAGATTGACACAATCTGTGACGTAGTTTCTAATGAAGCATTTGTAATGAGACATTTAAAGCAACTCAAGAGGCCTCTCTATCCTGTTAGGGAAAGAACACAAGGAGCACATATTTGAAATTCATTCAGCAGTGAATACATAAGCTGATCTTGACATGAATTTAGAATAGGATTCAATTGTAGATAGGTGCTTGGGGAAGAAGTTGCTTGTAGAAAAAAAGAAGAAAAGAGAGAGAGAGAGAGAGAGAGAGATAAATTAAGAGCTAAAACAGTTGGAGGAAACTCTTGGGAAAATTACCAAGAAGAGAGAGAGAGAGGGGTTTCTGCTTATTGAACTGTTGAATCATAGAACTGATTTTGGTTGGAAAACTTTGTGCTGAAATTTCATGCAGAGACAAATTTGGTTTTCTTAGTAGGTAGGTGGGAAGGGTGAGACCTTCTGATTTCTGTTTCTCATTCACATCTTGTTTACCCCAGGCAGGGAGATGTCTTTCATGCTCACTAACACTGTAACAAGCCCTTTTTAAACTTCTGATGTAGCTGGGGTGAGTATGATCTACAGAGTTTTTTCCTTGGTGTTTAAATGTTTATTAATTAGGCAACTCAAAGCATCTCCCTAGGTCTGACCTTGACCCACTGACATCTGTTAAAATCATAGCTTACCTTATTTTTCTGCTGAAAAACACCTGTTTCCCTAGAGAACATCAAAACAAATGAATGGTTGTGCTCTAGTGGTCTGACCTTGATTCTGTAGCTCTGTTTTTCTGATCCTAAAATATTGTTATTCCTTGCTTCCTTTGCTAATTAGTTAGGGATTAATTTTCCACCTAATCTGCTTCTGTAGCTTTTTGAATATAAAGTGTTTATAAGTGCCAAAATATTGCTGTTACTGCTGATTAGGTTATTAGGTAATAATGAGCAGCTGAAATAGGACTTCCCAGAATGAGAAGCAAGCATGGCACTCTTCCATCTTCTTTCCCATCTGTGGAATGGCTGACTCGCTCTGAAGCACCCACACAACACTCTGGTGAGCACCTTGCTGAGGTATCTATGCCTGAGTGACACAGATTAATTCACAGATGCATTTTAGTACCCCATCACAAAGTTAACTTTCGGATGCAGTCGCAGCTATGGCTTTCAGTGACACGAGTCACATGTGCCACTCCACAGCTGTCCTTGAGGACATTAATCCAGACATGTGGGAACCCAGAAAAGACTAATGCTTTGGTTCACAAGGCCTGACTTTTGACCCAGTTTCTGTGTCTAATATTTCCTCTTGGCTGGCTGTAAGGCCTTCAGAGGTGCTAATTGAAAACACCAGGCAGGAGGAATTAGGTGGAAGCTGGGCTGAGTAAACCTGGGCATGGGCTGTCTCCTATAGCATGTGAACGTCAAAGAGATGTCTAATTACAAAAGCTGTCATCTTCCTCAGTAGCGATGGGCTGACAACTAGCATGGGCATGAGGGAAATTCTTGTTCTGGATACACTCTTGGATCGATTTCCCTGTCAGGATCTAAGTCAGGAAGGCATTACCAACTCTACCATTCAAGAGAGGGTCTGCAGCATCTTTTATGTCTGGGCTGATGTTACTCTGCTGAGCTTTGTGAGAGAAGGAGCTGGCTTTATGTTGTCAAGTGTAATAAACCCAAATGTTAGTATGAATTTGCTAACAAATGAAGGTAATTGGGCTCTTTAGGAGGGAATGAGATGACAGCTTTTACTGTACTTCAAATATCAGTCCCAATTACTGTAAATACGATCATGATGCAAAACATTAATTAGGAAAATCTAAACTGTTTGAAAAGTGGAGTCCCATATGAATGATTAACTACATGCAAAATATTGTGCCTGATTAGAGGCATTCTACTGAGACATCCATCTGTGAGCTCAGAAAAACCTGGTAGAAGGCAAGGAGAGATCACAGTGCTGAGGGGCTGGCATGGCTGAGAAGGAAGGAAGGGACAGTGCCATGGGTATCGCACATAGGGTCATAGGGTTTCTGGGACAGGAACATATATTTACCCTCTGTTTTTCACTGTAAGCATCTTCACAAAGAATATTTCAGGTTTAGGTAAGTCAAGCACTGAAATAGTACATGACTTGCTCACAGTTACTGAGGACAGCAGGACCAGAGAGGAAATAAGCATGGGTCTTCTAAGTCTTAGCTTTAATCTAGTTCTTATTCCTTACACAAGAGTGGAAGAGGCTGTCCACAAAAAGGTGGGAAAACTTCTCAAGAAACACAATGGTGAGCAGAAAGTCCAGAAACTACAGTATTTTCACTAGATTACCCCAAGTGCTCATTCTGGAGCTGGTGGTTCTTGTGATCCTGCATTAGCAAGCATGCATCAATTGCTGGTTAAGAACTCACCTTAAAATGCTAGCTCAGGTATTTCTGATAGCATAAACACATCCACCACTTGTGTCCACTCAGTCATGGACAAACCCTAAATGGTAAAGGGCATTCCATTGTAATAATACCTATTTTTTATACATATATATATATATATATATACAGACACAAACACACACACACACACATATGTATATAGGGCCTTTCGGACATAGGTCAGTAACAGAATCAATTTAGGGGAAAAAAGGAAATAAATAATGTCCTAATCTTGTGACTTAGTTTTATTCATGTGTTCTTTGGCAGACAGCTCAAAAGAGAGAGAGCTCAAAACTCTTTATCTGTTGTTTTGTGTCTTATTTAGAATGCATTGGTCTTCTCAGTTAATTAAAAATACTAAATAACTATGCTATTGCTGTTTTATTATGAAACTTGGGTATATGTTGCCAAATAGGCTATTTTAAGCAAAATATTCTGTTGTAGTCTAAATGTACTATTGTTCCCCATTTGGACAAGTGTCCATAGCAAATGAAAGATAAAAGCTGACAAAATGGTGTTTCTTTGTCAAAACCTTGGTGAAAGAATAAAGCGACAAAGGATAATTGTTAGTACTTTGGACTCCTTTTTCAGGCAGTTCTCAGTCTGAAAGCCCCATCTCTTTTTTTGGTGGTGATGCCACATTCATTGCTGGTAGAACTGCTCACCACCAGATCACCCACTGATCCAGCTGGAGCATGAATATATGCTCCCATTTCTGTCAAATTACTCACATCACGTGCCTTGGTATTTATACTGCCTCCATTTTCTGTGCCAGCTTTTGGGGGAACAGATGATACCCAGAGCAGCACAAACCCCGCTGGTACAAAATTAACTTGCTTTTGAAGAATTTTGATCCAGCAGCACTTTGCACCAGGTGGCTGCAGCACTTTTGATCCAACACTGGCAGGCGCCAGGTCAGATTTGCAGTACTTGGAGCTGTGTGCCCAGAGCTTGCTCTGATCGTGGCATGAGCTTTTCTGCTTTTCTTTCTGAGCAGCATTAGTCTTCTCAGCCTCTTTCAGAAGGATAGCCTTCCAAAACCAATGTCCAATAAACTTCCCCAGCTTGTTACATATATGGTATATGGCATTATTGGTGAATTTAATGGACAGAAAATAGTATTGCTCATTGTCTGATTCCCTGGAGTGCTACAATTGATGCTTACATTTATCCCAAAATGGAAGGTGGCTATTTGTCCCAAAGAAAATGGGTCTAGTGCATAACAGTGCAATATTGTACAAATGATACAAGAATATAACAATGACAAGCTATGTAATGTCCTAGAATTTTAATTTTTTATCAGCATGCTCTTTTTATGATGAAATGAAACCAGACTTATTCATGAGCAGCTTTTGAAAATTTCAATTCGAGTGTTCTGTCAGCTAATCGTTTAGGAGCTCTTAAAGAAATTCCCTAGCGATTGACCATGATACTATATTTTATTAGCTGCCTCTTGTTGATTCAGAATTAACAGTCTTTCATGGTCTGTTTTCATAGACTAAGGTTGATGAAGGATGTGCAGTTGTCCAGATTTTAATGGAGTTTAATATAAAACGCACTGTGAGTGGCAAGAGGAGGGTTCTTCTGGAGGCCTTTTAAAATCAGTCACTAAAAGGTTGTGCAGGTAACAAATCATAAGTACTGTTAGTTGATCATGGAATTGGCTAATCACTGCTCTTGTGGTCTCTCCTTTGTTTGATTTGGAGAGGTCTGTGCTGCAAACCTGCCACTGAAACCTTATTCTGGGCTTCTCTCAGCCAAGATGTACCTGCTCTTCCTATCATTGCTCAAATTTCCTCTGCAGCATGGAAGCTTCCCTTTGAGGATGGTGCACAGAAGGAACAATTCTGAGAGCACTGATTTCTCAGTTCGGCCATTCATCAGCAGGTCAAGAAAAGCCTCAGCTATGGCCAATGCTCCTATCGGTGATTCTGTAACTCACTCTGGTGTTGTTCTTGCTGTCTTACTCAAGGTCCTTAACCTGAATTACAGTGCAATTCACTGTCACAGAAAGACCTTCTGGTACTCCATCCCTGAAGTAGGACATTGTCACTGATGAAAGACCTGGTGGTAGTTTTAGGCATTATTTGAGTCATGCATGTTTGGTAGTGTGTGGCTCTAGTGCTCAGCTTAGGGACCATGAGACGAGATTAACTCATGAATATTTACATCTGAGGTAGTTGTTCTCATTATATAGATAATGAGTGCTTCTGGACGTACAGTTTCAAGAACATTAAGAAATGAGCAGGAAGAATTGAGGGTGATTGCTTTCCAGAACAGCTAGCCCCTAAAACTGCAAAACAGATTATAGTCTTCCTAAAAGCACAGAGAGCTGAGAGGGAGTAAAGCACAAGGAGTCCAGCCATCTTTTACCTCAAAACCAGATGGAATAGTTGTTTGCTGGGTACAAGACAGCTGAGTTCTAGCACCACCTCTTGGCTCCCACCTGTAGGTATGGGAAGATTCCAGTCAAATAAATGAATAATGGGAAATCACAAAGCTTAGCCTTTTTTTAAATATAAATAATTTCATTCTTCTCTTTTTAGAGAGATGTTATTTCCTCATCTATAGGCACAAAGCAAGTAACATACCAGCCTTACAAAGAACTGTTGGAATTTCTGGTATTTCCACTGGAAATCCGATCTGTGGATGGTTGTCTGTATTGTTTATGTTGTGGAAGAATCAGGGCTTCTAAAGTCAATTGTAAAATCAATTCCTTCCTTTTTCAGTGTAAGGGCAGCAATGGAAGATGCAAAGATATCTTTCCTAGGAGAAAAGGGATCTTGCCAGTTTTACAGATGGGTTGTATAGCTGCAGTTCTCTTTTTCCTATCACAGTCGTGTACGTGCTAGGATCTGTTATGGGGCTTGTTTATTTTTAATGCAGATGTCATTCACAGTCAGAGCACTTCTCAATCAATCTTTGTTCAGACAGGTTCACAAAATAAAATTCTATACTATCCCATTAAAACTCTATTATATAAAACACAAAACCTGTCTCTGGATTGCCAAGTCCCTAAGCCACAGACTGCTTGCCCCCAGAGCCCCAGAGCACACAGCTACATGGTCAGGCTCTAGGACATGGAGTAGGAGGCAGGGAGAGATGTTTGATGGAAGGCTCTGGAAAGTGAATGACAGTCCCATGCTCTATTTGTGAGCTGTGGTAAACACTGTAATAGTTGTTACTTCTTCAGCTCTCAGAAGTGCGGCACAATTGAAGACACCTCTAGTTTATGGCTAGTAAGTGAAGCATCTGTCAGTTTCTGAGGGAGAATCCAGTTGGGAGATACAGTCTGAGGTTGGCTTCCTTGGTAGTGAGTGACATGATATTGATGCTGTGCTTGGCAAATTGGAGAAGGCCAGGTTATTTAGAGTGTAAAATATGCATGTGCCCCATCTGAAACTGTGCTATCAAAATATTTATTTCTTCAAAACTACTAGGAATTATACATGTCATGGTATCACAGCATTTACTGTCAGACGGGAGAAGTCGCTGGAAGATTTATTTCAGTTTAGATTCTTGAAAACATCTTAATCTGTCTCAAGATACACCCTAGCTATAACTGGAGGCTGAAGGGTAAGTAGACAATTTGTTATTGTTATTGAACAGAGACAGGTTATCAATAGGTGTCAATGGGCATGAAGAAATTCACCAGACTGTTGTCTGCAACTCTTCTGCAGTTGGAATCACTGATGTCCCAGTCTTGGAGGACTGGAGTCAAACTCCAGCACCTCTAGGATGCTATAGTGGAAATATATGCAGGTGGGAAACTTATTTCTTGTGGTTTCAGCCATAATGACCCATAGTGTGTAAAGCTATTTAAGCTATGGCATTTGTTCTTTGGAGCATGAGGCAGCTCTGTTTCAAGCTCCGTGTGTTGCCCCAAGCAGACTCATGCAGAGAGACAAGGCTGCACTTCAGGATGGTGTTCAAGATGTAAAATCTGTCCTTGATCCCAAGCTGGGACTTAATTTTCATTCTCTACAAATGAAGAATCAGATAAAGCCTTGTTTTCCATCAGCAGATTTGCTTGGTGTTTAATGGATTTATTAAGGGATTACCGTGTAGCTAATTTTTTGAAAAGAAGACCTGCTATGAGGGCACAAAACTGGGATATCTACCCCTTAGCTAGGTATGTATGATGTGTTTTTTATTAGAAGTTTGTCCTCACATGTTACTAAACAGCGGAAGGAGGGAGGATATGTGTCCACAGCAAGAGACATAGTACCCAGTTACAACACCAAAAACCACCCATGTGGCACAGTTCCTCCTGCTTCAGAGTAGATAAATACCTTCTTTCCTTCCTCCCTGGAGGACCTCTTTGAATGTTTCTTGTGTCTAAATAGAGCTCTGCTGGAAATGTTGCTTGGTTGTGAATCTCTCAATATTTCTTCTTGTTCATTTCTTCAATTTGAGATTCATTTGTTAATAGAAATAGCAAAAGGATCCAGAGAGAAACCCTGCTTTTCAGGCACAGTCTCTGTAGTGGTGAGAGTGGAGGGTATCTCGAGTCACAGATATGTGCCTGCTGCATTGTTCCTGCTGACATGATAAAGACATGATGATACAGTTCAATCACCTTTAAAGGTGATTGAAAAAAATCAACTCTAAAGTTGCCATTTAGAAGCCAGTTTATTTACTGATGCCCTTATTTTCCAGTTCACCAGTTTCTTCTTATTGGCATCTCCTTCCCATTGCTATTCTGCAACAGTCAGCCAGCCTCCATCACACAGCTCTGCCAAAAGCTCTGCCAAGACAAATAGGAGGAGAGCATGTGCTTTTCACTTTGAGGCCAAAAAAAGTTTAACTACAGTTAGTGTCAAACTCCTAGATCTCAGGATGCAAAATTTCATCCCCTCTGAGTCAAAACCAGTACCTTTTCCCATTCAGGGTCATTAACACTGAGACGACAAACAATGACTGATGTGTGCTCCCTACGCTATACCCAGGGATCCTGTTCCTTCCCCTAGCAGCAGAGAGACCATTCTCACTCCCAAGCTTAAAAGCAATCCTGACTAAGCTACAAGAGCTTTTGTGACAATACTCTTACTGGATGTGTTTCCAGGTCCCTTGGAATCCAGATCTCATGGCAGAGGCGTTGCTGAGCCCTTGTCCTGGGGTGGCATCCCTTGGAGATTCAGATGAGCTGAATTGTTGAGCCACAGATTTTTAAAATCTTCCGTGGTGACAAGATACTCATAGAAAACTGAAGAGAGACAACCTTAGGGAGTTTATTATTATTATTCACACTGCTGTCTTACAGCAACACTCAAAGGTCAATGGCACTCACTGTTAACACCTTAAATTTGTCTCCTCTAAAATTATTTTTCACACAGCTTTCACTGAAGGAATTGGAAAAGCCTTATTCCCAACCTTTGTATGCCCATATATGTGGCTGACTCAAAAGATACACTGTCAACTCAAGTATTGCCTAAAATTAGACTTTATTTACTGATTACAGTTCTGATGTTATTTTTTAAGTTTAAAAAAAGCTTTGGCTTCTCTGGCAGCAGCTATCTTCTCCTGTTCGAAAGCATCCTAGGAGGAGCTGGGCACTTGAGGCCAACTGTTGTAAAGAGGCAACTGTGACTCTCCAGCTCAGTAACTAACTCAGAGATTTCATCCTTTCTCTGTCCTTTACAATGAGCTAGGTTATGTCAGAGATGGGTGTAGAAGAGCTCTTGGCATTTACCCAGACAGTTTTAGCCAAGTTTCAGTTTTACTAGTGATCCCAGGGCATGCACAGCAGCACACAGTGACAGAGTGCTGAGCCTTTGCTGTTCCAAACCCCTGTACGTGCTCTTGCACAGACATGTGAGGAGCCACCAGCCTTCAGCAAGATTCTTACATGAGATGTAACTGCATTGTCAGAGCAGTGTGAAACAAACTTGGATAGTTCAAGCATCTCCATGCCCATTACCTGGGCTAGACTTCCCTGTAGCACCCCTGTCCTGCAGCCTTGCTTGGATGCAGCATTCAAACATGTCCTGGTGCTGGCTTTAGCCCAGTCTGTGGGCCTTGATTCTGGGTAGTGTTGGACTATGTCAGTGCAGAAGGCATTTCAGAGCTAAACAAAATCAGTTGTATATGGCTATTCATTAACTTCAGTGGTAGTATTTGCAAAACAGTTTGAGATCTGCTTCTTACCAAGTGGCCTGATATCAGGCCTAAAGTCAGGCCACTGGCATCACTGTCTTCTGGTGAAGAAGTCAAAAACTTAGTGCTTAGGAATATTAATAATCTATCTTACTTGATTTTCACATCCACGAGGATAGAACAGAAGGGTTCTTCATGACTTTCTCAGGCCAAAGATACACTTGCTTTTAAATTTCTTGGAAAGTCCTAGTTGTAAAGAGGCAACTACAATACCTCACTGCTACATGCCTTTGCTCTTCCAGTATCAGAAGTTAGGAATAAAGTCAGTATTTCCCTTCAGACTAAAATTTTCCTATAATACTGACAAAACAATATATGGTGATGAGTGTGTGGCAGTGCCATCTGTAGCCCCTGTCATGACATCTGTAATGATGAAAAAGCAGAAGAGAGATGAAGGAAACCATCCAGTGAATAAATTCATTAAGTGCATGCTTTGCAATTACAGCAACCCACAATGATATGGGGAATGGCTGAGAAATATGGGCATTTTTTCTGGCGGAGATTCATAATTCCTTCATTATCCGGCCGGCAAGATTTGCGGTTTTATTCTGTACTTTGATTGCTTCATCTGGTCTTTCATCTTGATTGTATCAAAACCTAATCCAGACACCACAGCCCTGAATTAGGAGGACCAGACAAAAAGTTCTGCCAAAATCCTAAGAGTAAACTATAGTTTTCTGTTAGCATTGTCTTCTCATAAAAATAAAGTGTTTTCAAATAAGACACCACTGGCCTCTGGCATAGAGAAATGTTTGTTGATCTTGTACACCAGAGTTGCTGATGAAAACCAGCTTCATGTTCCCAGCTAATTTAATACTACTATTTACTGTAATATACTGCTTGAATTGCAGTTAGGATTCCTAGTCACAGAGTAGGGCACTGCTGTGCTAGATACCAGGCAGGCATGGTACAAAAAAGAAAGTCCCTTCCCTAAAGAATTTGCAGTCTCTGGCATGACTATGGTCATTACAAAGACAACAATCTTTTTTTCCAAGAAACACCTCACCTTGTTCATTATCCCTTGCAATTAGTCTCATGGAGCTACACTTCCAGCAACATGCACCTGTTAAGTGCAGCCTAGACGGAGCTTAGAGAGACTTTGATTCTTCTGTTTTTTAATGAACAACAAATGGTGCATTAGAGATGTTTGCTACTTCAAATATTCAGACATCTGAATTTCTAATTGTTTAGCATTAGTCATAACTTAAGTAGGACAGAGCAGGTTCTATATATAGCTCGTTGCCCAGCCATTCAAGATAGTGTGTTTGTATTTCTTCCCATATTTCCTCACTTGAAAGGAGTGAGAAGGCAGTTGCAACATCTCAAGTACTCCAAATTGTTCTGCCCTCATCTCCTTTTCCCCCAGATATTGAGACTGTTGTCAAAATCATAAGATTTTAAAAGAAGATTAATTCTCAGTTCTTCTGGTGTTTATTTGGAGATTCTCAGCCCTGATGTTACAGTTGGATGATGTCTTTAAGCTTGATTTTTTTTTTTCTTCAAGCAACAGTTGAAATCATAGCAAGATTCCAGGAGCAGGAGTTGCCCTGTTATCACAACAATCTTTTAATTTCACTGATAATTTCCCCCCTCTAGTCAGTTTTCATTTTTCAGGCTCCTTCCCATTTTGATGGGATTCTCTTAGATGTGAATATATCATGTGTTTTACATTACTGCATTCAGCTCTGGGCTCCTCAGCACAGGAAAGACACAGACCTGTTGGAGTGAGTCCAGAGGAGGACCACTAAGATGATCAAAGAGCTGGAATATCCCTCCTATGAGGAAAGGCTGAGGGAGTTGGACTTGTTCAGCCTGGAGAAGAGAAGGCTCTGGGGAAACCTTGGGATGCTTTCCAGTACCTGAAGGGGGCTGATGAGAAAGATGGGGAAAAACTTCTTAGCAGGGCCTGTTGCAATAGGATAAGGAGTAATGGTTTTAAATTGAAAGAGGGTTGATTTAATTCAGATACAAGGAAGTGATTTTTTACCATGAGGGTGGTAAAACTGGAATAGGTTGCCCTGAGAGGAAACAGGTGCCCCTTCCCTGGAAACTTTTAGGATCAGTTTGGGTGGGGTTCTGATTGAGTAGGAGGTGTCCCTGATCACTGTGAGGGGGTTGGGCTAGATTACCTTTAAGGGTCCCTTCCAACCCAAATCCTTCTGTGATTCTGTGATTATGAAGGGAAATCCTGGTTCACAACAAGCACACATGGTGGATGTTTTGCGACTGAATGACAGTTTCAGTTCCTGAAAATTCAAACTCCAACATTTATTTCATTACCTTCTTCTCCAACAGGAGAACAGTGGATTTGCCATTGAAAAGAACATAGATCCAGAAGTTTTCTCAAACCTCTTCTGCCAGGATGCTGGAAAATGCCACAACAGCTCAGTTGTGCTCAAATATTTCTCTTGAATTTTCCAGTAGCAGCTCAGACCCAGCTGCCTGGTTTCCCTGTGCTTGTGGCTACAATGGCTACAATGTCAGAGCAAAATGCACTAAATCTTTCTACTGACACCAATGGCTGATGACAGGCCTGGTGCTGCACATGCTAAGAGCAAGGCAGGTCCCTTCTGTCAGTGGAGTGTTTGAAGGCTGAAGCCATTACTGGTCCAGTGGTCTTTTCCCATAGGGACATCCTAGCTGGGTCTCATCTGCTCCTGGCCTTTTGTGGACAGCTCTTCACAGACTTCCTGGAACAAGGCTGGCAGCAGCCATCTGTCCATAATATGGTTACAGCATTGTGAACTCCCCTCTGTGCTCATCTCCCAGCTCCAAGTTAAGGGTCAGTCCAGGGCTCTACCCTCCAGGGACAGAGGCACTGTGGAATTCCCTCCCTGCCCTTCCCTGAAGGCCCATCCTGGTCTCCTCTACTTCCTTTTGGCCAGTGGTGTGCCCAGTGCCTGCCCTCCCCTGGCTCAGCGTCCCTGCAGCTGTACCCTGCTGTCCATGGTGTCCGTGTGTTTCCATATCTCTGCCACTCTGAAGTGAACCTGGCTATCTCAGTGGCTTGTTCCAGCTGCATGCCAGATGCAAACCCAAGTCCTCATCCTTGTGTCAGTCTCTGCCAAGGACAGACAGACAAATTGGGTACTCAGCTAACCAGCAAAATTTCTTTCACAGCCAAATGTACCCAGACACCAAGACAAACAGGGATACCAGTTGCCCAGCACTCCTGGGACATGCCTGTTTGATGGATTTCCTTGTTGCTCCCAATAACTGTGAGATTAGTTCCTGCAGCATTATCATTAGCAGCATAGAGGGCTCACACACATCCCTGTGCAGCCTTCTCCAACCCTCACTTGAGAGCAAGAGCAGCAGCTGACAAGTCTTGTGAGGTAAATATAAAGGTCAGCTGTTGTCTCCCTGGATGAGGGCTGTCAGGAGGAGAGAGCAAAGCACTTTCCCACCTGCATGATTCTCACAGCTTTTGCAAGTCCTTTCCCTGCTCAGAAAAAGAAAGCAATGCTGTGAGGCCTCCAGAAGTGCTTTTTGGTATTATCCAAGAGGTTATGGGAGCAGCTCCTGCCCATCTTACCCTCTCTGGTTAGAATATCCCCCTGAACAGGCAGGGCTTTGGGTGAAGGGAAGGCTCTGGCTGGGGCAGCAGGTCCATGCTTGGGATTCCTGAGCAGTGCACACTGACCCTGCTCAACTGGGGGTCAGCTTTTGGGATGAAAACTGTCCCTGCAAATCCACCCATGTGTGAGCTTCTGGGAACGGCTGTGTCACTCCCAGACATGTTGGAACTGAGAGGATATTCCTGAGGAATTTTTTGTTCTGCTGGGACCTCCAAACCCATAAAATTACATCTTGTGAGGAAACATCTAGGATCGAGAGTATTAATATGAAGTCATAAGTGAATGAGAATAGTCCTCTGGTTAAGCTGATGAACTTGGTCTCAGATAATGCAAGATTCACTCCTGCTTCTTACACAATTCCTGGACAGATAGCTGATAAATTTCTTCACCCTCTAATGCTGTTTTCCCCACTGGAAAGTATGGGAAATTAAGGTGTTTCTTCTGTCTCACACAGGACTGTAGGAAAATGTGATACAAGTTATAGGTGAAGCTCTGCTGTAAGATTGAGCTGCACCACAGAAAACCTCTGTGACAGGAGCATGTGACTTCCTTCCTGGAGCAAGGTGATTGAAAAATGAAAGAGAAATTAAAAGTGAAGGAGAGAATTATGAAGATTTCTGGGGTCAGAAGCAAGGGCAGATAGCTGAAATCCTTTTTAGTTTCATTCTTCATCCTGATCTACAACATACTTTTTTTTGTATTTAATTGATTTATTTTGATTGATTTTTATAACTTACTCTAATTGAGGTTCTCTATGTTTATTCTAGCAAAATCAGTCTGCTGAAGAGAAATAGGCAAATGTGTTTTGTTCCCTAAGTGACTTATCACCTTCAGGCATAGAAAGATGCCCTGAATTTTTCTTTTCTTTTTCTCTCAATCGTCTTAGAATCTGTAGTATTTATAACTATCAGATACATATTTCTTGGTATCAAGACTACCAAAAGGTGAAATGGAAGTGTGATATACATGTGTGTCAGTGCATGATTGCTGGCATCTCAGAGTGGGTGAGATGAGCTGAGTTCACCTGAAATAGTCAGACTGTAAGATCATGTGTCTGATTACAGGGATCTAGAAAGATGGGTATCACATGAAGGGGTACTGTGAGATGTAGAAATATTTGCTGAATTCAGCAGTGCAAAAAACCTTTGGACAAAGTGGTAATGAAATATTGCACTATGGTAGAAAGCTGATCTACATCTAGTGCGTGTCCTTCCGTGTTTGTAGTTGGACATCTTCAGAAATACCTGGGGTAAGAGCCATACCCTCAGTTTAACATCATCCTCTCTGTATTACCATAGTTAGAACTGTGTGATCTCTTTGCTATGGTCAGTCAGTGAGGAGGGATTCTTCTCGCCTCACATGACTGTCTAAGAATTCAGTGACCAGGCAGAGGTGGTTGTCTGCACTCCCTTTATAGACAAGGGAACAAGGTGAACATCTCCAGAAACCCGAAGATGCTCTATTGTGGCAGGGTGCATCATGCTGCGGGCATGCTTTTGCTTTCCCTTAGCTACCTCAGAGTAGCTGTAATTGCTTTTCAGTAGGTGCCTGAGTTTGAGATTACCGAGGCTAAAGGGCAAGAGCATTCAACCCAAGTCAGAGGAGAGGAAATGGGCCTCAGTAGTGCTTTTTATTTCTAGATAATGTTATTTTGTGATTCACTAAAATTTCTGTTTGCTCCTGATGTTTGCAGAGTGAGTCAAATACGAACACTTTTCTTACAAAGGGTATGCTAATCTCAAACTATATCACTAAACAAAAATTTCTAATCCTGATGTACCTGAAATCCTCCTTGTCTTCCTTTTTCACCCCTCTGGTGAGAAGCCAAGATTTCTTCTGTTGCAATCTCCTTCGGGAGTGACAGCTGACATTTCACTCAGAGACTAGTGACTCTGGAGAAAGGACTTTTATATTCCTAGGCAGCCAGTTCTGCATCTGAAGTACTAATGGAAAAACTTTTTGGTTTATGTATCTGTGATATTTTATATTCCTCATTATCAAGACATACAACTGTCTCACAGTGTTTCCTGCATTGCTGCAAGCCCTCTCACACATCATTCAGGATCTAGGAGGAAAGTGGGGTAATAAGACCATGTTGGTTTTGAAACAAGCTTGTGTGAGATACTGCAGACCATGCTCAGAGACAAGGGTGAGGAAAATAATGGAGGAGAAGAAACTGGCAGGTTGTACAGCTCTTGTGAAAACTTGAGGACCCCATCCTGCTTCTATGTTGCATTTACTATACCTGGCTATTTTCAAGGGACAAAACTGTCTGCCTAACAAGACCGAGGTAATATTGTAAATTATTACAAATGCAACATAACCTGTGCCATTTTTCGCTGGCAACAGTCTTTTGGAGAAATGCAGTTCTGCTTTATTCCGATCTCACCCCTAACACAAAAAAAACCCCATATTATTTCGATCAAAATTCTTATTTCTTTGCATTTTTGTGGTCACATTATTTTAAGAAGTTTTTTTGTGTTTTTAAAGAGTATGTTAAACCCAAAAATGGAGACACTGTGAAAAAACCCACCCCAGAGCACATCTAAAGGGTTTAATAAGTACCTCTTACATTTTCCATCAGTTGATTGAACTTAGCTCTTGTTTCTTTGACTCTCTTGTTCTCACTGAAAGCCATGCTGACATGCTTTAAAAGCATACAAATAACTGCTGCTGTGACTAGCTACACAATATATTCTATTCCGTAATACACATTTCAGTTCATGAATGCCTGAGCAAAAGTGGTAATGAAGAGCTAAATCTCTGGTACTGCTTGTTTTTCAATCTACTACTTGTTTTTCCATTTGTTTCCTCATGGTGCACAAGATATGATTCTTCGGCACTTTGCCAAAAGCGTCTGAAGCTGCAGCTAGGTATAACTAAAACTGAAGTTTAGAGCATACTAAGGAGATGCTCAGAATTGGGCTGTAGCCAGCTTCATACATTTAATGGTTTTAACTTTGTTATTTTATTAAGGAAATGGAGTTCAGATTTATCACTTGCTATGCATCAATGGCATGTGACCACCTGTTCTGTCCCAACTCCTCACTACAATGGGAGACATTCAAGTGCATGACTCCAGGAGTTTATTGTCTAGGTAAGAGAAAACCAGCAGGTTCTCTGTAAAGTTCTCCAATTTAAGGGGAAGGATATGATTGATGTTTAAACTGAGGCAGTGGAGAAGGAGGTCTGAGAGGCATTGGCAAAGATGATGGGATGCAAAAATGGAAGAACACATTGCACATGGAAAGGATGTTGGGCAGAAGTTATTTCTATAGGCAGCACTTCCTCTTGAAGAGATCAGAGGGCAAGAAACTCAGGTGGAGACATACTGGTCATGGGAGAACACTTCGGAAAAAGCTCCACGTGGAATTAGGACAGGATGGAGGGGAGTGCCTTAGCTGAAGAGGGGAAACAGGGAAAGCACAGGGCCATGGCATTGAAGGTGTGGGGAAGACCAGCCAGTGGAATCGAGAAGGCGAAAAAGGAGCAGTTGTTGCCTCCACGCAAAAAGTGGGAAAGCAAAGGAGAAGAGCACGGCCAGACGGCGGGAGGGGTGCCGGCAGCGCGGAGCCCGGGCCGGGACGAGCAGGCGGCTCTGCCGGCGGTATCAGGGCAGAAGGAGCGGAGCGCACCTCGGGAGACGCTCCCTGTCCCCGCAGGTGCTCCTGGCGGCTGTCTCGCCCTTCCCCGCCACCCCCGGCGCCTTTCCGCCCCCTGTCCCGCCGCAGGGGTCCCTGGCAGACTCGCTGCCGCGGGTCCCTCCCGGTACTGGCAGCTTCTCTGCCCCTTCCCCGCTCTGCCGGGCGAGCTCTGCCCCGGCCCGGCCCGGCCCCGGGAGCGGAGCAAAGACGGGACCCAGGCAAAACAGGCGCCCCGCGGAGCCTCCTGCACCGACCCGCCAGTCGCGCCATGCGGGCGGGCTCGGAGGCGGCGGAGGCCGGGGAGCTGGGATAGACGGGGGATGGAGAAGGAGATTGCCCGAGACAGCAGCCCTGGCCCCGCTCGGGTCGGGTCCCTCCCCGCGGGCCGGCCCGTGAGTGGAAAGTTTCCCCGGAGTGACCTCTCATAGTACGCGCCCGCTAGGAAATCTCATTCAAGTATTTTTGTCAATGAGGTGGGGGGGGCATCCTGCTCCCCGGCCCCCGGCCCGGCTGACGTCACTGCAGAGGCGATAAATATCTGTTGATATAATTGGACGTGAGATTTGGGGTTGCGATAGCGAAACTCGGCCCATCGCCGCTCCGACGGGCCCCCATGATTTATTCAGCAGTAGATCGGGGCACGCAATCGGGCTGTCAGGAGAGCGTCAGCTTATTAGGCAAGTTCTGCGTGATTCCAGGAGAGGGTCTAAGCTATAAAAATCCCGCGCCCCGGCTCTGATTAGTACCAAATCTGATCCCAAGTTCGCCAGGAGCCGGCTCCGAGGGAGAGCGAGAGGAAGGGACGCCGGGCACCGCCGAGTCCCGCCGCTGCCCGCCCTGCCCCACCGCCGCCACCGCCGCCCCAGGTAGGTGCGGAGCCGCGCCCGGGAGCGCAGCGGATGCGCTGCCCTGCGCTGAGCGGGGCTGAGCGCGGCGTCCCGCGGGATACAGGGAACTGTCCCGGCCGGGCAGGGAGCGGGGAGGTGAGGAACGGGCACACGAACCCCACAGCTCGTGGAGAGAACCGCCCCGCCACAGGCACCCCACGCTCCCCCTCGCCCCGGGTGGGTGAAGAGGAGCGGGTCGCGCACACGCGTGGACTCTCCGCAGAGACTCAGCCCAGTCTGGTCCCCGGGAGCCGCTGCCGGCGCAACCCGGAGCCGCCCCGCGGGGCTGCTCTTCGGGGCTGTTCCACGGGGCTGCTCTGCGAGGCTGTTTTGCGGGGCTGTTCTGCGGGGAGCAGGTGGACGAGCCGGGGTGAGCGCGGCCAGGGGTGGTGTGCGGGGCGCGGAGGGGCGCGGAGCGGCGCGTTTCAGCACCGGGACAGCGGCGGCGGGGACGCCCCCTCCCCGGCATCACACTGCCCTCCCCGCTGCCGCGGCTCGGCTTTGTAACCCAACCCCCGTCCCCCGTCTGTCCCCGCAGGTTTGGGCCCCGATCATGAAGATCCCGCTGCTGGTCTCCACGGGAATCCTGCTGGTCGCCCTCCTGCCCTGCCAGGAGTGCAGAGCTCTCAGCAAGAGCCCGGCACCCGCCTCTGGGGCTCTGCACCAGCCAGATTTCTTCCAGCAGCAGCAGCAGCAACAGCAGCAGCAGCAGCAAACTCTGCCCGTCCTGCTCCGCATGGGAGAAGAGTATTTCCTGCGCCTGGGCAACCTTCACAAGAGACCCGTTGGCTCTTTCTCCGCCTCCTCCAGCAGCACCAGCCACCTACAGCCCGAAGCCTCCGCCAGCAACTTTTTCCGGGCGGCGGTTCAACAGCTGCAGCAGCTGCCCGAGCGCTCGCCGGGGAACCGAGAGGACGGCGAAGCCGAGGGTGAAGCCGTGGAGAGAGAGAAGCGATCCGAGGAGCCCCCTATTTCTCTGGATCTGACTTTCCACCTCCTGCGAGAAGTCTTGGAGATGGCCCGAGCCGAGCAGTTAGCGCAGCAAGCTCACAGCAACAGGAAACTGATGGAGATAATCGGGAAGTGAAACGGCCCCTCCCCGCCTTGCCAAAGAGATTCCGCAGTTAGCACAAGAATAATTACACCGTCCGATGTACCATAGTGCTGCTCTGATGTCATCTCTTTATTTTTATATAGCTTTAAACCTAGAAGGGCGTACTCCGAACAGCCTCTGTCCCTTGACTAGCATGCACAACCGTGTACCAAGTGCAGAAACACGAGTGTCGTTCGTAACCTCCCCTACCTTTATTTATTTCTCCATTTCCCAGTTATTCTAGTGCCATCGCTACGTAGGGATGTGTGACCATTGGAAGAAATGGTGCCAAGAAGACAGAAAACTTTTCTGCTGGGGGCAGGGAGGTGGGAGGGGGAAATCTCTGTAAGCTACTTTCAATTCACTTTTTTTTTTTCTGTAAACATTTTCACAATAAAACATCTTTTCAGCGCTCGGTCGATTTGGTTGTGTAAGAGAATGTTTAATATTTATATTTTTAATAAAAGCTGCAAAGTAAAGATGACTTGATAGACTTTCTTGCCTAGACGCCTGAGGACTGCTCCGCCTCCGTCAGAGCTTACCGAGGCGGGGGGGCACCCGCGGCCGTGGACATCCAGAGCCGCCGGGAGCCCTGTATCTCCCCCGGGAATGTTTCCCTCCCTCCCCGGGGAGCCCCATCTCTCCCACAGGCGCGCCCCGACGCCGCCGGCCCCGGACGGGAACAATCCCCGCCTCCCTCGGCACAGGCTGCTCCCGGGAACGGGGTGTCGAGGGCTGCCTCGGAGCTGCCAAATCCCACCTCTGCATCCCTCCGAGGGGGCTCCCTGGCTCCTGCCGCTGCGGCCGGCATCGGGCAGCCTCCTCCCGCCGGGGAAAAGCGATGGGAAAGCGGTGAGGCGCTCCCACATCTCTTTTGCGTTTCGCACTCCACAAGGACAGGTTTCTCCCTGCTTCGGCTTCCCCCGTCCCGACGGCGGTGCCCAAGCCGGGTCCCTCCCAGGGGCTTCTAGGGAGGCTGCAGTGGGTGTGGAGAAACTTCCCGGGAGGAGCTGGGGAAAATCTCCAGGACGACTGAGAGAAAATAGTAAATCCCTCACCCCGAACCAAATTCCAGTGAAAAGCTGCTCCAGCAGCCGGAGGCGATGCGGTGGCGGTGCTGGGCGGTGCTCGTTCTGGGCTGTGCGAGTTCCGAAGCTTTGCGTGGAGCTCGCCTGTGCAGCCCTCCAAAACTCTCGCAGGAGAGTTTTCCAGGGAACGCTCTCCAGGGAAGTCAGATACCAGCGAGGGTTGATGTCACTCGGGCCTATAGCAATGGGTGTCCAGGACCGGGGCTGACCCCACACAGCCTGCTCACCAGTCTGCACTGCCTGCTCACCAGTCTGCACTGCCTGCTCACCAGTCCTGCTGGGGCACAGCACAGCCTTATGGCCCCACACAGGCCCCTGCCAAAACACTGCACTGAGGGCCTGGCTCGGGGATTTGGGAAAGATCTATATGTAACCCTAGTGCAGAGATTGACACCTGGTCCCCTATGGCACCAAGCGCTCCCGGCAGCCTGCCAATCTCTCTTAAACACTACTGAGCGTTGACACCCTACTCCCAGTGACAAAAATCACAGTGTTGCCTTCAGTACAACTTGTAGAGACTCTTTTAAGACACAGATTTGACTTCATTTGATGGCTCAACATCTGCAATGCACACAGAACAGGACAGTCAGCATCTGCCTTTTCTACAGCACAGCACATGGGCTTCAAATGAAACCTTGAGCTAGTACCTGTGACCACCTTATTGTACTCTGGCTTAGTGTAAGAACATGTCCCCTTTGTACACACACCGATGGCTGAGAAGACACAGGTTATGTGTCACGGACACAGGTTATGGCTGGACAGACTGGGCAGCACTTCAGCAACTGCTCCACATACTCAGAGCTGTGTGGGGATCTTGGCCAGTGCTTTTGATATGTGGCATCTTCCTCACTCCTGCCACTGGGAATCTTCCTTAGAAATAATGTGTTTCTGCAAGTGTCATCTGCTGTGGTTTAGTGGGAAGATCAAGTGCAAAGGAAGAAATGGCAGCTTCATTCCTCCCTCCCGTGTTCAGCCTCCGCAGCCTGGGAGACACCAGTACTGTTAGACACAACCCTGACTTGGGGCTGCCAAGGACATGATAGTGTCACTGAAGTCACCAGCACTGACAAGCGGGCACACAGGAGGATACTGAGAAGAAACGCTGTTTTGGCAAAGGATGCTACTAGAGAATACCATACCAGCATTTTAGCTAAGAACATTGGTGAAGTGTTTACACCTACATGGGGACGTGCCATCAAGTGAGTTACAAAACACTAGCAGTGCTCAGCCTAAAGCTGTAGTGATGCTTCTTTCCCCTTGGAATCAAGAAATTATTGGAAAACACTCTGACTACAACACATATAGTAATCTGTCCCCATGCTCCCCTCCCTCTCAGGTCTGTCAATTCAAAGGTGTGATGAGGAGGTCAGCTGAGTTCCAAGGAATAAAAAACCTGCTTGGATGTTCCTTCCCAGGCCAGTTTCTTTGCTGACTGCGGCCAGGCTGCCTGCACTCATGGTCCTTCTGAGGAGAAGCACACCAGAAGCCAGCCAGAGTGAGTCATCATTCATTCAGTGAGTTCAACCAGGAGAAGGAGAAGACATGACGAGCCGGCTCATCACCCCTCTCACTGCTCACGGGAGCTTCCTCCACTTGTCCTTGAGGGTATGGTTCAGAACAAGGCTGCAAAGGAAGGAAAGGTTGATAAATGGAAGAGGAAAATATGAATTGAATTAAAATCTGTAAGATTTCACAACATGCAGGGAAACAGAATTATGTTGGAAAGAAAGGAAAAGGCAAGGAGCTAAGAAATTTGGGAAGCTAAAACAAGACTTCTAGCACCAAAGAAGTCAGAGGGACTTCTGCCATGACCAGTGTCTGAGGAAGGATTAGACTGGGTGAGTGTGTCACATCTGCGCAAAGGGCTTAGTCCTGATTTAGACCTCTGGAATATTATTGCACTGAAGGTGATAAATGCCTGTTCAGAAGTGATCCTGAGCCAGCTTGGCTTGTGTAGATGGGCCTCCAGATTGATGTGAACCAGAGCCAAATGTTGTTGCCAGTGCATTGCCACTCAAAATGATACTTGTTCTGCTGTTATGAAATCTGCCTTGGAAGTGGTGGGGTTTTTTTTGTTGTTGGTTTCTTTTTCTTTTAGTCTTCTAATATTTATTTCACTTCAATTTAACTCAGATGAGGAACAGGAGATAAATAATACAGAGATATATACTTCAGTTTACATCCCTCTTTTTGTTTGTTTTTTTTTTTTTTTTTTTGCATAAGTATCCTACACTTACAGTAGAAAAAAGAATCTGGACATGTATATTGTAAATGTAAATGTACATGTAAATGTAAATATTGTAAATGTATATTGCTAATAAAAGGAATTTCTAAAATCAGTTGAATATTTAACAGACCACTGCAATAGGCAGAAATATTTTACTAGTTCCAGATCCATTTGGCAAAGAATGAAGACTCCTTTGTGATAGGATCAGAAATCCTATTAAAGATAAAATATATTTAAATGGGTTAATGGGTGATTTGCTAGTTAAGGAAAGCCTTGTGTCTTCATCATTAAAACCACAATTTAACTTTCAATATACAGGATTTTTTTGCCCTTTGTATTCCTAGATGCACACACATGTTGCTGTACATTCTAAAATTAAATCAGCCATGCTGCCAGTCTTCTTTGTGCAGTTTTAGCTTACTTTGGAAACCTCAGCATGATCTCAGGTGAGCTATTTGGGGTCACCATACAACTCAACAGAGGGTGAATGACAAAGTAATACCCTCTGAATTCCAACATCTCAATCATTTATAGAATTGTCCTGAAACAGAAAGTTACCAAAGCAGTGTTGCTAATAGACACATCCAGCGACAAACATTGAAGCAGGGATGCTTGTGAGGTACTGAAGCATGGGATGGATGATTTTCTTAAGCATTTTTCTACGTACTTACTGTTAAAGTGTACTACAAGAATAAGTAAGAACTGGTGGTGTGTTAAGTACAGACTGGCTATTGGGCTTCATTCCAGTTACTAACTATTTAAGTGTCACCAACAAACAGGACAGCATGAAGGTATGAAAAGAAATAGATCCCTGTTTCTTTGTATCTGATTAGAGTTCACAGTGTAATTTTTATCAAGATCCTTGATTGCTTTTGAAACAGCCCTATTAACTTCAATGAAATATCTGAGAAACTGCTTTACTATTTGATATGTGGACCAATCTTTGACGTAGATTCATATTTTCAAAGCTAGGCACTCATTGCTACTTACTGCAAAACCCAAACAGGGATATTGAAGATCAAAATAGCTTTTGCTTGCTAACTTTTAAATGTATTTTATTGGGACCACAAGCATGGTGAAAACATGGGAGAAACAGCTGCCTACTTGAATGCAAAAGCTCATTTCCAGCAATGCTGGTGAGAAGGGCTGTCTCCCAGGCTCATGCAAAAGTACAGTAAAGAATTGGGCCCAGGGGGCCAGATTTTCAGCTGAAAGGCAGGTAGCTAATTGAGGCCTGATTATAGAAGATCTGCCTCTCAGCCCTGGAAACTTCTGATTGCAAATCTTTCAACCTGATTACAGTAAATACACAGCTAGACTTTCTGAGTTATAAGGCATTTGGTGCTCTCCTGATCTTAGTAGATACAGGAGTATAGGTGGTTTATTAGCCGTTTGTGATGCTGAAAATTTTGCCTTTATTTTGGAAGGGCAGTCAGAGTTCCAGGACTAGCTAAGATTAGTTTTGAAAATGGTTGTACAGTTTTGTGCACCAAACCCTCAGCAGTATGTCTAAGCAGGCATGGGACAACCCTCCTCACTTCTATGTGTAGAACAAAATAGGACAAAAATAGGACAAAAAACAATTCCTGCTTTTTTTTTTTTTTCTTTTTTGGACTTTAACCCACATTGGGAACTGTCTACTAGTTCAATGTTAGTTCATAGGATTTGGACCCAATATCTAAGAAGAAAGCAAGCACAGTGCAATGACTTAGACTGGCAAGCTGACTGCATTACCCTGTTAACCAGCACTGCTGGTACTGCATTTCAAGCAAAACGATCTTTGTCTGCATCACTGCCAAAACTGTATTTCATAATGTGTTAACTCCTTCATATTTTGCTGCGATGACATCTTCCTGTGTCAGCAAAACAGTGTTGGAACTCCAGCACATTCCCACTGGGTTTGGCTGGATGAAGCATTTGCTCTATGCACCTTGCTGGACTCAGCAGGCTGCTAGTCTGCAATACCTCGATGTGCCTTTCCAACACCAATCATTTTCCATCACACCCAGCCAGGATTGAAGCAAGCACAAAACTGACAGTAGGGCCATTACTTGGCTTTTAGGCTTGTGTTTTCACACCTGTGACACTTCACTGTTTGTCTCTGAATCATACAGTGACTGAGGTATGCTCTCTTCGTGTAAAACAAGAAACCATCAAAAGGTGCCAGCAGCAAATTTGTCCATATTATTAAGTCCATTCTTCCCTTCCAACAGCAAACCACACAACTCAGAGTTACACGGTGTGCTGGAATTGTCCAACACAAAGATTTTAGCTCTAGATTTTACAGAAAAAAAGATCTGTTTTGAACCAGGCTGTGATTGTGAAAGACAGAATGCAGAAGAATGTCTGGGATTAAGGCACTTCACTGTTCTGTAGGTCCTTGTAATCTCACGCTGGATTATCTTGCTCTCCCTGTTACTGCAACCCTACTCTGCTCCCAGAGGAAAGCTCAGTGCTGAGCATGGCACAGCCCTTGCCACATGCCTTTAGGACAGTCGAGATTCAACACTTCATTGTGTCTGTCCATTGCTATTAGGTAACTTGTCAAGCTTCTACCTGGGCTTTATCTTTGCCTTGGAGATCTCATGGGTAGGAGTTGTTTTTCACATTACTTAGAATAACAAGTCCCAACCCTTTGGGTCCCTAAAAGTAATAAAGAATAACTAAAGTGTTTACCTCAGATTACATTAATCACATTGGGGCAATGCTGAGAGAGTGCTGAATACTTACAGTTTGATTTATGTTTTCCCCAGTGGTGTCGACTGACATCAGATGGTGCTTTCAATAAGCACCAGGAATTTTCACCAGGCCAGCTCATGAAGTGGGGAGAGAGGTACACCATGCATGACTGATGGTTGGTTTTGTTTTTCCCATAAGCAAAGTCCAGGCTGGAGTTTACATGCCAATTCTCTGGAGGTGCTGAGTAACCACAACTCCCACTGAGCAGCCATTCAGCACTTCTCAGCATCTGGCATGCTAGAATTTGCAGGAATAAACAGTAAGGATCTCAAAGTTGAGCCTGATGAGTTGTTCCAAAGTTGCAAATATTCAGCATCTTTCAGTATTTGCTTCCTTAGGCAGGGCTTTACTTAAACTGTGTAAGGTTCTTGTAAAAGGATGTGCAGACGAGGAAAGAGGTCAGTGGGATGCTTTGTCATAACATTTTCATTTATTAGGTCCCAGCAGTTCTCCCATTTATGCTGGGGAAAAATAGGTAGACTACACTTTTTAGGTATTTGAAATACAATGAAGTCTACGCTTGTTTCCTACTTTACCAGTGCTAACCTCCATAGCCTTTATGGGCAAAGGCTGGGATCTGTATTGACAAACTTTAGTCATCCAGAAACAAGATATCCAATCAAGCAAACTCTATTCATCTCCTCTAATGGGAGTGATTAGAAAAAGGCACAACCAGAGGGTGATTTGTCCCATCCTCAAAGAAGTGGATTGCCCTCTGGAGGTACCTGATTCTTTCTACTAACTTTACAGACACTCTGAGTGACTGGGTTAGATTAGATCTGGCTTTTAAGCAATTACACAAGAAAGATTCCAGCCAAGTATTTCAGGATATCAAAAAACTCACTGATAAGAATTAGTAACTTTGACTGCAGTATTATTTTACAAGATCACAAACTCTTAAATTTAGGAAGTGAGGAGGAAAGGTGAAGGGCTGAATGGCTTCATAATCTAATGCAGATGGATGAGATGGTTGGTTACAACCTACACATAGGTTTTCTGGAGCAACAATGCTAACCAAAGCAGTTTTGCCCCTTGGGTCCCCGTTCACCTCTCCCTGCTTTGGTTCCATGATTCACTGCCCATTTGCATTGCTGCAGCTCTTTGAAGGGCTGTGCTAAGAGTGGGAATGTCACTGGAACGACATCCATTTTTTTCTTGTTTTTTTGAGGTGAAGGAAGATATTTTTAAACCTGGATCATTTGAATGATTTGATTTCAGCACAGCTCAACAAACAGCTGCCTCAGCACAAATGCCCTGTAAGTGGTGGCATCTGGGCAGCAATAATCATTTGGCAAAAAAACCCCTTGAATCACCTTTGCTGCCAGAGGAAAAAATGGATCCACACCCTTAGATGCCCAGTGCCTTTGCCACCCCCTCTTTATCCAGCAGGAGAGCAAGGGTGGGAAATTGTTAGGAAGTGTGGGTCTTGGAGAGAGAAGTAGTGAAAATACAGGTTTCTTCCTTTCACGGTTTCTGTAGCCTCGGAAAATGAGCTAGAAATTAAATTTAATTCCCATTTTTAGCTGGCTTGTTTAGAAACAACCCCCAGTGTTGACAAGAACAGGCATGATTAAAAAATGCTAGCTGGTTGCAAAGCAATCACATAATCTGTAGACTATGTTTATCTGCCTCAAATGTCAAGTGTTACACTTCTGGCACTCAGCACTTCCAGGCAGCGGAAACAAAGGGAGCACAACAGGTTATTTTTAAATAGTTTAAACTTTAGTTCAAGCATTTTGTTTTCATATTTTTATGCAGTCTAGCTCCTCAGTATAACACCTGGCAGCTGTCACACATATCACAACAACATTGTTTCAAAGCTAAAAGGCTGCTTATTTTGCATGGATCTTTTTTATCAGTGGGAATCAACAAAACATTCTTCATAATATATGCTACAATTACCTACCACAAAAGTACATAAGGTAGCAGACAAAATTATATGCACAGACAAGCTCCATCAGACACAGAATTAGATATATCACTCTCTTAATAGTGGTCAGTAATGAATTTTAGAAGTCCACTGGGAGGAAATGCCTTTCTTCAATAGATCATCACTATATTACAGTTAACATTATGTGGATAATGTCTAATGCAGAGCCTCTTACATAATGATCTCAAAGTGATAAAATATATTTTAGAGGAAAACAGCCCAACTGGCTTATTTTGGTATAGGTTCCACATATCTCCCACAGGACATGGAGGTCCAGACACTTGAACCTGTGGGGGAAACTGCATTAGAGCATGGTGTAGGAGAGCAGCTTTCTACTCAGCATTACTTGGGACAAAGGAAATACAGTTCCCTTATATAAGTCACCTATTTTTTTCATGACACAAATAAGAAAAGGCAGAAATAACATACTTGGGTAATATTTGACCTATTGCTGTACCTCATTGATCCAACTTTTTATTGAGAGTAATTAACTACATATTTGCACAAAACCTAGTCCTGCTACTGTCCAGGAAAATGAAGAAAACCCAAGAGGAGAGTCTTAAAACCACGTGAATATTAAGGCTGCAGGATCAGAACAGTCTGTCCTGAATCTATCCATATCATCCTTCATTCCTCTCTGAGTGAAGGTTTTTTGGGACCTCCTGATCAATCAGCCTTTTGCCATTCCTGCTCACTTGAGCCCAGCTAGAGAACGGTCTAGCAAAGAAAGGATCATACTGGGAGGCTGCAGGAGTAAGTGCTGATCATGTACATACTCATCACCAGTGCCAGGAAGCTACTCATGAATATCAGCTCTTGCCTCTTCCTCCTACTGCTGCTTTGTCACACCAATAGATATGAAATCAGATGAACAGGTTAAACATGAAGTAAAGACCTTCCAAGAATTTCTCCACAGCAGTAATCAATCTAATCCATGTTGTAGAAATTTTGCTATTAGTTTTCAGGCAGAAGTAGCAAAAACAGTAATGGTTTAATGTGCTGTCTTTGTCAAGCAGTTTTTCCTTTGACTAATACAGACTTTTTTACATCAAAGCTTTTTCTTCCTCTGCAAATGGCACTTTTGGAAATCCAATGAATGACAAAGAGTGATAGTTAAGGCTGCGATTCACCCTGGAGCTCCATTCATGGGATCAGATAACAGACAGGATAGCTCTGAGGTGTGTAGACATACACATCCCATGCTTGGAGGCTCATCCTGTGCTGCTCACACTGTGAGTGACTGAGTGACCTGTGCTCTTGGAAGTGTGCAGGGTGTGAGAGTGCTGTATGTGAGCTGGGGACACAGCACAGCTCCTCTGAGAGACAAAACCAGTGAAGGTGCAGGACAAAAAGTTGGATTGCCAGCTAAAGCAACTTGTTGCCATTCCTTAAAGCCACCACATAACAGAAAAAGAAAGTCTTGGCCACAGTTACAACATTTTTCCCCTTGTCAGCTGTTTCTGCTACCACTTTTTCTTTGTGTGCTCATTTTTCCATGTCTCCAGTTGTCTGAATCTGCTCCTTACTGCAACCACAGCAACTGAAGCTGTTATCCAAGCTATGACTCCACTCCAAAACTCCAAAACAGCTCAGTGAGTAGCACTGTGATTGCCCAGATGGATGTCTGTCATGTCAAATCTCACATTGTAATCTCTGCTTGCCCGTTAGCAATGCTGGCCTGCTTGCACAGCACACAGCCAAGTGATGAGCAAGATATTAAATCAAGCTTCCTTCTGTCTATCTCACACTGTTCCCAGGTGAAATCCAAGGAAGCTGTGATAAGTTCTGCTCTTAGAGCTTAGGATTCAGTCACAGTTATTGACCAGGTATTGACAGGGTATAGAGTACAGATCACAGTCACTGTCACCAGTGGCAAGCTTGGAATTGACCTGCATCTGGGCAGGCACCAGCTCAGTTTTTTAGTTTTTTAAAAAGAAATTTATTTATTTTATAAAATTAAATTTTGAAATTGTGCATAAATATAGAAATTAATGCATTTTTAAAATCAAATATTTTGCCAGATGTTGAAGAGGCTCATCAGCACTAATGGGGGAAATGACAGCTGTATTTTCTCAGTAAGGCATTTTGTAATAGAATAAATCATACAGCAAGTGTTTCATCATGAACAAAAATCACTTCTGTGTACAGAAGTGCTGAGCCAGGAGTGCTCTGAGTGACTGATCTGTATTTCGATCACCACCTTCAGTGGGTGAGATAGACTCAAGCAGAGTTTATACGGCGCTCTCTAAATTGAAAAGAGCAATGAGAAATTCAATCACTTATCCTCCAGGACTGCGAGATCCTCATTCTCTGTCCAGTCAAAGGCTTGATGTCTGTGTTTGACATCCATAGCATGGTTTGAACATCGCAGCACCTCTTGGCTGGCAACCAGGGATAACAGGGTTTTTAATTAGTCACTGGTCTCTTACTTAATGACCTGAAGATTACTGAAAAGATGCCAGGAATATATATCACCTGAAAAGAGATACAAGACTGAATCATCACTGTTTTATATTTGTCTCCCTATTCTCCATTTAATTTTGGCTGCACATGCAGCCCCCCAGTCTTTATCTCCATTTTAAATACACAGTAGGTGGGCACTGCAGGGTGCTGCAGCCCAGACCCTTTCCTGCTCATAAGCTTGGAAAACCTGCAAGTGGAATGATATCTCATCCAAACATAGGGGCTCCGGCCCTGTTTACTAATTACCACCACTGGGATTTTCAGTCAGATAAGCTGGCACTTAAATATTGATCCATCTTTAATGATACAGGACTACCATGCTGCTTTCCAGAGGTGAGTGAATGACTGCACTGAAAGCCTGGGCTGTCTCAAGACATCAAGACAACTAACCAAATATTCCACAAGCAGATGGTTGGTGTAGTTGTGACATACATCTACCATAATGTGATATAAACCAGCAACAGTTCATCCGTGATTACGAAGTATTTTTCTTTTACATTCTATTTTCCTTTCCAAACTCCTTAACAATGAGCAGAATGAGTGATGCTTGGAGAAGGAGGCTGAATGGAGGTAGAATTCAGTATTTGAATGAGCTAGTCACAGAAAGACGGTATCTAGGTGAGCCTAGCTTTGTATTAATTTCAACAGGAAAAATAACTTTTTCCAAACTGTCATTGTGGAGATCCTTTTACTAGTAATAGACTGAAAAATGAAATATCCATAAATCAGATGGTATCTATGACTCACCAGACAAACAGCAGAGCAGACTATTTGAGGGAAAACTTCAGGTGAAGTATTTGCCACTCATATTAATTATGAGAAACTGTTGTCTGAAATCTGGTTTTAATGCATTGCCCTCACGACTCATCACTGCTGCCTCTGAATCACTCAGATAATTCTCAAAATTAAGGGAGAGGGAGGTGTTAAAAGAGGAACATGCAAGACTTTCCTGATTTCTTCAGCATGTATTGCCAAAATGAGGGTAAAAAAATTCACCTGAAGCACAAAGTCAAGATACAAAATGGAAATTTACAGGCAAAATTTGCCACCAACCGAACATCAGCCAGAGTGGCCACGGCCATAGCCACTATCATTGAGTCCCAACCCACTGAGTCAAACTACAGAGAAGCAAAGGCAGAATTTCTTGACTGCTAACTGAGTTTCTTGCATGTAATGTTTGTCCTACAGTTCAGGTACTGGATGAAAGATTTTTCCCTCCCAGGGTGAAATTTAAGAGATGTTTAGGAAGAAGACCGAAACAGAGTTTGATTTGGACCTCAATACCAACTAATTCAAGGGTCTCCTACAAAAAGCTCAGCTTCATTGGAGGACAGATGATTCATTTCATTCATTCAAACTTTGCAGATTTTTTAATAGTATGGGAATAAACCTACCAATTTTCTACCTAAGGAAAGGTAAAATACAGGTATATAACGACCTAGATTGCAAAATATCAAGTTGATTTTTGCTGTCTGCATTCCTGGATTTTTCATTAGCACTAAACACACTTGTTGCAGGGAGCAGAGAGCCTTTGGAGCAGCAGCTGGTGCCTTGGAAGAGAGCTACCTGGGCCATGCCTGCGACTGATGCTAACAGACTACTTGTTATGCACTGGGGGAAACTGTGGGAAGGCTGTGTTGGGTGGGCCAGAGGGAATGGAGACCCTTTCTTAGAACCATTCCTGCAAGATCCAGCCTTGCCAGGCAGCCTTCACCTGAGCAAGAAATCCCTCTTGGAACAGCTGGCTTAAAGTAGGTACTTGTCTTTCTTACCTGAGTAGATTGGCAAGACTGAGTTTCCAATCTGGTGAAGTGAACATTTATTATTTATGTTCTGCTGCCATACTTGTGCAAATGTTCCAGGGTAGAGCTGTACTAAAATGTGGTACCATGCCTTTTATAACCCAATGGAAAAGTGAAGATATGTGAGCAAAGAGCACAGCATAATCTCTTGGCTTTGTTTTGGTTTTCAGTGATCCTATTTTGTCCATGTTGTCTGCATATTGACATGACAACTATTCAGCTAAAACTTAGCTAAACACTGACCTCTCTGGTGTGATTTAAAGCTGTCTTGTGGAGGAAGAAACCGGAAGGATCACCAGCTGAAACTGAAATACTCAGCAACAGGGCAAAGAGAGCTACAGTACATGAATACAAAAAGGAGTGGCCTTATGGTAATTCTGGCAGATGGCATAAGGTTGCAAGCAAGTAACAGAAAATTTTAAAACTAATGAAATAAGATTAGCATAGGCCATTCTATTAGTATTTCTCCTCCCAAACAGTTCAGTCCTGATTATATTTTATATCCTCATGGAATTTAAGCACAGTACTTGCTGGCTGCAAAGGGAAATTAGATCAGGTTATTGTTTGTGGGTGATTAACTTGCATTTCCTTTCAGAGTAAATGTATATGCTGGAGTCCATTGGAGCCACAGAAAGACCCTTTTCTTATGGGGAGTATGCACAACAGAATTCAGGGTCCAGTACTTCATCCTATGTAAAATAAACTGGCTAACCACAGACACAGACAAACCAAGACTTTCATGAACGCTCACAAATTTATATGGTTTCACTGCATGAGAGATATTGCTGACAAAATATGATTAGGGAAAGTTGTGGGACTCCAAGGAGGTCTGTTTCTCCCATGCACTGGAAAGGGCTGCTCGCTACTGCCTGTGTCACCCACCACTAATCCATCCCTCCCCATGGTGGCAAGGCAGGTCATTGATGCTATTCCTGCTCCCCATGTTGTAATCATTTGCTGCTGGTTGCCATCTCCAGAGGCTGAGATCCCCCAGTTTTAGACACCGAACAGAGGCAGCTGGGTTGGGGGCAATGTCACCTCACTCTCAGCAGGCAGGTGGAAGAGGTGCCAAGTGAGAAGCAGCAGCTGCTGCTGCTGAACTTTCTCTTACTGGAATGCCTCATTCTCTGACAGAGGCACAAGCAGCCCATGGTGACCACACTGCTGACTTAGGCACTCCCTGAAGAAGGATGAGGCTGTCTAATGCAAAGTTAGCTATTTTGTTCATGCTGAATAATCTTCTTTTGGCCCTTTGTACACCAAGCAATCCATACATGTATACCTGTTGGCTGCAGCTCCTGTTGTCTTATCCCTGATGCTACACCCTCCCACACTCTGGAGGAAATTTACAGATGCACCGATACAATTTCTTAAGTGAAACAACCTTTTAATAAAGTTAATGTTGGGAATTAATAGAGGAACTGCTCTGTTTTAGTTGCTGAAAACCAAGGAAAACCCTACTGGTGCATTCTATTAAAAGAGCCAGAAAATAAATTATATGCTGCTCTTATGATGACAGTCATGCAGATTTATATTATTATTATAATAAATAATTATACAGTTATTCAAAGTAATTTTGTTATTTGACTTTCAGGGGCTTATCACGCAAAGGAGCAAGGGCAAAGGACAAAGACCTGATCTTTCATATGAAAGATAAAGACACATAAACTGTCTAGCCAGCCACTTCACTATGCATGGAGAATAAAACCATTTTTATGCAAATAGAATCTGAGACCAAAATTTATTTTTCTTTCACCTCCTTTGTACTTCATTAATAAATAAATCATAAAGATGCCACTGGAGACCACACAGAAAGAAGTCTCAAATGGTAGAAATGAGACCTTTCGTCTATTCGTCTATTTTTAATTTCAAAATGTATTCTGAATTAAAAAAAGAAAGAGAGGGGAAAGAAAGCATAGTGCTCTTCACATGCCTGATTTCCCAGGAGTAGAAACAACCTCTATGTCCTTTACTAACAACACAACAAATTTTCAAAAACAAAGACAAGTAAATGAAGATTAAACTATGATCCATGAACTTAATTGAGATTTGCATTGTGCAAAGCTCTTCAAACTCAAATTACTACCAGACAGTAATTTTTTTTGGCTAACTTATGCAACTAAGTATTCAAAGTTTAGATGATAACTTCTTCTCTCTCCCTTTTTATTTTTTTGATGGAGAGATATTCTTCAGTCATTGTCCTGGAAGTTCTGCACGTAAAAGGTAAAAGCTGAATAATAATTTGTCATTTTTCATAGATGCTCCATATAATGTACAGTGCTGAGAAAACAGTGTAGAAAGTGAGCAGGGAAAACCAATCATCTTTGTGTTGAAAAATAGATCAACATTGAGTTTGTCTATCATTTGAGCAAATACCCAAAGTTAACTACAGTTGTTTTGAGTCAGAGGTTTTTAGTCTTCAGTAAATAATAATAAATATTCCAGTCGGAATACAGAATTCTCTGGATATCAGTCATATCACACTGAAAATTGAACAAACATGTATGTCTTACCTAAGAGTGGGACAAATTTGGAGCTGGAAGAATTAAGTTATGGATATTGTCTACCAAAAAATCATGGATACTGTCTACCTAATCCTTCTGCTCAGGCCAGAAGGGATGTTACGGAATAGTTAAGGTTTAGATTACACAATTTGTATCTAGGACAACTTCACTTGGCAGTGAAGTCCTTAGTCCTAGATCTTGTGGATATTTCAGGTCTTAATGTGACCCAAGGTAAAAAAAAGCCTTTGTCTAAATTGGGTGGGATTCCTGCTAATGCTGCATTTTGGGGACATGATTGGTACTCTGTGCTCACTGGGAATGTGGAAGAGATAGCTTTGAACACCTGTGTGGGACCTGAAGGGAATGTGAGCTGGGGTGTGAGGGGACACTTTCCACTATTTCCATGGGGACCTCTGGAGAGTGGGGCTCTCTCAAGCCATCCACCCAAGGGAGCACAGGTGATTTGCTTGCCATGATAATCTTGGCAGCAGGATTATTCAGTGGATTTTTTTTCCTGACCTTAACCCTTCTGATGGCAATCATTACCCTCTAACTCTTCCTCCCTTACTTGCTGGACTGAACAAGCTTGGTGTTCTTCACATCTGTCAACCAACAGGTTCTCCATCCTGCTGGTCATCTGAACAGCAACTGAAATACAAGCCCATATATCTGCAAAAGTAAATGTCTCTTTTCATTCTGAACCAGGGAGATGCAATGTTTAACCATGCAGGAGTAAGCTGAAGGGTGGCATTTGTGAGGAGGAAGAAATTATTTAGGCAGCTCGTATTGTGAATTAGCATGATGTTTTTGGATGGGAAGAAAGGGAAAAAATCCTTTAAAGCTAGCTAGGAACATCACCAGATACACTGTTTGAACTGTTAGTTAATGGTAAAATGAAATATTTCCTACCCATGAAAGTACAAAGCATGTATTGAATCAGATTCCAAAGACGATGTAGTATGATAAGAAATGCCAAAAGTGTTATGCAGAATGCTAACTCCTGTGAGAAAATAAGAAGAGTGCTTCACCAGTGTTGTCATCACATGAACTAGTCATTATCACTATGTTCCGCGAAAAAGCTCTGTTTCCACAGCACTTTTCCATTATATACTTTAATTAGAAGAAAGGAGTAAATACAGTGGTGTGAAGAACATTAGCTGGGGTTTAAAAAAACTAGGAGAATATAGCATTTCAGAGTGGGTTGTGTAAAACCACATGCAGGAAAAAGACAAAGTTGAAGTTTACATACTTGAAAACGATCATAGCCCCATGACAGCAGTAATTTCCTTTGTGACATAGACAAAGCTCAGACCCTTAAATCTGACCACAGCATCATCTCACGGCATCAACCTCACTTGGTCTGCTCTCTCACTCTGCTTTTTCTATTCTTCTGCACTTTCCTGCTTCTTGTGCTTTCCCATCTCTTGGTCTGTCTCCAGCCCATTGGCAATCCCATCCTCAGCTGACTGCTCTGCTCCTTTCTCCCAACTCACCAGTTCATTTTTATGAACTACTCTTCTCAACATCCTCCTCCTTCTTCCAAAATGCTAGTGTCACTGGTGATCTGGGAAAATATTGAGATGCAGCACATGCCAATCACAAGGATCCAGCATCTTTCCTATGTGCCTGTTTTTGCTCCTGGTACTCAATGAAGAAAGCTGGGTACAAGGTTGCCGTTCTTTTTCAGACAGCTGCCCACATCAAACACAAGTTTTGTTCCTTTTCTTCTTGTTAGGGCTGAAGGACACAGATCACACTTAGGCAAGCTCCTAGGAATTTAACCTAGTACAGAATTTATTCGCCTATGGTGAGGTTAGGCTGCCTGGTCATCAGTATAACTGATAAGAAGCAGCAGCACCAATAAATTTCATTTTGACTTTACTTTCTGCCAGCTCATTTCAAATATACTTAAGACAATGTCATAGTAGATTTGACAATTTTAAAGTAGTTTTGTTTCCAATTCCACTTAAATATTCTCAAATCAAACCCTGACTTGAAAAATAGCCACTGAAATTTAGTGGTCAAATGTTGCTTTTGTTAAGAAAGTCAGCAAAGTCAGCCACCAAATTCTAGTGCCACTGACAGAAACCTCCAACAGAAGATAAGTGCCCCTTTCATCATATCTCTGTGAACTCTTTCTCCTAACTTTTTGCCTGGCACATGATTGCTTATCTATTTTCATATAGTCTGCAATTGGTGCCTATATAGCTGCTTATGTATGCTATATAGTCACCTCCAGACTTAAAGGAATCAGCATGAAATACTTTATATCCCATTTTGCTTTCTGTCACACACACTCATAATCTCATCTCATTGCACACATACAGCTAACTGCTTTGTTAAAAAATGCAGATAGAACCTGCAAATTATGATGGTTCAATTTACAGAGTGCTGCTCATGGGCTAGTCACCAGACACTGGAGCAGGACCTGGTGTAGTGTGCAAATCCTTTCACAGATCCCTCAACTCTGCTCCTTGTATCTTTGGCTCATGTGGAGATTGTATAGATGTGCTGAAGGAGAATTATTCAAATTCAAGTTATACCAACTCTAATACTGTCATTTTAAGGAAAACAACCTCCTATACTCAACACATCAGTATCTGTTATCCTATGATACTGCTGTCTAACACTGAACTGAAATGTATTATCTTCATGCTCTCTTTTAATCAAGTCTCAAGAATACTTGGAGCAAACCCTCTGCCAAAGATCTGAATCCAGGAAATCACACACCTTACTGAGAGGCAATCAAACACACAAGAGGGCCCTGGGTGTTTGCATAGCTTCATGTTCACATGGGGAAGCACTCACAGGTGCAACCTCAGAGCTGCAGAAGGCGAAGCCAAGACATAGCTGCTAAACCAGTCATGGTAGGACAGCACATACACAGACTGTCAGCAGGTGATGAGAGTAATCTCATGCACAGGATTTCTCTGCCACTAACACATGCAAATATCTGATGCGCAGAGACATCACCGGCCCCTCCAACAGCTCCTGTGCGTGAGTAACTTTGATAACAGCTGGCACAAGCAAGGTGCACTGGCAGGTAAGCACAAGCAACCACCAGCATCTTGCTTTGAAGCTATAGTCAGCCTGTCACATACTGAAACCATCTATAAATTCAGTGGATTTGCTGCAACGACAGTTTGTGCTGTTTTCATATTTTTGAAATTGCTCTTATTCTTTAGCATGCAGAGGAAAATGAAGCCACATTTTCCTTAACAGTTGCTGTTCCCGCCTTGCTGCACATCAGAGCCCTCTGGGGTGACTTGGGAAGCACTGACCTTGGACGTCGCTGCAGTGGCATTACTTTCCTTACCACTCCCTGGTGCACTCTCCTCGATTGTTGCTGCTGTCGAGGCTTCTGCCTTCTTTGCACTTGTTTCCAGAGAAACAGGAGTCCCTACTTTCCCCAGCCCACTCACCGGGGTTGAGCTGGGACTGCTTGGTTGGCGTGACTGGGACTTATACCAGCTAGGGTACAACAAGGGGTCGGTGGTTTCTGCTGTGGCCGGCACGTGAGTGTCAGACTCGGGAGTCTGGGGAGAACCACTCGGTGTCACAACAACATCCTTAATCAGGACAGATAAAGAGAAGAACAAGCAGAGTGCACCACGTTACCTTCCTGCTGTAGTCACATTGCTCTGCATGTTGTGTTTGTTAGATATCACTGCAAGGCATAGATTTGTCCTACTAATATGATCTGAAAGAATTGCAATCAAATTGTGAAGTAAAAGCAACTATCATTTGAATAACACAGACAAGAGGAAGAAAATAAATGAACCCAAAAATAGAACAGGAGGGTAGAAGTAGCTGGAAAGGGGGTGCTAACTGAGAAAGGACTAAGCAAGGGCTTTCTTAATTCAGTTAAACCCTCAATTCAATTCTAAAAACCGAAGAAATTCTGAATAAGAGCCTCATGAACCCATACCAGCCATTAATGACAGGTGTAGGTACCTTCAAATGGCTTGTTGGGTTTTAGGTTAAGAATAACACTTTTGTCAATGAGTCTGTTGATATGAGCAGTCAGAAAAAAGGGAATACTGGAGTGAAGCATTTGCCCATGAGCCTTGCCATGAATGTTGTAAGCCAAGCACTTTTGCTCTGTCAGGAAGAGGAGCAGCCAGATAAACTGCACCTCTCTACCTGCATCAAGCTCTTGGGGTTTCTGCACACAGAGTCTGCTATCACCACTGCATTTCTGCTTTGCCTTTTTACACCACAAGGCAAAAACTCAAATACAGGTATTCCCCACACCACAACATCCATATATCATCTCTGACTCAATTCCTGACTATCTCCTAATGGCATTTTATAATTTCTAGAGTAGCATGCTGTACCTTTCTCACTTTAGCCTTAGAAATCAGAGAATTCATATTGGTAGGCAGAATTGCTTATGTCTAGTTCTTGTTTGCATAAAACCTTGCATCGCTTAAGGAACACAAGTTAAGTCAGTGTAAATCTTCCAATTTTGATTAAATCAGTAAAGCCTGATTTAAAACCAACTTCACATAACTGGTGAAAACTCACACATATTTTTAAATCAAAGAAAGAATGAATCCATAGTATTTATTTTTCACTTGTTTTATGTGGGGAACTTGCTACAATCAAAGATCCTTTGTGTGCTTTTTTGTTTCCACATAGGCCTCCTGAAATATATTCATAGCAGCCCCCTCAGCAACTTCACTGAGTAAATTGTGTAAGAGGAGAATTTGCTAAGTTAATGGTATGCAAGGTAAACGAAAGTAGCACACGAAGTATATTTTTTAATGTACGTATTTTAGAATATGCAGCAAATATGGTCCCATTCTAACCAAATTCCCTAAGAAAAGTGTTGGCCTAAAATATTCACGCCCTGAACCTATTTGCTGTTAGGTTGTAAGAGGCAGTTTTCTCTCCTGTTTGGTGTGTGATATTCCTGCATCTACCTAAACATATCCCAAGGATGATCAGAGCAGAAGGGAGCAAGCGCCATTCACAGAAAACAGATGAGAAGTATAATCTAAAAATTGGTAGTGGAAAGCTTCCTAAATCCAGAGGGAATGCCAAATTCTCTTCGTATAAATATTTTAACAATCATCTAATTTATAACAGTTAGTCTGAGTTAAATAACAGCAAGCAGAGCATTCCTTGTAATACACTTAACTCCCAAATGGAGTCTTTTTTATTTATAACTTATGTATCCCATATCTTAATTTATCTAGCAGCTAAGTTTTTGCTTATTGAGTGATAGACACATAGGTTGAAGTAAAGTTGCATATATGTGTACAGGGCAATAAATAATTTTGCCCTCCAGTGCATCGACTCCCTTAGCCCTGCTCCTGACTTATGGTGCCCAGAGGACACAGGGGAGCATTTTCCAGCTCTGCCAGGTGCACTTAGCATAGCTGGCAGGGCAGTGGGGCAGGGGAGACATTTACCTGACCAGCTGGGGCAGCCAGCACTGGTGCTGGAGTGGGCTCGGCCAGGGGCTCTCCCCCTGCACTCTGTGCTTCAGGGTCCTGCTGAGGTGGCTGTGGTGCTCTCTCTGCCCCTTCCTCTTCCACCTCTTCCTCCTCTTCCTCCTCTCCTGATGACTCTGTGTGGACTTCACCCAGGCCTTCTCCATTCTCCGTCTCCTCGTCTTCTTCTTCTCCCTCCTCCTCTGATAGGATATGTGTAAAAGGACAGGCTGAGCACCATGTGAAGATGAATTCAGTCTTTAGGTAATTAAAAACCATTTGCAATTGAATGGCAAAATCCCCAAAAATCTTCTGCCTGGCAGAGAGGATGTTGGTGAGGAGCCTGCTCCCACCAGCCTGGACTGGGCACTGCCATGGAGCTGACAGCAGGACCTTTGGGGCAGGGAAGACACTGAACACATATGATGGTTAAAATCTTAAGCTGGCCTTTTCCATGGGAAGGAGGACAGAAATTCCTGTCAATGCAGTTATCCTCATGAGGGACATGCAGCACAGCCCTGCACGTTTTGGGGAGAGGCTACCTGGGATCTGGCACAATCTGTAATGAAAAAAGTCCTTCTACCAATTCTAGGTATATGTTAGTTTTAATGCCATTGAAGCTGTCTTCATACTTCTTTACCAGGTCAGTGCTTAGCAATGCATAACTGGAGGTTTGAGATACCAACATACCTAAACCAGACTGTCAGACTTGGTCAAAACATTCCTTTTGTGCCATCTGACATATCCTGTGGTCTGCAGTCATGGCTCAGGTTGTTTCCAGAGGGTGGCCTCTAGCACTGGATTTTCTTTAGTATAACTACACTAGCTATCCTAAAAAATGTGCAGGTCCATTCTAGCATTTCAGAGAAGTAAACCTAAGATTTGATTTTAATTGATACATATTGCTCTGGTTACATTTTGGCATAGAGAGAAATATCTGATTTGAGATTTCCTACTAGGTATCATCATGTGAATCACACTCAGCTGCTATACAAGAAAGAAATTTTGGTGAAATAAATTACATACCTCTGTCAAAATCAATTTCTCGTATTATTTTTTCTTCTCTACTGAGGTTCACTGTGAATTGGTTCATATTTTCATACCCATCCTCTATTTTTTCCATTTGAAATCCTTTAGAAGCTTCAGTAATTCTAAAGCAGAAATTGGTTATTGGCATTGGATTTGAAGAGAAATTTACAAATTGTAAGTGTTTATAAAAAACAAGAGTCTTGAGTTTAAATACTTACTTTTGTAGCAATGTTTTGGCATTCTGTGGAAACAAAAAAGAAATAACTGACTTCTCAAATGATCCAAACTTTTCAGAGATTTTATGCATTGAGAAGTGAGTCTTACATTGACAGCTTTTAAAAGTACTAATAATGATTTCATAATTGACAGCCATGACATCTAGGAATGAGATGGAATTTGGATGGTAATTAGTATAGAGCTGAATAAACCTTTTAGTTCTTCAAAGGTGTTTTAATTAAAACATGAATATGATGGGAAATATGCACAGTCAGTAAAAAAACCCAAAACAAATGGAAATATTTTTCTTCCTTTTTTTTTTTTGGTTGTGTTTGTGCTGAAAAGCATTTGGTCTGTTACCTTCTTTACTCACAGAAATGACATCTTTGATTATCTATAAAGGCATCCCTTTGGAGATAAAAAATTCTATTTGTCTCGGAAGAATAATGTACTCTTCAAAGGCAATTCTTTGATGAAAGTAAGCATTGGTTGCTTTATTTTTTTGTTTTGTTTTGTTTTTTTTAATTTTGTTTTGTTTTGCTTTGTTTTGTAGAAAATGCCCTTCCAGCCTTTAATATAAGAATTGTAAACTAAATTGCAAGACAGAAATTCTACACCAATGAATTCACTGGACAGGCTGCTAATGGTTCCTTACTCATGTCTCTTAAATTTACAGTAAGAAAACAGGAAAAAAAAAAAGGCAAAGGTACCAAAATTTGACTTAATACATAAATTATTGAACAATTAATAATTTTGTGAATTTACAAGTGAAACCTATACTTCTCAGAAGTTCACGTACACATAAACATATTGTCCCACCATGGTATTGGTGGGAAAATAAAGATTGCCTGGAAAATGTTTAAATTCCTATTTCTTCCAAGGGAACCATAAATTCATACACAGGATAGTATATTTTGCAAATATACTTGCAAAATATATATTTGAAAATAGCAAGTAGTCATGTTCTTGATTTAGATACTATTCACAAGAAGAGTAGTTATTCATCTGAACTGATTCAGGTGTTTAAAAATGAGTTTGTATAAATGTTCACTTGAAGTTAATTTCTGAATGGGCTTACAATTGAGAAATGCTTAAATAATATATCAATAAATCCATCATTCTTTTTCTATCTCGATTTATAGACTTTATACCTGCAAAAACACAGCCATTTCTGGTTCTTCCATGAACTGGATTCCTGATTCAACCAGTTTTGACACAGCTTCCAAGTGATCCGCATACTTCTTTATCAGGGAGCGGATGTGTTCCAGTTTCTCCTCTTGGGTTCTAGTGATTATTTGTGTCATCTCATTTTTTCTTTCTTCCAGCACAGAATAGAGATAATCAAATTTTTCACACAACTGTTCTTTCTGTCGTCTGCAGCATTCCTGTGAATCATTTGGTTTATGTTAAACATGTTATGTTCTTAAAAGGCTTTCTATTTTTACAGTTACTTGGAAACATTTTCATCAAAGAAATTCCTCTTTCTGAACAGTGCAAAGGATTCTGAATGACCCCAGAGACTTTTATAATTTTCAAAGTCCAAGCTGTTGGAACAAAAGTTTAAAAACTCTTCTCAAACTCTGAGTTTCAAGCCACTGAAAGCCCCCAAACAGGTTATTGTATAACTTGTGAGTCTGCTAAAAAAAGTAAAAAGGTATTTATTCTGTCTGTAGTGATACATCAAAGTCCGCAGAAAAAGTAAAAGCTCCCACTGTATTAGCAGCTGGGTCCATTTGCGTGAACAGAATGGTTTTAAAAGGAGCCAGCATCTCAAACAGCCCTGGAGAAGTTTCTTTTTCTACCAGAGTACCTGGAACAACCCTGGCTGGGCCTGATTTTCACATACACCCTCTTAGACTCTGTTTGGATAAGAGGTGTCCATTATATTCCATTTACTGTGCACTGAATGAGGTAGAAGTACTGCAAAGAAAATGGTGTGTGACAGAAGCACAAAAAGAGGAAGGAGGAATCATATTCCAGCTCTATGTTCAGGCACTGATTTTCACATCGTTTCTTGAGACACTTCTATTGTCCCTCCAACCAGACAACAGCATTTCTCACTGAGTTAAGAGGATGGGTTTGATGACTGCTGCATTGAGCACTCTCTAAAAAGAACAAACTAGACTTGTAAAGGAGGATTTATGGGGAGGAAATGGGGGCCAGGTTATATATAATGTCTGAGGTCTGCAAGATAGAAGTACTTGAGTCATCGTGTGCCCCAGGGCATAACCTTATTGTGGTTAGACCTGTTTGTGGATGGTGGTGATTATTTTAATCTCTTTCCTAGGAACTGAGGCTGAATCAATGCCTCATCTTTGTCCCTTGAGGCATAATGCTGAGATTCTGGCAGCACAGGTCTATTAACAGTCCCACAGACCTTTTGGTAGTGATAAGATTTATTATTCACAGCACTTGGCCAGAGAGAATCCCACTTTTTTCTTGACTTCCATCCAGAGCTCATTCCTGTGAGTGGTGATAGTCTGCTCTGTGTCATTCAAAGGAGCAAGACTTTCAAAGATCTACCTGTGGCTAAAAAGCAGTCTGCATGAGGGTGGAGAGGGGATTGAATGCACATCTTGATGCTTTGACCCAAAATCCACCTCTGCTTCCCAATGAGGAGGGCTAGGCTAAACAGGCATTCCTTGCAGGGGTGCAAGCCTGTCCTGCCCTTCTGGGTGTCCTTGTCACTTCCCAGAAATTCCTGATTAGTGAAATTACAGGGTGGGGTTAAGGAAGTTTTCAATCCAAGTGAGTCATGATTTCTGAGTGTCCTATTCAGACCACAAATAATCTTCTCCCACTCCTCTCCTAGCTTTCTTTACATGGAAAGTCATTCAGATCACTTGTAAAACAACCTTAATTTCAAGACAGGTGTATGCTATCTTTGTCATTTGACACAGGACAAGTGTTAGGGGAAGAAGAGCAAGCGACAGCAGGATCCCTCAGGGCACCTTCCCCTTCCTTAAGCACTAATAGATAATATTTCCCTCCAGCAGATATTACAGAGTTGTGAATCTAAAGAGTGAGAGTGCAAAACAGGTTTCTAACTGCAAATACTGAAATATTTCTGAAATATTCTCTTTCTGCATAAAAGGTTTCCATATGAAGTATCTGCCTGATGGAATTATTCTAATCTGATTCTGTGTAATGAAAAAGGTTAACAAATACATGACTTAGCATTCTAAAAAGTTCTCAGCCTTTTTTTTTTAAAGCACAGCTACATCAAAAAGAAAGGAATCCTTGCTACTGAGCATGAATCTCACTGCTTGTTCCAAAGGAGCTGTATTGACTGGCTCATGCTCTTAGCATTTGAAAAAACTTGGTGTTTTTTCCTTTGTTAGACTCATTTACAGAGCTAAACAAAACCTAATCATTGATTATAGTTTTCCAGTATTTAGCATTTTATATTCCTTTCTCAATTTTCAGTATAATATGTGAATTAGTTAAAAATTTTCAATCAGTTTTCAGTCAGTTAATAGCAGTACAAATATTTTTTTGCTTTTCTGGTTTTTAAGGTTGGACAGGAGCAGTGGCTAAACGTAGAACTGTAGGCTATTAATTATCCCAGCTAAAAGTGAAATGATCATGTATTTTCTGCTAAAGCAGATATTTATTGTT